>NC_140478.1:3056646-3656646 GCF_051167445.1 Perissodus microlepis | reverse complement strand
TTTGTAAGATCCTGAAAGACGCAGGAATAAGTAGTAGGATTTAAGAGTGTAATAACGGACTGAAACAGAAGATGGCAGCACTGCATGTACAAGGATGCCAGCTGCCGTTAAACCCCGAAGAAGAAGAAACTGTGTCCCAGAATTCATAGCGCAGCCCAGCTCAGTTTCCAACAATGGCGGCTGCTAGTTAGTTTTAATATTACTCTTATTATTCTTTCTGGGTCACAAAATAAACGTTTAACATATTTCCAGGCGAGAATGTAACTGTGTAAACCTCAAATATCTGCTCAGTTTATCAAGACACCACATATTTTCAAAAGCGCTCCGACGTTTTCAGAGACGTCTGTTACCCACTAGCTCGATAGCTAGCCGGGGGCAAGGCTCACTAGAGCCCGTGAGAACACCGGACTCCCGGCAAATCGTTTTCAAACCCACCGCTGTCTTTCGCTACTCAGGTTAAACATATATAAGTCACTTAGATAACTTAAAATGTTATTGTTTCGCTTTTTGTAGTATTTTATTTGTTCCTGAGTAAATCGGTTTGGCTGAGATTAAAGTTATAGTTTTTACACAGCTGAATAAACATCAAGCAGACAGCTGATTATCAGAAGAATATACTCTGGTGTCCTGTTATATTTTAGATAGCAAGGAGTTTATTAAACTTCACCGAAACAATCTGCAAATTTCATTAAAATTTAATAAACTATCATCTTGTCTTTATTTTTAGTTAGCACATACCTTAAAAACTTAAAGCTGTAAGCTAATGATAGTTATTGCACCAGCAGCATCTGCTCTTATATAAGCTGTACGTTTTACGTCCAATGGATGCATGATCTGATTAGTCGACTAATCGCAAAAATAATCGGTGACTAGTCGACTATCAAAATAATCGTTTGTGGCAGCCCTAGTTAGTAACCTTGCTTCGGTCTCCACTGAGAGGAGCAGGATCGTAATCTATCAGTTACTTAATTTTTAACCAGAAATGTGATTAACTGGCAGACTGCCATCTTTTTTACTGTCATTTTTAGATGCATTTAAAGCTGAACTTCATATTGCACAACCTGGGTCTTGAATTCCAAATGCAAATTAAGCCATTTATGTAAACACTGCTTTTGTGCTTTAAAGCATTCATTAACAATATTAAAAAGCCACTTTTTTGTTTAACATTTTTTTTTACTTTTATATATTTTTATTAGGGGTGCAACGATACACAAAATTCACGGTTCGGTTCGGTTCGATACTTTGGTGTCACGGTTCAATATTTTTTCGATACAAAAAAATGTTCATGCCTTTTTAATTTGTCATTTATTAAAATTATAAATATATATTTTCACTCAAAAGTACAGTTTTTAAATTTAATGTTGCTGAAACAACAAAATAATAATAAAAAAAATCTATCAGATCGAGAAATCACTCATCTTTGGAAAAGAGAGTTTATTACAGAGAAATAGCTCTTTCCAAAATAAAAGCTATACTATACGCTTCTTCTGGGCTATATTCTCAGCAGCATATTAAACATATCAGGTCCCCATAAGGAGAATCCTGTGCTAACGGCTGTCTAAATGACTCGGGTAAAGTTTGTAGCATGCGTGCTTGTTGTTTTTGTCTGCTTCCACTTGTCTTTGCACTAGGATGATGTCGGAGTAAATGTGCAGTCATATTCGTTGTGTTCCCACTAGTGCTGTCAGCGTTAATCTCGTTAAAATGACATTAACGCCATAACGTCATAAATCTCAGTTAACGAGTTATCGCGGATCGCCCCGTGCGTGGGGCTGGACGGCGTCAACACGTTAACAAGCTAACTGCGCTAACGCACTAGTTCCCACCAATTGAGCATTGCGTGGCACATCCGACATACTGTTTTACTTTTGTCCATGACGCGCTTACCTTCAGGGTCATGCTTCACATGAAGACCAAAATAGTTCCAAAGGCCAGATCTGAATGAGGGTGGGGGAGGTTCAATTTGCCATTTTGCAACGAGCTTAGCTTCTGTCTTGCTAGCTTGCGCTGCGCTCAGTGGATCTGCACTCGACAGTGCAGCCTAGGCAGAGTAGTCGAACGCAGATCCACTGAGCGCTCAACACAGAAAGCATCGTCAGAAGAAAAGTTGATAAAATAAATAAAAAAATTTGTATTGTTCGATACATATGCGTATCGAACCGAAAGCACTGTATCGAGTATTGTTGCACCCCTAATTTTTATATATGTGTATCTCCTGTAACAAACACAAAAAGTTCAACACAACAACACAGTCCCAGTATCCATCAAGAAAAGCACACTTATGTTCACTGCGTTGCCATGACAACGAGGTCTAAATATCTCATCAAGTTCTTGATCAGCTGAAAAAACTTGCAGCTAATTGAATATCGAGTAATATCTAGAGGCCGAATGCACGGGTCCAAACTAAATCCGAATAAAACGGCGTAAACATGTTTTTCTAGCAGTAACAGCAAAGGTTGGTAACAGTTCACATAAAACGGTGGCCTTTGTACGAGCACGCAGAGTCAGGCTTGATAATGGGGTGCTAAAGTTTAAGGTGAAGTTAATGCCTCATAGCCCGAGAAAATGAAATCACATAACCGGCAGAGCCTGAAGGAATAGACACGTTAAACAGTTTTATTCATTGTAGGAGGAGAGAGGTTGGAATGTCACAGTGTGATAAGTGAAGATTAAAGTCTGATGAGACACACCGTCAGCTGTGCAAAAGCAAACCCAAGCTCATTGAGAATAGCTTTTTAGGTCTGTTGTCATCTGTGACATTAAAGCTACTTCCCACAAAATCTAGCTGAATAAATAAAGTTTGCACCTGGCGTCACATTGAGGGCGATATAGAAACAATTCTTATCATGATAACTTTATTGTCATATCAGTCGAGAATGATATATGTCACGATAGAAATCAAAAGACTTTTTCTGTCAAGCTTAAATGTTTTTTTCACTCCTAAATGTGAACATGTCAGGTTAATTTTGGTCCAAATATTGCTTAAACCAAAATTGTTTGTCAAGTTGTACATGTACTTTAACAGTGTGCGGCTGTGTTTTAAATAAAGAATATAAAAATATAATAATAATAATAACAATAATAATAATAATAAACAACATGGTAAGTGTCATACGCCAAAATCTTAATTCACAACAGGCAAAAGCCTCAAGTGTTACATAAGAAAACAAGTGAACTGGAAATCTACAGTTTCAAAGAAAACCATGAACTCCTAATATAAAAAATGAAAAGTCTATTCTAGTTTTTCGATAGAAACATACTTTTTTTAATTGTAGGGACAAAAAAAAAGATTGAAACTGATATGGCTCTAACTCTGTTCCAACCACATGCCTGGTTCGGTGTGGCACTCGACGGGGTTTCACGGTCTTGATCCAAACATGGATAGCATCAGCTCTGTCAGCTTTATATTAGCCATGTTTCATATTGCTATCAGGAAACATTTTTGCATAATAATTATTTGTATCGTTTTATTGCCCAGCTGTAGTTTGAGGTATAAATACATACAAGTTTGTAACAAAGGAAAAAGTTTCAATTAATGTAGCTTGTATAACCGATATAGCTTCAGCAAGCATTTAGCTTAATTGTAGCTTATACAAATTAGTGTAGTTTTGAAAAAGAATACTGTGTTGTCATAACTTATTTTGTAACAGTAATAGCTACAACCACAGAAATGTGTTACTTTTTAATAAATTACACCCAACGCTGCATTTGTTTTGTTTTTTTCTCTCTCACTCATTTCCTCACATGATCATATTTTAAAGCTCAGATGTTTCTTGAGGCACAAGGCAGTTGTGGTTTGATGTTAAAGCATCAATTAAAAACTGGATGTCACGTTCAAATATGACTATTGTTAGTCATTATTATTAAATACTAATTAAGATCTACTGTAGCTGGCTGATTTGATGGGTACCCAGAAAGGAGGTCAGTATACAGACATATGCATGCAATTAGAATTGTGCTTGTCTTTTTCTCTGTCTCTCTAATAGTCTGTCATATATCAAACCGCTTTGCTGCCATAGTAAGATCGAGTCATCCTGACAGTGCCTACCATGCAAACTTCATAGAGTAAGATAACTGTGGATAGGTACTTAGTCAAGCAATACTTTCACTGAAGGCTGCTCCTATTCGCTGTCACGTCAGGGATTATACTGAAACGCTGATGGGTTTTTCAACACTAACTGTATAAATAAAAAAATAACTAAAAATAAACACATATAATCGGTGTCTCTCTTTTGTCTTTACCACCCTGTATCGCTGTAGTTGTTTTGTTGGCAGTGCGTTTAAGGGTAAAGTAAATATTTAAATATTGACTAAAATCTTTCTGCCTGGCCAACAGGAGGATCGTTTGATAATTTGGATTTTTGTCATGCTTTAAGTGCATGCATTATTCATAGATCTATCATAAATAGTTTCCCCTCTGATAAGTGAAGGCACCCCACTGTAAATACAGCCACGGCACCTCTAATGCATTTCCAATGGTGCTGCTGTGGTTTGAAAGTGGCTGCCACTTCTGCTGAGGATACACTTTCTATTTTCTCTTCACTCAGAAGCGACTCAACAGCCTCCATCTTTTTTTACTCCCATTTCCCTCTTTAGCTCATCATATTTCAACAGCCACCGGAGGGGTGAGGGTACTGATTTTTACATCTGATAGCAAAGCCCTCATCGCTCATCCTCACTGCGTTCTCTGGCTCGCACTTCAGTGGGCTCCTAATTTAATTTTAGAGAAGAAGTAAGAGTGAGCGGAGCATGATTGCTGACATATTGATACGGCTTCTCCTGGAAATCATAATGATAAAACTGCTTTTGCAGATTTGTTTTCCAGTTTTTAATGAGTGGGAATTTCTGTAAACACATGGTCATTTCAAGCTTTCCTTTTTACCAGTCACCATTAACCCAGTGTGAAATCACTAAAATAAGAGCATTAGCATTTAACTCATCACCAAAAACTACAGAGTCATTGTAACAGCTCATTTAGAATTTAGATTGTATTTATAGTCGGCAGTTCTTTAGTAGTTCTTTGACACTTTGGGTAAGAACCTGTCATTCCAGTTTAAGATCGAGTACCAAAAGCCTCCAAGAGAGATTCAGTTACTCTAAGGGAAAAGAAAAGCACCATTAACCCAGAGGGTTTTTTATTGTGGACGATGGCACTTTTAAAAAAGAGAAACACAGCCTGATTTGTGATAAGTTCCTGTAGAACATCAAAGAATGATACATTTTCTATTTAAAATTAGGTTAAAGGTAACACAAGTAATCAGTCTTACCCAGCATTTAAATAAAAACAAGACCGCTTTGTTGCTTAGATGACTTATTGTCAAAACACAAAACACATAAACTATATTAGAAGTAGGAGGCTCTCTTCCACAGCATGTCTTTATCCTGTCTTCCTTCTCTCACCCCAACCAATCACAGCAGATGGCCCCGCCCCTCTCTGAGCCTGGTTCTGCCGGAGGTTTCTTCCTGTTAAAAGGGAGTTTTCCTTCCCACTGTCACCAAAGTGCTTGTTCATAGGGGGTCATATGATTGTTGGGTTTTCTCTGTATGTATTATTGTAGGATCTACCTTACAATATAAAGTGCCTTGAGGCGACTTTTGTTGTGATTTGGTGCTGTGTAAATAAAACTGAATTGAATTGAGTTAGTCATAGCTTTTGATTTTCACTTTTTTTTAGTAGCAGTTTTTGAATAAAAGTTGTGAACTGCTCCAGGGTCCAAAGACCTCGTGATATGTGCCAGTTTCTTTGTGATAAAAAAGGAATTTTAAATTTGATCACATTCATTCTTGACTGTTGTTTTGAGCAGTAGATCACAGAGGAACTGACAAAACATAGCTTTCAGTCTTAATTTGTAGTTTGTTCAGAAACATACTACTTTCTTAAATTCTGCATGGTGAATATATCTAAGCCTTGATTATTTCTATTGTTAAAACAGACTATTTAATCTGAAATAGGGATAACACATGTCAAAAAAATGTCAATGCAATCAGGAGCTTTGCTGCTATAACAAATCTATACTATGAATAGCTTGAATAATTACCAGTATTACCAAAGCTTGGACAAATACTTGTGTGTAGCTACTGTTTCTGTTTCACAACGACTCTGTACTTATGTTTTAGCATCTACCTTTACTTCCATAGTTACCAATACAAGGATTCACACCCAAGAAAACACTGCAAATATAAAAATAAAGACAAAGTTGCAGTTCAAAGTGACAAATTTTAAACATTTATTCTGTATTCTGTTTGAATGTGTTCGTGCTCACAGCTTAAATAAGTGTACAGCTTTGTCTCCCATGCTGCAGTGTTAATACTGACTGGTTATCAGGACACTGCAGGCTTTGTGTGGGAGATGTGTTGTTACTAGAGATGGACCGATCCGATATTACGTATCGGTATCGGTCCGATACTGACCCAAATTACTGGATCGGATATCGGCGAGAAATAAAAAATGTAATCCGATCCATTTAAATATCAAAAAAGCACCTCACAAAACTTGCTACACGGCATAACTCGGCTCATAACCTAGCACGTTGCAGCAGTATGCATCACATGATAGAGCGGCTGTGTGTATTTGTAGCTTCCTACCAAACCAGCATTTCATCTCCGAGGAAGTTATCCCAGAGAGAAGTAAAGCAAGTGTGTAAGTTCATCTCTGAATGTTTGTAAAGCATTTTAGCCTTAAGCTTAACAACCGATATATGGAGCGACTGCTTCTCTCTCTCTCTCTCTCTCTCTCTCCTGCTGCTACTTCAATCGTGAAACTGATCAATGATCAGCTGATCGGCTTTTCTGTCGCGAGTCCGTCTCTCTTCTTTGTTTTTGGCCCACTTCTCACCAGAAAGAGGAAACCAGCGGCTGAACAACAGCAGCACTATTAAGCTTGATAAGCTGTTGTTAGAATTTATTTAATATTACTTTCTACACCAGGATCTTTTTCTACGCAGCTGACGGCTGGTAACTGTGCAGGGGCGGATCTAGCAAAGTTTAGCCAGGGGGGCCGATAGGGCATGAACAGGGAAAAGGGGGCACAAAGACATACTTTTCTTTCTTATTCTCATTTAAAATGTCTAGCTTTTAATAAATAATTATCTGAATCTTACACCCAAAGTTTTAATCTGATGTAAAATATATAGTAGTCCATTACTGTATATAGTAACTGTTAAGTCTAATATACCCTAGTAAGCTATACTACTTTTTCCTTTGGGAAGATACCATCTGTGCAGTCTGCAGTTCTGTTGAAGAAAGATGTTGAATCTATTTAATTATTCTTGAAAAATAATTTATTTCTGTGCATTTTTCCCCCTGCATCAAATTAAATTTGATTACATCGATTAAGCATCATGAGGTGGAGGGTGGTTCCCTATTTTTTTTTGCTGGGAGTTTGCAACCCTATTAGTTAGGTTGCTTAATATTTCTGCTAAGTACTCTTTAAAATACCAGAATAGGGAGGATGGAGCAGGTTTAACTTTATTAGATTGATTGGTTTTGCTGAACTATGAAATATTTTGGGCGCAGTGTATTTTTTACATACAGGTATAACAGAATAGCTTTAGTGTTGTTATTTATTTAAACTTGAGTGTAAACTTATACAAAATGCAGCAAGATATTAAAAAAAACGTTTTATTGATTAAAAAATACACTATATCGGATTCATATCGGTATCGGCAGATATCCAAATTTATGATATCGGTATCGGACATAAAAAAGTGGTATCGTGCCATCTCTAGTTGTTACACACTGTTTGGTTAGTTTCAGGCACCAAAATCACTAGGTTAGGTTTAGGAAATGTCATGGTTTGGTTTCCAATAAGCCCACTCTGCATGTTGATAAATGACTGTGAAGGGTACCTAGTGCATTCAAACGTGCGTCAGTTGCTCCAGACCGAGCATCCATATGTGACCAGTTGGATGTGAGGCAGGGCTCTCATGTCCGTGTGAGGACACTGTGGATAATCAGCACTGTTTGGTCAAAAGGGTTCATGAATAGTAAGCAGCTGGCTCAGAAGTTCACTAAACCCTTTAAGACATTTGGTGCCAGACACCTGACAGACACTCCTGCTTCACCCACTGTAATTTTAAATAGTTTGTGATGTTAAACAAGTGAGACAAACGTGGATTAAAAAGGGCAAAAAATAGAAACTTAAAAAAAACTGTAGCTGCCAGAAATCACATAGCCATGATCTTGTTATAACCACAATTTGAATATTTTAAACTTAAGACTTTAACTAGTCTATCACATAATAAGGGTTATCATGGTAACAATGTATATGGACATTTTTTTAAACTCGCATTGACTGTCAGAATTCCAAATTCCCTGATTCTTGCTTTTTCCTGTTACCACTTTCCAACTTTCCACTTGCAGCCTGCCTTTATGCGTAACACACTGGTGCTCCACAATGAGTTTGCCTAGGAGAGTTCAGGCTCTGTTGAAGAACAAAGGCGGTCACACCAAGTACTGACTTCCAAGCTTGCTAGAATTGTATATCCTTTATTTTTACCGTATATTCTGTTTTTATACTGTAAGTATGTTTTTAGAAGTTTCAATAAATTGCTCAAGACTTTTGCACAATATTGTAAATTATATCACCTCTGTTTATACTTACTTTTAATGGTTTTAGTGACTGGCTTGCTGATACATTAAGTTGCCTATGCTAATGTCTGCACCATTCCAACACTGGCCTTTAAGTATGTTAGTATTTTGTATAAAAATGCTAATGTTTAGCAACTAATGATTATCCCAGTGCCTGACAAAGTAGCAAAAGACCAAAATTAAAACAAACTCAAGGTCGAATACAAATACTTACAATATAATAAACTGAAAAAACTACCCAGTATATATCTTATGTCCTCTGAGAATATGCAGGATTTTCATTAAGGAAGCTTTTCAAAATGACTATTAAGGATTGAGCAGAAGATGTGCTGTAGCGTAGCAAATATGACATCCCTGTTTGTTTGTTCTTTTGTAACATCTACGTATTTTTTCCAGGCTTCAGCTCCGCAATACATTCTCTGGATGGAGCCACACAGCGGAGCGACTTTGTCTCCATCCTCAGGGAGTTTGGGAACCACTACGTGCAGGAGGCAGTGTATGGCTTCCAGGAGTCCTGTACCATCTGGTACCCCAACAAACAGGTACAGAGGCAGCTGTGGTTGGAGTACCAGGACATAAGCAAAGGTATGGGATACACACTCACACACTGTTGTTGTCATATCAAATTATAGTTTTAAATAAAGAGAAAAACGCTGGAACACTGTTAGATTTCTGAATTGTCAGTTTCACAAAATACATCGAAACGTGTGTATGTGTATGTGCATATGTGTGTGCCTGTGGGGGGTGGACAGGATGATTATGTTACAAATTTAGAAGTGTAGAACCCTTGATCTTCTTTCAGCTGCACATTAAATGCTTGCCAGGAGAAACACTTGAGCCTCACATGGGACCTCTTCTAACAAAGCCTCAGCTTCTTTGTTGGTCGTAACCGGTTGTAGAGAACTGTAAGTCTTCCAGGAAGGCAGTCTTTTTTTATCCTTCTTCATCTTCTCACACCGTTTTATGGAAATGCCCCTTCAGTATTGTTTAGGTTTGTCTTTAACAGGATTTGAATTGCCACACTTTTTCCTATAAACCATGCAAACACAGAAATAAGAGCATGTCATTAGGACTTGGCTACAATCTTTGATATTTTTGTTCAACAAACATATTGAGAGCAGGCTGAGGCAACATGCTAAATACAGGCATAAAAACAAAGAAACCTGGCACATGGTTAGGAGCAGGCAGTGCAGGATCATTAGCTGAGTACAATCAGGAAGGGTTGGAACATTTCAGGAGACAGGACTGGGGAAAAAAGTGTGTTGGAAAGTGGACGTGACAAGTTCTGAAACAGAGTGAATGCATGGAAACTGAATGCTGAATGAATTACTGACTGGGGCAAAACAACTGTTAGAAACCAACAGCCAATTTTAGACTCTACTGATAGACTGTAGCTTCATTTTTAGTATTTTTCACACTTTTTTAAACAACACAACATGCACATCTATTCAAATCAATTCAATTTTATTTAGACAGTGGCAAATCACAACAACAGTCACCTCAAGGCACTTTATATTGTAATGTAGACCCTACAATAACACATACAGAGAAAAACCCAACAATCATATGACCCCCTGTGAGCAAGCACTTTGGCAACAGTGGGAAGGAAAAACTCCCTTTTAACAGGAAGAAACCTCCAGGAGAACCAGGCTCAGGGAGGGGCGGGGCCATCTGCCTAGTGCTCCAATGGGGTGATATGGTACTATAAGGTCATTAAGATAAGATTGGGCCTGATTATTTGAGACCTTGTATGTGAGGAGCAGGATTTTGAATTCAATTCAAATCTCATGGCAAATATTACACTAAAATTTATAGTTAAATACATTTTTATTTAACCATATATTATTATATTTTGGATATTTAGTTTACTGAAACTAGACTAAAACTCAAAAAATGCAAATTATGACTAAAGCTAAATCAAAATTTCCTGCCAAATTGAACAGGGAGGGACAAAATCACGGGAAAGCTTCTAGTACTTGTATAATTACCATTTTCCAGGCTTTGTCTTCTGTGCACAAGTGCAGAGGGAGAAGATTCATCCATGCAGATTAGAGCTTTGTGCTTTTTTGCCCACAATTGTAAAGGAGTGAAATATAGACTGAGGTGTGGCTTTGCACTATAAGCAGCATTGTTCTATCACATGTGATTTCTTCCCTCTCCAGAGGCACTTACAGCACTGCTACTTTACGGTCTAACAATCAGCGAATCGATGACTTTCCTTTTGGTTTGATTACTCAAAGTGCTAGCATATGTCAGCCACCCATCTCTTTGTTGCACATGCTTGTTTTTTCAGTAAGTCGCTGCAGACATAACTGATAGTCCGTCTCGCCTTACCATTTCACCCCAGTGGCTTCAAACTGTCTGCAGTCATTTCCTCTGTTTGATCCAACCACTTTTCTTCCTTTCCCTTGTTTTGTCCAAGGACGCCCCTGCTGCGCTTCACCGTTCACTCCCAGTTACCTGTGCGCTGATAGATGGTATCAGATAACTGGGTTTTTCTGCCATCAGGAAAAGAGGATTACTCTTCATTTTCTAACAGTTTCTGACAGGCCAGTTGCCGACGCTGCTAAATGACTCGTGTAGTCTGTGTTTTTTTTTCACGACTTTACGATTGATTATCGTCAGATTTATCCTTACGCATGAATACATAGCAGATATTGACAACCTTTAAATAATATATTGTATTAATTAATGTTAAAATTCTTGATATTTATAACAGAGTAACAATAAATATGTTAAATAGCAACATTCCCCACTGATAAATAGGCAGTAGTTTTCATTTCTAATTATGATTTGCTTTTCTTTAAAAGTACTACCGCTGCATCTGTGGTCATGAGCTGCCACGTTGAAACAACATAAAACCATCTGATTTAGTCCATGTGGGAATGAAAATCCAATTGTCTGAACTCGTGCAAAATCCACCCAGAATCTATTATTCCTGTCAAATGGGAGCACAATGATTGTGCTGTGCTGTGAAGTACTGAAATGATTCAATCTAAGAGGGCTAACAGTTTCAGTCTGGCCCGGGACCATCTGTTTCTAGGAAAAGAAATTGATTTCATTGGCAAAAAACTTGAAATCAGAGTCATCTTTCTTAATCTCTTCCTGACTTCTTGGAAACGTCCTGGCCTTTTGGAGGGGAGTAATGAGCTCACAGGAGAGTTTGATGATCCATGTCCTCACCCCTTGCTCCAAATACAAGATGTGCCCAATTCAGTTTGGTGGATCATTTTCTGCATCTTGGCTACTTGCATTTGAGCTGCTTCTACGTTATTTTTAGATGGTGAAACATGAAATCAGTTACGACATGATTTAAAGAAAAAAATTGCTATTGTGTTTTTCTCACTACATGAAATGAAATTCGGCTTCAGATAATGGACTTCTAAGGGTAGAAACAGTTTTGCGAGTGTGCAGCGGTCCTCTCATCTATGCGTCGGTGTAGCTCCAAGCTCTTCTTCTTTATAAACTGCATATGCAGTTTATACTCTGATTGTATAATATCATCATTATAATATAATTTTTATGCAAAAAATAAAAAATCTCATTTTTCCCACATAATGAAATACTGCTGTTTGAAATATAAGGGGAAACTTTTGAGTCTGTACTCAAAACAGCCTCTCCTACTGTGTGGATTATGAGTACAAATTTAATAAAAAAGAACTTTATTTTAAGGATGTTTGGAGACGACAGTGCATCAGCTGTGAATTATAGCTCAGCAGACTGGAGCTCAGAGGGTTAAAGAACCACATAGTGTACCAGGGTGTGTAAAGTTAATTGAAGACTTACGCCAGTTGTTTCTTATGAGCCAGGAACTTGAAAAGAACACACATTGACAGAAATGTACACACACACATACACACACACACATTGCGATACTGTCACTGCTGTATCTGTTATGTTTGTGAAGACGCTGCCATAGCTCATTAACCATGGTCAGTCGCTGTGTGCGCCTCCATGTGTTTGGCCATGATGCCTTGTCTGGGTGATTAATGGCGCTTTCTTGCCTGCACTACGTTGTGATCGGAGTTTCCTATTGTCAGACACATGACCTCAATTACCACACGAGAGATCAGACATGAACAGCATCGTGCTCCCTTCATGTTACAAACATTTATTTCAGTGACAACATGTGTTGGACAGTTAGGAGCCTTTAAAGTTTCTGTTTTCTCCACCTCTCCAGAGTTGGCAGGTTGGTGTCCTTTAGGCCTTTGCATTGTTTTTCCAGCTGACAGCTTTACTGGTTTGGTGTCATTGCTTTTGTATACAGTGACTGGCAGCACTAACACATTGCAGACAGGCCAAGCTAACGGCTAGTGAGCGCCCGTTGTGTGTCTCCCCTCTGTTTTTCTTTCTAGTTTGTTGTTGCTGTTTGAAGACTTTGACTTTGGTTTCCCACAAAATAAAGGTTTGTTTTCAGTTATTGTTGTCAGGCTGGCGTTTGGGTCCTATTCTGTCTACCCTTGACATTCTAGCATGTTAGCATTTCTGTGTTTTACTTCTGTGTCTAAAATCCACCAGTGCAGGTTTACGAGATACTTTTTGGTGCTTGTGACCTACAAACTCATGTCTATTTTCGAGAGGATTGGGACCCAAAGTTTCCAAGTATCACATAGAATTGTCACTAGACGATCAATATCATTCACTTGAGATATCAGGGCCTGAATGTTGTGGCTGATCACAGGTTATGTTATAAATTTGAGGATAAATGCAGCAGATGTAAAAAGTTTGAAATCTGTTTTTAACCACATATTTTCTATTTTGTTGCAAAATTTGGTTCGGACTTTAAACTTTATGACTAATAGAGGAAGTTCTAGACCAGTCTCCCAAGGTTATATGCTTCCATACTAATGAGGAAAATCGTTACCTATTGTGTGGCTTGCTCAGAAAATATTTCAAGAACTTCTTTTAAACACTCCTGAAATTAGGACAGTACCGCAGCTGTCTAAGCACAGAGTGGATGTGAATATGATTAGCCTTATTTAGTTTGCCTCGTGTCTCATTCACTGAGTGACCTGTTACATGGAAAATATGTGGGGACTAGTTTGCTCGAAAACAGCTTCAAAATAATTAGATGCTTTGGAGTTCTGTCAAAACACTCCAGCAGCAATTAAAAACAGAATATGCTTCAAAACCACCTAAAGGTGACATTATAGAGCTTGTTAAATTGTTAAATGTCAGATCAAATTGAAAATATTGAATACTGACAGGAATTTCAGATACCAGTGAAGGTGTACCTGCAGTAAACACGCAGTGAGAAGTGCTGCATGAGATTAAATGTCTTTGCTATTGTTTTCACCATCAATCTTTTCTCTATCTTCTTTCCCTCCGACTAGTGTTCTCCACCTTTCCCCTCACTTTCTCTCTCAACTAAATCACTACGACCTCAACCGCAGCCCCCCTTCTCCGCCAAATCAGGTGTTGGGTTTTTACCATCCTCCTCAGTGCAGTGTCGTGTGCTGGTATGTGTAAGTGTGATCACCCTGCCAGGAGCCAGGTAAAAATAGGTGCCTTATTTATTCTATTAGGACCTGTCATTTTAACAAAGAAGCAGCCAGGAAAGTCTGGCTCCAGGGCAGGAGGGACTGCAAGAGGAGGGGGAGGAGAGAGGTGAGGAAGAGTAGAAAAGACATGGAAGAAATTATTCAGAACTGGCTCTCACCTCTGTGACCCCCTCTCCACCCGCACACAGCACACACACCTTAGATTAGCACCACCTGCCCTGTTTAGTTACCACCTAGAAATTATGCAAACCTCGCTGATTCCTGGCACTTTCCTTGTCTATATATACTTCTAATCTTCTGGGTCTTAGAATTTGTGCATCAGTATATAAGCAGTGTTGATTTTACTGCATAAACGTGTCAAATTGAAGCTGTGCTTAAACACATATCCTTCTAAAAACACTAAAAAGAAGTGGGTGGTCTTTCTGTGCTATGTGCTATGCATTACACCTACAGGAGATGCTTTGCCTTTGAAACCGCTGCCACGAAGCTCCCAGCACACGGTGTTTGTGTTGATTGATTTGTGTGTGTGTGTGTGTGTTGTTGACTTTTACGCACTATGCACCTCAGCACTCAGTGAACCCGCTCTGTGACCTTATGTAGTCTGCCACTTCATGGCTGAGTTGCTGTGGTCCCTGAAATCTTCCACTTTGCAGGAATGCTACTTCCAGTTGTGGAATATCTGAGAGGAAGGAAACTTAATGAACTTGCTCGTGTTGCAACACTACAGTCGATTTCAGCATGCTCTTCAGATTGACCCCGTCTTTCACAAATAGCAGGGTGCGTGATGGGACTTTTGTCCATAAATGTATGCTGCAAAAGTGCAAAATTACAGACCAGCTTACATAAATAAAAGGATGAGCTCGATGTAGCGGATGTATAAAGAGGGACATTAATGGAACTTGAAATAGGTGCCTTATAATAATTCATTCAGCAGGCTCAATCCAATCATCTTTAATTATAATTTTTTTAAGTGAACAACAACAAAAATAGCTGGATTTGCAAATTATTCCTTTTGGTCCCTAATTTAAATTTCTCAATTTTCTTCTGATTTTATCCCCTATGTTGTTGTTCCCATTCATTATCCCTCCTGCACTGCCTGAGTTTGTGTTTTCAGTCAGAATTACAGCCTTCAGTTTCATCTGCAGTGGGCGGGGCAAATTCAGGGATCTAGAACCTGATCCGTTAATACAGTGTTTACATATATCTGCAATCTCTGCAGTTTCTAAGAGGTTTGTAACATGGGCATTGCATTAATTACAGAAAATGCATATCAGTTTAGCTTTTTACTGATAGCTGCTTTGGGATCATTTTATCAGTGCTAGAATAGCATCAATATTAAGAAGACATCGATTAGGGCAGGTGCATCACACAGCAGCACTGTATTAGCGGATATAGCACATTTATCAACATGTGTGTAGCGTGCTACTCTGTTTACCAACTCGTCTTAAGGTGCTCATACTGTTCCCATGTCAAGATGAAAATCACACACAGAAAGCAAATGTGTTGCAGAGAACTGTCACACAGCGAGTCAGCCCAAGGCTGTAAAGACGTCTATAAATATTCTACATGTTCAGCTCTGGGGCTAGGTCTCCAAAGGTTGGTTAGAGTCATGCGCTTTTTGTCAAGGCTGCTCTAATATTTTGGTCCTGGTATTTTATAGTGAACTCACAAAAAATGTCATAAACAGATTTTTAAAGGATGTTCTCTGCAGATACTTTCCTCAACATGTTTACCTGTAGATATTGGCAACCCAAAAAAACACTTTTTTCCCCTCCACAGCATTATCAGATAAACACTGAAAAAGCTGCCATTGCTCCTCCAGTGTGAGTGTTTTTTGCAGCAATAATGTTCCCTTTATGTGCATCTTCAGAACAGATGACTCCTGGAAAAGTGAGTCATTTGTGTAGGTTTGTGAGAAAACATAACATGTATTTTTTTCTGCAATAAATTGATATTTTACTCAATCTTAAAGACGATGGAAGCATTAACCCATCGTTAATATTCAGCAGAGAAATGTAATTCTGCTATCACTGTAATTACCACTTTTGTCAGATGTAAGTGCATGAACTATATGTGTCATTTTATAGCAGAAAGCTGACGAGCAGTGATGGAAGCATCACAGCCAGCTGTACTGAACAAGGAGTTTGCATTTAAACTTTAACACTCTAAAGTTAAGCGTTGACTTTTTTCCTCTGACAACACTTTGGGACACTTTGAGACAACTGGTCGTGAGAATCTAGGCAGTGGGACACCTAAAAGAGAAAAAAACCCAAATATATGATCTGCTGTCCTCGGAGTCGGTGCTGACCTCTTTGAGGACTCGTTCAAGATTCTGCTCAGACGCTCTCCTACCTGACTTGTGAGCCAAGTAAACCATTTGCCTTTGATGCACCGTCACACGTGTCGACCCCTTGCTCACATTCCTCTTTTAAAACAGTTTGCTCCATCTGAAAATCGAAGGAAATCTTTAAAAATAAAAATTATTCACTGAATGCAATATTTTCTGTAGATAATAACATTAATATCTTAGTTGGACCTAAAACAACATTTATAACATTGCTTTAGTGTGCATGCAAATTGTAGAGTGTCTGTAACTGACCCTTCAGGCTAGATTAAGCTTCATACTTTTGTATCATCTGATACGTAGTTTTTCATAGCAGGCAATGCAGCGCGAACACTGACAAGATACCTGTGATTACAGTTTGCTGCTCATCGTTTATTGTGATGCTGTTGTGTTCGTTTGGATTCAGCTCAGCTGCACAGTTTAAATAATGAGCTGCAATCTTACATCAGCCGTTTGCAGTGTACTTGTTCTTTCTGCACTGAATGTTTTATGACACTTATTAATAGATATTCTCTGTAAATAAACTAGTGAAAATAATATAACATTTAGTGGTGACAAATCGATGTAATACCACCCGATGCAGAGTTGGCAATACATACCGGAAAAGCTTTGTTGTGTCATGTAGATATAGAAAGCGGCATGATTTACGATGTGAAACTGCAATAAGTGCAGCTTTCTGTTAGGGATATTTTGTTCAGGGATGCTCAGAAACATTTCTTAGTCTCAGCTCAATATATGTGTGACCTCTTTTTACTCTCCTGCCAAACCTACTAGTTATGAGAGACAGGTAAGGTCAGGGAGTGACAGTAAAGCATGATGCCAGTCCGGCCTTTAGAGGAATAAAAAAAGAAGAGCGGGAAGGGCAGAGGAGAAGGTGAAAGAGGTGAGGAGAAACTCGGAGTCATTAGACGAAAAAGACAAACGGTCGAGCCTTATGAAGAAATGAAGCGCTCCCAAAAACGTGCTTGGAGAGTCTTAAAAATGTAAAGAAAAGATGACAGGCGAGGAAGGTGAGAGGAGGCGATTATAAAGAGCCAAGACTGGGTTTGACAGAGGAGATGCAGCAGAGAGGAGGTGAACACTGTCGCAGCTGTGATACAGAGGCAGCAGATCGGAGGAGGTGTGGGTGGAGGTGTTGGAGGAGATGTCGCCTGCCTCTCTGAGGAGGGGGTGGGGTGATAAATGTCTCCTGCTTGTTCAGTCACCAGGCGATTACAGACAGCCGTGGAGCAGATGTCTGCTAACTCCTTCCTGTGAGTGTGCGCTCACGTGCGTGTTTTCCAATGCAGCTGTTTTCACTCGTATCAAAGGGTTTCTTTCTGTCTGTGCGCATTTGTTTATGCACGCACGTCTTAAAGCCCGTGTGTGGGTTTCTGCGAATGTGAGCCACAGTGTGTGTGTGTGTGTTAGAGAGAGTGTGTGATTCAGCAGCAGAAGGATATAGAAAAGTGTCATCCGACTCGTCGAGTCTATCGAAGTGAAACTGCTCCTGCAGCTAAAGTTGAAGTCGAAGATGAGAAACAGATTGTCCGGCTACTCCGCCACAAAATTGGTTGATTTCGAGCTCTGTCAGCACAGTTGCAGACAACTCACCTCACCAGAAAACACAGAGCCCAGCAGATATCAGTTTACGTACAACAGGATTACCATAGGATTATCTGAAAATAAAGACAAAGAAACATGCTACTGGCACAGAGAGGTCACTAATCAAATTGCAGATACTCTCAGACATGATGAGGAGTAACCCTGCTGGGGCAAGATAATGTTAAAAAGCAAAGGAGGTAAAAGTAAGCTCTCTTTATCTGCACTCAAAAGAATTTTGTGCCCAAAACGGTGAGAGTAAAGATAATGCATCAATAGCAGGAAGATAGCATTCAGAATAATAATCCAAGGAACTCTGCTAGGAAGGAGAACAAGCAGCAGGATTTCTTTCCAAGTCACATTGTGAGATCTGCAGGTGAAGATTTTCAAGCAGGACAATCATGGATTTCCAGTAAGATGCTCACACAGAAACATGGATGCATACACAGCCACACACTCAAATAAGAAGGGTAGGCAGCCTTAAATCTGCTGTTTATGAGACAGCTGTGAGACATTTTCTTTGCTCAGCAAAGTGCTCATTTAAGACAGGTTTATTTCATCAAAAGTGGAAGCCTAAAGGATATCATAGGGAATGAATAGTCTGTCTGACTCAGCTTAGGGTTTGATAACTCTGGGCATTTTCAGCTTTGAAAGACAGGATTGGGTGGATAGGTGTGTTGTTACTTATGACAGGGTCAGAAATGCAGTTTTCATACCTCTTTCTACATGTATTCTACATTCTAGACTTGAGGCAAAACTGTCAGCTCTAACATATACATTAGTCCACATACAGTGCCTAATATTATCTTAATCAGGGTACAAATATAGCACTTTGTTCATGATAAAGCTGTGAACATCATGCAGGTAGGATAATTGGTGTTCATTAATGTTTTGTGAACACAGCAGGCCTTTTACGCCTGAGGCAAACCTGGAGACTAGCTAACAGCTAAAGCCAGCAAATCCTGTGTGAAGGCAAACAGTTGCCCGTTCTTGCAGCAGAGCAAATATGGTTGGGAGCCATCAGTTTGCACTGTTTAAATGCAGTGACATTTGTGCTGAAAAGGCCAAAAAAGGAGGGGGAAAAGTGCAGGGTTTGGGTGAGGTCCTGCGTGCTACTGTATATTCCACAGAGAGGGTTAGAAAAGGGAACTGAAGAAATTTGTAACACCGGGTCAATGTTAGGTAATCCTGTATTTACCGCTGTGTATACCTTATTGAAACATCATCGATTACTGATGTAAGTCACAAATATCAAACATGCGAAGAAAGAAAGTTCGGGCACAACCGAACAACTCTGAAGAATTCAGATGAGCCTTGAGCTCCAAATCATTCATAATTGGCGATGAGTTGGGCAGTAGCTGTCCCACTGCCCAATCAGGCTAAGCAGTTAATGTCGCGGTTTGAAAAAAAAACCCTGAAATTTTCAAAGTAAAACAGGAAGCACGACAATTCACAAAGACGCAGACTAGACCAGGGGACACGGCTGATAGGGGAGACACAGGAGACACTGGACAGGAAACTAGACAAGGGGCATGAAGCACAGAGGAGGCAGAACCAAAGAACGAGAAAACTCAAGAAAATATAAAAAGAAGGATAAAAATAATCAAAACATAAATACTGAGTTAGCAGACTCAGCCAGGACAATGACAGTTAAGTCAGTAGCTATAGTAACCATCACTAATAACTGGTATATTGATAGTTCAGCTTATTTACTATAAAGAAATAATGAAATTCTAATGAGTTAGTGATGCTTGTAGTTGTGCTGTGTACTGTGTGGTGCATCTCTCAACATTAATTGGCTGTAATTTAATTGTAACTGATGTTTGTGGTACTTGTTTTAAAGCACATCTTGTGGTTTAATGTAAATATTTAGACTTGAACCTGAAGAATGTAGTTTTGTCTCATGAAATCAGTTTTGTTTTTACTATTTTGTTGAATTTTAAGGTTAAAGAGGATTGGAGTTACAGTTACATAACAGTGACTTACAATTTAGACTGGTCTTACTATTGCAATGGCACATGCATGCAAATGCCAGCAGCTGTACCCAAGCAGTGATATTTAAAATGCTTTCCACTGTCCACAATCCATTAACCTTTACCCTATAGTTTACAATATGTTCAATCCACGGTAGAACGCTTGAAATGTTCACCTTATAGTCAAAAGTTCCCCCGTCAAGTGTGGAATGAGACACGAACCCAGGCTCATACTGCTAAAGCTCGTCAGTCTCTCTGAAACGAGCAGCGTTGAATCTTTGTCCCTGTGATTCTCACAGTTGGTTTAAACACATTAAATTTCACAAAAACTCAAATGAGTGAATAAGAAAAAGTGAAAAGCATATTTGTAGTATTAGCAGCATACAAGGAGCCGTGCACGCGCACTTTTTCTTCAACTCAAACAAACCACCCTTTGAAAGCCTCGCGTCCCTTCACCTTCACCTCCTGTCTGAAATGCACTGCTCAGTGCCGGCAGTAAGCTACTTGTGATCTATTATGTATCGTGGCCCTCCCGGTGTTATTCAGTATTTTCTAATCATGTCGTACATGATCTGTTTCAGTCTAGCCACTCGAACATCCACTCTTCTCCACAGAAATTTAATTCCGCTCTTAGCTAGTCAAGGTCGTCCCACAGATGAAATTTAAACATTTTATTCTCCTTTGTGGGAACGCACAGAGGAGGCGAGAGGAGTGGAGGAGCAGCCAGCCTGGCATCATCACCGTTCTCCCTTCATCACTCTCTCTCTCTCTTTTTCCTGGTTTTTCTTATCACCACACAAAGCACAGCTGGTCCCATCTACGTGGTTTTCCTTTTCCAAGGAGTCAACCTTTTGCTATTTCTTGTTTTATTTTTTTCTCTCTCCGTCTTTAGAGTATAGTTTACAGCTCTGTTTCCACCTTTACTTTCTCTTCTCTCCATTGCTTTCCGATGAGTCGTGATCAGTGTAGTCTTAGTACATTTTTGAGGGTGGAGCACTGAACTTCCCATGACACAGCTATTTAGAGAATATAGTCATTGTTCTTTGAAGCATTGCTAGACTAGCAGTGATGTAATCCAAGAAGATATATTGTGTAGTACATTCTGTAATAACCTATACTGTGTGGGCCTTTGATATGTTGTACTGTATTAGAATATACAGGGCTGGCTACAGTGATTTGTTTGTGTGGAACTGAGCTGGGTGGAGATGAGGAACACAGTTACCGTCACAGTAGGAGTTTTATTTTATCCCCCAAAAAGTTGTAAAAATCCAAATATCACCAAAACAGTTTTTCCAAAAAATGAGATGGTAGTTCTGGGCCCTTAGAAGAGGTGAAATAAACAGAAATTAACTCCAGTTTTGTGCCAAAACTCTGGCTCAAGCCCACAGGGGGGAGCAAACACTAACACATTTTGTAGTTACACACAAACCAAACAAGATACACACAGACAATTAACACCTCAATACCCACATGAAGAATCAGAGCAAATAAACATCTTATGTAAAGTTATATAGCTGCAGTTATTTTTGGTTTATTAGACCTGGGTGGAGTTAAAGTTGTGAGATGCCACCGAACTCAAAGTACAAGCCTGACAGAGAGCGATGTCAATCACTGTGCGTCTGGCACCCGCAGAACGCTCAGCGGAGGTGTGAAGGCCAGTTCTTCGTTTAAGCGTCTCTGTTGCCGCCTGGGCCTGTTTGTTTTGTCATTTGGCACAAGCGCAATGGTCCACGTGAACCCCTTGGGCAGATGTCTACACGTGGTCCAAAATTTAGACTCTAAATGGCAGCTGATCCACAATGACGATTATAGAATAGTGTATTTGGATAACCTTGAAGTTTGAATGAAGGTATGAGATTCTGTTTTTGTACTTTTCCTGCCAATATGTCTTTTGCTGCTGTTAATGTTTTAATGATGCATTTAATTAAAGAAATATTCTCAATAACATAAACAATGAAACAAGTGGCCAAATGCTTACATATCAGAAATCTCAGAAAAAAATGAAACTTTGTTGCCAGTTATATGAATATACAGTCAAGCAGTAAATAATATATTGATTTAGTGAGATGTTGCAGTAAGTACTTATTTAGGATCCCTGCTCAGCAGAAGACCTTGCCTGCTTTTTATGTGAAGAAGCTTGAGTGAGTGATCAGTCACACTGTTTTTATGATTGACGTTGTAGCCTGAGGAGTGAAGAACAATACACAGTCATGGTACACTATTCTACTGAAGCATATAATACACAACTAAAGGACAAAATGTTACAAGAAAAAAACTAATAAAGCAGGAAAACTACAAACATATCAACTAATCTCAACTCAGCTGTCAGCTGTACAAAAAGTGAGACAGGATGTTCTTCTATAACGGCATCGTGTAAACTAAAGTTTTTGAAGCTGTGTTTACAGCAAGGCCATTGTCTTTCCAGCTCTGTTCTGATATCCACCAACTCCCCCAACTCACAAAACAAAAAAAAACATTCCACTTATATGACATAAAAATGTATTAAATACTAATAAATATATATATATATATATATATATATATATATATATATATATATATATATATATATATATATATATATATAGGCTATATTAGTATATGTATATATATTAATATATGTCCTGTTTAAAAGATAGTGTTTTAATATGGAATACATTTATTTTGAAAATCTTAAATGCTGTTATGTGTTGAATGTAGTTTGACATTACATTTCCATCCATGTTTCCATTACTCTACATGATCGCTTGAGTTTTAGGCTAAATGCTTCCAGACATTACAAACGTGTCTGTAACTCTGACTGAGAGTTCTTCACTGAGCAGGTGCTCGCTGTCACACAGCTGCTTCCCCCCGTGGC
This sequence comes from Perissodus microlepis, assembly GCF_051167445.1. Classification (NCBI taxonomy): domain Eukaryota; kingdom Metazoa; phylum Chordata; class Actinopteri; order Cichliformes; family Cichlidae; genus Perissodus; species Perissodus microlepis. The sequence continues at coordinate 3,633,801 of NC_140478.1, read as the reverse complement.
CGCGCTGCCTCTGCCCTGACACAAACTAATTAAAGAGAAACTGTCGTAAACGTAGCCTTTCACTCACTGGTATAAAGCCGTTTCAGTGACGGAGCAGAGAAAGTGCAATCTGCACCCACGCCTACATATTGAAATTTTTAACATTCCTGCACTTTGACGCCGCGCACCATGAAATTAAATACAGAATGAAACTTTGGTGGGAGGTGGAGAAGGTCGGGACAGAACAACAGTTACACTGTCCGACAACTAATCCTACAACATGAGCCAACCCAATTTTTTCAACCGCACACTTCTTCCTGTATAAATGAGCCATTTGTCCTGCCTCTCTGCTGCTGTGAAAACCAACTGCAGTATTTATGACTTCTTTCGTCATTTTTAAACCACCCCGTTCTGTTTCCGTCATTGTCTCTCAATTCTTCTATTTACAGTAGAAAGGTCTGTGTTCCTCTAATGAGCAGAGGGAAAAATAAATCAATGGTGTTTTCTCTGTTTTATTGGTCCCATCACAGCTGGAAGCTGATCATTGGAACCTGATAGCAGTTCATTGAATCTGCTTCTTTCAAACAAAAACAAAACCCCTTCTTTGTTAAATCATCTGCTGTGTTGTTGTTTTTTCGCAGAATATTTCAGAATATTGAAACGTGTACTTTTAGACAGATATTGATCACAGAATTGGCATTTGCTATTATTATCTTTAATTCCACAGTGGATTTGTACAGACTGACAAATTGCAAGAGATTATTGGTCTCAGCCTTCTTCTTTTCATTAACTTGGGATTAGGCAAACCCTTTCTTGTACTGTGCTGGGTAGTATGTGTGTGTGTGTGTGTGTGTTTTTATAATAGGGTGTGTGTATATGTGTGCTTTGAAGGCATTTCCCCAAATTACAATGTCTAGCTGGTGTATTATTTAATGAGGATGTGTGACAGAAATATCAGCTCCATAGGGAGACAGAAACCAGGAAGCAAAAGATATCAAGGAGAGTTGGAGACACATCTCTAAAGTCAGCTGGGACGTCTCAGTGGCAAACCCATGACCGTCCCCAAGTGTCTTCCCAAATGTCTAAAAGCCGTAACTTTGCCAGCTTTATAATCTCCTGCTGCAAGTCCATTTTAATTTCCAATTCAAGCTCATAATCGATCGGCGTGTGTTTTCATGCTGCTAATTGTATCTTTCAGCATGAGATTTGTGTGCGCTCGTGTGTGCGTATGTACGTGTGGGTGTGTTTGCAAATGAACACCGTTAGTATTATTTTTCTTTTAGTTGTCACTGTAATGGTACTGCCTTATAAAAAGTCAACTAAACATACTCATATAAGAGATATGGGGTTCTAAGGTAATTGTAACTTTTAACAGGATAATAATATTAAGATTCGATGAGAAGCTTCCTTGTACTCACTGGAATGGTCAATCTGTAAGCAGTATGGTTTTCTCAGATCATGGGAGCTAATATTAGCAAACTCTAGACCAGTGTCTCCCAACCTTTTGGAGCCACCGCACATATTTCACATTAGAAAAATCACACCACCAAACAAAAATACCACAAAAGGCATATTGATAATTTTCCCCGCGCACAAGGTATGGCGGATTTCGGCTCGGTTTGTCCCCAACACACCTTTTTTGCTTTCTTCTGACTACTACTCATGCTAGGGCCTTTATCTGGCTCCAGATTTTCTCCAGGACACAGATCAGATTGAATACTTTTTTAAAAATATATATTTATCGATTGCTATTTCACGCTGCGCTGTCTCACTCACAGCATGACTATATAATTTCTTCTTCGTCTTCTCCTGTTTTACTGGCAGTTAGCATACATTTAACTGGAGCAAGACGTTGTACTGCCCTCTAGTGGAAGAGAATGTAATTGTTCTGTCCGTTACTCCGGTACCAATCAGGTGAATCTTCCATGGCACACCTATGTGCGGCGACACAGTGGTTGGGAAACACTGCTCTAGACAGGCAGGCTTTTCTCTAAGTGCTACTGCTAAGCTATAGTTTATTTTATTTTTATTTTATTCCTTGTTAGGTGGTCAGCACTCAGCAATCTGGTGGTTGTTTTAGATGTGTATTGTAGGTTGTATCCTATGCTCTCCTTTGTGGGTTTCCTCCTGCAGTCCAAAGATATGCAATTGACTGCAGGTGTTAATGTGAGTTTGAATGGTTGCTTCTCTGTGTCACCCCTCTAATAGGCTGGCAACCTGTCCAGGGTGTCCCTGCCTTTGGCCCTATGACAGCTGGGATAGGCTCCAGCCCCTAGAAACCCCGGATTATATAAGTACAAAAAAATGGATGGAATCATTTCAGTGCCTTAGCTCCTTTTGTCCAATGCCTCTGGTTTGATAATGACACGTAATAATGTGAAAATTAGATTTAAACAACAATTTGCATCTTGGGTTTCCACATTACCTTCCTTCTAACATTCACTTTATTAAATCTCAGAGTCACTTTTCATCCAGGTTTCCTGCAAATTTCTCTTTCCTGTATCTCTGTGCCCAACATCTAAGCTGTGACAGTAAAAATGGATGACTGACTGCGACTTCAGATTAACTTAAAAGTTCATAAATATATTATAACTTTGTTTCCACAAAACATGGCAAGTGACAAATTACTAGCAAGTGGATTTTACAAAGCAAACAGGCAGATAGTGTAAAACTGTGACACTATTTTCCTTTCATTTTCACTCCAAACAAGAGATGAACTGCAAAAGAAGGAGGGAGATGGAGCTGTTTCATAAACAATAATGAAGCAGTGATGTTTTCTTGTGCAGTGCATTCTCCAAAACGGCCAACATTCAGTTTTTCTCTTCTGCTATAAAAGTTTCATGAATATAATACAGACACATAAAAGTAGGACGTCATGATTTCAGACCAGCATTCTCTGCTGTTACCTGTCAGGTGAGGCTTTCTGTATCAAGATATGGAAAAACATGACCTTACCTCGAGCAATATGAAAATCTTAACAAACAGCCTTCAGCTACAAATATGAATAAATCACACAGAACACATGAAAGCCCTTCATATTATGCTCATAAATGTCAACAAATGGAAGCACATCAGAAAACAGGGCTTCCCAAATACTGCCATATAAAGATTTCTAGGGTAGACAAACATGATGCAAATGCATCTGTGTATTTCTCACTGAGCAGCATTTTTCAAAGAACTCCTGCAAGTGTTTATGCTGCAAATTTAAAATGTTTCAACACCACAACAAGCTACGCGAAATTGCCACATAATGGAAAACCATTTTTTTCACAGGGATATTGACAGCTGCAGGAGCACTTTGAATTAATCTGTTAAAATGTTGATGCTTTTACTGCAGCTTCCAGTTCATCAACACACACCTGACCTGCGCATAGCATGAAGCTGTGGATAACCTGCTTTAGTATTCTGGGTTCTTTTCCTTCCCAGCATGCAGCATGTATGATGACTTGACTTGCTGTTCAGCTCATTATTGATTTTATGCTTTAAACCTGGCAGTGATTAGACAGAACACCTCACATAGGTGCTGAAAATTGGCAACAGGAATTAATTAGAATGTGCTCCACGTGGTGCTTGTGGATCGGAGGAATTGCTTAGCAGATAGGTAACAGGAGACGCTCTCTTCTGTCTGGTTTGAAATCTGTGGCCTGGGTGTATGTAAACATGACTGTTAAATGTGTTTGAACAAGGTGATTAACCAATGGAGCTGGAAGTTCTTGTTCCTGGAAGCACCCAGTAGACAATATACCTCATACAACTGAAGAAGCCTTCCTTGAGCAAATTCATCAGCCGTCGCACTTCAGATGTATTACATCATTTCACAGCCTTTCAGCCTATTTTGCATAATATAATTAGATTTCTGCAGTCCTTTTCATAATCAGCATACTTGGTGTGTTTCATATTCAAATATACTGCCAAGTCAGGGCTCTGTGCATGCATTCTTGCCATGCAGCACGTCTAGTCTGGCAGTTTGCTTAAACTCCAATCTGTCATCCTATTTCAACCCAGCTGAAGAATAAAATTAGAGGGTCTCGTTAAGCGTCAAACCCGAGACCCCGCAGTCGATTGTTTTCAGTTTCTTTTAACGTCTGCAGAGGTAGTTTCGTTATTGGACCTCAGGTCACTTCAAGTAATCTAAGGCTTTGATCAAATATAGTGCTTGCCATTGTTTTTTAAGCACATCCTGAAATTGCAGACTGTTTCTATGATTTGCAGACATTGTTTGCATTCCCCATTTAAGAGAAGGAGTTCACGTACAGTTAGGGTGACTTGGTTTTGTGTTTCTGAAACTTTTTAGGTGATTATGTGTAGGTATGGCAAAGGATGGTGGGCGAAGGACAAAAAATTAATTAGCTTGTTTTCTATAGAACCGTAATTTGTGTGGAGGCGGTACACTGTCTGAGTTCAAAGGAAAAGCTGGACTGGTACTGTGTGGTCATTAAACGCGATCGTGATCTGCTACTGCAATCCCTAATGATCATCTTTTAATGTTTTATTTATTTGTTGTTTGTTTTTACACTTCACTTATATATAGTGAAACTACTACGGGGAATCACACTACTCAATCTCATTGGGAATGCCTATGCCAGGATTCAGGAGGAGCTTGAACGCTGCACCGGCTCTTTATCCTCTCGAGGTTGTTCGAGTGTTCGTCAGAGGTTTGTCCAATCAGTCTGCATGTGCTTTGTGGACCTGGAGAAGAACAGCATTTCTAGGCACAAGGCTTCCACCTTGGTGGCCTCAGAATCTCATGTCATCTTTTCACAGATGATGTGGTTCTGTTGGCTTCATCAGGCGGTGGCCTCAAGCTCGTGCTACAGCAGTTCACAGCAGTGTGAAACGGTCAGGATGAGAATTGCCACTTCTAAGTCTGAAGCCATGGAAGGGATAAATCGCTGTCCCAAGTGAAGGAGTTCAAGAATCTCGCAGTCTGGTTCACAAGTTAGGGGAACGGGAGAATGATAGACGGATGGGGCCGCAGTGATGCAAACGCTGCACCGAGCAGAGTGCAAAAGTGAAGCTGCCAGTTTACCGGTTTATTTCAAATTTTAGTCACAAGCTTGAGCAGTGAAAAGAAGAATGAGATCATTGAGACAAGTGGCAGAAAAGAGATTTTTCCAAAAGATGGCTGGCCTATCCTTTGGAGATAGGGTGAGGAGTTCAGTTATTCATTTAAGCAAACCTTACCCAACTACAACGGCAATGATGTTAGCATTCTACAGTTGCCAGTTGTGCTCATTTTGACTCCACATTTTGATTTTTAGCCTCCACTACAATAACTTTTCCTGGACTTTTCCTTTTTTAGGCCACCCTTATTTTTAGCCAACATTCTTCTGATTGTCTGTGAAGGTTCTCAGTCATCCAGGTCATCGTAGTCAAAGGAGCTTGCAAAGAATCTGTCTTTCACCCGAAAGACAAAACTCCAAAACACAGACTTAACAATGTGGTGTTTGCTGTACAGTGTAGCGAGGAATGCCCAGACCTCTACATTGGAGAGACCAAACAGCCACTTCACAAGCGCATGGCACAACACAGAAGAGCCACGTCCACAGGACAAGACTCAGCAGTCCATCTGCATCTTAAGGTCAAAGGTCACTCTTTCGAGGATGCCAATGTTCACATTTTGGACAGAGATGACAGATGGTTTGAAAGAGGAGTGAAAGAAGCATCTATGTCCACTGTGAGCGACCATCTTTGAACAGAGGCGGGGGTTTACGACACCAACTGTCTGCCATCTATAATCCAGTTTTGAGTTCCCTCCCCAGACGCCTGAACGCCCACTCACATCCTGGGCCATCTGACCTCAGGAATTCGCATGATAAGGTGGGGCCAGGTTTCACAATGAGCTCACCCGAAACCCTGGCAGATTGGGACCCACACCCGCTTTCACACCTTGGCTCAGGCGATTAGAGGATCATCAGGGGGTCCTTTTGTCCCTCTGTGGGGGGAAACTCCCACTAGGTTTAAATCTGGGACTCCCCACCATTTGACCTTAGAACTGAAGAAGCTTCTCAGATGAGAGGTGAAACGTCTTCAAGCATTCTTCTGATTGGTCGCCCCTGTTAAAACAAAACATTTGCATAGCAGGAAGGTGGAGCATTTGTGCTCACCGACACCTTAGTAAGTCAGATGATCATAACAACAAAGTCTACACTCACTGACAATACAGAGAATACATTTGGGAGAGTATTACAGTCTGAAGCCTGAGGTTTTGACTCACAGTACTTCTACATACACTGACCTCAGGATCTGAAACTTTGGTTTAATATGAGCATCCAATATTGTAACATTGTATTTACAGTTAAGTCCATAAATATTTGTAGAGAGACAACTTTTTTTTCCTAATTTTGGTCCTTTACATTACTACAATGAATTTCAAGTGAAACAACTCATGTGCAGTTGAAGTGCAGACGTCCAGCTTTAGTTCAGTGGCTGAACAAAAAGATTGGATAGAAATGTGAGAACTAAAGCATTTTTAACACAATCCCTTCATTTCAGAGGCTCAAGAGTAAATGGAAAAATTAAATAAACAGAAAAATAAAATGTTCACTTGGTTGAAAACCCTTTGCTGACAATGACAGCCTGAAAGTCTTCAGTTCAATTCAGTTGTATTTATACAGCGCCAAATCACAGCAACAGTCGCCTCAAGGTGCTTTATATTGTAAGGTCGACCCTACAATAATACAGTCCTGAGAAAAACTTTAGTTTTCAAAAAGTGAAATACATCCTCAGTTGGCTTAAGATCAATATGAGTGACCTGGCCATTCAAGAATATTTCACTTCTTTGCTTTAATAAACTTCTGTATGTTTTGGGTCATTGTCCATGTGTATTATGAAATGCCGCCCAATCAATTTGACTGCATTTAGCTAGGTTTGAGTGGGCAGTATGTCACTGAACAGCTAAGAATTAATTCAGCTGCTTCTATCCTGTGTCACATCATTAATAAACACTAGTGTCCCCGTGCCACTGGCAGTCATGCACACCCAAACCACCACACTGTCTCTGCCATGTTTTACAGATGATGTGGTATACTTTATATCATGAGCTGTTCCACACCTTCTCCGTACTTCTTTCCTGCCATCATTCCGGTAGAGGCTGATCTTAGTTTCATTTGTCCATTTGTCCATGTCCATAATATAACTGTAATTGGAATATGCTTGATGTAAAACAGGTAAAAAAAAACAAAAAACAACTTGTGTCAGTATCCAAATTTATAGGACCTCGCTGTATGATAGAAAATACGGTAAAGTATAATGATCATGATGGCTAGGCATCATCCAATTTAAATTAGCATGTTATTTTAAGCTTTCTGAGAATATGATGCCATTTAATATAGTTTTCAACAACTAATAAGCAATAAAAACATTCCTTTTAATGCTTTTTCTGTCTGTTGTCAGCTTCTGGGGCTACTGAAAGGACAATAACCAGCAAACTGTGTTTACCAGCCTGAAAGAATTAAAAATGGTGCATTTCCTAATTTAAGTAACTAGCTGTGAAACAGCTTTCAAATAGACTCCATGCATACTGTGCATGAAGTTCACAAAACAAGCAATAAACTAGATGCTACACATATCTGTCACTATACTCCTTCCTCATGTGGGAATTCAATCTGCACATAATTAACACATCCATAAACTTCTCCATAATGGAAATACAAAAATATATTCTTGTGGTTACATGTAAAAAACTGCTTAAAAAGGGGAAAACATTCAACTTCCTCCCTTACATGTTGTTTTTAATTAAAATTGAAAAACTGAAAATGTGCAAGGCTGTCTTCATGTTGGTCTTCACCACACTGAGCATCCAATGCATGCATCTGGCATGTTCCCACTGGCGATGCGAATACTTAAATCTTTAAATTTGACTTGGCAGTAGCTAAATATGCCGAAAACCTATGTTGAACTGTCAAAACTTTAGCTGTGTTGCACGAGGCCTGGTAATTAAACTCAAAATGAAACCCTTTTGCCCACATTTTAAGTAAGTGTGGGCCTACAGATTGGCTCTTTAAGTATTTTAATTACCGCTCATATGGCAAAGGCTTCACACTCCAGCAGCGCTTTTGTTGCTGAAGATTGAGATGGTCACGGATGAGAAATCGCTTAAGTTATAGAATTCAGTATAATGGATGAGTCACATGGAAATACGATGAGATAGTAGATTATGATGATGTGTGTGTTTGCAGCTGTCTGTGTGTGTGTGTGTGTGTGTGTGTGTGTGTGTGTGTGTGTGTGTTTGTGAACCTGCAGTGGTACATTAAGCTGGTTCTGCTGTTCCACAGAGTAAATGAAGAGTGATGACAGTGCTCCTCAGGAGGGTTTGATGGTGTGTGTGTGTGTGTGTGTGTGTGTGTGTGTGTGTGTGTGTGTGTGTGTGTGTGTGTGTGTGTGTGTGTGTGTGTGTGAGTGCGTGCGTGCGTGTGTGTGTGTGTGTGTGTGTGTGTGTGTGTGTGTGTGTGTCTGCTTTAGGCCATTCCCACCTCCATCATTCAAAGACCTCATCATCTATGAGTGTTGCACTTCACCCATAGGTCTCTCCTCTTCCTTTGTTCAAACTTGAGCAGATTACAGCAGGCCTGTATTTAAAAGACTTTATTTAAACTCACCCCACTGAGTCTAATTGCTTTGTTCCTTTTTGCCACTGCTGCAAATCGATAGTTTCCTGTTTCCGCAAAATAAAGGACAACACCCCCCCCCCTCTTTCCTGCAGTATTAAATAAAGTGGAAGAATTAGCTTTCTGCCCTGGGGACTGTAACTGCTACTGTGGTGTGTATGTGTGTGCGCACACGTGTGTGTGTGATCAGAGAGATTCAAACTGATGAGCCAACTACAGCTAGAGTACGCCTCAGTGTTCAGTGCATCGCATGTAGCCATGAGCGCATCTAGACACACTCCTTCATTTTCACATCTGCTGCTTTTTACCTACTGTATTCTGAGGCTACGTCCACACGTACCCGGGTATTTTTGAAAACGCAGATTTTTCTATGCGTTTGCACCTTTCGTCCACACGTAAACGACGTTTTTGGTCACTGAAAACTGAGATTTTTAAAATTTTTAAAAACTCCGGCCAGGGTGGGTATTTTTGAAAACTCAGTTTTTGCATTTAGGTGTGGACGAGAAAAACGCAGAAAACGCAGAAAACGCAGCGTCAAAGGTGTGCGCCTTTTTTGACGTCACACTGTGCGCCACGTTATTGTTTCGGTGAAATGAATTTCTACAATACTGTTACTGTTAATTGTACTCTCTGCAGTGTTTAAATGCTGACATATACACACACAGTTACTGTCCCTCCACACATACGACTGGGTTCTGCTTCTATGCCCCATCTTTGTTTACTATTTCCCACCGAGGCTTCTAGACTTCTGATTGGCCAACATTTCTACACGGATAGGAATATATCGCCACCTGCTGCTTTGGCATGTTCCTAGCAGCGTTTTCCTTCGTTTCTACCTTTACGTGTGGACGGGATTATTTTTTAAAACGAAAGCGGAAAATCTCCGTTTTCAAAAATACCCGTGTACGTGTGGACGTAGCCTGAAACTCCTGCAGATGGTTAGCAACATGGGTATTGTTAACAGCGGTGCTACTATACAAAGCAATAGAAAACAATAAGAATATTGTTTTAAACTCCAACGACAGATTTCAGTGATATGCTACGGCCATATGAACGTACTAAGTTAGGAAAAGGGCAGCCAGACTGTGTAACATGCTGATCATTAAAAATAATGGCAGCTGGATTTCTGTTTTAAAGCATTAAAGAGTAAGTCTCTGCCATTGAGCACACTTTGCCTAAACATCTGTGAGGTTCTGGCTGGACCCTGAATGTAAGTGTTTAATTTAAATTCTATTTTATTCTAATTTCTGTGCATGTAGACGGCAACAGATAAGAACAAATTTGCAGTTTTCACTACTTTATCACAGTGAATCATGTTTGTTTTTTGCTGTGGTATTGTATTCTTGATGCACTAAAGTCACTTTGAAGATGGAAACTTGATTCTTCAAATGAACCATTTCAAAGATCATAGAATACACTCACAATCATTTTGACCGTCCCACGAAATGTAAGTGCAGGACATGTGCGTTTTGCACCATCATCCCTGCGGGGGGTGAAGGTAAAATTGAAAAAGATTTTAAGCTCCCGAGGAAGAAATAAAGAGCCAAGATGACTCATAGATGTGTCATATCCTCATACTGTGATAGTTAAATCTTTATCTGGCCAAATCTGTGGACTCTAATAACATGTTGGCTCCTGGGAAACTGGAAGGAAGCTCAAGGCATCGGTTACAAAAAGTTCTTTATATATGGCTTCAGTTTTTAAGTCTTTACGATCTCTTGGTCCATGTAAAGTTTCAACTGTGTGCAACAGCTGCCAGGCAGTCGTAGCTGAGGTTTAATAAAAGAGAGGGGCTGTGAAAATGTAATGACATTTCTGTGAGACAAATTAATCATTTTTTTGTTCCCCTGTGGCTGAAAAATAATTTCACTTTACTATTTCTTTCCTTTGCATATGGTGAATGTGTCTTTTGGTTTTGTTTGTTGATTTTCTGTTCATAATTGGTGCTGCAGATTAGCTACACAGCTGTGTGCTGCTTATCTTTTGCTACCTGCAAGAGCAAACTTATTGACTGACCAACGTAGTATGATGACACATCCAGGTGCTATTTCACACTGGAGTAGGGTTTTTTCACAGCTGGCTTTTTGACTTGTGAGACGACAAATGAAATGCAGTCAGTGTTTGATGCCACGCTCCTCTCCCCATGAAAAAGGCACATAATGCGCGATTATGTTTACTTTTCATAGATATTGGTCTGTAATAGGAAGGGAAAAGATCGGTTCTGTGATTTTAACGATTAAAACTGGGGATTCTCTTACCAGTCAGGAGACATCGCACAGTTTCACAATCTTAATTTAACAGACTTGAACTGTTTTATCTCTATTGCTCACAAATTTAATGGGCAGTAAAAATCAGAGTTCAGAGGGAATATGGAATATTATGCCGATCTCTAGGTGTTGCATAACTGCACAGTATATGTACATATGTTTTAATAAACTTGGAAATCCGTTGCATGTTGTATCTTCTGTCCCAAGTACACAAGTATGGCAATGTGTGATTCAGAGTAAATTACTTCAAGGACACAAGAAGGCCTAATCATACACATCATCACACAGTTAACTTTGTCTTGGTATTTAATGGAATTTGTGAAAATAAAAACCAATTATGACTGATTGCTGCTCATTTGCTGTATTTTCAAGCAATTTAAAAGTATACAAAACAAAGTAAGATACATGGTAAGTAATTATGTTTTTATGCAAAAAGAAAGTTATTGCTGTATTTTCAAGAAGCCAAGTTTATGTTGGAATTTCCAAACCAGATTTTCTATAAATTTGAAAGCAATTTCATCATCTATTCAGACACCAAGATATTTAAATTCTATAAGCTTTTCAATTTTGGGTCCTTGAACATTGAATATTATTCTAGCCTTGATTTGTCATCATTTTTAGGCCATGTGAAAGGGAGGAAGATTTCTACCATTAAAAATACCCGATCTTACTAAATTATGTTTTTTATAGCTCTCAGCGCTGCAGCTAGGAAATCCTGTATGTTAACAGCAGATCAAGTCCTTAAGACAGAAAATTTTAAGGATGGCCGTTATGGTTTCCTCCCTTTTGCCGTTATTAAAAACATAAGAAACTCATGTCTCTGTCAGTGGCGCAGCTCGACACTCTGTCAAGTGACCTAAACTGTGGGGTTTATGAAATAACTGAAGTGGGAAATTACCTTGGTGCCTTTCTTAATCTTAATGTAAAAGCTGATGCAGATAAAAGATAACGCTAAGGAGAGGAGATAACTGTGCTCAAACCAGCACAAAATCCTTTCTCTCCACGCTCGCTTATCAGCACACTGCGGAGGATGACTGCTTCAGCCAGCGTGTGGAAGCAAAGCGTCTTGATTAACATATCTTAGCAGAGTCAAGGTCCCAAGCTGAGGTTGTGTTTTCTAGGTAAAGTGTATACATAATTCTGTTAGTTCATCTTTACCACACATAAACATGCAAGAAAGAAAGAAAGAAAGAAAAAAAAGCTCTCAAAGCTCCCCAGTGGGATCAAGCAGGCATGATGATAAAATCTGTTTGACTAGTAGCATTTCATCATTGCTTCTTTGTTCCTGCAGCTGCGCCGGCATTGCCATTGAGATGCTGTAGTCTGTTACAGTAACTCCCACTCTTATTTCTATTTCATCAAAGCAAACACGAGCCCCGAGTTTCATTTCATGGGGTTAAGTCTGAGTGATTGGGATACAGAGCACTTAGTTTTTTCAATTAAAATACCAAATAAAACCACCTCTGCTAATCCTCACCACATGGTGGCATTGAAACGAAGAAAACCATTTATTCATGCACTTACACACACAGGCACGCACACACACTGTGGTAAATTAACTTTCCCTTCCAAGTGTAAATTGAGGCAGCAATTAATTTGTTGATGAAAAGCCATTTATCTTTAATTATTTCATGCTAGGTTGGATGCATCAACCTCCTCTTGTTAGATGCTGTTGAGCATTTGGATTTTAAAACCAACTTAAACTCAATTGATTTTGAATTGAACTCAAAAGCTCGCATGCACCCGTAGCACCATGACACACACACACACACACGTCTGGTTTGCTATCCTCGTGGGGACACCCCATTGATGTAATACTTTCCCTAGCTGCTTACCCTAACCCTAACCATCAAAAATGAATGCCTAATCCTAACCCTTACCTTAAACCTAACCATAACTCAATTGTAACCCTGACACTAAAACCACATTTTGAGTGGGAAAAATGCCTTCAACCCTGTGGGGATGTGGATTTTGGACTCCAAAAGTATAGTAAATTTCAGATTTTGGTCCCCACCAAGATAGTAAAAACCCATAGACACACACACACACACACACACACACACACACACACACACACACTGAGCCGGATGTACCTTTACTAGCGATGTCATGCTGCTAAATTGCCCCCTACAGGCCTACACCTCCACAGCACTTTTAGTGAAAGAAAGAGTGAGGAAATGTAACAAACCGGAGCCAAAGCCAATTCTGTTCAGTGGAATTATGAATATTAAACATTGTAGCGGTCTGAGATCTCCCCGTCGCCTGCCTCCCTCCCTCTTTTTATTTGCTAACTGAGCTGTATCATTCCTCATAGTTTATTCTCATGTCTAATTGTTCCTCCAGAATGCAGTAAGAGTGGGAGGCTCTCCATTCTATTCTTTTGTTTAATTACATTTGAAGATGGGTGGGGGGGGGACTCATCTAAAGAAGGGCTTTTGACTTTACAGAGCTCTCCAGTTTCCAGGAAGCACAAAGCACACGCTCTCTGCGTCGAGCACAGTCTGGTTCTTTTCTGTTTTGTTTGCTGCTTTTCTGAATCCATCTTGTTGTATCTTGAACAAAGTCAGTACCTGAATAAAAATCATTCAAAACTTTGCCTTTTCTTTTTTGTTAAATTTGAGTTAGTTGTTCTTTTTTTAAAAATGTATTCAAAGTGTAATGATTGACATAAAGACTTGGCTCACAGAGTAAGAGAGCAAAGAGAGAACAGTAACTAAAGGAAGCGCGTAAAGTGACCTTAGAGGTCCAACGCACTGCAACTTAAGAAAACACCAGCAAATAGAAAAAATAACACAGCAATAGCTTACTGGAAAAAGAAAAACCCTCTTAAAACACAACAGAAATGTTTTTGGGGGGACAATCATGTGACAGAACAGCTGCAGAGGTGACAGCTACACAATAAGCAACTAATAGCAAACAGCTTATATCTGCTTATATGACAAACATCACCTGTGCAGTATTTTCCTTCACAACACCGATGAATTGCTTCTGCAGCTGCACGAGCACTCGTGTCCAGTCAGTGACGGCCCGTCACGCGCACCACATGTGAGGAGTTTTGCATGAGTCATAAAAATAAGTGCAGTTTGGTCTGCGTAGCACAATAACTGAGTAATTGAAGCCCTTATTTACACTATTTTATTTTATTAGTTTTTCTTTTTTGCTTATTTTTGATTTCTGCTGTCATTTACTGTATTATTATTATTGTTGTTTAAAATGAGGTATTGATTACACCGAATACCAACATTTTACTACATTTTTATTATAAAAATATAGCACTTTGTCCAGCTGGCTGTGCATTGTGCTTCTGGCCCTCCGGAGTGTTGATAGTTAAAAAGTTGGCAACCCTAACGTCTAACCCCAACTTTTTTCTGCTTCCATTGTGTTGTATTCCAATTCGGTTGTATTTTACGTGCCTTTTTAGCATTTTTATATTTGCTGTTGTTTTCTTAAGTTTCAGTGCAGCGCTTCTATAAGAGCGCCTGTTATGATGGTGGTGTTTTGACCTTCGTTTGATATGAACATGGAGGAAGAAAATGAAGAAAAATGAACAAGAAGTTGAATAATTATGTGTGTTCACTGACTGCAGCATCTACACTGTTGGATGTTGACACTTCAAAGCATCTATGTTGATGAGTAATTTCTCTCATCAACATAGAAGGTAAGCACAGTAAAATGGAAATGACTTTTCCATCAGTAACACACCATCAGCTATGTATGCATATGCACATGTGTATATTACCATTGATGCACCCTTTCCACTTACATAATAAATGAATTGGACCCTGAACTGGTTCCAAATTTTACCCGCTGAGTGTAACAGACAGATGCAAAAGAGCTGCACATTAAAATTTTCAGAATATTTGTTTAATCGGCTCACTCAGCGCAGCTTCCTGCTGGCTTGTTCCCTCGAAGAGCTGATATAAAATGCTCAGCTGGTAAAAACAACTTGTTCCCTCACTTGTTCATCACCAACAACCATTCCCATTTGTGCTGCTCAGCGGTGTTCTGCCTTTGCACCCACCAAACATTAACAAGTTATTACAGATAGTCTGAACATTACAAAAAACACAAAACTCAAATGAAACAACAGGAGGTAACCAGATCTTAGAAATCAAATGTTTAGACTTTATATGTCTTTAATTTATACTCTCACAAAGTTAACTCTGTGAGGTCGCCATCAATGACAGTTACCCTGACCTTTGGCCTTACTGCATCTGAATGAATGTGTTTTTTAGCTTTTAGAAACAGAACAAAGTCATAATAAAGTAAAATAAAAAATAAATAAAAATGAGAAAATAAAATTTTCTCATAATGTTACCTGGTTGCACAGTGTTAGGAATACTTAGCTAAGGTACTTTACAGTGTTAAATGTGCTCATGAAATTGTTCAGATCCCTCACATTACATGAGAAGATTATTACTTCAAAGATGTTGTGAAGCTTCCAATGCAAATAGGTGTAAAGAACCTTGCTTAAGGCTAACATTATCACAGTCTGGAGAGTAAAAGGAGGGAGGACCCACAAAGTGTATTGTCGCTAAGTTTTGGATAAAGGTGCAAAGACAAACTAGGCACAAGAAACAGGTGACAACTAACTAGCAAGGTAGAACAGGAAGTAACTTAGAGGATAACCACAGAGAGAGCTACACTGAATAAAAGAAGCAATAAGGAAACTAATCACACAATAATAAACATGGACGGTAACTAGAACTTAAATGCAAAAGTCCAAATGTTCAAACAAACAAACAAACAAAAGAACATAGACTCACTTGAACATGACTGAGAACTCAAAACTCCAAATAACAGACACACACAAGCACACAGGGAGGTTAAATAACACAGAACTAAAGGAACCACAAGTGAATGACCCTAATTAACCTTTAAAAGGAACAAGGACAAAAAAAAGGACACGACAAACATCCTATTTAGAGGGAAAAAAGGCAAGTCGCATGGCTGAAATGCTCCTCCAGGCTCATATGTTCACTTGCTTTAACAGTCATTTTTAAACCGTTATGTTGCATCAGTGACACAATCCTCTAGTAGTTCTGACATCTGTTTGAAAACAGTAGCAAGCCCCTTGTATTGAGCATAATACGATAACAGCTAACAGAAATGATCTCAGGAGATTGGCTGCAATTTACTGCTTTAGGAATCTGTAGTTTGCATCCTCAGAACGGATCTCTACCACATGCTGCGTACCAAAAAGCAGCTGCTTGAAAACAGGATCTGATGCAACGGTTTCCTCATCGAGACATACAAACAGCTAGACTGGAGTTCACTTTGAACATCACATATGAAGTGTTGGTACCTCCGTCCAGCCGTGGCATCACTCTCTGCGTCTGTTTTTCTTTTGAAAACATGTTTGGAGAAGTAAAAAAAAACAAGTCAGAACAACTGTAAAGGTTACTGAAGCTACGTCTCTAATCTGTGTTAATAACGTGTCTTTGGTTTAAAAGGTATTTTATGCTGCATAGTTAATCTGACAGAAACCCAACAGAGTCTTGAGTTATTGTTGCAATAATCCAAGACCCATAATGTTCATGAAGTACTGCAGTTGTGTTATGACAAAAGCACTAACTAGTCTCTGAATAAAATAAAAATGCTTTTATTTGTATGGTGGTTTTTTTAAGTATGCAAAGGGAAGACATTGTTGCACCTTGTGTAAGTCTGACTGTTGTCAGTCTAAAGTGGTTTCTACTCTAGCCAAGGTGTCTATCAGCGTGCTTTCAATCTGTTTTAGATAAGCGCCTCCCTGCCGAATTCCAGCAAGCTGTTTGGCCTTGGACAGAATACTCAAACTGTGAGCACAGAGATGGCAGCTGAGATGTATGTTTACGTGCGCGTGTGTGAAGCAGGATGAGTGAGTGGGTGTGAGCTGAGTTTTGATTAAGTTTGAAGTTTTCCATTTACTCAAAACTTGTGGGCAGATGCTTTCACTTCCATTCAGTCGTGGTGATCGTTATAATCAAAAGGAACCAGAGACAAAGCCTCTGCTTGCAGCTGCTTGAACGGATTTGGCTGGAGTAAACGCATACAAAAGAATGCTGTTTCCCCCAGAAGCACCGGAGAAGATAATTTGATGTAACGAGTCAGTAATAAGAAAGTAGATTTCGTCATGTCTTTTTTTTTTTCTTCACATGCACCAACCTTGGATGTGAAAAACAACTGTCAAGTATGACAAATAGCACTGTGGTTTTACTGTGATTAAAATAGCACCTGTATTGACAAAATCAAATTCATCTCGCCAACTCGATTGTGTCTCTCCTTGCCAAACGATGCACATTCTCAAAGGCTTTTACACATTGATTTTTTCTGTGTGTGTTTTGCTCAAACTTCTTTTATCTACACTGCAGAAGTTTGATCTTCTTTAATAAGCCAAGACACACTTTTGTCTTTATCAGCTCTTTTATATGATTATATGACCTACAGGGAAAAATTCAGCTGCATGGGGAATATTAGTGTATGATTAAACCTCCTCAAGCTACTTTACCCTTTTTGTTGAGCCTGTTTTGTTTTGTTTTGACAAAGATTTAAAATGAATATGGACCAATTTCCATGATGCTTTTTGGTGACAAAACACGGGAATATACAAATATAGTGGTAGGATCCATTAGAGTAATTACCATGATTGACACATCAATGAACACCCTCCACCTGGAAAATAATAATGAACAAGAAGCACTCAAGAACACAAAACTCCATCAAGGCAGCATTCAGTAAACAGTATTGCATTTTTTATATATTCATTTTGTTTTCTTTGTTCCTTTTAAACTTACTTTAAAAAGTTTGTAGTGCAGTCAAAACAAGTTCAGGGTTTTCCTGCACTGTTGAAACCCGTTTTCTTACTTCTTATTTAAGTGAGTACAGTACAGCATAACTTTCATTTCATTATTGATTAGTAATAAATATCAAATGAAACAAGTTTTTTTCCCAACAAAAAATAATATGTATACAGGGATATTTTACATGTTATGTATTTAAACCTGTTATATATGTAACATCCATAACAAAGTCATAATAAAATAAATGTTTTCAACACAGAAAATTTTTTAAATATAGCTTTATAGATATTTTAGGAACGTTTGAAAGTTTACTTAGTGTATTTAGAGTTTCAGTAAAAACAATCTCTCTTTCCTAGCGCCTTCCTGCATGGCTCTGTTTTCTACATTTGGAATCGGTCTTGGGTGTCCTCTGGGGCGACATCCACTGCACGCATGTCTTCGGTGATTGCGTCCATCCACCGCTTCTTCGGTCTTCCTCGCGATCGGTGGCCTCCAGGGTCGAGTCGAAGGGCTGTTCGCGTGACATGTCCATACCACCGTAGGCGCGCTTCCCACTTCTTCTTTTCGATTGGGGCAACTTCGAGTCGTTTTTGAACATCTTCAATCGTCACGCGATCGAGGCGGGTTTCAGTAAAAAAATAACCTGCAAGTTGCAATGGAAAATTTCTTTCACTCCACCCAAAAGTGATTTGATTGCACTCATGCACCTGCAGTTCATGCTGGATCGAGTTTCATTTTGGGGAAGAGGAAAAGGTTAGAGGGAGACATACCAAGGGTGGATGACAAAGGCCAATTGTGTTAGTGTGGCCAAGACACTTCCCTCCACCACATGTCAGTTCATTTAGGATGCTTTGATCCTTGACAGAAAACTCCCATCAGTATGACACAATAGTTGATATTTGCTTTCTGCAGATGAAATTGCAGATGTGAAATTGCAGAGCTGCACTGAAATGGCAGGTATGTGTTATGGTATTTATGGGCAGAGTTATGGACATTTTTAAATGCTTCTTGCACAAATGTGTATGAAGTAATGAATGGAGATCAGAAAAAACAATGACAGTGTAATGTCTGTATTGTTTCTGAGTAAACTGAGAAGACAATGCACATGAATGACAATCACTAAAATCCCTGTCACGACGATTTGGCAAATATTAGGATTCTAACTGATATTTGTGAGGATTTCTTTACTATCAACAACAGAGGGATTTCAGGAGGTTACTTCTTACCGTCAGACTTGCGATGAGCACCGAAGGTCCAAAGGGTCTCAGCCAGATCCTGCCACTCTGAAGAACGTTTCTTTTTTATGATGAGTATTTATTCAAGTTTGAAAGTGAGATGAAATAGATCTGTCCCTTAGAATGAAAAAGTATATGTATCATACATGTAGGTGGCTCAAACACCAGCAGTCTGACTTTTCATTTGCACACCTTGACATTTTCTTTGTTCATGCGTGGTGTATTTTTGGTGTCTGTTAAAGATAAGATAAGATAACTCTTTATTGTCATTGCACAGTCATACATAGTACAATAGTACAATGAAACTGGAAAACTGTCCTACGTCGGCACTACATGTAACACAACACGACAGTATAATAACTTAGTAATAAAAAAGAAGAATACGTGTATTTGTATTGCACACTGTTATTATTGCACATTAATTATTATTGCACCTTGTTATAAATATAAATATTATTATTATTACTGTTTTTACCGTTGTTAACGCCCCCAAAAAAAGTCCAGGTAGGTAGCCAGTCAGCTATTTGCATTGATCAGGGCTGTTGTCCTGCTGTAAAAGCTGTCCTTGAGTCTATTTGTTCGGGACCTCAGCAGCCTGAACCTCCTGCCAGACGGCAGCAGCTTAAACACCCGGTGTCCTGGGTGTGTACCGTCCCGTAGGATGCTGCGTGCCCTCTTGAGACAGCGAGTGCTGTACAGGTCCTTCAGGGAGGGAAGAGGATGTCCAATGATTTTTTGGGCCATATTGATGACCCTCTGGAGTGCCTTTCTGTGTGCTGTGGTGCAGCTGGAGAACCACACACCGATGCAATATGTCAGCACACTTTCAATGAAGCAGCGGTAGAAGATGGTCAGCAGCTCCTTCTTCAGGTCCATTTTTCTGAGGATTCTCAGAAAGTGGAGATGCTGTTGGGCCTTCTTTAAAACCGCAGAGGTGTTAGAGCTCCATTGGAGGTCTGTGTCTATGTGCACACCCAGAAACTTGAAACTGGAGACCCTTTCCACGCACTCGCCATTGATGCTGACAGGCTGCAGCTCAGACTTCCTCCTTCTGAAATCAACTACCAGTAAAGCAGAACAAACAAAGGTGGTTCAAATAAAGCAGAACAGAATGAGTTGCTGCTAGTTTTTGGTACAAAATGAGCATTTGATTTCTTTCTTTCTTTATTTAACTGACAGCAGGTGTTTTGAAACCAGCATTTAATAAAAAAGTCAAACCAAATTTTTTGAGAAAATTCTCGTAGACTTTTTTCTTCCTGTAAATTTCAGTTGCTTGAAATGCTGTGTGGCCGTTTCTATAATACATAATGTAATGTGTATGAATTATTCGTATAATACCTGCTGTATCATAGCTCTTATTACCTTTTTTTAAATAATGTGCAAATGACAGTAAGCTGGTCTAGCGATTAGCAGAATTATTGCAGAGCAAATATATCCACAAAGTGAAGGGCTGAGGGCTTATTTTGTCATTCCTCACACTTAACTGTAGCCAGGCCTTTTGCCTGTTGCACCGCTGCACCTACACAGACCAAAATAGCAAGTGTGCTTGAAAATGCCCACACAGCCTAAAAGCCTGCTGCTTTGCACTTGACAGGGTCCTGTGTGTTCATATTTCACTCAGTTATCACTGCTTCAAAAGAATGTCATTTTTTTTACTTCCACAAGTTTGGAGAAAGCAATTACAGAAGTTCCTTAATTGCCCCATGAGCTGTGTCACACAGCCTCCACTGCAGTGTTGAAAGTGTCGGTACCTTTGCTTTTGAGTAGAGTTTTGATATTATAAGGGCAGGAAAATTTGAAACACCAAATATTGCCAGTGGCCTGAGAACGTTCCACAAATGTGTTGCTGATATAGAGTGTACAGGCATGTGTGTTTTTTTATTTATAGATTTTTTAGTTATTCGGTACATTAGCCAAATGTTTTTTTCAAGCTGAAACTATGCTGTACCATAAAATTCAGGTGTTATACCGATGGGAATATGAAAGGGCAGATTGAAGAGAACTGCTTTAGTCGCAGTCTTGCACAGTAGTGGATGCCAGTGTGCTCTGCTGGACTCACTCATACATGACAATACATATACCACAAGGCTGCTGCAGAGGCCTAGGCTTGATTGTGCCCTTGGCTATTTCCTGCATGTTGTTCTTCCAGGTGTTTTTTGGAGCTGTTTGATGTAGTTTTTGGATATATACACAATTTTTCCAGGTTGGAAACAAATCAGAGCTTTGTAGGTGGATTTAAAAATGCAGTGTTCCAACAAACAACATTGATTGTTGCCAAAATGATGACAGGATTAGATAACTTTATTTACCTTGAAAGTTCTCCAATGTTCTGCACAATGACTCCAAATATCACTTACTGCTGGCTGATTAGGACAGAAGGACTAACCCTAATAGGATACAAATACAGTCCAGATAATAAAGTGAAAATTAAATGGCAGAACTTTTTTTGTTGCTCATGTCTTTCTTGTGTATGCGTGACTGTAGCTCAGGAGGCAGAGCAGGTGATCTACTAAGTGGAAGTTCGGAGGTTTGACTCCTGGCTACTCCAGCTGCCAAAATATTGTTTGGCAATGCAATTAGCCGTAGAGAAGTCCTATACAAGAATCAGTAAATTAAAGTACAGCATGACAAGTGAGAAAAACAAGCTAATACCCTCCTCACTCTGGATGACAGTGCTCTAAACTTTTCTTACCCTAACAGGACGTACAGTTGAGTTTGTGAGCTGAAGGATAATCCTGTATGTGGATGATCTTCATACTGCTCGCTGCACCATGGCAGGTGGTTAGACGCAAGACATTACTGCACTTTATTTTTTATTTATAAGGGTAGTTATTTATTTACACTGTCATGCTTTCATGCTGTCTGCACCCTGAATTAGATAAGCATCTTCCACTTATAGATGGATGGATGCATAAGCGTACGTGGCATAGGTTGTCATTTCTGAATTCATGGAAGCTAAAGATCAGCAGACCCACTTCAGAGGTCAAGTCTAAGTTGAAAACAAAGGTTGAAAAGTTCACCTCTTCAAACTCTGAATCTTTCAATTCAGGCAAAATAAGGTAGCATCAAAATTCATACATCCTTTTATCAGTGGAGCCTAGGACTTTACATTAAAAGTAGTTGCTTTTGACAAAACCCTCAGGAGTGTCGAGTAGGCGTGCAGTGGACTTTGAAGCTGCGGTTGCTGTCAACCCCTTCACCTAGAATTGGCCTGTGAGAGGCACGACGCTCTTTTTTTGTAATGAAGCTGTCTAAAAAAACGTGACCGCCTGCTCTCAGCGCAGCCAAAGTTGTCACTGTTTATTACTCCAAAAGTTAACTTTTTCTCAAGAACACCTGCTTCTTTAGGGGAACGCAGCTGAGCGGAGTTTTCCTGTCTCTTTCTTATCAAATCAATTGTGAATATTTCTCTCCCAGCTTTCAGTAAAAACAAAAGTTGAGAACAAACCGAACACCATAGCTAAAGCTGGTTAAATGATCACGAAAGCTCCAGATGAAACAGAGTGTTCTTTTGAAAAAAATAAAGTCAACATTGTGCCTTCATCGATGCAGATTTCAGCCCGGCATGAAGCAGTACATCAAACTCTTAAATTATCTAATCGTCTGTCGGTGTAACATGGAGACCTACACCTTGTGCTCATCTACCACATCTCGCCTATTAAGTAGTGTGATTAATTGCCTTCTCAAACCAATGTGCCAGCCTCTGAGTCAGATCAGGGCCACAGATTGGACAAACACTAGAAGAGGATAGATGAGAATGTTAATGAGCAGCTAGCCTTGCTATCTACCCACTGATGAGACGAATAAAAATGAGATGATGACAAATAAAAACTAAATACAGCAGCACATGAGCAGCAATGTATGCATTAACTTGTGGTTTGTAAATGGCTGGCTTGTTGGGGATATTATAGCTGTTTGCTGCAGTAAGCTTAAATTAAAAGAATGTTTTGTGGGGTTTTCCCCCTTCTTGTTCCACATCCACACTGCATCTATGACTTGACTTTTTCTTCTCCTTTGTCTTAATGCTTTTCTTGGCAGAGATAAGTATGAGATCCACAAACTCCTTTTTTTTTCTTTTCATGAACAAACACCAGGCCTCAGTCATATTGTGATAGTTAAGCTCAAGCTCCTTTATTAACCTTCTTTCCCTGCGTTTGCATTGCCTGGTGTGTGATATTAAGCTGTGTGCACTGGGATATCATTTGCATGAACAAACAGAGTTAGAGCTGGTGTGTAATGACCCCATCTAAAGGCTGTAGTGTCATAGTCTGCTGTGAGAGATGCTGGAAGTCAAAGGGCAGTGGATGTTGAGTAATTAAACAAAATTGTCAGGTATGTAAATGAATAGAGACATAACTATTTAATGAGTCTTCATTAAATAAGACTAATGAATGTAACTATAGACAGGATCTTTACAAGGCCATCACGTACATATAGCCTATTGATCTTCTGTACTGTAACACTTGTGATATTTAAAAATGAGGACCTCATTTTCAAACTAATGAACAAAAACTAATGAACAATTTTAGCCGTTTAGTGATTTCACCCTAAAGCCTCTGAAAAGTTAAACATTTGGGGTAGGACTGGAATTTTATCCACTTTCATATTTTCAACTGGGACTCTGGGAACCTGCTCAGATAGCCTCCTGGCACAGTGGCCAGTTCTCGAACATACTACGATCTCTGATTAGACCACTGTATTTTTCGGATTATAAGGCACACTGTCGATGAACGGGTCTGTTTTCATACATAAGGCGCATTACGTGAAACAAAACAGTCAGATAAGTCAAGCTTTACTCAACTCATTCTTCTTGCTTCCTCTACTTCCGTACCATTAATGTTGAATTCCCTCGCAGCTGCTCTATTCCCATGTTGTTGCAGTATATAAATGACTAATATTCGTATTGTGGATGGATTATCTCAGTTATTCTTCTGACTGAGGTCTAGTCCGTTTACAGGATCCTGCCATGCGATTGCATTTGTCCCTAATCATCAGGAACCCTCACGTTAACTTTTATCGAGTGAAAAAAAGTTCCGTTCATCCTCCAGCTTCACTGTGTTTATGCTATGCTAACATAGCTGTGTAGCTAGCGATCACGTAGCACATCATTATCTACCAGCTAGTCCAACTTCAGTAACCCTACAAACGTCACTGCTGTTTAGTTTCCTGTCTTCATTTATGTTGGAAGTGATAGCAGAGCTGTACGTTTGAATTTTTTCAGAAATCTCTGTCAGAACATGCTATATCTGTTTAGGTGGAAGCTAGTGACCTAACTTCCTGCTAACTTCTAACTCCGTTGAATTTAATAAATTCTGTTTTCATGGATGCCTGGATGTTAAACTTAATTGTTACACTTGGTAAAGCAGCAACTCTGATCATTTTATTAAAGATGAAAGACTTTAGGCCGTTTTTAACTCTCAGTGATGCCACAGTGTTCGTTTGTCTTTGGGACCTGAAGCCAGTGTTGCCAACTCCTCAGTAAGGAAAATCGCTATTGGCTGTCCTAAAAGTCGCTAGAAGTCGCTAAATGACGTCATCGCCTAATTTGCTAATTGGTCATGCTAATGTAATTGTAACCTACGTTGTTAGGGAGACAAATAACATCCTGGAAGAGACATAAAGTGAGTAAAAAATGTCCTAAATGCATTTAGAATTTATTTAAAACTACAAATTAAATTTATTTTAGCAATTATTGTTTTTTTTTTTAATGTCACAATTCCAACCCTGCACCTTTATCCGGGCTTGGACTGGCAAAAGTGACCCGAAATAGGCACTCTGGTGGAGCTACTGTGTGTGTGTGTTTATGAGCAGTTTTAAACAAAACAGCATAACAGTGAAAGAAGAACTGACTGCGTTACAGTCAGTGCGAGAGCAGCGGCTTCGCTCATGCGCGATTCATTTGCAGTTTGGACGCATAGGGGTGAACATCTGCTGCCCTGATAGCAGCTGCGTGAGGACCATCCTCCGCCTGTGAGCCCTTTACACGGGCGAGGTGCCCACGGCAGCAACCGCTGCTTGTTGAGAGTAAGAGCAATACGTGCGTTCACGTCAAAAAGTCGTCATAATAAGTCTCCTATAACACCAGATCAGAAATAAAGTCGCTAAGGGGTTCTGAAAACTCACTAAATATAGCGACAAAGTCGCTAAGTTGGCAACACTGCCTGAAGCAGACGAACCCAGTTTACTCCGAGTCCGCAAGGCTCCTGACTACGGTAGCTGTAATGCTCCGACAATCCATCAAGCGGTGCATCTTCGTAGCTTACCAAAGTTGTACTAAAACATTTTTTGACAGATTTTTGAGCGCCGTGTACCACATAAAATCAGTTCGAGGTCAGTAAGCACAACCAGAATTCATACATAAGGCGCACTGGATTATAGGGCGCACTGTCGATTTTTGAGAAAATTAAAGGATTTTACCCAATAAAACAAAGCAAAGATGAAAACCACACTTTAAAGCAATGGCCACAGTAATCCTACAGTAGAAACATGTACAGGTAGAAATAGAAGTGCTGCCCATCACTGGCTGAACTTCAGGGTTTAGCTGCTGCGCTGCTTCAACATCATTGTGAGCTCTTGGCTAGCTTTGCATTAGCATCCTGTCTGTACAGATGCTTGCATTTCACCATCACGCTATTGTCCATCTGTGCAATAGGGTTAGCAGTGTCTCCAAAGTTCACTCTTCAAAATCTGTAGATCACTCCTTATTTTCCTCCTCCCAGCACCGCAACTGAAATCAGCTGATTGTAGTGCAACAAGTCAGACCATTAAATCCCTTTGTTAATAATGCTCACGCTCTCAAATTCCCTCCACTGCTGTTTCGCTCACCCCGTCAGTCTTTCCCTCCAACCTTCTGTACCCATCTCCATTTGCATACTCCCCTCATACTGACCCTGTACAGCCTTAAGAATCTGTTTGTCTCTGGATCTCCCTCCGACCTCATTTCTTTCCACATACAAGTCAGTGCTGTTTCCTCCTTCAAAGGTTTTATTCTCCTTGCCTCACACTTTTATTCAACCTGCATCCTTCCTTCTCTTGTTCAGACCCCCTCCCCCTTTTCTTTATTTGCATATCCCAGGTGTGTTGGCTCATTTGATAGATGTACTCATTTTTTCTGTTACTTCTCTAAATGTCCTTTTTTTTGTCTGTGTGTATCCCGTTGAGTGTTTAAAGAAAACTCCCACACTGCAACTCACTTCCCTTCCTTCCACCCCCTGGAGTTTTTTTTGTAACCTTTGCCTTGTTTTTGCCTTGTCCCACATCCTGAATCTGTACTGTGCATGTTCTTACTTCCCTCCCCCTTTTTTCTCGGCCCTCCATATGCTGCTGCTCCCAAGGGGGTGCATCTTGGGGCCCTGAGAGGCTGCGAGAGATGATGAGATGCTACTAGCACTTCCTACTCACAGGGTGTGGAAAACACTATCCCACACCACTGATTCACACTGAAGGCTTTAACACCACATCCTCTCACTTCCCTTCCTTTCTTCATTGCACCAAAACTCCCTCAGAACCTTTCAGAGTTGCTCTTACCTCTGAACACTCGCCCTACTCCCACCTGCTCCTCCTGTCCACTGAGTGATTACATCTGTATGCCACTGCCAAGAAAGAGAGTGTGTGAGAAAGGTGGAAGATTACATCTTCTTTCACCTGTCTTTGGATGCAAGTTCAGAGCAGAGGAAAGACTAGACGGCACAAAAAACAAATGCACTGGTGTGGAGAAACGAGAGAAGATAAAGGGAGGGTAGGGCCGGGGATTGTGGTGAACAAGAAATGAGACGACGGGGTGAAATGGAAAGAGTAAAAAAGAAGTAGAGGACAAGGAAGGAGCTGTAGCCCATGAAACCGAGAAAAAGAGAGGAGACAGAGGAGAAAATACAATAGAATGGAAGACATTAGTGGATGAACAAGAGGGAAGGAAAGACGAGGAGAGGAGACCAGAGGAAAGGGTAGGAAATTAAAAGGAAGGAAATCAAACAAAATCCAATCAATCGAAATAAAAGTCACAAAGCAGGTACAATAAGAAGACGACAGGGAACGAACACGCCGGGAAAATAAGATGAGGGGAGCAGAGCGAGGGAGGGGAAAGGAAACTATAAGGGGCTCTCAAACTATAAGTAGGCCAGTGGAAATTTCAGAGAAATTGATTAGCATTCAAACAGACACAGCAGGCTGCAGGGGGTGGGTGTGTGCGGAGAGGGGCATTGGTGTGGGGTGGGGGCAAGTGACTATTTATCAGAAAATGGCTTCCAATGGCTGGCAAAAAGAGATGCCCGAAGGCTCTGGAAAGAACGCGTGCGAGAGAGAAACACGTGCAGAGAGGCCAGAGACACAGAGAGGAAAAGACAAGTGTTGGAGACACAGGGCCGGGAGAGTGAGTGACACCGAGCGGCGGGCAGAGCCGAGGGCGCCACTCTGCTTAACACTTCCACAGGCTTCCTCCACTGCCGCTTTCACACTGCTTGTCAAACAGATACGGGCTGCTACTGACTCAACCGCACAGCATGTCTCCTAGCTCTGTGGATGGGTTTATGTGTGCGTTTATTACTTTCACCTTGCCCAGGGATGTTTTGTTGTATTTTTCCTTAGCTCTATCCCCGGGTTGTGTCCTTGCATTAATTAACGGGATTCTGTGGCACGTGACTAGATGGCAACAACCAGAGCGCTCATACCTGTCCCCAGTCTCTACAGACATTGTCTGCTTTTTGTATTTATGTATAGAAACAATGATTGTTTATATTGCACTCGCAAAATATGTATTTAATTGGTCAGATGAAGAAAAGAAAGTGGTTCAAAACAAGCCATTCATCTTACCTGATGTTAGTGGTAAATCTGACAGTTTATAGCTGCTGTTGCATTGCTTTTTTTTTCAACTCCAGGAAAACGCAGCATTATTTTTTTTATCCCATGTGTTATTATTTTTGCAATAAAGCTGCTTTATCTCGGCTTTTGATCCCCCGCAGTCTTGTTGTGCAGCCCCACTCCGAGCACCTCCCTGCACATCTCTACCAGCTGAGAAACGTCTCTAGTTTGTTTTCTGCAAACTCTTTAAAAAGCATGCTGACAGTCATCACATGCAAAGATACACACAATCAACAGCTCTAGCAGTTTTTTTTAAAGTACTTTAAAAAAAAAACAGTTTTTCAGTAACTAAGAAGTTAAAGTATCCCCTAAGGGTGTGTGTAATTTTAATAGCTTATTCACAAACCTCTGCCCTAGCATATTTCTCGGTTGCAATAACATTTGTGTCATAATGTCACAGTCTGCCATATGCATACTATATTTGTGATGTCGAAGCATTACAAAAAACTTACTATTTACTTTAAGGAAGTGGAACAAATGTTAATTTAAAGTTTATGTAAGTGGTAATTGTAAAACATTTTTTCTTTCCTTCCTTTTGGTTGCTGTGTTTTCACTTTTAGGTATATAATATGACTTTGTATATGCATTTCTATGTCTAAATATTTGAGGTAGTGTGCAGCCCAGAACTGGGTTTTTCTTTTATGAAAATATCTAGTCATTTTCAGGCCACCACTTTCTTTAGTCGAGGACTTCCACAGCTGAGAGAACTTTCTCATTTCGCGTCTTCTCTACCTGATATGTCAAACACTGTTGTTTGTTTCGGGGAGGGTTCTTTTTATTTTCTGAAAGCAAATTAAAAATTCAAACTGTTTATGGTATTGTTTTAACTAAAGCTGACTTTACCTACTCAGAGATGCCACTGCATCTTCAGACATTTGTCTTTCTTTGAAGCTCTATTGTTAGAGGCTGTTTTTCTTCTTCCCATCTCGCCTTTTAGAAGTGAAATAATGTTCACATTCACAAGTGTGCTAACAAAGGTCAGAGCTATTGCAAAAGTGGAACATTCACTTTTTTGACACAGTGATTTGCCACTCTGCTGTTTTATTTCTCCCCATAGGGAAGTGTCTTTAAATACTCTTTGCTTTCATATCAGAAGAAATGACCTTTAGACCTTAAGATGCCTGTTTTTTGCTGACTAGTATTCCAGTTAATTCCCACCTAGCCCAAAATAAGCTGATAGATGCAACAGGGATGCAGCTACTGCTGAAGCTGAGTACTGTTCTATAAACACTAAACTGGTGACTATCAGAGGTAAAGGCAGAGGTTTGACAAAATAGATGCAAAAGAGTCTGCTGGGTAAAAAAAACATCACCTCTGCTTGTAACAGTACTGATTGTGTCAGTTATAATAAGTTCAATGTCTAAATTCTTCCTTTCCACTAATCTCTGTGTCTTTTGTCCATTGTGATACTGTTGTTTAAGGAGCCAAGGTTACCATCTGCTACAAGCTCATTTCAGCACATTTAGTTTCTGCTTGGCAGTGGTTTTGCATGTGCAGCTCTCGTGGATGATGGCATGTGCCAAAGTCCAATGTCTCTATGTTTCACTGTTTTGTTTTGTATGCTTTTGTATTCCAAAAATCACTCTTGTTTCATATCCCACAGTTCTGATGAAGCTTGTGTGTTCAGCACTGAGATAAGCCACTGATTGAAATGCTGATTGAAACCTTCAGTTTGTTTCATTTCAGTTTTGTTAAATTTTATTATGTAGCTCCAAATCACAACAGTAACCTCAAGTCACTTCATACTGTAAGGCAAAGACCCTAATACAAATAAAACCCCAGCAATCACATGACCGCCATTAAGCAAGCACTTGGTGACAGTGGGAAGGAAGAACTCCATTTTTACCTCCGGCCGAATCAGGTTCAGGGAGGGGGGCCATCTAACACGACTGGCTGTGGGTGATGGGAGGAAGACAGGAAAAAACACACACCGTGACACCTTAAGAAAGCTGTGCACAAACCAGTGATGAAACTCAAAGAACTGAAGCAGAGGGACAAAGGTTCTCCACGGCGATGTAAAAAGACTGACGTAGTCCTAAAAGTCATAAAAGTATGCATTGTCACAAAATTATCAGTTAAAAACTTAACATAATAGAGTTCCCTATCCTTATGAGGACATACATATGATGTTTCTTTTAGATTTCATGTATGAACACAAAGCTACAACATAAAGCAAAGCTAAAAACCATCCCAAAGAGACTTCAAAGCAGTCGCCATGGTGATTCTACTGTAGAAACATGGTGGAAATGGAGACTACTGTGCTGCAAGCCTGACTGCTCATCACTGCTTGTATTCCCTGTTAAAGATAATCTTTCCCTTAGCTGTCCTGTCTGTGCAGAATAGGGCTGCCACAAACGATTATTTTGATAGTCGATTAGTCACCGATTATTTTTTGCGATTAGTCGACTAATCAGATCATCATCCATTGGACGTAAAAGGTACAGCTTATTGCACCAGCAGCATCTGCTCTTATATAACTATCATTAGCTTACAGCTTTAAGTGTTTAAGGTATGTGCTAACTAAAAATAAAGACAAGATGATAGTTTATTAAATTTTAATGAAATTTGCAGATTGTTTCGGTGAAGTTTAATAAACTCCTTGCTATCTAAAATATAACAGGACACCGGAGTATATTCTCCAGCATCTCACACTTCTGATAATCAGCTGTCTGCTTGACGTTTATTCAGCTGTGTAAAAACTATAACTTTAATCTCAGCCAAACCGATTTACTCAGGAACAAATAAAATACTAAAAAAAGCTAAACAATAACATTTTTAAGTTACATGTTTAACCTGAGTAGCGAAAGACGGCGGTGGGTTTGAAAACGATTTGCCGGGAGTCCGGTGTTCTCACGGCTCTAATGAGCCTTTCCCTCGGCTCGCTATCGAGCTAGTGGGTAACGCTTTTGAAAATATGTGGTGTCTTGATAAACTGAGCAGATATTTGAGGTTTACACAGATAAATTCTCGCCTGAAAATATGTTAAACGTTTATTTTGTGACCCAGAAAGAATAATAAGAGTAATATTAAAACTAACTAGCTGCCGCCATTGTTGGAAACTGAGCTGGGCCGCGCTATGAATTCTGGGACAGCTTCTTCTTCTTCGGGGTTTAACAGCAGCTGGCATCCTTGTACATGCAGTGCTGCCATCTTCTGTTTCAGTCCGCTATTACACTCTTAAATCCTACTACTTATTCCTGCGTCTTTTGGGATCTTACAAAGCTTCAAACGACGCGTCGACTATCAAAATCAGCCGTCGACGATTCTGATAGTCGACGTAATTGTGACTAGTCGACTAATCGACTAATCGTTACAGTCAACGCTGGTTACCACCATCACCTTCTGCGCCCTTTAGTCCCACCCTTGCATGTAGCTTGTGCCCCCATTGCTAAAGATCGTCTAGATGCACACAATATCACTTTGTTTTATTCATCCAAGGGCTGCTGACAGAGCAAGCAGTCTCTTTCTACTTTCCTTTAAAATCCTATCTGAAGTGCAGACAAGGTATCATAGAGTTCATTCTTTTAATCAAAATTCCAGCTCCTAATCCTCAGGCTGCTCCTGGCTTACTTAGCTTGTCAATCCTAAAAGCTCCTCAAAAGCTGAAATAAATGATCGTGTCCTGGCTTTTACTGCTTTGAGACTCCACTGCGGCAGTCTTTGCAGTCCATCCTTACATGAACTGACAATATCATATATTTCATCTATTAAAACCGGCTTTTCACATTCTGCATTATCAGTCTAAATGGCTTTGTCCTTTCAAATCATTATCATTGAGAGGAGGAAACATTGGTTCCCTCATCATATGGAATTGGCTCTCTGATTAAATGAGCTTTCATCATCTCCTTCACACACCCCTCCCTCTTGTCTTTGTCGGTGTGTATCTGCAGTCAGATCATCTTCCTTATGAAGTCATCTGGCAATGATGTGAATCACATTAGATGAATGGATTGGCTGACTAATAGCATAAACCCTGTTAATTGGATGCATATTGTCATGGCTAACTGTTATAGCATCATAAAGCATCTGAGCTGAAGAAGGTGGCACTTCTCTGAGGTTGCATAAGCAGCACTAACATGGGAGCAAATAGGCATGACAAATAAGACAGGGAGGATCCTGGAGGCCTAATGGTGTGCTTTGTCTCACTCTGTCTGTGTGACCTCTTTCAATCTTTTGTTCTCACACATCAGGTCCCAATAATCATTTTTAATTCCAGACTCGAAAGCACTTCCTTCCTGCCACTGCTCCCTCCCTGCCTACCTAAGGGAATTTCATCAGCCTTTTCTGCTTAATTACCTCAAAGACACTGTCAGTCTTACCTAATTATAACTCAATTCTCAACAATGTGTCTCATAACGGCAGGCTCGGCATTGAACCGTTAAACTGCAGTTTACTTCCATGACCTCTGGAACCTCCCACACATAATAAGAACAGATGTCAAAAATCCACTTCTGTTCCGACCTTGTACGCCTGATTGAGTCTCTATTAACAAGGATAAATAAGCAATCTGAACCTTTTGGTCAGGCTTCTTCTCTGACACCAAAATAAAAGTACTTTATGCTCAATGGCGCCAGTCATCACAAGTTCAAAGTTTATGCCAGGCTTGCAGCATGTCTCTTGGGATGAATGTTGGGCCGTGTTTTCACCAGAGAATAATTTTGATGTTCCCCTGGCTTTTATCCAGTGCCACTATCTGTGTCAGAAAGTGCCTCAGCTGTTCTCTTTGAGAAGACAGTTCTTACTGTAAGTGGTCTGTTTGTGTCAGTGGATGATTGGGACAACAAAAACTTTAAATGGTGAGATTTTTATTTCCATGGAGCCTATGAACCATGCAATGCAGTCATAGCATAAAATTATTAGTGTGGCCAACAAACCAACAGCAGGTTCATAACAGAGCAGCACAGAACTACCAGTAGCTGTCTGCGTCCTTGCACAGATCTGAGATCTGAGATTCTACAAATGGGGAGTAAATGCAGTACCATCATGCAAAACACCACAAACTATGTGGCTTCAGATCCACTGCTAGTCGTAGTACAAGGACAAAGAGATAGAGAGGGAGTGCTGAATAAAATCCTGCCATGAATAACAAACATGGAGTGCACAGGTGTCAGACAAACATCTGAATGTTCTCATTTTTTTTTACTTTGTAGGCGGTGTCTGACTGATTTACAGTCCTAGCAAAAAAAGTTTGGGAACCACTGAGTTAGAAGAAGATCATGGTTGTCCCATTGTTGATTTTTTATAGCAGACCGTCAGTCTTTCATTCTGTGTAACTTATTTTTGCACATTTTCTAATGTATTGATATGTAGATCTTTTAAACAAGGTGTACACTGAAATACATGTTAACAGTTATACTATAGTTATACTTCTGACTCTACTGTGCGCTTTCTTGTAATAGACTCCATGTCGTGTTTTTGTGAGTGAACAACAAAATTACATTTTCAGCTGAGTACCTTAGTAGTAGCACTACCTCCAGCAACTGAGGTCCAAAATTTAGAGACTGAGTCTATAACGAAGAACATTTAGAGTTATATAGAATTAGAGCCATATGAGAAAGAATCATGGTGTCAGAAACAGATATTACCTTCCTCTGCTACATGTTTCTTCCCTTTAAAAAAGAGTTTTTCCTTCCCACTTCCGCCATTGTTCATAGGAGGTTGTTTGACTGTTGGGGTTTTCTCCATATTATTGTAGGGTCTTAACCTTGGAATAGAAAGTGCCTTGAGGCAACTGTTGTTGTGGTGCTATATAACTAAAATTGAATTGAACTGGCTGCCAAATCAACTATGTTTTTGACTTGATAGTATTTTGTTAGAAGATTTTCATGGTTGTGCACCAAGAAGGTGAAACTTTCTTATAAAAGGGTAGATATGAACCTAACTATAATTCAAACACTGAACAGGTTACTGGAATCCTGGTAGATCTAAAGCAGCGGTCCCCAACCTTTTTTGCGCCACGGACCGGTTTATGCCCGACAATATTTTCACGGACCGGCCTTTAAGGTGTCGCGGATAAATACAACAAAATAAAACTAGTACCGGTACCGAAAAAAAGAAGATTTATTCATAACACACGTGAAAAGACCCAGGAAAACCGAGTAAATGATCAAAACGATAACAAAATAACGCTGAAAAACGATAAAAACCCTGAAAACCACACATTTCACACCTGAGCCTCAACTCTCGCGGCCCGGTACCAAACGACTCACGGACCGGTACCGGTCCGAGGCCCGGGGGTTGGGGACCGCTGATCTAAAGAACCTAAAGAAAAGTTGGCTGCACGTTGCAGTGTGCTTTCGGGTGCATTCACAGTGGCTTCAGCTTCAATCCTTGGTAGATGCATTCAGTTTATTATGGTTTTGTCTGGTAACCAGGTGATATTTACAACTATCTGAGATCTGCATAGTACATGAAATTCAGAATTAAACAACAAAACAGCTAACGCTTATCTAGGATCGGTGTTCGTTGTTATGCTGGAAGGATAACAGATGCTTCTCAGTGAAGAGAGGATTTTCAATGTGCATTTTTCAGTGTGTTTCTCAGCTCTTCTTATTCAGCACCACTGAGACACAAAGAACAACATGCGTGATGAAATCTGAAGCAAACAATAGGCAGTACTGTAGAGCGCCCTGTTTGTTTGCCTTTCTATTAGTAATCATTAGCAAAATACTGGCATACTTTCAAATTTCAGAAGAAAGTGGAGAAAGCATGCAGAGCAACACCTTGCAAAACATAGGCCATTTGGTTTATTTACACACGTACACACGCACACTCTGTTGGGGGGGATTAATTTGTTAGAAACAGCATGATTCTCAGAGGGAGACACAAACTAACACAAACAGACCTGATTAGCACATCATGATTAATGGTTGTGACAGCTAATTTTAAAACTCGCATAGAAACTGTCAGTAAGTGCGTGCGTGTGTGTGTGTTGGTGTGTTAATGCACATGCTCACGCATACATTGATCAGTTGTTTGTTGTCACTGAAACTTGCTTCATGATATTCAGGCTTACATTCCCATGCATGATCGACAGACTGAGGACAGGAAGTTTTGGATTTGTGCAGATACGTATCACCTCTTATCCGAGAAGCTTTAAGATCACAGTTTTGAGATCCCAGACGCCTTAACGCCCATTTACATTTTGGGTCATTTGATCTGAGCAAGTCACATGACAGGGTGGGGCAAGGTCTCACAATGGGTTCACCCGAAACCTTGGCTAACAGTAGGTGTGCAGCGCTAACAGAACATATACATTCTCTTCCACTAGAGGGCAGTATAACTACCTGCTCTAATTAAATGGGTTGCCAACTGTAAAACAGAAGAAGAAGAAGAAATTAAATAATAGTCATGCTATGAGACAATGCAGCGCATTGTAGCAACAGATAAATATTTGAAAAGAAAAAGTAGTCAATCTGACCTGAGTCCTGGAGCAAATTGTGACCCAGATGAAGGCCCTAGCATGAGTAGTGGTCACAATAAAGCAAAAAAAAGGTATACTGGAGACAAACTGAGCCAATTCTGCTATACCTGGCATGCAGGGAAAAACGATCAAAATGTTTTCTGTGACATTTTTGTTTGGTGGTGTGCCGTGTGATTTTTCTAATGTGAAATATGTGCCATGACTCCAAAAGGTTGGGAAACACTGCCTTAGATTACTATAACCTGGATGACAGAGAACCTTCACAGGCATGTGAATGCATATACAGATATATATATTATACTGAACACAATATAATTATATAGGTCTGTGTTTTTTTATGACAATACACAAATGGGCCACACTGGTTTTTATAAAAACTGTTTTCATGTGGTTCAAGCAATGAGAAACAATGAGAACATCACCAAAGCTAGTTACCGCACTAACACAGGGGACAGCTAGTAACTTTAAAATGAAAACAATGAAAAATAAAGCACCAAATAAATTTTCTCAACCTCTTAATTCAAATCCTCAGAAAGGTTTTCTGTTGTCAAGTGATGATACAAGGGATGCCCTACAGCGACTACAACATCTCTGATAGTAAAATTGGACTTATTATTTTAATAAATTGCATTTTTATTCATTATTAACTATTATTATAATGGATTAAGATTAAATCCCTATATATAATGCAATACTTAGTGGGATCATCTGTTTTCTGACACTTTAAGTACATTCTGCCAATAATACGTGGAACTCATCACTTGTGATGTCATTTCATTTTGTACTTGAATACTTTTTTAATGGCTCTGTTTGTGTTTGTTACCTGTACAGGTTCTTTTTTCTAGTGTGCAGAGTTTTGAAAAACTTGTTTTGGGGGTCTTTACGATATCCTCGCCACAACAATTCCTGAAACGCTGTAGGAGAAGCAGATTGACAGATGCATTGTAGGAAACACTTTTATGATTAAAAATAACACAATGGCACATATAAATAGCCAACTGGGATTATAAGTGGCCTCAGTCGGACTCTTCAGTGTAAAAGCAGAGTTTTTATTCTAACGTCTCTGTATTGTGTTGAATCAAGCTAATGAAAAAAAACCTCCACAAAGAAACACTTGTTCATTACAGTGGTTTTGTGAACAAACACAATACAGAGGAGATAATCATACTGCAGAAGGTGTTTCATTGAAGAATAATATACCATCTACCAATGTACTGTTGTCAGTATCAGGACTGCTATTGTGGTTCAGAAATTATATCTGGAGCATCTGGGTGGCTCCAGAGATTAGGCCACATTGTGTTGCAGTGACACCACTGATATGAGAAAGGCTTACATTTCATATTGGAGCCAGCATTATCTTTCATTTTTTGTGTGACTTGCTGGGAAGAAACTAATGCAAACTGATCAAAACTAAATAAAAATTCTCATCTTATTGAATAAATAAATAAGAAGCTCTCCTGAATAGTTACTCATGCTGTCTCAGGCCCTGCAGGGCACACATTTTGAACTTCCACACCAACTGTGGAGTGGTCCCTGTAGGTATTAAATATTGATAATGGTGATGTGCATATGTGCATAGGAATACAGTATGCGTATCACCACCAGGGATACTTTAGAATTTTGGAAGCGTGCAGATAAGAACGTGGGCAAATAAACAGTGTAAGTTCTTTTTATTCTTTTTACTTTCAGCAAATCCCTTTACTCAGCTCTAACCCTGTAGCTCTAGCCCAATGTCGTTATTAAATAAAGAATCTTAGACAGTGCTTACTGGTCAACTTTATTCTGTCAGTACTGGTGATCGGGATCACCCACCAAATCTTATATATGGACTCAAGGTGAGTGCATCTACTGCCTTCTTTCTAATTCAGTACTGATAAAGAAATGCAAATGGGCAGAAAGCAGCCTGAGACTGTCCAAGAGACGGGCTCGGGATAGTGAAAAGAACTACTTGTGAGAAAGTTCATCTCAACATAATATTACACTGAACAATTTTCAATTCAAATCAAGCATGGCATAGATCAGGCAGGCCATGAAGTCAAGCCCAAATACAGTCCCTATAGTGCAAACAATTGTTGTGCATCTGCAAGCCACTTTGGAACCCACCAAACTTCCCCAGATCATGTCATGTCACCACTGACACGCATTCTGTCTTCCTCTCCCTGTCTCCAGCTTTCTGAATCAAGGCTGCTTTTGTCATCCACAGCTCTGTCGTTGCGCACATTCACACTGTCAAATATAAATACTGCAAGATAGAAACAGCTAACTGTACTTGTGCCAACAAAATAAAACTTTATAGATTTGCTTCCAAGAAGGTTTGTAAAATTAACTAATTTGTCAATTTATATATACGAAGCTAAAAGACATCCAACAACAGTACAACAGTGCAAATTTGGACTGTTGTAATTTTCAGTTTGTTTTAAATTGCCTCAGAGAGATGTTAACGTGATCGATTTGGAGGCTGTTAAATTGACTTCATTTTAGTGATTTTTAAAAAGTTTGTCCACCCTATTTATATCAATGTGCTTTGGTTTAGAAGTAACAGAAACAACTTTTGAAAAGTGTAGTATAACTCAACTTTAACATTTAATTTAATACTTTAAATTATCACCAACACAGAAAAACATCAGGAAATCACAAGGCAGACGGGCCACAGGATACGCCGGGCCTGACCTCGGTCTAGAAGCATTCAGTGTTACTGCTGAAGACACAAAAAAATCCTCCCTTCTTGGTACTCCACTGTGGTAGCAGCAGTGTTTGTGGGCCATACAAATGCTGTATGAGCAAGAATCAGTGTCGAGCTGAATACTTTGCAGCATTGTGCTAGTTCTACCTCAGAGGCATCTCGACTGAAAGGAAGACAAACTGCTGTGCAGTATCTTGGAGTCCAGTAAGCCATTTCTTTCTTCCACTGACCTGTAGCTACATCGCCACACCTCAGTGCATTTTATAGTGGTGCTATTGTCCACTTCTGTGTCCAGGCTTATACAGAAACACTGTATTTGCTCCATACCTTTCTTTTACGTCCTTTGATCACTGACCATTTTGTAGTGGACTTTTTAAATCTCTTCTTCAAACGGCCAGAACTGCAGAGCACGTAGCGCCGTCATGTCTTTTGGTTTGGGGGGTATTGTATGCTATATAAGTACTCACAAGTTGAGTCAGGTATGATGGAATTCAGCAGCTTCTGTAGGATACTCTCTCTCACTCCCTCTCTGTGAGTGTGAGTCTGTCTTTCTTTAATGTTTCTTTGATGTTTCAATGAAAACGGGTCCCAGCCTTGAGCATCCTGGTCCCAGTGCTGCATTTCTGCACTCGTATGCACTTCCTCAGCATGATGACATTTTTTTAAGAGAAGAAGGAGAAGAAGTAAGATTGCTTGCTTGTGAATTCCTTCATAGTTGGACGTATTCCATTTTAAGATATGTTTCAAGCAATCTTCTAATCCTGGGTTTGTGTGACTCGACTTACCTACTGGATTTATATCTTGCTGAAACTTGGGCAGGTCATACACAGGTTTCAAGTCTTGTGGGATATTTTGCAGTGTGCTTTTGGATCATTATCATGCTGGAACATTCCTCTACCTCAAAACTTCTAGAAATTGGAATTTATTTTGTCAGCCAGTATTTTTGGTATATCCACATGCATTCATGGTGATATCAATATCAGTCATATCAGTGTCATCTCTACAACATCTATGCACTCCTCCAGCCTCATGTCATTACACTCCTACCGCTCGCTTCAGTTTTCTTCACAAAGATTATGCATTAACTATTACTCTTTGTAACTATTAATTCAATTCAATTCAATTCAATTTTATTTATATAGCGCCAAATCACAACAAAAGTCACCTCAAGGCGCTTCATAGATACAGAGAAAAACCCAACAATCATATGACCCCCTATGAGCAAGCACTTTGGCGACAGCAGGAAGGAAAAACTCCCTTTTAACAGGAAGAAACCTCCGGCAGAACCAGGCTCAGGGAGGGGCGGCCATCTGCTGCGACCGGTTGGGGTGAGAGAAGGAAGACAGGATAAAAGACATGCTGTGGAAGAGAGACAGAGGTTAATAACAGATATGATTCAATGCAGAGAGGTCTATTAATACATAGTGAGTGAGAAAGGTGACTGGAAAGGAAAAACTCAATGCATCTTGGGAATCCCCCGGCAGCCTACGTCTATTGCAGCATAACTAAGGGAGGATTCAGGGTCACCTGGTCCAGCCCTAACTATATGCTTTAGCAAAAAGGAAAGTTTTAAGCCTAATCTTGAAAGTAGAGATAGTTTCTGTCTCCTGAATCCAAACTGGAAGCTGGTTCCACAGAAGAGGGGCCTGAAAACTGAAGGCTCTGCCTCCCATTCTACTTTTAAATACTCTAGGAACAACAAGTAGGCCTGCAGAGCGAGAGCGAAGTGCTCTAATAGGGTGATATGGTACTACAAGGTCATTAAGATAAGATGGGGCCTGATTATTTAAGACCTCGTATGTGAGGAGCAGGATTTTGAATTCAATTCTGGATTTAACAGGAAGCCAATGAAGGGAAGCCAAAACAGGAGAAATATGCTCTCTCCTTCTAGTCCCTGTCAGTACTCTTGCTGCAGCATTTTGGATTAGCTGAAGGCTTTTCAGTGAGTTTTTTGGACATCCTGATAATAATGAATTACAGTCGTCCAGCCTGGAAGTAATAAATGCATGAACTAGTTTTTCAGCGTCACTCTGAGACAGGATATTTCTAATTTTAGAGATGTTGCGCAAATGGAAGAAAGCAGTCTTACATATTAGTTTAATATGTGCGTTGAAGGACATGTCCTGGTCAAAAATGACTCCAAGGTTCCTCACAGCGTTACTGGAGGCCAAGGTAATGCCATCCAGAGTATGAATCTGGTTAGATACCATATTTCTAAGATTTTCAGGGCCGAGTACAATAACCTCAGTTTTATCTGAATTAAGAAGCAGAAAGTTAGCGGCCATCCAGGTCTTTATGTCTTTAAGACATTCCTGCAGTTTAACTAATTGGTGTGTGTTATCTGGCTTCATGGACAGATAGAGCTGGGTGTCATCTGCATATTACTCTCTGTAGAGTCTTTAGTGGTACTGTGGCTCAGTCTTTACCTCCTGAATCAGTGACCTCCTGGTGCCTTGGCTATGGTATGGTCAATGACAAATCGCCTTCTTCCATGTAAACTATGCACAGGGCCGACTGCTGTCATCCGCTAGCAAGGAGGGTGTTTTGTTTTGTCATCTTTGTGAAATCTCCTAATCATATTTTTTTAGTTCCTTTGGAAAATAGGCAAAGACCATAGGTCCAGAACTGAGAAGGTTCTGGTATTCAGAGGCCATTTTATAACTATGTGTATGTTATTTTAAGTTTAGTCTTCTTAAAGTGAAAAGGTGAAAAAATTAATAATTAGAGCAATTAAAATGCAAACAGGTCTACTCACTTCTGTACACAGAGAAATACAAGTTACAGCAAACAATACAAGCAAAAAATAACTTTTGTCCAGTAAAGTGGACGCATTCAGACATAAACTATTTTATCAGGTTGGCTACTTCTTCTCTAATACGACTAAACAGAAATCGCCAAAATAAGCCAGATGAAAAGAGCAGTGATTCAGTCAGCGAGCAGCTTGCCCCACATTTGTGCAACACCTCATTTTGCTGTATCGGTGCAGTGGATGGGAAGAGTGGGAAGTTTCTGAGCCACAACCAGACTTCTGGCTCACCACAATACTTCAGACAGACGGCCAGACTGTAAAACTTATTTGATGTTAAACTATTGGTTACCTGATGGGTTTATACAGTAATAAAAAGATTTGCATAATGCCAACCCTTTAGCCTTCGCGTATGGGGGATGAAATTTCACCTTGCCATTAAAATTAGTATGAGCTGCCAACAGAAAAGAATCCATTAGGCCTTTACTGCATTTGGCCTTCATTGGTTCGTTAGTAGTTAATAGGTGGTCTGCATTTTTAATGATTATTAGATTACGATTATTAACATTTTATGCATCAGGAGTCCACAAGATGTCCTGTATCTGTTATCTGGTAGCTATCAGACATCACACACACACACACACACACACACACACACACACACACACACACACACACACACACACACACACACACAGACATACTCAAAAATGTGCAATTTACATGAAATGATTAGAAGACAGTGAAAATTAGTATTCAGTAGGTTTTGATTCGGTTCGGTCCCATCCCATTCGAACACACACATTTACACATGAAGACACACACTGAGTGGTAGCCGACACAGAGATAGCAACCTGCTGAGAACACACATAATTTATTAGCAAGAATCTAATCACAGACTCAAATGAGTTCCAATGGAACTCATTAAGACGGCTGATGAAGGGCACAGACAATAAGAGAGCATGTGGTGAAGGAGATAGATAGATAGATAGATAGATAGATAGATAGATAGATAGATAGATAGATAGATAGATAGATAGATAGATAGATAGATAGATAGATAGATAGATAGATAGATAGATAGATAGGCTTCGCTTTGTCTTGAAACTTCCTGTTTTCTCTTTTTAAAGTGCAGTAATAAGAAAATGTTATTTTGAGGAAAATTTAGTTTGATTTTCTTTCAGCTGCAGCAGGTAATGGTCCAAGTGTGTGTGACCTGGAGACTCTGCAGGAAGTGTAATTTTCTGGAATTCAGTGCAGAGTGATGTCATAAAGTAAATACACATATTCAAATGGTGTGACTCTTGAGTTTGCAAGCATAAAAGCTCATGTATTCATAATTACGAGCAAGCGGGAGACTGATCAACATGCTTTCTGTCGCCGCGATGCAACATCTGCTCACACGGTGTCAGCTGCTTTGTGAAAAAGCAGACTGCAGAGCCCTCCTGGCAGTGTTATTTTCCAAGTCATCTAAGGATAAAATGATTTAGAAAAAACATTCATTGCATCTACTATAAGCAAGGAAGCTATTTCCTCGCAAACATCTACACCTGAAGGCAGCAGAGTCTTATTGTACGCACACCAGCCCAGCAGGGAGTCCACCTCATGTAGCAGCACACACACACACACACACACACACACACACACACACACACACACCCGTCCACCTTTCACCACCAGCAGTGTAAATTGAGGGACGCGGTAATCAGTGGTGTGACTCGGTTGGTAAGTGACGGCATCGATTGTCTGGGATTGAAGAGTCAGTCTTAATACTAGCTGGTTTCAGGAGTGGAGTAGTGTCAGGGTGGGGGACGCCAGAGAGACAAGAGAGCCTTTTGTAACGAAGATGGATGGACAAGACGGATGGAGGGAAAACTGCTCTCCACTCTCATTTGGAAACAACCCGTTTCAATCAAAAGACACCGTGGTTTAGAGACTTGTGATTTAACTGTTGAGTCCCTAGCCGAGGCTAGAATTAAAGCTTGAAAAGTGTTATACCTTTACAATGGAACTGAGCTCAAAGGTTTTCAGGGTGTTGTGCCCTTGAGGGAGCTCAGTAGTTTTCCAGTTTGGGGATTATAAAGCAAACTAAATCAAATGCAATGGCTAATTTCAGATACAAAGTAAGATGAAGTACATGGCTTCCATCCATCCATCCATCCATCTTCATCCACTTTATCCGAGGCCGGGTTGCGGGGGGCAGCAGCCTAAGCAGAGAGGCCCAGACCTCCCTCTCCCCAGCCACCTCCTCCAGCTTATCCGGGGGAACACCAAGGCGTTCCCAGGCCAGCCGAGAGATATAATCTCTCCAGCGTGTCCTGGAGAGAGTACATGGCTTCCTAGATCTTAATTTCTAAATGTGCATGACGACAAACATAGGCACACAAAAAAGACCTAAGTGTAGAAAAGTTTTTGATCTTGCTTGATACAAAAAAGTAGCTGCAATGCATTTGTTGTAAAATTAACCAGTAGCACAAAAGAACACAGTTTTACTCGAATTATTCTAAATTTAATTTGTGGTCATTCAGTTAGCGTTTATTGGATTAGTCTGTATTTATGAAGCAGCGATTGTAGTCAGAGAGGGATTAGCACCAAATGTGGAAGGTAATCTGCCACATACAGTGCTATTTTAGTATTGGGGGGAGCATGCGACATCCATGATAATCTATGCAGATATCTTAACATTACACAAAACTAGAGGAGCAGAAAAACATGCCCGTCTTGTCTCAGCCTTCCATCAGATTTTCAAGACACTTTGTCACTGCTTTTCAGCCCTGCAGGTGGTCTTTGTTTGTCCTTCAAGCTTGGGTCCTCTACAAGAGGCCTGGGAGCTTAGGGTCTTGCACTGTATCTTAGCTGTTCCTAGAACTGCACTCTTCTGTGGTCAAACAGTTGAAAGAGGGGAAAGATGATCAAGACGGCAGGGGTAAGTAAAGTTGCCAGAAAGCTGAATATCACATCTGCAAGACAGCTACACGTACCTGGATATCTGGCAGGCAAGCAGCAAATATGGCGAAGATGAAGATACTTACAGAAGACAAGAAAGGTTCTGAGAAGCCAGCTAAACGGTAGGAATAAGATCCAATATAATACCCAGCTGAAATAATAAGCTGACCACAGGAGGAGTTGGATGTCACTGGTGTCAAGACACAAAAACTCCTCACAATACACGATGGTCTTAACCCAAGGTCCAGCACCCTGAAGCTCTATGAGCAATGAAAGGATGTTGGGTTAGGATTAATGCAGGACAGAGTCCCACAATGCAGGATGAAACACAGAGCATCCATGAATACATCAGGAAGATGTCCCACTGAGATGAGCTGCTCAAAAAATGCCTCAGGCAGCTGAAGACAGATGGTGATGATGACTAGGAGGAGGAACTATCAACCAAACCAGTGCATGGGATGTAGCATTGACAGAAAGAGCTGACATTGAGAAATCCTAACAGTTGCTAGAAAATTCCAGCACTAAAGAACACAGAGGGTCTGATCATGGGAGCATAACAGCCCCTAAGGACCAGATTCATAGAGGCAGCATTGCACCACAGCCAACATGACCCAAGTTGCAGACTGTATAGAGACAATCCATCAGGATGTACTCTGTGACAGTGGATACTGAAATGAACAACCAAACGGATGGAATAGTGCAGAGGAACATCTGCCCCACATATGGACTATAAGCCAACAAGTCCCGATGGGAGACACCACCAAAGGTGCTTGAGAACAACAGGGCTAAGGTCCTCTGGGACTTTGAGTTGCACAGACATCCAGCTGCTGACCAATCAACCACACTTAGTGCTGGTTTACAAGGAGCAGAAGACTGCAGTTGTGATCGATGTGGGAATCCCAACAGACAGCAACATCAGAAAGAAGGAACATTAAAAATACAGAAGTACCAAAGACGGAAGGAACAACTGGATCCAGATGTGGAAGAGAAGCTGTCCAAAGTGTACCCAGAGGCAATAGGTCCCAGTAGTAATTAGAAGCTGTAACCTTCAAACTGGAAGAGCAGTTCCAACAGATTCCAGACGCAACATCAGTGATCTCTGCAGAAGAGTGCAGTCCT
The DNA here is from genome assembly GCF_051167445.1 of Perissodus microlepis. Taxonomy (NCBI): domain Eukaryota; kingdom Metazoa; phylum Chordata; class Actinopteri; order Cichliformes; family Cichlidae; genus Perissodus; species Perissodus microlepis. The sequence continues at coordinate 3,589,159 of NC_140478.1, read as the reverse complement.
AGGAGCAGCTAACGTACTGGACCCTCAAACTCCCAGGTCTCTGGTGGAGGACGTGAAGACTTGAGCTTAAAGATTTCACACACACCACCCCCCAGGCGGTGAGAGGGAGATTTTTGAGAGAGAAAGACAGAGAGAGAGAGAGAAATCTCTTCATTTATTCATTTGTACTGTTTTAGCAATTAACTAATTATACCAAATATGTATGTAAACTGAGTGTTTTTGTGGACTTTCAGACACATAGTGTCTTTCACATTTACCTCTTAAAAACACTAATTATGATTTTGTCACTGCAGACTTGTTTGTGTCTCTATGTTCGCGGGTGTCTCAGGAGTGCTGGCTGCCAGGCTGCATTCAGTCATTTCACACTCCACAAGTCTCCTGGGGGTACACTGGGGAAACAAACACACACAGTAAATTCATACAAATGAAAACCTGAGATTTTATCATAGGCGCTGTCACAAACTGGGACTTGCAAGTAAGTCAGCTACACACAGATAATTATCATGTTGTTTCTTTGTGCATGCTGTATTCAGAAAGAAGTGCCCACCCAGCATTCAGCACTAACAGATAGAAATAGATCTTATTCCATTCCCTCTCTTCTTGGCTAAAACATTGAAATTATATTGCGGATTGATAATAGCAGCTTACCCTTAGCTACATGTTGAATTACACAATATAATGATATTTTTTGAATTAGACAAGAAGAAGAAATCCCCCAAACATTTTTCTACTCCTCAAACTTTGTGAAAACATTAAATAACAAAGAGCAAAACCAGCATTCACCAAAAGTCAAGCAAAAAGTACATGACTTCTTTGAGAGGGGCCATCTCCAAGTTAAGATCCGAGACAAAAATCCGACCTCAAAATAGCTACCTGTCGTGCACAGTAGGCATGCTTTAATCTAAGTTGGCTAATTTGTTTTTTTCTTCTAGCAAGGTGGAAAAGAGTTCAGGCGCTGCTGAGAAGCCTTTCATGCCCGAGTGCTTAAATTAGAAGAGATCCATTTTATTTATAGAGACCCGTTTAGTGTAAATGTTAGATGTGCTCAGTTTGATTGGGTTTAATTAGAATGCAGACATTTGGTCTAGAGGAGGTTTTGGTGGGTAGGAGAGATGGAGGCTGCTACCTCGGGTTATATAGTCAAGTGTAAAGTGGGATAGCAGCAGTTTGAGGTATTTCTGCCAATGTTGTGCACTGCAGAAATATCTCTGCCCAGTACTGTGGTTGTGAGGCACATTCAGTTTAATTTACAGTACATGTGTGTCTTTTATTTGTCAGTGCATTTTTCAAGGTGGGGTAAAAGTTAATCCAGATTGTTTGAAGAACCAGAGATCACTCCGCAGATATTAGCCGTGTTAGATTAACGGAAGCATTCCTCGTTCCTCGCTACTGCAGCTGTTAAAAGAGAGCAGTACATAAATCTTAATCGTACATAATTGATTAAGATTTTCATTTAGGCAGCAATTTTACATGTTTTTCATATAAAAATTATTTGGCTTTGAATTTATGTACAAACAAAATCTTTTCTGGTTTATTTTCTTGATTATCACACACGTTGCATTTTACAGCTCAGTTACTTGTTAAACTGAAATTTTCTGTAATCCCAAAAGGCCGTTTGGAGAAGTACTACCCAGTAAGTCAAATGTGATTTGGTGGTCAGTCGTGGCTTACAGTAGATGTTGATACAGTTTGTCACCAACCTGTTCCCGGGTTGGCAGTTTGATTCCCATTAAACTGGCAGTCAAGACTGAATTACAGTTAAAATTCATAACAACAGTAACCTCAAAGTGCTTTGTACTGCAACATAAAGCCTATAATATTAACTCTATAATATATATAAACCCTATAATATTAGAGAGCAAATTCCAACAGTCACTTAATGGCTTGCACTATTGGGTCAGCATGACACCTGCAGGTCTTTAGCGAGCACAAGGGTTTTAAATTCCTTTCCAGATTTTATAGTGACCCAAAGAATAGAAGCCAATTACAAGAAAAATGACTTTTCTTCACAGTCCTTGCTAGCAATCAGTGTTTTGGACCATCTCAAGGTTTTTCAGGGGACTTTTAGAACAACCTGATCAAAATGAATTGCAGTCATGCAGAAGTAATGAATGCACAACTCACTTTTTAGCATAGAAACAGGCCCCACAAAACACTACTTTGACCCCACACATAGAAACCATTATTTTACTTAGACATTAGACACTGAATGAATGAAGATTATTGAATGTATGTACTGAAGGACATGTCCCAGTCAAAAATGACTCCTCACATTATTACCAGAGAAACATATCAAGGTGTGTTTCTGAGATTTTTAGTGCCAAACGCAGTAACCATAAGTTTGTCGAAATTTTAGAGGTTGCCCAGGCCTGCCTGTAATTTAACTAATCGATTTGTGTCATCTGAGGTATGCTAACCAGCAGTTCAGTTGTTAACAAACCTCTGTCCTCCACAGATATGAGCCACTATTTAACTATTTAGATCACAATAACGTGCTAATCTGGCTGCATGTCATCGCTCTAAATTTGCCTCGGGAATGTACAAAATGTCTACATGTTATCCTGCTCTTTCCATCGTGCTCTTTATCTTTGTTGCTGTCATATTGGTCACCCCCTTATCTCTCTCACTCTCTCCCTCATTTTCATTTCTCTTTCTCTTTGTACAGCAATGGAAAAAGTGATTAGCACACTTAAACGGCATGAGAGACACCCAGAGCCTCTGGGTGAATTGTTCCGCCATAATTTCTTTGTTAATTGCTTCTCTGGGGACGCATGAGAGTAAAAGAAGCCCACGGGTAACTAAGTCTGCCACACTTACACACTGGCCTGCTTTGGGGAGACAGTCATTTCCACTCCACGTAACGCTCCTCCCCCTGCCTATTAACTTGTTCCTCCTCCCTCTTTTTTGTTTTGGAGACCTGCCTGGGATTCCCATTAACCTTGCCACCACTTTTCCATTTTCGTCTTTCCTCACGTGCACGTTATGCATCTGTTTCAAATCTTTTCTTGCTTTAAAATACTCCTTATGTCATTTCTACACTACAGTGATTTTTTTTTTTTGCCCTACTACTTTACACTGTCTTCCACCTTCCTTCCTGCTTTGTTATTCCCACCGTCTTTACCATCACATCCCACCTTGACAGCGAAATGTACATTAAAGCCTGCCCGCATCCTCTCGTCTCTGACTTATAGTACTTGATAGATAAAGTATCTATAGGCATGCGAGACAGCCATCAGGAAGAAAATGAAATGCCACGAGGCGGCAGGCATCATTTCTGTTTCTGGCTTGCGGTGCATGATGTACCTTGTTGCCCATTGAGAGCAAATGGAGGTTTTAAAAATGAAAACCACTTGCTTTATGTGATCCTGCTTTGATGTTTCTACTAGAATGCTTGTAGCTCTGTTTAAAATGAGACACTCTGCTATGTAAGTGAATAGCACTAAGCTTGAAAATGTATTGTGAGTTGAAAATGTGTAGATCGAACTTCCTCAGTCATTTCTGCTACACTTTAAAATGCATGTGTGGGATTTTGTGAGTTGAGTAGCTGGTTCGGTTTCAGCAGAGGTTGAGGTCAGGTTGTCTTGTTCTTCAGCTTTTATTCCATGTCGTCTTTTGTTACTCTTTTTTTACAACCCTCTGTAGCCACAGCTGTACACACACAAGCACTGCAGTGAAGCTTCTTCCTCAATATTGCACTTGTTAGCTTTGGTTGGAGAAATGCTACTGATTTCAAACTGGAAAGCTACTGTTCACCATTACAGGTCATTCATGTTGCTTACACATTGTTGCTTATCTGAAAAAGAAACAAAAAAATAGTCACCATCACTTCTTATAATCCAGAGTTGGGGCGACAGTGGCGCTGGGGGTTGGGAAGCGCATCTGTAACTGGAAGGTTGCCGGTTCGATCCCCCGCTTCCTGTCCTGGTCGTTGTGTCCTTGGGCAAGACACTTCACCCCAGAGGGGCCGATGGCGTGATATGGCAGCCTTGCTTCTGTCAGTCTGCCCCAGGGCAGCTGTGGCTACAACTGTAGCTGCCTCCACCAGTGTTTGAATGTGAGAGTGAATGAATAGTGGAATTGTAAAGCGCTATGTAAATGCAATCCATTATTATTAAAGTCTTCGACCAGAATGTGTCTCAAAACTCATACACAAAGCTGTATCATATCTACAGTGTCTTGCAAAAGTATTCGGCCCCCTTGAACTTTCCCACATTTTGTCACATTACAGCCACAAACATGAATCCATTTTATTGGAATTCCACGTGAAAGACCAACACAAAGTGGTGCACATGTGAGAAGTGGAACGACAATCATACATGATTCCAAACATTTGTTACAAATAAATAACTACAAAGTGGGGTGTGCGTAATTATTCAGCCCCCTTTGGTCTGAGTGCAGTCAGTTGCCCATAGACGTTGCCTGATGAGTGCTAATGACTAAATAGAGAGCACCTGTGTGTAATCTAATGTCAGTACAAATACAGCTGCTCTGTGACGGCCTCAGAGGTTGTCTGAGAGAATATTGGGAGCAACAACACCATGAAGTCCAAAGAACACACCAGACAGGTCAGGGATAAAGTTACTGAGAAATTTAAAGCAGGCTTAGGCTACAAAAAGATTTCCCAAGCCTTGAACATCCCACGGAGCACTGTTCAAGCCATCATTCAGAAATGGAAGGAGTATGGCACAACTGTAAACCTACCAGGCTCAGGGAGGGGCGGCCATCTGCTGCGACCGGTTGGGTTGGGTGAGAGAAGGAAGACAGGATAAAGACATGCTGTGGAAGAGAGACAGAGATTAATAACAGATATGATTCAATGCAGAGAGGTCTATTAACACATAGTGAGTGAGAAAGGTGACTGGAAAGGAAAAACTCAATGCATCATGGGAATCCCCAGCAGCCTACATCTATTGCAGCATAACTAAGGGAGGATTCAGGGTCACCTGGTCCAGCCCTAACTATATGCTTTAGCAAAAAGGAAAGTTTGAAGCCTAATCTTAAAAGTAGAGATAGTGTCTGTCTCCTGAATCCAAACTGGAAGCTGGTTCCACAGAAGAGGGGCCTGAAAGCTGAAGGCTCTGCCTCCCATTCTACTTTTAAATACTCTAGGAACAACAAGTAGGCCTGCAGTGTGAGAGCGAAGTGCTCTAATAGGGTGATATGGTACTACAAGGTCATTAAGATAAGATGGGGCCGGATTATTTAAGACCTTGTATGTGAGGAGAAAATGTTTGGAATCATGTATGATTTTTGTTCCACTTCTCACGTGTGCACCACTTTATTGGTCTTTCACGTGGAATTCCAATAAAATTGATTCATGTTTGTGGCTGTAATGTGACAAAATGTGGGAAAGTTCAAGGGGGCCGAATACTTTTGATTAGCTCATAAAAGAGATAAAATAAGGAGGTTTGGATAGATGGATGGGTCAAAGAGGTGCCTGACCTTGACAGGCAAGATCACTGTTACAATGTTTAAAAAACCAAGTATATTTCAAATATTTTTTTAAGTTTCTGCTGACTTAAGAGGAGTGTCAGCTTCAAAGTTTTCTGCATTATGTATGCACACGTTTCCATGCAGTTAAATAAAAGGGCTCTTCTGACATGTACTGAGGAAATGCAGAAAGTGATCCTACCTCTGGAAGGCGTGCAGGTATCTGCATTTCCCAGGCATTGCTTGGATCAGTAGGTATGAGTGAGTCTAAAATTCTTAGAGGACCGTAATGGAAGACTTCCAGGTGCTTGGAATATGTAGGAACAGTCTTGACTAAACGGAGCTGGATTTTTTTAAATAGCTTTCAAATGGAGCACTTGTACATTTGTGAATGACCAAGCAGTTATTAAAGATACTTTTCACCATTCATCGAGGGACAGAGTGATACATTTTATTCCATTCTTAGTCTAAAGCTGTGAAATGACTAAAATGCAGAAGTTCCATATATTTCTTAATATGCAGGTACAGTATACATTGGATGTGATTTCAAGGGTCAGTATGGACAGATGTTGAGGGAAAAATACTTGAGGCCCTGAGAGCTTTAAATCCAATCATTATTACAGGGGTTAGGGAATCAGTATGAACTGGCAATTGTAGTACCGCTAAAATGACCTTCCATTTAGAAACACCGCTTCTGTACCTTCAAGTAAGGCAATTACCCTGAAAGAGCTCTGACCAATGGCAGGAGATGGCAGGCAGTTATTGTGGGCTCCCACCTGTGAATAAGTGTGAATAGAAAGGCAGCTGAAAAACAGCAAGGGCACTCAGTCAAACTTCCACATGCAGATGAAAGGTTACATCGGAAGAGTTTTCCAGAGTGTCTTATTCTCTAAAGATTCAGCATTTAGCAAGAGTGGCATGGAGATTCTTTTGGACGATGTTAGGCATTAGTCAATTTTCACACTTCAAAAGATCAGGAACAAAAAGAGTAACCCATGGGGTTAAAGGACGGCAGCTCGCTGGTGCACGTGCCCGAGAGTAAGTTGTCAGAACTCCTAGCTCTAGCATTTATAAAGAATGCATGTAATCTAAATGACAGGGTTGCTGTGGTGATAACCTTCACTGGTTTGCGTCTTTACAAAGTAAATTTTAATATGTTCAAATCAGAGACCTTTTAATTATCCAGGTATGTACACAGCAAATAGGTGACCTTTGGTGAGTGTTACTGTTATTTAGTTAGATGGCTGTGACCTTTACTGGCAGCAGAGGGAGAGGGACTCTGTGCATGGATGCTGAGGGGAGGTTTAAGAAAAAACAATTCACACATTTAGTTTTAAGAAATGAGATTCTGTTTAATAAAGATTCTCACAACAGACTCAGAAAAAAAGCACATATCATCATTCAGTTGTTTACGCTCCCACCTAGACCAAAAACCATTTGCATATATTAATTCAAACTACATGTGTGACTGTATGCAGTAACAGCTTTTGGAAAGACTCAGCTTTTCTCACAAAAAACATTCTCACAAAACATTTCTTTCATAAGTAACTGGAACTAAACACAGACTGACTCTGAAGGTTTGTTAGTTCTTAGTGGGACCAATCCGGCAGAAGTAATGAGACTGGTCCTGGTACCATAATGATAATAAATTATTTTTGAAAGGTATCCAATTCGTACACTATAACTGTCTCTTGACCGTGGTTTTTTTTTAAGCACAGCCTCAATATTTACACTAGAACCCTGCAATGATGTTGCTGCCTATGTGAAGTTTCTCTGGTGGAAGTTGGAAAAGCACCAAAGCTGAGCTCCATAAAGAGCTCTGCATATTGTCAATACACTATACAGTATGAGCAAACATATTGGTCCCTCGAAACATTACACCTACAGGAGCTTTCATGAAACCCGGGTGTAAATCCATAGACATTAATATGTAGTCGGTCTCTCCTTTGCAGTTATAGGAGCGTGTGCTCTTCTGAGAAAGCTTTTTACAAGATTTTGAAGAGTTTCTATGGGATTTTCTGTCCATTCAACTAGAAAAGCATTTGTGAGGTCAGACACTGATGTTCTCCCTTCTAGTTCATCCCAAAAGTGTTCGAGGTCAGAGCTCTCTGTGGGCCAGTCAAGTTCTTTCACACCAAACTCATACAACCGTGCCTTTATGGGCATTGCTTTGTGCGCAGGGGGACAGTTCCCTAAACAGTTCCCACAAAGCTGGAAGAATATAAATGTCAAAATGTCTGGGCATGAGCTAAAGTCTTAAGATTTCCCTTAAGTGGAACTAAGAGGCCCAGGCCAATCCCAGAAAAACAACACCGCAGCATTATCACTCCTCCACCAAACTTTACAGTTAGCACAGTGCAATCAGACAGGTACTGTTCTCCTGGTAGTTGCCAAACCCATACTCATCCATCAGACTGGCAGATGGAGAAACATGGTCCTTTTTTGTCCATGTACTGTACAACACACTAAACCACCCACACGGCATTTGATGCAATGATTATACAAGACTAAATGTAAAAATCTCGCAGAAACCATAAAGTCACGACTCTCTGAGGGATCCGTGAAAACCGCTGCACAAGCTCGCACTATTCCTGAACCTGCTGCAATTCTTTGGCAGTCTTCACTTTGGTATTGTCCCTGAATGACCCAAATAACAAAGCTTTTATCACTCTGCTGGTTAACCTTTGAGGCTGATGATCTCTCATACACCCAGAAGCTTATCTCTGAGCCCCAGAGGAGCAGCTTGATTCACACGTCCACTGAGAATTCATTACTGCGGGTGCAAACGACTAAATATATACATATGCTAAGTGCTCAGAAGCTAATGTTTGTTGCAGACTTGAAGAACAGAACAGCGCTGTGCTATAATGAAGTTAGCTTTCTGCATATTGTATATGTGTATCAGTATTAGGGGAGCAGGAACTGTGGCCCAGGAACCAAAGCTACATGTATGATCCCAACTTCATTTGCATGATATGCCTCAGAGGTCCTCAAAAGAAAACAGAATATAATTATTTCAAAAATGTATTTATCCATTATGTTATATTTTTACATAATCAGCACATTTCCAACACAATAACGTATTTGAATGCGTAATGAGAGCCATTGTTATTACTTTCTGCAGATTAAACACTCTATTTCTTCTTAAACTGCAATTAAAGTTTGTTCAAAGCATGGATGCTTTTGCCAAGTACATTTTGAGCAGTACTCATTTACGATGCTATATTTCAGAAGAAAACGCTCATCAACAGTTAGGTTATGTCTTAATGTGCAGGCAGAGATTTTGATTGGGATTAGTGGCTAGTGGCTCCTTGCTCCATAGCTTGTCCTTCTACAGACTTAAGGATATTGAAATATTAGTGTGTTTTTATGCATAGGTGCACATTTGGCTGTCTGCATTCTTCATGCTCTGACTCCCTGTCAGATACATCGCCAATACGATGTGAAAAATTAAAGAATGCAACCTTTAAACTGCCTAAAGTTCATTTCATCACTGTACCCAGACACTCAGACAGGACCAGAAATGACGGTGTGGCAGCACCTTGTCACCGATGGCCCTGCTTGCATCTGATGATCACCTTTTTAATCTGAAGGCCCTGAAGAGGCACACACTCACACACACTCTGAAACAAAGACACGTAATCAGTTTATCTGAATGCAAAGTGCGTGTTTCCCAGACAAATGTGTATTTGCATATGCAGGGTTTTCTTCTTTCCCTTACTCGCACATCCATTCCTCATCTTCAAACGTACACATAGGTGCACACACACATGCTCCGTTCCTCTGGGAGAGTGGAGTAAATCAGTGAGTGGATTTTCAGTGAGTCATAGTGACAGGACAGACAGGACAGATAGATGATGGGAAGGAGGAGAAGATGAAAACTGAAAATGGATTTTCGAAGTCCAAGCATGTACACCACCTCCTGCTTTCTGCCTTGTGCATGTATCTATGTGTGCATGGTGTGTATAAGATCTCTATGTGTGTGTGTGTGTGCATGCTCTGAGAATGGCAGAAGTGCTGGCCTGATAAGAGGTGAGTGTAAGGAAGCATTACACACACCGTGTCGGTCAGCACACATGTGTTTAGTGTATGGTGTATGTGTAAGACAGCACATAAGTATTTACCTAATTCAAAGCTGAGCATACAGTATGCACACGAACCCACATGTCACATAATTTTCCCCCTCTTACTGTCTCTGTCGAGTTTTGTCTTCCTTGCTCAGTCATTCTTCTCTCTCTCTCACACAGTCACACAAGCTACAGGTATCACAGAGCCCAGCCGACTCCGACGGGGCTCTGAAACTGTCTGTCAGCCAGCTCTTCTCCTTCTATACTGAACCACAATGACAGCTGCATCATTACTGCTATAGGAGGCTGTGTGTGGCTAGGCCTGAAGATGTTCTCACGTGTGTGCTAGTGGGCCTAGTTGTCAGGGTGTGTAGTCATTACCATGCTGATGCCCATCTGCTTCGCCCTACAAAGTGGAAAGTTTCTGACCAACTTCCCAAGATTTGTAATAGAGCTCTCTCCTGCAAGGCTTTCATCTCTGCACAAATTGGAGTGTGTGTGATGGAGAGAGGGACAGAAAGAGAGAGACAATTGATTGGTGACTGACGGGAAAGAAATGTACGAGAAAGAGGACGAGCCCTCCAATGACGGTGAGGTGGAAAAGATCATAAAAGAACCAAGAACAGGAAGGCAAGAGACACAAAGTGCAGAGGAGAATAGGAATGAAAATGAGTCAAACTAATGATGGAGAGACAACAACAAATGACTATGGTTTGACAAAACGTTAGAAAAGAAAGGTCGTGGCTGAAGTTGTGAGCTTGAGAAGGGTTCAGAATCATTCAGACATAAGAATTGTATTGCTTTGAGGGCAGACAGATAGACCACTTGATAGACTTTTAAGGAACAGGGAGAATTTTCAGCTCTCTTGAAAATGGCAGAAATGGACAGACAATTCCAACACTGTGGAGCTGAAACCACTCTGTGCAGAGATGCTTGAATGCAGAGGCTGCCCTGCACAAGCTAACAGCTCCATAGGTCGTACGTGCAAGCTGTTCCTGTGACGTAGAGTTACACTTTAAAGTTAAGCAATTTGTAGAAATTGTAAGAATAAGTGCATTTTAAAATGTGCGCTAATGTCATCACGCCTGGGTTACAGAAGCTACAATGGTAATAAAAACCCCACAAAAAACGACTGAGCTATCTAACATTTGTTTAAAGTTGTGAAAGGTCCTTTTTATACCAAACGTAACGAGAATAATTTGTTATAATAAAATATCATTTAAATTTTATTTGTTTTATAGCAACAGAAAGACACTGGAATGTGATCATTTTCCAACCCTAACCAGATAGTTTTCAACGCAAAAAACATTTTTTTGTGATGTTCATGTGCCGGTTCCATAATGCATCAGAAATGTAGGCTTCTGGACTGAGAACTGATAACAAGTCAGATCAGCCTTCTCTGCTTCAGTCCTAGTTCTTTTATTTTAGTTCTTTAGACACATTTTCATTCAACCACAGGACAGTTTTCCACTTTGACTCGGAGTTGTTTCTGGCTCATGTTTGTATCTGGCTTTATTGATGGTTATTGATTGATTTTCAGGCCTGTGCCTTCTACACAGTTTTCTCCAGATTCTCACAATGTTTTGATATTATGTATTGCAGCTGATGAGACAGTTTTTTTGTAGATTGGTGAAGCTCCGCCCACCATTAGGTCTGAGAAACTGCCTCTCTACGATGCAGTTTTCATACCAATCATGTTACTGATCTATTATCTGCAAAATGCTTCTCCAGACATTTTTTTTTAAGTAACACTTGATTTTTCCAGCATTTTGTTGACATTCTCTATTTTTTTGAGTTGTTGCTGCAGTGAAATTTAAAATGAGCTAACACTGTATTTTCTCACTTTGTGATGAAATTGTGGGCAAATTATTGCATTCTGTTCATTTATTTACATTTTACGCAATATTTTCAGCACAGGGGTCGTATATAGTCTGCTGCTGTTGCCCTTTTTTGAAGGTAAAGTTATTACTTTAAATGTACGTTTGAAATGTACATGTATATGTTTGGTTGTGTGAAGTATTACGCTTGATCTTTGTCACTCTCAACACGTCAGCTTACTTGGTAGCTTGAGACAAATGACTGGCATGTTATGACAGCTGTTTACAGTAGCGAGCAGGCTTAATGCAGTGATATTTCACAGCTGCGGCACTTACCATAATACATCAGCCACGCTGTCATACTGCCTCTGAGTTGCAATTTCTTTTTCTTAGTGACCTTATCACAACACTAATATTTGAGGCAAAACTTAGATTTGTATAGAAAATGTTAAGGAATCGCAGGGCCTATGGGCTATGGGGCCTGTTATTATACTAGTGCAATATATATATTGTTGCTGTCAGTGTCCTGTTTTGGCCTTTCCTCATGTGGTCACAGAGGATGCAAACACAACACCAAAGGTTAAATGTTGTTTAACATGCCAGAATGAAATCCCACTTTCACATAGAGCCACTGATTCTAGATCTTTCACGCAAGTTCAAGAATGAACTTGTTACAAAATAAATCAGTAGACAGCTTTGTCAACCAAATCAAATATTAATGATCATACTTTTTAGACTTTTTAGAAAACGATCAGCTTGCTTTTTTTCCCTCAATTTTTGTTTTTCTTTGTGAGGGTCCAGGAAAATGAGTGACAGGACTTCACACACACACACACATCAACCTTCAGGAAAAGTGGAAACAAATTGAGGCAGTTCATTCAGTGGCATCAGCTGTGTGTTTTGCATTCATTGCATAAATACGTATTCTGAGACTCAGCACTACACTAAATGACTTGTTCGGGGTGGCTGTTGTGACAGACGGTTTCATGGCTTGTCAGCGTACGTTGGGTCAGTCGGCCAATTTCCTGACACGGAGCAGCTTAATACAGACAGGTCATCATCTCTCTCGCCCTCTCTGCTTGTTCTCTATCTGCTCCTCCATCACCCACATCAGTCTATTTCCTTTCATTTGTCCTGGCTCGCTTTCTCGCCATCGTGGCACATCCAAATAGTCTCCCTCTCCCCGTTACAATTTCTCGCCCTAAGCCTTCATTCCATCCATCTCTCTTTGGTAATGCATCGAAAGTGACTCTCCCCTCTCTCCCTCCCTCTCTCCTATGCATCTGTCCACACTAGTGTGTCTAAAAGGCTCGCGGTGGTGTGCTGTGCCAAGGCGAGTGCACAGATTTGGATAACCGCTGTCTGGAGATATGTCTAAGATAACAGCTATAGTCACTCACTCCTGGTTTGCCTGCCAACCATGTGTGTATAAATGTGCATGTGCGTGCTCGAGATAACCCCAGAGGCTCTTGCTCCTGTTCCAGCCAACAGTAGTTTACAGCTGATAGTGACAGGAAATTTAACGCATCACAAAAGTGGACACCTTGAAAAGTCGATATACTGCACAGGGGAAAATATATAGAATTTGATAAAAGTTTGACTGCTAGTCAAGGGAAATACAGAAAATGAAAACAGATTACAGTATGTGATGAAATATGAAGGTTCGTGGACTCCTCACAAACTGCCCAGTACTGAGTTTCATTCTGTACTGCAGGGCGGCTGTTTGCTCGTTTTGATTCCCTAGCGGGGATGCCACAGCCTCTCATCGAATGGCAGTCCATGTTTATTCAGATGTTTTCGCTCCTCTGACCACTTTGGCTTTTAGTGCATCTCTACCTGGAGTACCTCTTTTTCTATCTCATCTCACACATGCTCAGTTGGATTTCTGCCATGTGACTGGAGATACCACAGGTATGGGCTGATTTGACTGTCAATGCTAGTCATGTGGAATCAAGTAGTAAAAACTTTCAAGGGCCAATTGAACTGAGTCGCCAGGATTTTTTCCCTCCAGTTTTCTCAAGAGGCCACCAAAACCCAGCATGCACTTCCATCATCCAGCTGTGTCGGCAAGTGGCGTGATAGATGCGGCTATTCCTCAAGTACACAGGTGATTACCAAATTAGGTGTGTGCTTACTAAACCACTGCCAGATCCCAGCGTCCTCTCATCAAATTCATGCTCAACACCTGCCCTTTACAAACTCCGGCATTCCACTGAAGGCTAAAGACCGCGACAATCAAAGAGCTACAAATGTGTTGTGCAGACAAACGGGGCATATCTTGTTACTACAAGTGGCTGTGCAATCAATACCAGTGGTCTATTCAGTCATTCTCATGGAGCAGTGATGGCCAGATTACTATTTGTATGACTTCCATATATGGGGTCCAATTTGTGCAAATATAATAAAATAAACGTAATAGTTTTCAAAGAAATAGTATCACAAAAATGTCTCCCGTGTAAACTATTTATCCGTTACTCTGAGACTTTGTCTTTCAAAGGCTTTCTGTTTTCCAGGTAACATTCGAGCATAGAAACACTGTCCACGGTGGATGTCCAGCATATTAATCTTGTCTTTGCTTTGTCCTCAGATTTCTTTGCTTAAATCAATTATTGTGAGTGTTCAGCATTAGTTTTTGAAACATAATGAAAATGCACGAAATTACTCATCTGGAAGTTTAGTCTGGTCCTGGCTTCTCATGGTAAAAGATCTCGTGTAGCACCAAAAACTCCACCCATGCTGGTTAGTGCTGCTTTGCACGGTACTTGCCTGCCATCAAGACACCAACTCTGGAATTTGTGGATAAGCTGTTGACTCATAGCTGCCCCTCACCACTAATCTATGTTTTCTTGTCATGTAATAACGTAGAGTTTTAATTTAGATCAAGCCATCTTAAATCTATCATGTCTGAATAAGTCTGGACGAGCAAAGCCATGACTTCTGTCCACAGGCGGCAGGTAAAGAAAATTATTTCAGGCTTTTCCTTCCAAAAATGTGCATAACTGATCCTTTTATCTAGCTCAGATATCTGCTTTGTGAAGCCTATGGGTTGGTTTGGATTTATACTTATTAGCAACCTTAATTTTCATCAATTTTCTTTTATGAGCCTGACCAGTTGTTGCCTCCTGGCTCTGTGTGTCCTCTGCAGGGCATTTCAGTCATATATTTCATTAATGGGCCGGTGTACAGGATTTAGTGACATTTAGCAGTGAGGTTGCAGATTGATTCATAGTTACAGGTGATTACACTAATGATGACTTAATTATGAATGCTAGATTCCCATTCTGCTAATAGATCTGGCTAAATAAATGGTGGCTTCGTTTCCAGTGGACAGGCCCACCCATGTCAATTCAGATATGAGTTTCATGGAAGATTAAACACCAGGCTGGATATTTCGAAGGACTTCTTTCCTTTGACTCACACAGATCATCACTCGTTTTGGATATATTTTATATAGTTTACAGCCACTTAGCTAATTATTACATGTGTACATAACATACACCATTTTTGGCTACAGTTAGAAACATCTTCTTGTCATTTCATCCTAATTTCATTAACTAAAAAATATATTTTAGTTTTAAACAAAATTTTAATTGCAATACAAAATAATATTTACTGGGCAAATAACAAACTGAATTCACATTTCTGGACTTTCTGTCTGGGAGTGCAGGAATTAGCTCACGTTTGTCAGCTTAATTAAAAATAAGTCTTTATTTTTTCAGCTTTTTTGAAAAATGGATAACAATATTGATATTCTAGCATTACAAATATCTCTTTGATTAAAAAGATTACAGATACTAGCGGATTAATCATTATACGGACAAAATGATTTTGGTAATGACTGATTCTGTTGATTTTGGCCTAATATACTCTGAAAACAGGAGAGTGTATTTTCCTCTGCCACTATTACATCTGTGTCCACTACATCCGCTTCTGTTTGTGTTGTATGGCTGCACTTCTAAAACTGAGACAGGACTGTTGCCTCTTGCTGCTGAGGAAGGTTTTTAGGGTTATCAGACTCGCAGGGCTATTTAAAGACATTATTCTGTAAACTACAAGTTAAAGAAAACAGCTGAAAACTTAGATTTGCATAATTCAAATTACTTGACGGTGGTAACGCGATTGTATTGTTTAAACTGAGTAGCAACAGCAACTGAGTCACTGAGCTCAGTTAATTACTTGGCATTTTACACACTGAAGTACTACACTGGTAATTTGAGAGAGCGGTGAAATAGAGCTGTTGACCAAATGGCCATTTAGACTGATTTTTGTCCTGTCTTTGCACCAGTGTAACATCATCATTGAAGATGCCAAACAGAGCATGTAATAGGATAGAAGTAGAAGCTGAGTGTAAAATTAAAAAATAAAATATTGTGGATATAATGGCTCAGCCATGGTTCTTCACTTGAATGGGGTGTTGTGCTGTGGTGTAAGACTGCTAAGGTGCAAACAGGACACACAGTTATCTGTAATCTATTGTTGAAAACACAAGAAACAATTTGCTTAAAGTTTGAGGGGTTTTTTGTGTTTTTTGGGCATCCATTTTTATCTTCATGTCCCACTTGAATGCAAGTTGACGAGTAAATCAAACCTACTGTCAACCTACAAACCCTTCTGACTGGTAAGTTGTATACAGGGTGAACTATTTAAGTCATTTTTTAGCATGCTTGCATTTGTGCAGGGACCATTTGCAACCCAATTCCATGAGATCCTCCTTTCACTTGCACAGCTTTAGAGACTGATCGACTGACCCACTGGGAATCTCCATTAGCTAAGTAAAAGTCCGTATTCCCCAAGCAGTTGGCCAGATCACTAGCTGTTGCCAGGTGAAAACAAAGAGGGTGTTGCACCCAAATCCACTTTGTTCACCAGCAGATTGCTGCGGTCACCAATAGATTGAATGAAAGACGAATTCTCTGCAAATGCTCTCTATTTATTCTCCGATCAGGAAACTGAGACTGTTTACCTTTACAGTAAAAGTTGCGTCTTGCTGCTGCAACCAAAACATTTCAAAAGATAAACTTTTACTTTAAAGGTGACTAGTCGGTCTCCATTTTCGGGTTGCAATACACTTTTAACAGTTTCACTAGTAGTTGCTGTTCCATGACTGCTAGCAACCAAAGCATTCACAAGGAGGTTCTTGGTCCAGTACCATATACCTCTTTGCAACCAATTTCGCCTAGCAACTACCAGCAACCACTCTTCAACCTGTCACGGTATACACACTTTTCCCCACCAACCTTTAGTTTCCAGAAGGTTCCAGACAGATCTCTAAGCATGCGTGACTCTGGCTTTGGCAGTCAACTTCACAGCAACTCACTGTAATGTCCATCAACTGCTGGTGGTTGCCATATTGGTTGCCAACCTGTCTCTAGGCCTGGATGACTCGTTGAGTAGTGTCAACTCTATTATCATTAATGCCTGCTCTGATTTGTTCTGGGGTCTCAGCAGTCCCAGAAGAGAGTAGTGCCTACAAAGATCAATTACTGTGAAGGGAAATAATAAGTGGAGATATTATCTGAATTTCAGGAGCAGGACCACACCTCATTCACGCCCCTTCGAGCATCAGGCTATCACCAATACCTGCTGTTCTCATTTTCATGGCCCCCCTTTTTCCTCTTTTCTTCTCTTCTTCCTTTCACTCACGTCTCGTTAGTACATGGGGATCTGTCCAGCCCGGGAGCCTCTCCCAGACCCCTCGAGGCATTCCTCAGACCGCAGCACCAGTACACGGTCCCTCATTCATCATCACTCATAGTAACTGAGGATGTGGTCCCAGCTAGTGAATCCTCTTTTAGCTATAGTAGTCCTGGCTGAAATATCAGTATCACGTCCTGCTACACTACCTTTAGTTTGGCACTGGGACAACATATTGACGTCTTTGTGAGTGGAAAGCTGTTGAGGTATCACATTGTTAATTCTACACTAATGACTTCTTCTCCAAATAGCTTGTTAGGGCACCTGCCTAGAGAGGGGGAAACAAAAGGCCAACATGTACCTCTGTCCAAATTACGACTTCCACCCTAATAAAATGCCCATTTGTCAAGTTGTTTTCTTTTGGAACAGAACTCTAAATCTTGTTTTTCTTAAAACAAATAAATCTGCCATTGTGCGGAAAATATTCTAAGACACAAGTAAGGAATTTGCTGCAGTCGAATAAAGGAGAAAATAAAAGTGGGGAGAAAAACCTCAACTACATGTAATCCTCCATCAATTCAGTAAAAAACATCTAATAACTGGAGAAGTTCTCAATTTATCTAGCAGAAATAGTCAATTGTAATCATTTCGGGATGAATATTCTTAAATAACACGTTTTGACATTTGCATTTCATTATACAGAAAACGAGCGGAGAGGAGTTTTTGTGGGAGTTTCAGATTAAGATATTTTCAGTTTAAGTGGCAGGCTCATTGTGTGTGCATCTTGGTTGAAAAGATCTGATTAGGAATCTTTTTATTTAGAGAAACTGAAACGCGATTGAACACCCTAATGTCTAAAACATTGAGAGCAATAGCTGCTAATGACATAGCTGCAAACACGGAGGCTAAATATATATTTACATGGAAACTGAGCAGAAACGAGCTGAGAAAAGGTGAGAAATGAGCCCACAGTTGGACACAAGTGTGACTCAGATCTTCTATCTACAAAATATTAACATCCCACCATATTTCAGAAATGACTGTGTACCAACTGTGGTATCAGCAACATCATGCATGCTGTTCTTTGCCTCCAAGTTATGCTTTTAAAAGTTACATAGAAATGATATTAGAAATTTTTGAACTTATATTTTTCCAGCTGTCACTTTAATATTCATTTCATTTAGGAAGCGCATCCATTTACTCTGCGAGAAAAATGTTTCCCATATGCTAAAAGTACATCTTTGACACAAAACGCAAAACTAGAATCGAGTCACCTCGTTGGTTAAAGCTCTGAAAATTTACTGGGAGACCAACAAAAACAAGGGCTCATAAATCTGTTGGTCATTACTGCTCCTGATATAGCTGAAAGAGGCATTGTGTGTTTTTATTGTTAGCAGTGAACAGCTTTTAAACCCTTCCAGACTCAATTTATGGAGCTGAAATAGCACTAAAAAGGAAGAAAAATATGTCTTTCATGAGAATATAAACTGGAAGTCCATGAATTTAACAACAGAGAGTTCATTCTTCATAGTTCTCGGGTATGTTTAGTCTTATTTTGTTTGATTTAAAGCACTTTAAGTCCAAATGAACAATGAATAAATACATTTGTATTCCTGGGAGTGGGAAGAGAGCTTTAAAATATCCATATTTGGAAGTTTATTTGAAAAAACAAAGACTGTTTAATACTATTTACTGCATTGTTTCAAACACATCATGGTCAGAATTTTCGGAGGCTTCTTGGGTGCGTGTTATGAAAACTTACCAAATCAGACGGTCGTTTTCCAGAAACCTTTCATTAGCAACACATTGGCAACAAAGAGAAACAACCTGACGTTAACTTTAACTTAACTACCAGTTTCTGGATTCCATCAACAGGTGTGGTTTTACTATTAGAAGCTTAGCAGTCTAAATAAAATTCCCCACAATTCTCATTACATTTTGATTCCAATACCGTGAGATCCTGAAAGGTAAATGGAATTATAGCATACTGTTATATAGAAGCATGGCGCTGTTGCCTCACAGCAAGGAGCTTCTGGATTCAGAAATATTTACTTCTCTCCATCACACTGATGTCAGCTTTTTTTGGCACATGCCCACAAACACTGTTCTGATGTACTGATTGGTGGGAGTATTCAGTAATATATTCCAGATGTTGAATAAGGAACACAAAGAAGCATGTTTGCCAGCTGATTGCATTCAGAAGGCCTTAACTATAAACCATGTCCTTGAATTTAAACTATATATGCATCTGGAAACCTCTTTCGGAGGACACAGGCTTGTTAATGTTATTGATCTATACATAATCACAGACAATGAGCTGTATAAGGAAGGACAAGCAACGAGAGTGTCAAATTGTGCTTGGCTGTTCATGTATGCTGTTTCTATTGCTGCGGTGTTTACTTGCAAAATATTGGAGAGCTGTCATCCTGGCCTTAGAAACTGTATCTTTTCTTCTCGTTGCAGTCAGAGTACAAAATGTTTGACAAAATGCTGGAACACAGAGGAATCGGCAGGTGGTTCACAGTGACCGAGAGCTGAGAAAAACAAAAAAACAAAAGCAGTGAGAGCCGCTCTCCTAAAAATAAACAATGACGTCGTCGCTCTCTGGAACCACCAATGAGAGACCCATTGTGGAAAATCTCATTCATAGAGAACTGAAGAGACCAACTGTCTAAATTATGGAAAAACATTCTGTAACACACACCGAAGACCGCCGTCAGGCAGCCTGCATTTATTTAAATTTATTACATTTGTTTCAAGATTAAATATCTTTTAAAAATGATAACCAACATATTTTGCACAGCTTGTGTGGTCAGAAGTTTACATACACTCATCATGGTCATTTTGGGCTTTTTTTTATGCATCTTTAACGACTTCAAAAGAAACAAGAGTTATTTATTTTGGATGATGTCTAATCCACACAGGCTCCAAAGTATATATTTCTGACAAACAAACACATTTTTCAAACCTATTGAAAATTTGTGGACTTTGTCTTAAAGCTACGTCTGTGGCAGGAAACCAATTAATTTAAATGATCTCCCAAGAAGAGTGGTCAAATATCCAGCCAGAGTTATGCCAGGAATTGAATGCTGTTAGGCGTGTGTATACTTTTGACCCTGAGTAGAGAAATCCAAAATAATTTGAATCTTGTGCAGACAGTTCTTGACTTGCTGTACAATCATTCCACTCTAGAACAATTCAAAGAAATCATTAAAAGCCCAAACTTACCGTGACATTTATGACCCTGATGAGTGCATGTATATAAGCTCTTTCTCGCTGAAAGGTTTGCAGTTAAGTAGCACACGACAAGAAAAAAAAAGCTGCGTCTTTTCTTCTCTATGTTGATTTCTGAACCTTTTTAAGCTTGGACTATTTTAGAAGTAATAACACCTTAAAAAAATAAAAGGAGAAAAATCAAAGAAGGGCGTATATTGAATATTTGCCTGCTTCTTGAAAGAACACCAAACAAAACAAAAATGTCATCACCTCAATTTTTGCACAACTTTCATTTCAACACGACTTATCATCCGTGCTCTCTGTATTTGCATTTGTATGGAAAACTTTCAAAGACTTAATCAGTGCTTGAAAATGTGACTTCTGAAAAATCACATCATTCACTGTTGGCTTTATAAAAGTGAGTTTTCTTCTCCTGGAATACTTTGTTTTGCTTACTTCCTTTCCTGACATTTGCAGTAGGACTGACGGGGCCTTTCATTATGTGGCACTTCCATTTAAGTTGTGCAGGGCTTCTCAGCCTACTAGAAAACATTCATAGGGTTTGTGAAACAGCAAAAATAGATTTCAGTTTGATGGCGCAAGAAATTTCAACAAACTTCGACTCCATGAAAACATTTGTAGACATCCAAACACAAACATTTAGATACTGACAGACAAATTCTACATATTCAGCTCTCACAACAACTTTAGCAGTGGAGTAGCATATGTTACAGCCCTGTTTCCGACAGAAATAAACTCAAAGTTTAATGATGACACTGTAGTGAAAATGATTTCAATTTGAATGGAAACTTTTATTTTGAAAAGCTGCATATTAATTTTATTACTGATTTGATGTATTTTCTTTTACTGAATAAGAACCATTTTTAATCTAAAAACTATGCTAATAACGTGTGACTAAGCTATCATTTTTAATGTACATTAACATGCAGTAATGGACAACAGTCTTGAGCAAAACCTCATTTCTTCTTATTTTAGCTCAGAAAATGGGAAATACAGTTACTGAATGCAAACATAAGTGTATAAGTTCCTACAATTCGACCTTAAACTTGAAGTTTGAAAGCTTGAAAGTCAACAGTTGGTGTGACCACATTTATTTTTCAACACAGTGTGAACTCTCTGTCTCGTGTTTTCTTGAAGTAGTCTGCAGGAATAGTTCTCCAGACTTCTTGAACGACATCCCAGAGATCTTCTCTAGATGTTAGCTGTCTTGTGTTACATTCTCTGACAAGACGAATAATGTTGAGATCCAGGCTCTGAGGAGACAGTCCGCAGCGTCCCATTGTTTGCTTTTCTATCCGTGCTTTTACTGCACTGCCAGTGTGTTCGCGGTCATTGTCATACTGAAAAATAAAGCTGTTTCCAGTCAGACTCTTTGGACTTTTCTACATTCACACTTCCATTTCCAGTGTTGGTAAGACCCCTAACACCACTCACCAAAATGAAGCCCCTAACCGCAACAGAGCCTCCAGCGTGTGTTACAGACAGCTTTGTTGTACCTCTCTCCATTTCAAATTTGGATTCATCACACCATAAGATTTGTTTTCAATTCAATTCTTGTGTGATCTGCCATACCTCGGCCTTTTCTCTTGTATTTTTTTAAATGGCAGATTCATCCTGTTCTTTTTTTTCCATTTGTAAGGATCTGAAATAAAAGAGTTGACATGTTGAGTGGACAGTGCTGTACTGCCATGTTGTCACCTCCAGTCACAGATTCCTCTACATCCATCTCCACTTGAATGAAGCCTGGTATTTCCTCATTTCAACCAAAAACAGATCTGTTATTGCTTCTATTATAATAGATTATATTATTATTCCACTTGATGACAGAAACTAGAAGAATAAGAAAAAGTAGATGGGGGGTGATGCGCGACAAAGGTCAACAGCACTGTGGCCATAAATCATTTTTATTGTGGTTACTATCGTTCACTCCTCTCCTAATGAAGCCAGCAGTCCCCACTAACAAGCATAACGAATGTCTCAGATATCAGGCTATAATTGCAGGAAGATGTGCTCTCTGCCTAATTACTGATATTTCTTGCTGCACCGATTGGACCTGCATCATGCAGGGAAGGTGGAGGTGGGGAGAGATGGAGAATGGGTGAGGTGGGTTATTATATTCCATTTGCTGGGACAGCTCCTGCGGCAAAGCTGTTCTCTCTGAAATGTCTTCTATAAGTTATTTATAATCACTAGGAAATGTTAGAGAGAGGCTGAGCTGGAGCGGTAGAAAGAGAAAAAATTTGAACTGAGAGAAGAGAAGCAGCAACAGAGGAGAGGCAGGAAGAATAAAGCTGCTGTGCAGCGTTTAAGAGGATGGTGAAGGTTTCTGTGCACGAGTGAAAGCTAGAAAAAGGAATGTGTGAACTTGTCCTCTGTTAACCTTTCACACGTTGAGATCAGTGCCTGTTTACTGTATTCTTTCTTTCTTCTTGTTCTTCTTTCATCTCTTGTTTCATTGTCTCATTTCCTGATTATTGCGTTTGCTATTAATGAGTTAGCGAATGTCTCTTTTTGGACGGTGTATTTTTGTTTTAGCTTGTATCTCTAATATATTCGTCCCACTGACATCATTTTCTCTCATCATAGAGTCTCTGCATTTTGAGGAATAGCGATGAAATGTATTTAATTGATATAACTTGTGAACAATGCAATATGCTTAAAATACAATAATTTGACCTTAAACAGAAATTGTATGTTGTATTTTATGTGTTCATGGACACACGTGGTAAGATGCAGGAGAAGCTGGTGGCATAAGCTTCTCTGTAAGACGAACAGTTTTCTGTCTCTTCAGAAAAAGCTTTCATTTCTCAAAGACATCACTTTCTTTCTTTTCTGTTTCCTGAGGTCTAGACACCAAATCTGCATACAATTGAAATACAGTGGCTTTAAAAGTCATGCAGACTGCCACAAAGAAAGGAGAATTGTTCAAATACAGAAACAATTACATAAAATTTTTGACATATTTTGATATGAGGCGTGACGTTTCAGTTGTTTCCTGTTCTTAACCAGTACCCATGATGCCAAATCCTTTTAAATAACAAAAAAAAACCCTCAAGTCTGCAAGAGTTGAGCAGATTAAGATTTTGAAACTTGCTTTTCTTCACCTAAGCACACAATCTCTTTTCTTTCTTTCTTTCTCTAGCATTCATTTCTTCTTTATTTACTCAATTCATTTTAGATCATCATGTCAGTGTTTTTAAATCCTGCCAATGTGATGCTTTTTCAGATTTTATGCATTTAGTGCAAAGTTCTGTGTGAGATGCAAATTTTGGTGACGGTTAAGTTAAACTCATTCAATGGCCCCGTTTAGAAGATCAGATACATAAAGACTTACTTACACTACGATCATTATAGTAAGATTAACCATTTACGACTTTAAGTAAAGCAACAAAGTTAGACATATCTAAACGAAATCCGAAAAACTCTTTACATGATTAACTCACACATTAAACACCCAAAAATGCCAAACAGCTCGCTCAAGAATTTGTCACTCCCTCTTCACAATTGTAATTCATCATCATGAGGTTGTCCAGACGAGTTCTGTGAAAAAGCTAAATGCAAGAGTACTACCAGACTACAAGAAGAAGAGGCCGTATTTATTTTTTACTTGTTTCCTTTTAAATCTAGCACAGGGTTGAAAATCCTTACATACAAACTCCCGACTGATCAGATTCCATTGTATCCTAAAGATCTCGTAGTGCCGTGTTATTCCATGGCACTTTCCTGTCAGACGGCAGGGTTTCATTTAATCTCTCATATAGCTACTAATACATGCGCTTTGAATTGCTGCATTACTTTGTCTTTGCTGTAAAGTGGCTGTGAAAGCATTAGCATATACGTAGCATCTTCCTCCTTCGTGTTCTGTATTATTTTCCAGCTAAAACCTACTAAAGCTGGAATTCAGAATAATCAAAAATAACAGTTTAAGTATCTTGACAGCGATTCCCTGATTCACCGACACTGATGAGGCCCCACAGCGAAAGAAATGGCAAATGTTTTAGTTTTATCTGTCAAACATTTATTAGTCTTTATTTTAATCACTCCCCCACCTATGCGGCAGAGAAATCACACTGTGCTACTTCTAATGTGTTGGATCAATAGCTAAAATGCTCTGTAACACCATGATGAATTGCTTTTCAACTGTATTCATAGACTTGATCACAGCTTCTTCATATGGGGTCTCTCGCAAGATGGAAAGTGAAAGAGTCATTAACAGGATGAGCTGGGAAAATTAGACTAAACTAGAGATGGAAAAACGTCACATGAACGTCACTGCAACCAATAAAGCGGTGCAAACTGCGCTTTTGCTGCATTCATTATTAGCGCATACAACCAAGCCTATAAATTACATCTGACAATAAACTCTAATAATTGATTTGATTCACTGTACAGCGGCTCTGCACAAATTAACAGTGACAGAGCATGAATCCATTATTCTAAATTTGTACAATATGTGAGCTGACAGGAGCTGTTGGAGGATAATTGCTGGAGAAGTGCTTTCCCCAGGGAGATGTGTTTCCTTGTTACTTTGATTCTACCAACACAGCAAGAGATTTTATGTTAAACCCTATAGCTTGTCAACAGCTTTCAGCAAGCCTCTGCTTCTGAGCCTCTGTAATGAAAAGTGATTGAAACACACCCAGGATAAAAAGCCGTTCTCCTATTGTACTGCTGTGAACTTTACAAAGTTTTCTCTGTGTAAGCCACGAGATGACACTCTTGATAATTCCGTATTTTCAACCACAGCACACTTTCTTTTTCACATACTGCCAACTTATCTAATGCCACCTGCAAAAGTGACCTATTACATTAGATTGACATTTTAGATATGGGCATTCTTTTTCTTGGAAAAGTTTTGTCTGCCTGTGATGTAAGCTATTTTTAAATGATCAGATTTGTTATCAGAATGACAACAAACCTGTCACATGCTTGCAGTAACTCCTTTTAAAGAATTCTACATTGCTGCTAAACAAAACCACTGAACTTGTTCCATCAACCAGCATAAAACACACATAATTTCCTTTGTCCTCAACTGATGTACTAGCTCTTTGTTCTACAAGTAAATATCACCACATATAAAATTAGCCAGTGTGACATGGTTGGTTTGTAATATGTGGATTTTAACAGCTGAACTTATGAACCATAGCCTTCATGGTTTTCTGGAGCCAGGATTAACCATAGGTATGTCCCAATTCATTGGCCGCATCCTTCGGAGGCCGCATCTGAAGACCGATTACGTCACAGCCAGGCGGCGAAGGCTGTCCCAATTCAAAGGCTTCTCCAGATGCGGCCGACAAATGCGTCCTTCATTTCCCCGAATTTGAAGGATGGGTCGGGCGTATCCTTCGTGGCCCAACCTATCCCAGAATTCATAGCGCGGTCCAGCCAATTCCAGTTTCCAACAATGGCAGCAGCTACTTAGTTTTAATATTACTCTTATTACTTTTTCTGGGTCACAAAATAAACTTTTAACATATTTTCAGGTGAGAATGTAGCTGTGTAAACTTCAAATATCTGCTCTGTTTATCAAGACATCGCATATTTGCAAAAGTGCTGCGACGTATGCGGAGACGTCTGTTACCCACCAGCTCCATAACTAGCCGGGGGTTCAAGGCTCACCACCGGACTCCCAGACATCGTTTTCAAACCCCCCTGCGGTCTTTCGCTACTCAGGTTAAACATGACATGTAAGTCACTTAGATAACTTAAAAATGTTATTGTTTGGCTTTTTTCAGTGTTTTATTTGTTTGCAGAGTAAATCGGTTTGGCTGAGATTAAAGTTTTCACACAGCTGAATAAACATCTTCAAACAGAAAAACTGATTAAACAGAAGTGTGAGACGGCAGAAAATTTACTCCAATGTCGTGTTTTATATTAGCGAGCGAGGAGCAGACGGCTGAGTTTATTACACTCCACCGAGACAGCTGGTGAAGCAAATCTGAAGGCTAGACCGTCTCATTTCACAGCCTCGCACTTCCGCCCTTCTGAGTCTTCGAAGGACCCGCCCCACGTAGACCACAAAGGCCGGGTCCTCCGAAGGATGTGGCCTAGGTTTTGGGACAGACCTCAAAAGAGTGCGAAGTTATCAGCTAATGCTAGCTAGCTTAATTAGCAAACACCTATTAGCAATCTGATAAAGCATAGTACACAATTTTTGTTTAATTATGTTTTAAATGTACTTTTTAAAAGGTTTTAAGCACCAGTGATTCATTGTGCTAGCTTCCAGGCTTCCTCCTAAAACCTTGATTAAATAAGTAGGCCCAACAGCTAAGCAGTCATTCTTGCAATACTTTGTTGAAGTCTTTGATGTCTGCACAGATCCTCACACTTACCAATTTAAGTCATTCAGACCCAAGCGGACCCTAGTGTACCTCGTGGAAAATATAATCGTTTTTGTCACACTTTTAAACTGCAGTACTTGTTTTTCATGGCAATGTTAATGAAATGGAAAAAAGGAAACTACCATGAGAGTACTTTGGATAGCTTCATGTAGGATTAAACTGTTTTTAGAGGATAAAACCCCCTTATATCCAGCTAACCGGAACCCTTTTACTGTACCGTAGTTACATCAAATACCCTCTATACAAACACACACACACTTTTTAATCTGATCCATATTCAAACATAGACTAAATTTTAAATCTAAGAGTGATATGAAACATCAATACTATGACATTTGAGTTGGTTGTGTGAGAGAATCCCAGCTGATGGCACCAAGGAGCAGACGTTTCAGATGCCCTTCATCTGACTTTTATTCTCCGTTTTCAATTTTTCCCTTAGCTTGTTTGGATGAGGGAAGAGTTTAGTGGTTGGAGCAGTGTCAGACCCTGCTGTGAAGGTCAGCGCTGTGTCCGATAAAAGTAGTGCGAAGAAAACTTTCCCTCCCCCCCTCACTCCCCTCTGTAATCTCTGAGTGAAGAAAATGCCAGCTGCCAGTCTCATTTGGAGAGATAAGGGCCTAGCCCCAAATGCACCTGTCTGGCCACCCACAGCTGAATAAAAGTGAAAGAATAAATATGTAGATGATAAAAAAAAACGGAATAAAGGTTTAAAATAAAACGATCCCAGAGCACAGCTCCACACCGGCAGATCCCAGAGAAAACAGAACCAGGTGTAAACCATTTTATTGTAGCGCGTATGTGTGTGTGCTGGCTGTCGAGTCTTCACTGTTAACTCCCAGTTGGCAGGGTAAAATGGATGGCCTCTGCTATAGATTTTTGGCAGACACGTCCCCCTACAACCGTCTTATATCTTATTACCAACAGCCTCAGACACTCAAATTGATCTTTATCGGTGTGAAAAAAGAAATCCCCCATGGCATAGTCGACCTTTATGGTTCTCACCTTTCAATGGTGATTTTTTTTTTAAGCGTTGTGTGTTTGTGTCCCATGCAAGTGGAAATTCTAGGAGACACACCGAAGGGCTCACTGGAGGAATTTCCAGAGCAGCCCGTCAGTAAGCATATCCAAGCTGAAAATCTTAAAGTTGTACTTAGACTGGACAGGAATGAGACATTTTTTAAATCCAAAATCCAGCCAGTAGTCTCTGCTGTTGCTGTATAAGGCTAATCTGCCTCCTAAAAACTTCCATTAGCATAAATAAGTTGTCAGTGCCACAGGCTTTTTGTCACTAAAGAGAAGAAATTGTACTTCTGTTGACAGTCAAATTATTTTGGTGGAATGGGGATGAGTGGGAGAGACGTTTCTTTCACCAGCTGAAGCACACAGTTATTCAGCACTGGCAGATCACCTCGGCAAGCACTCAGAACATTGTCTGTCATTTTCATAAAAAGCAGGAAGATGCGAAAGCAGTAAACACTCAGCTGCTTATGTGGAGCGTGAAATGCTGTCACTTCTTTTACTTGATTTTTAATGATCTTTTTTGATTTTTTTCTTTTTTAATTAAAATTTTCCACACTAGTCTTAGAATGCACTCAAGTACCAAAGACTAGAGATGGCACGATACCACTTTTTTATGTCCGATACCGATATCATAAATTTGGATATCTGCCGATACCGATATGAATCCGATATAGTGTGTTTTTTAATCAATAAAACTGTTTTTTTAATATCTTGCTGCTTTTTGTATAAGTTCATACTCAAGTTAAAAAACAACAACAACACTAAAGCTATTCTGTTATACCTGTATGTAAAAAAACAAACAAAAAAAAACTGCACCCAAAATATTTCATAGATCAGCAACACTGATCAATCTAATAAAGTTAAACCTACTCCATCCTCCCTATTCTGGTATTTTAAAGAGTACTTAGCAGAAATATTAAGCAACCTAACTAATAGGGTTGCAAACTCCCAGCAAAAGAAAATAGGGAACCAGCCTCTTCCTCATGATGCTTAATCAATGTAATCAACTTTAATTTGATGCAGGGTGAAAAAAATTCACAGAAATAAATTATTTTTCAAGAATAATTAAATAGATTCAACATCTTTCTTCAACAGAATTGCAGAATTCACAGATGGTAGTACTACAGCTTACTAGGGTATATTAGACTTAACAGTTACTATATACAGTAATGGACTTCTATATATTTTACATCAGATTAAAACTTTGGGTGTAAGATTCAGATAATTATTAAATAATTAAAAGCTAGATATTTTAAATGAGAATAAGAAAGAAAAGTATGTCTTTGTGCCCCCTTTTCGCTGTTAATGCCCTATCGGCCCCCCTGGCTAAACTTTGCTAGATCCGCCCCTGCACAGTTACCAGCCGTCAGCTACGTAGAAAAAGATCCTGGTGTAGAAAGTAATATTAAATAAATTCTAACAACAGCTTATCAAGCTTAATAGTGCTGCTGTTGTTCAGCCGCTGGTTTCCTCTTTCTGGTGCAAAGTGGGCCAAAAACAAAGAAGAGAGACGGACTCGCGACAGAAAAGCCGATCAGCTGATCATTAAGCAGTTTCACGATTGAAGTAGCAGCAGGAGAGGGAGGGAAGAGGCAGTTGCTCTATATATCGGTTGTTAAGCTTAACGCGGGAATGCTTTACAAACATTCAGAGATGAACTTACACACTTGCTTTACTTCTCTCTGACATAACTTCCTCGGAGATGAAATGTTTGCTAGCAGGCTACAAATACACACAGCCGCTCTATCACGTGACCACACTGCTCCGACGTGCAACGGTTATGAGCCGAGTTACGCCGTGTCGCAAGTTTTGTGAGGTGCTTTTTTGATATTTAATGGATCGGATTACATTTTTTATTTCTCTCCGATATCCGATCCAGTAATTTAGGTCAGTATCGGACCGATACCGATAGGTAATATCGGATCGGTCCATCTCTACCAAAGAGTACAGCGTAAATACAGATCATTAATGATAACAGCTAGACTCAAATAGACCTTCTGCTGTGCCACAACTCTGACCACTCGGAAACAAGAATATGTCAAAGCTAGATAATCTCTTTTTAGCTAAAAAAAAAAAAAAAAAAGCGCCTAGTTTTAGACCATTAAAATAGATATGAAGTAAACCTGCAAATTAGTCTTAGAAAACCTCCAGTTTTCAAATACAGATTTGAAAACTGGAGGCTCATAAAAGCTGTTGTCTCTGTAAACTAAAGTGTCCATATATTAATATTTGACTCGTTTGTTTAATCCTTGGTCATCATCTCTTCTCTTCCAAACAAGCTGCTTTGCCTTAATCTTTTCTCTTATCTTTCAGTTGACAGTTGATGAGTCTTAAGTCTAAACTACTGTGCAAATGTTAAAGGGAAATTATCCCTTTAAGAGAGTCTGATAAGATCAGCCACCTGTGGTAAATGGCCATTATAAGTCATTATGGAAATAGCACTTTTTTAAATGTCTCTTGTATATTCTGTATTTTCTGCGTCATCACTCAAACCATTTTCTAGTACAAGTAGCATTTTCTGCTACTTGTACTACAAAATGACTTTCATTCTTTCCTCATATTCTTTTATTCAAATTCTTTGTGCCACAGGCACCAAAAGGTAACTCGTTCGAGCTGAACATGTGTGCTTCTTTGTTCTGGTTAGCCATCGCACAAACTTCCCCCAGAGAGTCAGAACCTTTGGAGGTTGTACATAAAATTGCGTAAAATTGTGTAGATGTATGTAGGGTTTAAAATCGTGATTCCTTCGGTTCAGAAATACCATAATATAAAAAATTGATTTTAAAGTTTTCTTCAAGACAAACCTTTATCTTATCAAAACTGTAAATGTCAGAGAGCTTCAGCATTTGGATGGGGATTTATTACTCACCGTCTGTTAAACAAATGGTGCTTATCCCAGCTGTAAGAGGCGGGGACAGGTCACCAGTCTAAAATCAGATGTCCATATATTCATTTTCTGATATATGTTGGTGTTTCCAGTACAACTCCAGCAGCAGCAGTTTTCATAACAAAAGCTCAGAGCTTTTACATCTTGGTTGTTAGTGCTGTAGGGAAAGTCATAAAGCGCTCCTCCCTCCCCACAGATTTTTTTTAACTTCATTATCATAATTATTTGCATTGTCAAAAACATTTTGGGGCATAAATATAATGTTTTCCTGTTGCTATATCTCAAACTGACTTCATTCCTCATAGATTTCCAATTGCTATTTGCGCCATCATGTGTTTAAAGTGCAGTACAACAGAAATCTGAAATTAAACACCCACATTGAGTCTGACGTTCCGTGTAAAAGTATGTGCAAAGAAAAGGTCCTCAGTCAAAGAAGAGTTGTTTTGTAGCTGGTGACAGATATGCAGGCTTGCAAGGTCTTAGGGAGTGCTGCTTCACTAATGCAAACCTGACCTTTTCTTATCATGCTTCATGTTGTTTCTCAACCACCAGCCTTTTTTAACATCATTACACCTCATTCAGTTGTCTCTCTCCTGGATTTCAGGTTCATTAAAGCGTCCAAGATCTTCTTTCATACCGAGATGCAACAGAAACAGACATGAGACCACCATCAGTGGAGAAGCATTTTGCTACACTACATTACTCCAGTCTTCAGAAGTAGACGAACTCACACAGTTCAGAATTATAGCTCCCAACAATTCAAAGATCTGTGAGGGGAAAAAAGAGGTGTTGGTGTAACGTTTGACGGTGGGGCAAGCAGGAGGGAAAAGTAATAAATTGCTCTTGGCGCTCAACATGTCTCAACAAACCCACAGCGCTGTAGGCTGAACAGCAGATGGGGCAGATAAGGAGAGATTCTAGAGATAAAGACAATGAGAGCTGCAAGGAGTTAAAAAAAAGAAAATTAAACAGAAGACTTATGTTCACAGCAGGGTGGACACAGCCATATATTCAAATATACAGTCAGAATGGATGTTTATGACTCCCATTTATCTAACATACAAATAAGTAAGGCAGTAATTGTTGATAGAGGGTCACTTTGATGATTTATCTACTTGCACCTTGCACCAGCAATGGTGCCCGGCATCATTATAGTGCAGACCACGACCACAAATGGGACAAAGACTTGCAAATCTTGGGAGTAACACGTAATGATAGCGCTAATGACAGAATCAACTAAACAAATTAGAATTTTTAGCTATACTTTCCTGGCCAGCATTTGTCCTTTAAGTTGTGTATTTAAAACACATTTTTACATATTACACTTTCAGAAAGGCTTTGTTAGTGGTAAATAAGTGAATTTAATCTTGGTTTTATGTGAGATTCACTTTTGGGAACAAAAGTACTTTGTGTTAGGGCTATCCCGTCTTTAAGTCTGACGTCATTAGCCGTTTCCAGGTCCAAACTCCGCTGCAGGTCCCAAAGTCAAACAAACACTGCGGCATCACTGAGAGTTAAAAACTGTCTAAATTCTTTCAGCTGTAATAAAATGATCAGTGTGGCTGCTCTACCAGGTGAAACAATTAAGTTTAACATCCAGGCATCCATGAAAACAGAATTTATTAAATTTAACGGAGTTAGAAGTTAGCAGGGAGTTAGCTCGCTAGTTTATGCCTAAACATGATATAGCATGTTCTGACTGAGAGATTTCTGGAAAAAATTCAGACGTACAGCTCTGCTATCGCTTCCAACATAAATGAAGACAGGAAACTAAACAGCAGTGAAGTTTGTAGGGTTATTGAAGTTGGACTAGCTGGTATATAATGATGTGCTATGTGGTGGCTAGCGACACAGCTATGCTAGCAGTGAAGCTGAAGGATGAACACTAACTTTTAAAACTTTTTTTTTTCATAAAAGTTAATGTGAGGGTGCCGATGGTTAGGGACAAATGCAATCGCCTGTCGGGATGCTGTAAACTGACCAAACTTCAGTCAGGAAAACAACTGAGACAAGCCATCCACCATACAAGGTTAGCCATTAATATACTGCTGCATGGGCTGGGCTGTAGTTACATCGTAAGGTTTTAAAAACTAAGCTGTAAAATGAACAGTGATAATAAAAACCGAGAGGCCGACAGTGATCCCTGACTTTTTTTAGGGACTTGTTCAGATTAAATAGAACAAGATACAAAGCATTAAAAGCACAACAGCCTTCTTAAACGCAGAGTAGTTCGGACCCCGAAGCTGAGTTCATATGTCCTCACTTAAAGACCAGATAGAATTACTGTTGTTAAATGTTAATCAAGTAAGCGTGTATGCACATACATTTAATATTAGCCTTTTACAACAGACTTGTCATTTTTCTTTTTGTTTTCATTTAAGCATTAAAATAGTTTAAAACATGCTTATAGTACAGAAAGCTTGTGAGACTTTAGCAGCATAATCAGCAACATAATATTCAAACATATATGATACTTTTGAAGCATGAATGTAGTTGATTCACCACTGAGAAGCATGATGAGGATTTTGAATCTTTACCTTACAATATAAAGCACCCTGAGGCAACTGTTGTTGTGATTTGGCGCCATATAAATCAATTGAACTGACAATGTCTTTAGTCTCACCCAGTTATTAGAGGGCACTTTCTCTGGGACGTATAATAACTTTAAAATTGATTGGTGGGTATTTGCTTAAATACTTTTTGTACATTGTTTTTATACACTCTTTTTAGAAATATGAGACTACCCCTGCTGCTTTTGGCTGATTATTGTCAGATGCCAAGTTGTGTGTTTAAATTCACTGCAGAGTTGCTGTCCTCATACAAGATGCAAGTTGGAAATGTAGGCATGTTGAATGAAGGTTGTTTTTTTGTGCATCCAGTAGGAACAGTGATACTGGCTGCACTACCTTTAACCCACTGTGATCTATTTTTATTTTTAATGATAATCTAACACACACCCCAAAAAATGATTCACTTTATTTTTAATAAAATAACTTTTTGCTTGTTTCTAAAACCTTCGATTAGAGTTAGGGCCATCACTAATGACCTGAGAGGTTTAAGAAAGTGAATCTGATGAACTAATTAAGACAGCATACTTTGGATTTCAGCATTCATGAAGGAGATATCAGTAATGGGTCTGTCAGGCCACGGTCAGCAGCCTCAGTGCACTCTCAGACAGACAGTGTCTGTTAACGCGCAGCGCATACTTCTTTAAACATAAAGGCTCAGTAAGCCTCGTCAGATACCTTGTAGATAACATCTACGTGTGCGTTTGAATATATGGTTATGTAAGCTGGATGAGCAGGATAGTGCTGACCAAAGGCCTTGCCCAGCTAAGCTTGACTATGAAAGCCTGCAAAGGTAAAAAGGGTGCCCGGGCGAGGTAATGCTGCAGATGTGTTGTCGCATTAAAGAGATATTGAACTTTAGGATGACTTTACTTTGTGAGCTTTCCTGACTATGACGTAAAAACAGATATTTCCATCTTCTTTATCCATTGATCCATGCCTGAGCGTAGGGAATAGAGGTTTTTTTGCAAGCCATTCACTCATGCATGCCAAAATGGGTCTTATGTTTATTTGAAATACCCTTTAGACCGGTCTTTATCACAAGTCGATATGTCAGCGACAGTGTTGGGTAAGTTACTTTAAATTAGTAACTTAGTTACATTACTAGTTACTTCTATCAAAAGTAACTCAGTTACTTCAAGTTACTCGTTACTTTCAGAGTAACTAGTTACTAGGGAAAGTAACTTTGGTTTTACTCAGAATTCTCTTGTTAATGTGTTGCTTCCATAACTTTGCCAGTCTTCTAGCTTGCTTACTTGCCACACGTGCACTGTGCCACCTACCAATAGAAAGGAAAAAATAATGTGCACATTTCCACGAGAGAAATCCCACGCCTGATTCTATCCTAGCCTGCTTTTTACATCCAACACAAAAACTGCAGTCGTGGTGCTTTCGATTGTACTCAGAACTCAGAAATTCTGCCTTCTGAATAGGAAGATGTAGGTAACACCAGACTGAAGATGAGCTGCATACAGAGCTGGACTGGGACAAAAAAATCGGCATTTTGACTATTAGCACCATTGTAGGAAAAATCATAAAGCCTTTGAATGAAAACAAACACTGTTGTGACAGTGATGTACACTGTTCTGATGGTATATATGTATCAATCTATCAATTGTTTGTTGTAAGACTCAGATAATTATTTTTTAAAAGTGAGACATTTTAAATGAGAATAAGAAAGTATTTCCTTGTGCCCCCCTTTCCCTTTTAATGCCCTACATGGACCCCTGGCAACACTTTACTAGACCCGCCCCTGCACAGTTACCAGCTCTCTCAGAAACAGTTCATAACTTCCCTTCAACTCATTCATGTTAACTAAAAGGTAAACCTGTTTCTCCATCACAGCTCTGATGATTCAGTAAGGACATCTCCTGGTTTCATCTGCATGTTTCCCTCTCACCACATATCCAAACCGATATCATGACCAGCAGCTTTACAGCTGTGGCTCCAGCAAACATCAGCTGATAGTAGAAAGTAATATTAAATAAATTCTAACAACAGCTGATCAAGCTTAAAAGTGCTGCTGTTGTTTAGCGCGACATCCACTGGTTTCCTCTTTCTGGCGCAAAGTGGGAGATAAACAAACAAGAGAGAAAAGCCGATCAGCTGATCATTGATCAGTTTCATGATTGAAGTAGCAACAGGAGAGGGAGGGGAGAGAATGAGAGAAGAAGAGGCAGCTGTGCAGCGTAAACACAGAATAACTCCAGCTTTGTGTCTTTTTCATTGTAGCTGAAGTCCGGGACAAACTGTGTTCCTTTTCACCTCAATACGAAACGCGTAATAGTTTCTCTGAATACGAGACGATTCCGTTTTTTACGGGAGGGTTGGCAACTCTAATAATTAACCTTATGAACAAAATAAAGTTCAACATCAGTAACATAGCACCACCCAGCTGTATAGAAACCCCGTCATGCTAGCTAGTACGCAGTACGAAAAAGTCAGCATAACGAAAATAAACTCCACCTAAACTTGGTTCATGTCTGACCCAGATGGACTGCAGGTCATAACTTCTTACCTGAAGTTCAGTTCACCTGACACTCTCGGACCAGCGGCCGCTTCGGGTCTCTCCTCTTGCCTCCCTTTTCCTTCATCCACCTGCTGGCTTCCACCACTTGCTAATGTTATTGAATCTGTGGAAGCTCCGCGATAGCCACCACATGAAGTAACGAATAACGAGCCTATTTAAATCCCAGTAACGAGTAACGCGTTCCCGGTTTTGCCATAATAACTAGTTACCGTGCTCGTTACCACAATAATAACGTAGTTACTGTAACGCGTTACTTAATAACGCGTTAGTCCCAACGCTGGTCAGCGATGCTACCAAAAAAGAAAATCGTGCCTGTGATATATTTTCCTCCACTTCAGTTTAGTTTTTGCACAGTATTAAAATAGCTGTAAGTGCAGGTGGTGGGGAAAATCTCACATCCAGAGAGTGATAAAGTCTTTTTTTTTCTTCACCAGGTACAATCTTAAAGTCATCACAGAAACTAGGACACCGCTTTTTCTATGCTGACAGAATCACTAACATTTTCATACCTTCCTTTACACTGTGTGAATAAAAGCCTGAGATCTGAGGGTCATTTTCGAATAATGTGTGTCTGAAAAGCCATAATCATAAATACGTTTAATGGAGTATTTTGTCCTTTGATGCGGACACAGATGTTTGACACAGATTTTCCTATTGAACACGATAATGAGAGGAACCAAATTCATCCTGCTTTAGTACAAAGGAGTAATAAGGGATGTGGAGGTGAACTGAGGATCTATTTTTTGCAGTTACCTGAACCACCTGGTTCCATAACAGTGTTGCGTAATATAGAGTTAGATAAGTTGTCATCCATCAATTTCAGATCGACAGAGTTGCTTTCTTATTTCTCGCAACACTTCTGGCAACACTTTCGTATAACTACACACTGTTAAGCATTCATAAGGTTGATTCTTCAGTTATAAAGCATTATTCCTTCTTAGTATGTTATTTATAACCATTAATATAACTTGGCTCAATCTTGCTTAATAGGCTCATAGATAACATGTTTAATGGCGGCATTTTTATACTTAATAAATGATGGGTTCAAACTACTGAATTTTCAATATATTGAAGTTAAAGTAACCTATAAATTAAACTCCATGTGTCTCATCTTACAATAAATATTTGTATGTTCAGTGTCACACTGTGCTCTGTCTGTTACTTTCTGTTGATCTGTTGCTTTCTTTCTAACTTTGACACACGCACACACAGACACACACAGACACACTGACACACTCACTCTCTGATTAACGAATTACGAAAGTGAAGCTTCAGAAACACCACCCGATCCAGCCCCACACTGTCTAAATTAAATAATTTCATAATCGACATATGTTTAAATGTGTTGTTAATCATTTCCACAGACTTTCTTAATGCTAACATTATGCTAACATGTTTGTAGTTGGTTTAATAGTTTAGAGATTGTTAATCCATCATTCATCATTTAACCAACACTAAACCATTTAAATCCATGTTTATAAATGACATAGTAAGGAAGAGCAATCCTTTATAAATGATGAATCAAGTATTAACTTGTTAACGTACTGAAGCTTAATAGTGTTGTTAATGTAAAGTCTTACCCATGTAATGATCTATTCCTAAAACAGGTTAGTATAATCACCACATAAAGTCTGTAACTCAGACAAAACCATTCGTTTATTTGTCAAAATGCAGTTTTTACATCAGTGAATGAGTCACTGCCACTATTCCTTTGACATTGTTTAATCCTAGTTGATGTTTTTTGTGCTGAATATTTAGCTCTTCTGTCAGCCTCACAGCAGATTTTAGAAATGCTTCTAATTTCCTGACAACCTCGCCCTACATTTTCTCACTGACGCTGAATATCTGCAGACTTTTATTATTCTGAGGATAACTGGTATCGTGTATCAGAGTGAATATGTTTCAGATATTTATTTATTTTTTTGCATGCATTTGCAGTTGAAAAGTAGTTTTCTTCCGATGTTTCCACAAAAGGGTAAACGGCAGCTACAGTAACATGAAACAAATGTGAATTTACACAACGCTACATAGAACAGAACCAAAAAGCACGGGGCTGCTGTGTCAACATTTACTACTGTAACAAAACGGTGCTGCGAATTACTGCCGAGCCTCTCGCTCTGTTTGGCCAAAGGTTCCCATCAACTTCACACACAATGCCCTCTGTTGCAATGTAACAGGAACAGAAGTAGCATATGGGACCATTCTGTGCACTCTTCTGGCTTCTGCACTGCAACACTGTCCTTACTCTTATAGCTGAGGTGTTTAACTGAGCAGCTTCTTCATGTTCACAGCTGCAACTCTGCTGTGTTTATGTGCTAAAAAAGGTTTCACTCATGATTTGTACCTGTGTGCTCGGTTGAGTTTGACAGTTAGATGGACTATAATGCATGTGAAGACTACACAGTGAAACAATGCAAGTGTATTTTGGAATGCTAACTCATTTAACTGGAAGAAATATGATCTCTTTGCCTTACAAAGGCATATTAAAAAAAATAACGGTAGACCACTCTGTTTATTTGTTTGTTTAAATTCCAAGAGTATTTGAAAAGAATAACAACAACTGGGAGAAACAGAAATTTAAGCTCCTGAAAACTTTGTTTCAAAGGCCTGATTAGATTTAACTGATGTAGCTTTAAACATAGGCAGCCATAAATGACATCACCTTTTCCCAGCCAAAAAAAGAAGTGCTCTCGTATGATCCTGAACTGAAAAATTGATGATATCAGAATTGGGTTTTTTAAATTGTGTCTGGTTTTACAGCTGGTTTTATGTGTGTGCAGCACAACAGAACCGTAAAACAGGATCATTCCTTTCTTTAAGAGTAGCTCTGCCAGTTCAGATGCGATGAGCTCAGAAGATCGTTTAGCATATTCGGCCTGCAGCAAACACACTGGACCTCCTGATGGTGTGCAACGCATCAGTCAGCTCCGCTCACATGTAAAGCCCCTGCCAAATGCCGAGTGCATTCTGGTGAGAAAATCTGATGGAAACTTGAAAACATTCAAGAAATGTTACACTGCAGGAAAAGAATAATCATTGTAGTTGTCTGTGTTTCCTTTTTCCTGATATATATTGTAACTCAAATACATCTGGGAACTAATATAGTTACAGCCTTTTAGGATAAATAGCAACTCTATATGACTCCTTATGGTGCGGATTTAGAATTATAAACAAGTTACAATATGCAGCGTACAGAACTGTTACTGCTATTTGAGTGTCCATTGCGCACCAGTAAACAGGTTAATAATTGCAGGCAGATAATTGAGGAAATTACTTTAGGCTGCTTCTTCAGCTGCATTCTTTCTCTATTACTGAGTGTTTAATGTGAGTAGAGATGAATTCCAGGTTAATGGGCTCTTACCACAGCAAATGAATGATTTGTAAACTGATACAACAGGGAAATGTGACTGTCTGCAGGAATTCAGCATCTTGCAGTGGTTCGCTTCACATTAATGGTGACCTCTCTAATTGTCAAGTCATGGAGTTACTTCCTGAATTTGAAGGATCATATACATGCGCACATGTAAAATAACACGCCGTGTGATGCTTTGAGTTGATTCCATGCAGCGTGGGTGTTTGCTCTGCTGACACGAATTCACATGGGAGTTCAAGTGTTGCCACGTTGCACAGCACACGCTCGCATGACAATAACGCACGTCCACCCACGCTACTTGCACTCGCATCTCTATTTGTGTCACTCATCTCAACGTATCACTTTCCCATCCTCCAAATTCGCACTGTTTGCACTCATCCATCCCTTTTCTGGCAAACGCACTGACAAACAAATGCCTTCCCTCTGCCACCCTCTTTTACTCATATCCTCCGTGCAGAAACAATCTCACTGGATCTTTCTCAGCGTGGCTCCGCAGCCGAGGAAACCTTCCACACTTTTTATTTGCAATTCGCTTTAGTTTGGATACTGGCGGAGCGTCGCCCTGTTACCGTGAATTATCAGGTACAAGCTGCACGCGGGTACCAGGGACAGTGTTTGAGCGTGTGCACGCTCATATGCACGCAGAGAAGATTTGTCTGTCACACAGATTTGGCTAAGCGCTCTGATGTATTCCACTTCACAGGTTTGGAGTTTAGATCACGCAGACAGACACACAGAATATCTACTGTATTGTTTATCTGCGTCTCATTCAGTTTCCTCTTTGCTGCCTCTAATTCCATTTATCATTTTTCTCCATACAAGAGGCACGATCCCACCAAAACTCCCCCATGTTTAATGCTTTTTCCTTTTTTTTCCATCTCACGGCTTTCCCATTTACTAAGCTACTGCCAGCTTTAATTTCCAACATTCTCGGATCGGCAGAAGCGCTCATGATTACGTTCCATAACCATGTAACGTTCATCTCGGCCAGACGCATTTAAAAGGTTGGGTATGATTTGCCCTCTTTTTGTCTGCTGAACAGTGGAGCATGCACATTGGTGTCTCCCATTTGCAGAATTTGCCAAAGTGAGTGATCCGCTTGCATCATCTAGTGGCTGAAAGCTAGTATTTCACAGTTACTGAAGTTAGTGGAGTCACACTGAGTGGTATTATTCCACACAGGATGGAGGAGAGAAGAGGTGTCAAGTCAGACATTTAGTTTAAAAGCCTCTGTTAAAAATGAGGTTGATGGTGTCAGGAGCTAAAATCACGGCACTTTGATCACAAAGACGAATGGTGATTTAATGAGTCATCCTTTCACAAAGAGGGCTGATGAAAGGAGATATAATGGAGAGGATCTGTGGGCCCGCGAGAGACAGGAAATTAAGGCTTTCAATCCAAAATTCTGAAAAGTATTCACCCAAACAACGTCTGAAGATTACATCCTTGAACAGTTCTTCATCCCTTTCTCTTCTCGTGTCGCTCTTTCTTGTCTTCTGTCTCATAGCCATAAACATTTATAAACTTGGTATTTTTGTAAACAAGACGACTGACTTGAGTCAGTTAGTCGCAGATGAACAAGAATTATATCTCATCAGAGAGTGTAGGAGGCAGGGGTGGATGGAGAGGTATTATATGAATCTGAATAGCTCTGAGCTCCATCTGTTGTGTACTATAGAGATGAGTCATTCCGCCTAGTACAGCACGGGTCAAAGCAGCCTGAAATCTCCAGCTTCATAGTCGCACACATACAAACACTGACCCACAAATAAACACGTACACTAATACATGATTGAGTGAGTCTGCCATCGTGCATTTAGACTGTGTCTACAGTTTAGTCAAGCCTATTAAGCCTCAGCTGGTATCAGAAATTGGTTTTCAGACCACATCGATGCTTGGGACAAACATTCTGAAATGATAACACAACAATGCTTCTGATAATAGGCAGTAATAAAAGAAAACTCAAACATTAAACTCCAAAATAAGTGTTAAAGGAGACTTACAGTGTTATGCTCATTTTTCAGCTCAAAATTCTTATTCGGGGAATCGAGTAGAGCTCAAAATGATCCTTTTTATCCTTTACTGCATCTTGGTGCAGCCCATTTATTCACACTTTGTCTGAAACACTTCTGTTCAGTTTCACAACAACCACACCTCAAGGTGCGTTAATGTAAAGAGAACCTCAACGATCAGACAACCATGCATGAACAAGCCCTTGGCAACAGTGGGTGAACTATAGGTAAGAGTCAATGCAATGGTGGTGTATGAACACAGAGAGAGTGAAAAGAGTGAAGGAGAAATTACTCAGCACCCGAAGGCTATTGCAGCTTAACTAAGGCAGGGTTCAGGGTTCACCTGAGCCATAAAAAGCAAAATCTGAACATTTTCTTAAGAGTAAAGAGGGTGTCTGTCTCCCAAATCCAAACTGGGAGCTTGTTCCACAGGAGAAGCTCCTGAAAGCGGAAGTCACAAGTAAGCCTGAGAGTGAGGCGCTCCACTAGGACAATGTGGAATATAAAACACTATTGGTCCCATTAACTTTACCACTCCCAGATTAAAAAATAAAGAAAACCCACCTTAAAACTAAAAACACACACCTGATACATTGCTTCATATAGCTGCTATGACTGCTCTACAAAATCAAAGAGGAACTGCAAATGTGTATTTTATCGCTTTAACACTGATGCTGACAAGATCAGGTATGTAATCCTTACCTCCACGTAAAACTCACACTAATGTCAGTGCTGAACCAGATGATGGATCATTCAAAAGGACAGTTGCAATCCGTCAGTTTCTTCACACAAACTTTATTTGGCTACCTAAAGTTTTTACTTTAAACTGCATTCGAAAATATAATAGAAATATAATCAAAAATGGTACTACATGTAGTTTCCTTTATGTGCTCCCAACACTGAATAAACCAAATATCAAGCTATCAAAAAGTCAGATGCACATAGGCTCGCAAAGGTACTGTGTTCTCTACCCCTGTTGTCAGACGTAGACCACATTAGGTAGTGTCCTCCAAACTTTACACCCCAAATTGTATTTCTGTAGAGGCGGAGGAGGAGGAGGATGTGAAGGCACTTTTTCTCTATTCTGTCTCGTCATCACTTTCCTTTGTGAGACATCTGACTCAGTTAAACATGGATTACTTTTAATGAGGTGTGTGTGTGTGTGTGTGTCTTTTCCCCAACATGTATTCTCTTCAAAGCAATACACTGCTTGTAAAACAGTTTAAAGCATGTGTGTGTTCATGTGCATTGGTTGAAGTTGACAGCAGTTTAGATGCATGTGTGTGAGGGTACTTTCTAGATTGCGAGCTTGAGCTAAAGACAGAACAAAAGGCAAGAAAAACAGAGAAGTAATGGAAATGGAAATGTAGAGTCGCTGCCAGAAAATGTGTGAGGAAAATGTGATCCGTTTTCTTGTTTTAGCAGAGAGATGCAGAGCAGGAATACAGTGCTTACAGCTTTTCCCTCACACCTACCGCACGTTGTGAAAAAGAGGTGTGATTATGGCATTTTGTCGGGTAAGAGAGTAAAAGGGGAACCACACAGAGGAGATATGGCAAGACGAGACAAAGAGACACTGAAACAGCAAGAAACATTAAGAAAAGTTCAAAGCGGAGCACTCTGCTGTCTTGTTTTTGTCTGTGCGACTGAAAAATACAACATGCATATCAGATGGAATAACATCCATTTCTCACAGCTGCGAGCTGTAACTTACCTTTCAAAGCTGAGCATTTTAGAGATGTTCATACAAAAGATACAACATTCTGTGCCTCTCAACATATCAAGACTATACTTGCACTTTTGTGTACAAGTAGATTAATGCACACACATCTCTGAAATACATGCATTTGAAGGTCAGGCATTCATTTCCTCGTGTTTAGTAGATTCGAGCCTTTGTGACTCTTGGTGTGATTGTGGAGAGCAAGTCCGCTTATCAAATAGGGCGTCTATGCTATGCATCAGACAAGCTTAGCACACAAATTGGAATTCACAAAACAGTAAAGCAGCCCATCGAGACACAAGTAAACACTTACTGTGTAGT
Source organism: Perissodus microlepis (assembly GCF_051167445.1). Classification (NCBI taxonomy): domain Eukaryota; kingdom Metazoa; phylum Chordata; class Actinopteri; order Cichliformes; family Cichlidae; genus Perissodus; species Perissodus microlepis. The sequence continues at coordinate 3,546,203 of NC_140478.1, read as the reverse complement.
TTTCAACTCAAGGAGTTTAACCTTCCACCAGCTCTCCAGCAGGGAAGCTGGGTTGGAGTCTCACAGTATGCATGTCAGAGACTCACTAAACAAACAAGCCAGGTTGTGTCTCTGTGTTGCAGTAGTATTGTTATCGTTTCATATGCAAGATATTAGCAGCGATGTCCGTTTATGAGAAAAACGCAATAGTTCCAAGTGGTGCTGGGGTTTGTTTTTTAGCAGAAAAGTCTTGTCGCTCAGCTAATGACTAACCCTTCTCTCCAACGGTTGCTTGCCACAAACTTTAGCCATTTTGCATTTACTGTTTCATTTACTGACTACATGAGCTTAAAGTGATGTAAATCATATGCAGTATAAAGGAAAGGATGATCTCTGGGAAGGGCTACTTTTTCCTTACTAGCCACAGTGTTGGGTTTAATGCATCCCAAAATAACATGTTACTTTAATCACGTTACATTTTTAAGTAATGTAACAAATTACGTCAATAAATAGATTTATTACATTATAGTTAGAATTATGTTGATCGTTATGTTACTGAGGTTGTTCAGTTATCTGCACGATGGGTGGACAGAAAGAGAAAAAGCATGAAACATGCCTTTTTCTACTAACGCCCACTGGAACTAGCGTTCCAGTGGGCAGGCTGAAGCAGGTTACAGTAAATAGTATGCCCTATTTACCAGCTGATTCATCATCTGTGGCCTAACATTGAGTTCACCCCCTGGTATTGCAGCTGAGCTTCCCCTCACCAAGGGGAAACCTCTGGAGCTGCCGATAGACTCTACGTTATTACTCTGTGTTGTTTTTATGGTAAACTTGAATTTTTCTACAGAATTCTTTGAAAAACCATAAAATCCTTAGAACAATTCTTCAAGCACATACTATATGTACTACACTTACTATATCTGTTCTATATTTTTATTTCTTATGAAATCTGTAACGATGTAGAAAGGTCTTGGGGTGATAATATGCTGTTTATCTTGTCCGTCAGGTGTCTTCAGGCCAGGCTGCTAATCCATTTTAATATCCCCCTTGGTCTCAGCTGACGGTGAACACTTCTGAAGTGAACCAAAACTAAACGGAACTAATCATTGCCAATTTTCTTTGCCCTAAAAGCCACCCGCCTGCCCTAATTTAACTGCCACATTTAATATCCGTCTGCCAGGAGGTGGCAAGTGAAGATAGAGTGATGGGAGCTGATTAGTAAGGCCGTTTGACGGGGATGGATTAAAGTTTGGCAGATTAGGAGCGCAAGGACATCGATGTCCGTGGTATTATTCACATACGTAAACATGCAATGTTTGATTTTTCCTCAAAGTACTGCCTCCATTCGTTTTCCCTTATCTCTCTGTTTTTGTATTGATTTACTTCTTCCCACGTACTTGTCCAGTACAAACAAAAGCCTGATCTTCTATATTGCCTTTGATTAGTCAGGGGAACAGGATGCCTTTATTTTTTATTCATGCATGCACACCATGCAGACATGCCTGTCAGGAGCCGGCATATGTGAACATTCAAAGTTTGATTTTGTATTCCTCCCACTCGGTCCTAAATCAGACCTCATTTACCTACACGAGCCTCTGATTAGTAAGATTTACCTCATTGACCCAGTTACAAGGAATCAGAGCTGCATGTTAGCATTGCCACTGACATAAACATCGAAGATTCACAAAGGTACAACCAGACCTCGACAGATCTAAGTAACAGAGCTGCATGCTGAACATGGAACGACCTGATCTGAAAGTAGAGATAAAACATTTGTCTTTAGACTGGCATAGTATGTATTTGTAGGTTGTTGGTCCCACTGCTTCTGTTTGACACTTATTACAATTTTGTTGTTTTTCTTCACATGTATGCAGTTTTGTCTCATAGTTAAAGGGCCATGGTCTGTTTTCCTGTCTCACCAGCAGCACCTTGTTGTTCAAGATCAAAGAAGAAGACTTGCAATAAGACAAGAAAGGTTTTCTTGAATCTTGAATCGTTGAATCTTTTGGTGTTTTTCCGTATGTTGACTGTTACTCAAAGGTCAGACTGTGTAATACTCAGAGAAACCTCAAAAAGCCCCAAAATTACGTCTCAGACTTGGCTATAATGCATAGCACCACATATGGAGAAAACCAAACACAGCATATGAGCACAAATACCTCACACCATCTGTCAGCATGGTGTTGGAGAGGTAATAAACTTGACTTTAGTCACAGGACCTGACAGCCTGCAGTCACTGAGTTGACTGTTTGTGTAAAGAAATATTCTAGAGTCAAATGTGAGGCCATCTGTCTAACAGTTAAAGCTTAGCTGAAACTGGGTCATGCAACAGGACAATGATCCCAAGCACACCTGCAAATCTCCAGCAGACTGCCTGAAAAAAACTGTTGCAATGCTCCAGTTAAAGTCCAGAGCTCAACCTGATTGAACTGAGGCATGTTTGTAAAGAGTGCATTCAAACTCCTCCACAATGACGTCATTAAGAAACATTCAGTTCAATTCAATTCGATAAAACTTTATCGATCCTGAAGGTTGACCCCGAAGGAAATTGGGTTAAGGCTGCCGACCTATGCCAACGCCATCTTACCCTTCCGACCATACATACATTACACAGCATCACATGGGGTAGACAGGTCAGAGAGGTATAACCATAACATATAATAATAATAATAATAATAAATTTTAGTTATGAGCGCCTTTCAAGTCACCCAAGGACACTTTACAATAGGATAAAACACTTAGTAAAACAATGGCAGAATAAGAACAATAAAATAAAAGCACTTCAAATATTAGTGAATCAAGGTGTGTATTTTGTTTTCCACAGGACGCTGCAGTCCTGTGGAAACGTTCCTTTTCACGTGACTGTCGGTGTTTTTTTCCTCCTTAAATCTCAACAATTCAGATGGTTTCAGACAAAATGAAGTGTGCACTGTATATATTTCACAGATGTGTAGGACAATGTTATCAACTAGATGAGAACTGCATCCATAACAAAGCAACCACTGGTTTGTTACTGTTGCACTTTCATTCTTATCTCTTTGTATTTCGACTCAGGTGCACACACATAGAAGTCTATTTGCATAAGCGCATTCAAACACAATCAGTCTAATTCTGCTTTTCGTATTTGACTGTTTTTCGTTCTGTTAACTGAAAGTTGAGATGTTTTTGTAAAAGACTATTTTAATGGAATGGAATTGGTGAAACAAAAAGTAAACACTAAGGGGGGAAATTATTCATATTAGACAATCAGAAAATGGTCTTCCTTCTTGTTTTGCATGTGTGCTGGTCCCCGAGCTTGTGTGCACACTTTTCCCATCTTCCCAGGGCTCATAAAATGGGTTGTATTCCATCAAAGGCAGCTCGCACAACAAGCTTATTCCCTAATTGGTGCTTGAGCTTTTAAATTGCCTGTGTTTGCTCACATCCAAGCAGTCCCCAAAATGCTAATGTGAAAAATTCAGCCTTTTAAAGAACAAAAATATTGTCAAAGTTCTGCATTAAGCATGTCTCCCTCTCTCACTGCTTTCCTATTTCCTTTGCAAGCATATAACCCACTCTGTCTGAGAGGAAATAACATTTAATGGGGAGTAATTGATTCATATATTTGCATAATACAGAAATTTCATTCAATAAACTTTTGCTATAATCTGCTGGATGTGTATTTTTCTCATTTACACAAATAAAACTCTATTACAATCTTAATCATAGTCAGTGGCAGCTCTCGAGTCTGTTGGGGACCCAGGCAAACAAAATCACAGAGGGCTCCTTGGGCCAGCATTCGTCGCAACGTTATAAATTTATGTCATAAATAATCTCATGCCAAAAAATAAATAAAAAAGCAGTTGCATAAAACGACAGGTAAAACATTCATCCTGAGCCCAAGTTTATTTCAGTACCTGTGACCTACTGTTAGTTGACTGCCACTGTCCCAAAAGTGACTCTTGGCCGTGCACATTAACACGGTCACGTCACAGACAGCAGAGCTGGCCACAGTGGGCTGCTCTGTTAGCCAAGTTAACTAATGTTACACACCAAGGTACACAAAAGGAGGAAGGACTTCCATTTGGACATGACATTTGTTGTTCTGCTTAAAAGGAGTAAAAGCAATGTGGCTTCTACGGTTGACAAATCACGTTTTTGTCATGATTTTTTCAGTAAATTTCCCAGAAAGACCATCTGGCCTAAAGCAGCATCACTACTGGACTTAACTCAGCTTCATTATCTTGCATTATTCACTTTAGGAGATCTGTACTAGTTCTCGGGTCAGTGTTTCAATCTGAACTCTGGGTGGATGCTGTCTATTTGTCTCAAACGTTTGTGTCTCATTTCAAAAGAATGACAACAAAATGTTAGAAGGAATCCAGAAGCCTAGGTGGAAATATAAATCTTTCTCTAATGATCAGGTGAAATAAATATGATTTTTAGATTTTCCCTCAATTTTTCCATATTATCATTTGATGCTGGGATGCTCTTTAAACTCTTATTTACTTAATGATGTTGTATCCTCCTTTGCTGGGAACCAGCTGGAGAATTAGGTCCACCGGCTTTTCATCTCAGTGTATCCAAATTCTAAAATAATGTTGTAAAGTCTCCATCTGTAGATAGATAGAAACGCAGTAAAAAAGTAAGGAAATGTGTGTTTGGTTGATTATTTCTTTGTTATAAAAATGCTTCTGGGCAATAAATCTTATACCGTTGGAAAGCCTGTTGACTTCACCTTAAATGATGCTACAATTGTGGGTTGAGCAGCAAAGTTCAGCCCAAAGATAAAGAGCACTCATTTAGACTCTTATGTTATCTGATTGTAATGATGTATTTAAGGGTTTTTTCTCCAATGCCACAGACTAAGTAGAGAAATTAAGTCAATAATAGTCATATTATTACAACACGTCATCCTTTGATATAACCGTGGTCAGTGTTTACTTGCTATGAAACATAAAAGTCTTGTAGCTGCATTTGTAGCTCAAATATTTACACTCCTGCTCATGCATTGTGCGTGTGATGCAGAAAGACTACAGCCTCTCTAGAAGGGCGGTATGGGAATGTGGGAACACATTACTGCTTTGTGCCTTTGCCTGCTGCCGCAGAAGGAAAAAAATCTCCCAGTTCAGCTTTTTTCATTCCCTTAATCCCTAATCTCATTACCGTAAACATGTGACATCACCATCTATGTATCTTATGCACACGGCTATTTTTAATAATATTCTGAATAAAAGTTCTTTGGAATGACTTTTGTGTTTTTTTGATTTGATTTTGGCGTGATTAACCTTCTTTTGATTTTGTTAAGCTCTGGAGAAACGACAGTTGATTAGTGACACAGTTCCCTTCTTTCTGTATATTCAGGTAACTCACCTTCAGAGGAGTCCGAGGAGCGCGACAAGGAGCGCGACAAGGAGCCCCGGACGCTGACCTACCCTGCGTACATTGCCAGTCTGCTGGACAGTGGAGCAAAGCGCATGGCAGCCGGAGTCCGCATGGACTGCAGCAGCCAAGGCCAGTGCCCACGGTCCTGCCACCTCTGCCACATGAGCCCAAGGGCAGCACAAGGGCGGCAGCAGTCTGAGCCGGTGCTGCTGCAGATTACCAAGGCTACACCTATTTATGAGCTGGTATCCAACAATGAGACCTACCAGGTGTGTACAGTGTTTTTGGTGTTTGGTCTTTAATACTTAAACTACACAAATTTATTCTTCACACCCTCTAAATTGAAGGCGGTGCCTTCTTGAAATCCATTCCCTGTGCAGCATTCAAGAACACATTTATTATGCAGTGTCCTTGTGATCCTAAAGGCTTCATTAGGAAACAGGTTATGGAAACAGAAATCCTCAGAAAGAAGCATTTCCCTTCCAGGATGTCACGCCTTTCTTTGCTTGTGCCATAAACTGCCTTATTGCGCTGTGCCTTATTTGACTCCATCAATACTGTACATCAATAGTGCTTCTACTGCTCCAGCAGGGTCAATACAGTGCTACTCCTGCGGTGTCAGGCCTTTATCCTTAAGCTCAGTCAGACAGAGAGTCTGGTTAGAGTCTGCTACAGCTTGACTGTGCAGGTATGTGTGCGGAAAAGTTCAATTGTAAAAGTACTTTTTAACTCTTCCCTGTAGTTACCAATATTGCCTTTACTCTAGTGCTATGCAATATTGCAAATTTTGGTATTGATCCAATATCAAGTAAATACTGGGCCGGTATTGCCAACACTTTTAACCTATAAAGGCTGCTTATGTAGGGGAGAGCAGTGTGTGAGATAATGAGTTAACAAAACATACCTTTCAGCTTAAAACTGTTTTTTTTGTGACCTGTATAATAAATATTCCTGTCTCTGCAGGACTTCAGGTCAGCTTCTGTTGTTTACATATCCTGATGCTATAAATAATATGGACGTGACAATCAACATAAAAAGATTCAAATGTTTTTCATAGTGCATGGTTGAGATGCTTTTTTTAATTACCAAAAAATTATTAACACATGCTGAACGTGCAGAATGAAAAGAATTCTATTGTGCTAGTATTAATCTGACACCATTAAGAGCATTGCACCAATATTTAGATCTACCCACCTCCACCTTTTGCATTTTTACTCTGAAAGTTTTATGAGCCTTTCAGGTTTTCCACATTTTCTACAGCATTCTGGCAAAGTACGTAATACCAGTTTTTTATGTAATGTTAAAATGTGAAACATTGTCCCTGCCTGGGTTCTATATCCCCAACACTGTGAGACGTCTGGAGGTCTGACAGGGGTTCGGTTGTCTTTTGATAAAATCTCAGTGGGATGTTTCATTAAGTAGTAGCCACTCCAGTCCACCGTTCCTAAAAGCACAGAGTTCTGTATCCATGTTATCCTCCTGTAAGGTTCCTCCTCACCAGTGAACACTGGGTTCTTGATTTCCTGTCTGACCAAAGCCTGTTTGTCTCTGATTGTTCATGTTTGGCTTTGCGCCCCCATGAAGTGTTGGGGCTTTGAACCTTGTTGTGTCTCACTGAATATTGACAGCTCTGTCAGCCACAGACACTCTCTCATTTATTGTGGCACATTATATAAACAGGTGCTTGCTTTTCCTAATGTCCAGTGAATTCAGTTCATCACAGAGGGGTATGATTGTAGGGGAGGAAATTAATAAAACACTCTTAAATTCTGTTTCTGATCATGCAGATTTGTCTGCCGATTGATGTGGGGGGGGGATAGCAGAATTTTTCTTAAGAGGAGTGTGAAAAAAAGAAAAGTGGATAATTTAAGAACGAATAAAAATGTTGTTTATGCTTTGACCTGATCTGAATGTTGAATAAACGCAGGTTCAAAATTCTTATTTCATTGTTTTTGGTCCCTTAGAGGTGGAGAGATAAATTGAGGTTTTGCTGAGAGTACTCTGGATAGCTCTATCTCTTTGTCAGCCTATAAACCAGAAAATACTGTCAACAATCACAAAAAGTTTTCTGTAACTCGGGCTGTGAATGATATACAAACAACCCCCTCAGAATGCAGACAGAATAAAAGTGAAAAATTGTGCGTTACTGAAGTAGAAACAGGCGGATCGAACTGAAAAGTCTTTAAATTTATGTAGAACAAAATGTTGCATGTTTTATTGGGATCTAATAGATATAACCGTGGAACTTCCCCTTCCTGATTACTTTTTAACGCAGTGTTTTATGTTTTTTACATGTTTTTATGTTTTACCTCATTAGACAAACTCCAATTTGCAATAATTTGCAATGTCCAGTGGAGAAAGTGTAGTAAATTAAATAACTTAATGCATATTTGATACATTTTCTTGTATTGGTTAAAGACACCCACTTAGGTAATCAAATTTACAGTTCCTGGTATACAAATCGTGAAGTAGAAAAGTTTATGTGAGAAAACAGCTGTAAAATTACAGGTGTTCATGTGTGTTTATCTCTGCCCTCTCACTGTTTCTTATCATAGGCTCTTCAGGAGGCAATGATGAGCATGCTGTGGTGCTCAGGCAAAGGCGATGTTATCGATGACTGGTGTCGATGTGATTCCAGCGCTTTTGGCACAGACGGACTGCCCACCTGCGCCCCACTTCCTCAGCCCATGTTAGTAAAACCTGTATTTTTCCCCTTACATGGATTGTGGTAAATACAGTCAATTGTTTCACAGGCAGAAATCGTTCTCCTGCTTCAGCGGATTTGTGTGCATGCAGTGTTTTATTGCAACATTACTGTGGTCAGTGCGTTTGTTCTCCGGCTCGGTTTGGGTGCTCTAATCCAGCGGTCCCCAACCCCCGGGCCTCGGACCGGTACCGGTCCGTGAGTCGTTTGGTACCGGGCCGCGAGAGTTGAGGCTCAGGTGTGAAATGTATAGTTTTCAGGGTTTTTATCGGTTTTCAGCGTTATTTTGTTATCGTTTTTATCGTTTACTCGGTTTTCCTGGGTCTTTTCACGTGTGTTATGAATAAACCTTCTTTTTTTCGGTACCGGTACTAGTTTTATTTTGTTGTATTTATCCGCGACACCTTAAAGGCCGGTCCGTGAAAATATTGTCGGGCATAAACCGGTCCGTGGCGCAAAAAAGGTTGGGGACCGCTGCTCTAATCGATCCGCTGAGCTGCCATTCATCGATTTCTTGGCATAAAACTTGTGTGCACAATGTTTTCAGTGACATAACTGCAGAAGAGAGCACCAGAGTCAGTCAGACATTAGCGGATAAATGACTATATTTTCTGTTGACAGAGGTGTTTGTGACAGTGCAGAACATGTTTTCAGTTGGATTGCAGTTGACAGAACAAGAAGGATAATGTTAGCTGTCAATTACAGTAATGAGGCCAGTGTGCTGAAAACATCTTTCAGTAAGTGGTGCGCTTGTATATCTCTGTCATTCTGTTGCCAGGCTTAAACTGTCTTACGCCTACGAACCCAGCAGCTCATTGGTCATCATGGAGTGGAACCACACGGAGCCCCCAATCGGTGTGAGGATTGTTGATTACCTCATCAGCCAGGAGAAGGTGACAGAGAGAACCGACCACTCTAAAGTTGAGACAGGTGCGTCAGTCGAACACAACATATGTCAAGAGTTTGACCATGAATAGCAAAGCCTACGAGATGGGAAATTGCACCATGTGCTATGGTGCTAGTTAGCAAACACCTTTAGGTAACATGAATCACAAAGATATTCATCCTAATATTCCCTGCTTTACTTTTATAGAACAAAGGTTTACAGGTGAATTAATAGTACACTGCAGTGAAAATGTATTTGGCACCTTCCTGAAAGTTAACCTGAGTAAATACAAAATGCAGTATTTAAATGAGGATTTGCCCTTTGCTAAATCACGAGTTAATATTTTTTGGAAAGCTGAATTTATCGTCACTTGCCGAACCCAGGCCAGTTGAATCAAAGACAAAATGACAAACTGAAGTAAACTAAAAGAATCCAAAAACCACCAGATCACCACAGTCTAAAGCAGTGGTTCTCAAACTTGTCACATCATTCCCCACATGGCAGGAAGAAATATTTTCACGCCCCATCTAAAGGAAACAATGACAGAAAAGCCGAGCTGCAACTTTCTTTAGATAATAAACGAATTCACAATGAATCCTTCAGTAATTTTTGTTTAAAACAAACAAATCTCATTTCAAACAACTATTTGTAACTTTTGTTACTAGACTGCTTCATTAGTCTGCACCACCTCTTCAAAAAAGCAACAAGTTAAACAGAATGCGAACATTGCCAGACATGGAAAAATGAAAAAAAAAGAAATCCAGAAACTTGTGAACAGAGATGAAAAATAAATAATTTAGTGAGAGTTTAATGCGTTTCACGCTTAGTGGCTGCAGTCAGCCTATTTTGACTGTAGAGCTGTGGCGGGGGGTGGACTGCGGCGCGGCTACGGGGGATTTGGACGGACCTGAGCGGCATCCGCAATCATGCCAAAGTAGGTATCCCCGACAGAATTTGTTTCCTTGCGCCGGGAGCATTCGCTGGGCAGGGAGAGCGGATCCAGTTGGCGCCGCCTCCACTGCAACCAGCTAGACGTGGAAGTAATGAACTGTTTTAGTGAAAACGTGAAAAATGAATGTTACTGTTACTAATTACTGTTCAGTTTGTGGGTGACAACAGAAAATGATACATTTATTGTTCTCACGTGTTATCGGACAGGATTATTTCAATAAAGCAAGGAGATTTTGACTGATAATTATTTGTATTCTTCTGTAACTGTACAGAGCTAAAACCTCCAAAATGTCAGGAGTAGTGGGTCATTATAAGAAGTGTTTGTGAACTAAAAATCAAGAATGTGGGATGTTGTTTGTCCGTGACTTGGACAGCCCAGTGTTTGCTCCCGACGCAGGGGAAACAAATTCCGTCGGGGGTACCTACCTTGGCACGACACATGTTCGCACTTCTCAGTACACTTCTTTATTGCAGCTGTGGACTTACACATGCGGCTGCAGCTTTTCAGCGGATGCAGAGCAGATGTGCATATTATTAGCGAACTGCCGCAAATTTCTTGGTTCTGCCGTAAAAGTGATTCAGATGTTAAACATTGGTTCCACATGACTTTTCTGCCAGGTGACTTGCGCCCCACCTGTCACAACTTTGCGCCCCGCCACACACTTTAAGAACCACTGGCCTAAAGAAACAGGTGGGAAACAAAGTCACTGACATCTGTCAGTCTGGAAAGAGTTACAAAGCCACTTTTTAGGCTTTGGGACTCCAGTAAATCAAATCAAATCAAAATTTATTTATATAGCACATATTAAAACAACAGTGTTGACCATAGTGCTTCACAGTCAATAAAAACATGAGACAGTTAAAACAAACAATAAAAGAGGACAACAAACAATAGGTAACAACGCAACAAGCTAAAACAGCCAACTAGACAGAATCAAAAGCCAAAGTAAAAAAAAACAAGTTTTAAGACGTAATTTAACAGACTGGATAGACTCGGCAGTGCGAATATGAACGGGGAGGTTATTCCAGAGTCTGGGTGCCACGGATGCAAAGGCCCGGTCGCCTCTCGACTTCATTCGAGTCCTAGGTTGTGCTAGGAGCCTATGGTTGGACGATCTAAGTGCCCTGTTGGGATTGTATGAATGGAGTAAATCAGAAAGATAACTGGGCGCTAAATTATTCAAAATATTAAAAGTGAACAAAAGAATTTTAAAATCTATACGATATTTAACAGGGAGCCAATGTAATTTGGCTAAAATTGGAGTTATGTGTTCATGAATTCTCGTACCTGTTAAAAGACGCGCAGCTGCATTTTGAATTAACTGGAGCCGGCAAAGAGAGGAGTGTTGGAGACCCGAGTAGAGGGAGTTACAGTAGTCCAATCTGGATGTAATAAATGCGTGAATAAGTTTTTCAAGGTCCTTTAAAGGAAGGAACGGCTTTGCTTTGGAAATCTGACGCAACTGGTAAAAGCTGTTTTTTACCACAGTGGACACCTGTTTCTCGAGTTTAAAAGAGCCATCCAGGAACACTCCGAGGTTTCTTACAGTGGACGAAAGATGGCTAGCGAGAGGGCCTAGGGCATCAGCTAACTGGTCTAGCGGAGTGTGACTACCAAAGACTATGATTTCGGTCTTATTCTCGTTCAATGTAAGAAAATTATGTGATAACCAAATTTTAACTTCATGCAAACAGTTGAACAGAGGTTGCAAAGAAGCAGTCACATCGGATTTCAAAGGTAAATAAATCTGGATATCATCAGCATAACAGTGAAAGGAGATGTTGTATTTACTAAAAATTAATCCCAAGGGCAACATGTACAAAGAGAAAAGAGCAGGACTGAGCACGGACCCTTGAGGCACACCACAATAAATAGGGACAGAAGCCGAGGAGTGTTGCCCCATAGCAACAGAGAACGACCTCTCTGAGAGATAGGATTTAAACCAAGATAAAACCGTACCTTTGAGACCAACAACATGTTCCAGTCTTGATAGAAGAATGTTGTGGTTAACCGTGTCAAAAGCAGCAGACAAGTCAAGTAAAACTAAGACCACAGAATATCCAGAATCAACAGTTAAAAGAAGATCATTAAAAACTCTAAGTAAGGCTGTCTCTGTGCTGTGGCGAGGTTTAAAACCAGACTGAAACTTTCCGTTAATACCATTTGCATCTAAAAAGGCCTGTAGTTGTTTTAGAACTACCTTTTCCAATATTTTGGAAATAAAAGGGAGTTTAGAGATCGGCCTGTAGTTGGTGAGACCAATTAGGTCAAGATTTTTCTTTTTCATAATAGGTTGCACAACAGCATGCTTAAAGACAGACGGTACACAACCTGATGACAATGATGCATTCAGCAGAGATAAGATACAAGGACCAATAACATGTAAAGCTTCCTTAAAGAAACGAGAAGGAAGAATATCATGCGGGGAACCAGAGATTTTGAGATGATCAATTATATCTTTTAAAGCAGAATAAGACACTGGCTCAAACTGTTGAAAGACAGTCAAGCATTCAGAGGCTGGAACTGGGTCTAAAACTGATGATGGATGAGATGGATAAGAAGCCCTTAGAGCTGAGATTTTATCAGAGAAATACTTTAAGAATTTATCACAAAGAGCAGGGGAAGCATCCCTATAAGTGGTAGTGCGAGGGTTTATCACAGAATTAAAAGTATTAAAAAGTGCTCGGGGGTTGTGGCTATTAGTCATAATAATGCTAGACAAAAAGGCAGATTTGGCAGCTTTAACAGACTTTTGATACTTAGATAGACAATTATGGAGGATGTCCAGAGAGACGTGGAGTTTGTCTTTCCTCCATTTTCTTTCAGCACGACGACATTCACGCCTAAGGGCGCGAGTAGTATCATTTAGCCAGGGTTGTGAGGATTTGGCACGTTTAATTCTCAGAGGTGCCACAGAGTTAAGGATGTCAGCGCATGTAGTATAAAAGAGGTTAGCAAGCTCATCCGCTGATAAGACCCCATTACAGTTAGCATCAGAGAGGGGAGAGTCAAGGAAAGCATCAATGAAGTGGGCGATAGACTGGGAGTTAATCGTGCGCGATTGCCGCACAGGACCATCACTGTTCAAGTCCACAGCGCTCGCTACAGTATTAAACAAAACCGGAAAGTGATCTGAAATCCCAGAGTCCTCTATGTCCGTGATGCAAATATCCAGACCATAAGATAGTACCAAATCAAGTATATGACCTTTAGTGTGAGTTGGTTCACTTACCCACTGGGTGAAATTGAGGGTGCTAATAAGAGCGAGGAAATCCTTAGCTAGCGAACTGTCCTCACAGCAAACATGAATGTTGAAGTCACCAACAATTAATATACGGTCATAACGTGGCACTAGGCTCCCCAGTAGATCAGCAAATTCTGGAAGAAAATCCTTAATAAGTTTCGGGGGACGATACACCACAGCGCAGAGGATGGAGGGGATGCAGTTCACTTCCAATAACTGCACCTCGAAACTGCGGTACAGAACAGGTGGCAGCTGCCGACATCGAAGTTTGTTTTTAAAAACTGAAGCTAGCCCTCCACCTCTTCCAGTGGTCCGGGGTGAGCTAATAAAAGCATAGTCAGGTGGGAGCAGCTCCGAGAAGGGAAAAAGTTCACCGGGGCGAAGCCAAGTTCCAGTCCCGACGATAGAATAAGGTCATTTAAAATAAAAGTCTTATTCGTCAGTGACCTTGTATTTAATAAGGCCATACGGAGAGTGGTCACACTGTTACTGGTAGGAGAACGCCGCAGCAGGCGAAGGTTGCCGAGATTCGCGCCTCCTCTGGAGGACCGCACCCAGCACCGACCGGGTGGAAGATCAGCTGGGAGGTCCAGGTAACCATAAGGTCCAACAGGGCGAATCCAGCGATGACAGAACAGTCTGAAGTTAGCATGGTCTCGGAGGGCAGGAATAGATGACAAAATGTTTGTAGAATAGCGATCATTTATTGCAACATAGGACTTTAAAAGGGCCTTGATACGAACACGGATGCCGCCACGTTTACCCCGTCTCCGTGAACATTTCCTTTGAGAGAAGGTAGATGGTAAGTGGCGGAGGTGATCAGGAAAGTCCTTCGAAAGCGGAGGAGGATTGTCAGATCTCCATTTAAAATCTTGTGTCTGGTAGTCCAAAGGCCGGAGATTCAAAAGAATTTGGCGATCATAGACAAGTAACGTGGAGACATCAGAGCAGCACATAGAAAGAAGGACAATAAACAACAAACAAAAACGGAGGAGACGGCTTGCTGTGAACACTGGCGCCATCTTGGAAGAGTAAACTCCGATGAGAGCCATTATCCATAAATGGAGAAAACTTGGAACAGTGGTGAACCTTCCCAGGAGTGGCCGATCTACCAAAATTACTCCAAGAGCATATCGACAACTCATCCAGGAGGTCACAAAAGATCCCAGAGTTCATGATTCAACAATAACAAAGAGACTGGGCAAAAGTGGCATCCGTGGGAGAATTCCAAGGTGAAAACCATCGCTGAGCAAAGACAACACAAAGGCTCGTCTCCAAAGAACATCCTGATTATCCCCAGAACCTTTTGGAAAATATTCTGTTGACTGACGAGACTAGTGTTAATGTTTTTGGAAGGTGTGAGCCCCGTTATATCTTCTGTAAAACTAACACAGCATTTCATAAAAACAACATCATACCAACAGTCAGACATTTGGTCTGGGGCTTTTTGCTGCTTCAGCATTTGGATGACTAGTCGTAATTGATGGAAGCATAAATTCTACTGTACCAAAAAATCCTAAAGCCATCAGTTGATGCCCTGAGGTTTGAATGCACTTCGGTTCGGTTCAGAAAACTAAAAAATAAAGGTGGTTGAGTGGACTAGTCCTTTGGCATGATCTTAAACAGCCTGAAAACTGTCCAACATGGCTGAATCATAACAATTCTGGAAAAATGTTTGGGCCAAAATTCCTCTACAGCAATATTAAAGACTGTGAAATGTGAACCTAACCATAAGTCCACCAATTTAGCTGCACCACATGGCCATAATTTGTGTGGAAGAAACCCTGGTTTAGAGATCAAAAGAAAGAAATATCATCAAGCTGCAGAAAACACTATTTCCAGAAAAAGGTGCTTTCCATGGCAAATGTACGGTGGCCCTGAGAGGCCAAATGGACTGCAACTTCAGAAAACACTTGCAAAAAGAAAAATGCTGCAAAAAGAAAAACACTTGCAAAAAGAAAAATGCTGCAAAAAGAAAAACACTTGCAAAAAGAAAAATGCTGCAAAAAGAAAAACGCTGCAAAAAGAAAAACGCTGCAAAAAGAAAAACGCTGCAAAAGCACACAAAGCACAACGGAAATAGGAAAAAAGACAACGGAAATGTTTCTGGGGAGACAATAACCGGACGGACCAGTTGCACGAACCAAAACATGCTAACAAGTGCACTGGGACTGGGAGACACTTCAAAGAAGTGGAAGTGGAGCGGCCAAAGAGTAAACTTTCAAAAGTAAGTTCTGAATATTATGTCACTTTTTATGTGCAAATGTTTAATAATGAGGAACATTAAAACATTACTGTTGGCCACATGCCGGCAAAGTTATGTGACATTAGCGATGTTTGTACTTTCAGCATTTACTTTGTTTTAAAGCCTTTACTTTATACGCCGTTAGATAGTCGACCTTAATCTTACAGAGAATGTGATGATTTTGTGGATAATTAAAGTCAGTCATATATCCACAAACACAACAGGCTGAAAGTCAGTGATGCTGCTCGGTTTGCAGTCCTGAATATCATGGCACAAGCAGGATTCACTGCACTGTTAATGTTAGCTATGTTATATTGCTGCCTCTGTTCGGTGGTGTCGAGCCAAACGGACTTTAACGTGTGTTTGAACGAGCTGACGGTTCACTCGTTAAGCTGAAAGAAAGATGCTTTAATCACAGCAGTCACACATGTGTCCACTGGACCATCTGGGAACTCTTCTTGTTTAGCACTCGTAATAACACAAACACTAAATCCTCCTGTTTGTAGCAGTGTGTACACCTGAGACTGTCACCTGTCTGTCTGTCCTGCACTCTCTCTCTGTTTCTTTCTCTCTGATTGTGGAATAAAAGTATGAACATGTGTTTATAAGTTACACTTGTGTTTGAATCCTGCAGCTTATCACACATTTGATTTCCATGTGTGACAACTGCAAGTGTCCAGAGTGAGGACAGACTGAGGGACCCACTGCTGCACATCATCTGTGAGGCTTTGCACCCCTGATGATCCACCAGGACAAACTCAGCAGTGTGTGAGGAAGAGGAGGAGGAAGAGCCAGCAGCAGCTGACAGATGGAGAGAATAGACAGACTGTTCCCTGTTTGTGAAGGACTGCTAGGAAAGTTTAACATAACAAATTGTCTGTCCTGAATCAGTCTTATTAGGTAATGTTTAAATAATTTTATCATTCCAGTGTTTTCAGTGTGGGAGAAAGTACTCAGGGCCTTCAAGTTACACACTATGAAAGGCAGCAACAAGTTTAATATTCAGAAACCTAAAGTATGTATCAGCAGCAGAATGGACCTAAAAATAAATGTTTGTTTCAGTTCTATGAAGCTTTGAGTATTTTGGATCAGTAGCTGCTGTGTTTGTTGCATCATATTGCTGTAATTGTTTATATGCTTTATGTATTCTGAGGTAAGTTGAGCTATAGTGTTACATCATATTCTATAAGGATGTTATGTGTTTGTGTACTTTCTGCCCAGTTTGACCCATTTAACAGAAGTCAGCCTGTTTAAGGCTCTGATATCTATTCTGTATGACTTACAGCAGTTATGACATGGTCTGATTTTCTCACCCAATAAAGGAATATTTCATATATCAGTCTACTCTTCATTCTATCAGACACAGTTATCACAGCTCGTACATTTGCTTTTTCTACACATATTGAGCCAAATTTAGTAATGCCAACATATTAAAAGAACAATATTTGTCTCTTATATATAATACATCTATATATACACTGTCACAGATACTTGTCTTTAAGTGAAGATTTAAGGTGATAGGAAATATAAATAAATGCAACTTGAATCTTTACTGAAGCTCAGTTTTTGGCACAGAGTTCATGTTCACTGCTGTAATAACTAATAATGATTAATATAATATTGGCCATATTATATTTACATTACCAAAGTGAGATGACTTTAGTCTCATGAACAACATTAGCTAATTGTTATTTACTAGCTAATCTTAAGTGACTGTTCAGCACAGAAATGAAGCCCAAAAATCATGTTTTACTGTCCTGTGGTCTCAGCCTCAGATACTTATCAAATCACACAGAGCTCATGTAGAAACAAATGAACAAAAGATTTTCTCCTTCATTTCTGTCAAACAAAGCTGTATGAAACATTTCCAGCTGTTAGTATCATGGTTGCTAGGCAACCTGGGCAGCGCAACGGAGGCTAGACCGTCCCATCTCACAAGCCTACAAGCCTCACACTTCCGGCCTCAGCGGTCTTTGAGTGCGGCCCTTGAGGACCGTTAAGGCTGCGTACTGTAACGCTGAAACAGTCCCTGAATTGGGATACAGCCATACATACATGTTTTGGTTCGTGCAACTGGTCCGTCCGGTTATTGTCTCCCCAGAAACATTTCCGTTGTCTTTTTTCCTATTTCCGTTGTGCTTTGTGTGCTTTTGCAGCATTTTTCTTTTTGCAGCATTTTTCTTTTTGCAGCATTTTTCTTTTTGCAGCGTTTTTCTTTTTGCAGCATTTTTCTTTTTGCAAGTGTTTTTCTTTTTGCAGCGTTTTTCTTTTTGCAAGTGTTTTTCTTTTTGCAAGTGTTTTCTGAAGTTGCAGTCCGTTTGGCCTCTCAGGGCCACCGTACAAATGTTTATCCTGTTAAACAGTTTGACAAAAATGTTCCATTCAAAAATGCTTTAACCATTAATAATAATCTAAGTCAAAGTCTATTTAGGTTTGTCAGCACTAACAGTACAAAGATATCCTTTTGAGCGCTCTACCTTTGTGCAGTCTTAAAAATCACTCTTAGTTGTTATACAAATAATTGACTTGTAATTTATAATGGCACCACAAGATGGTGTACACTAGTAATAACAATGGAATTATGTGTAATTTGTTCAGAAGCCTGATTTCAGGACATTTACTTGTGTCTACACAGCTGTGGCTGTTTTGGACACACTGTTGTTTAACTAGCCAGATGGCAGCTAGAGGCATTAAAGCTGCTTCAGTCTGCTTTACCTCTCACGTATACTGAGAATATATCAACATCAACATGCTACATTAGAATGAAACTACAGTACACACACTTAAGCTTTACAACAAAGGTTAGTCGCCTCTTTCTCCAAGCAGCTTTCATTAGTCCCTTAAAATGATTTCTGTTTGTTTTCACTGTTTAATCCGTAAGGATTCAGTGATTTACTTCAGAGGAAGTCAGTGAAGCAGCTACATGAGCAGCAGGAGTGTGTGTGGCTCTGTCATCCATAACAGAGAGCACAGCTTATTTGGCTGGCCCTATATGAGTAGAAGCTGGCAAAACAGGGGCGGTTTATTTAAGCAGTAATGACCCAATCCATAACGGAGACTGTTAGGGTTCCCTGTGAGCACCAAAGTTTGTTGTAGCTTAATGAGAGAATAAACTGTATTTGTCAGACCAGAGAGGATCATTAATCAATACTGCGGGTTCAGAAGGGAGTGGAAAGTGTTTTCTTTATTAGTGGTATTAAAGAGAATGTGAGCTATAGTTTCGGCACTAATGGTTCGTGGCTATAAAAGATTGCATTTAGTCTCTATTTCAAGGCTTCTTCTTTAGACTGCAACTCAGTCTTGCAGCACGGTCGATCTAATGTGAGCGCTCTGTACATTTTACAGTTTATTGAAGGTAGCGAGAGGTGCTTGTGTCTGTCTGTCCTGCTCTCTCGTATTGGAACGTTACAATGCTGTATCTTTTTATTGATCGGTGAATCGCGATGGACCCTGATCACAGGATTTTCTTTAGCGCTATCGGAAAAACATGGTTGCTGTAGCTGTATTATTGCAGCTAATACTTAATGCTATTACTTTACTAGTTTGCACAATTTACCATGTTAAGCATGAAAATATAGAGACTCTTTTCATCCATGCAAATGTACAACCTGCTGTGAGTTTAGATTAGTTTTGAGGTTGAACGTCATCAGGCAGCAGATGCAGCAGCACCAAAGACAGCAGAGGTGCACATTCTGGACAGATGAAGATTGTGGGGAATTAAAATTAGTTTAGCTGAGGACGAGACACGCATTCATAACAGCAGCTACACTCTGTTGTCATGGGATGATAATTTGTGTACTGCAGCAGAGACAGGTCCAGCAGTCTGAATTAAATCCCAGCGGTTGGTGGCTCGAGCGCTCGTGAAAAAACCACAACAATAAACAGCAATCAAGAAAGTACATATCAGTGCCCCAACTACATGTAAAGAAATTCAAATATACAGCGACAGGAAATCATAAATCTATTCCAATATCCTCAATAAACAGACTGAAAATGCCATTTTACTTTTTCAGTGCCTCGGTTGTTTTCTGTAGTTATATTTGTACCACGCAATCATGAATTTTCTTGTGAGTTTTGTATTTTTCCATCCATCCATCTATTTTCTTATCCGGGTCAGGGTTTGTACTTGTATGAAAAACTACTTTCACAGCACTTCCCTGCTTCAAGCTGAAGTATAGATTGAGTCAGTGCAGCTGAAACAAACTGCTGATGTCCGTGAATTCAGTTCAGACATCGGCTGATACAGAGATAAAGAAGAGAGATCATACCCCAAACAAGATGCTAATCTAGCACGCTGACTTATGGCAATGTTTCTTATGGAAGTTAGCGGTGTAACACAGAACCTGTGCCACAGGAATGTTTCACTCTTTGGATTATTACAGTCATGCTCAGGTTTTCCAGTTTATAGTTTATCTTGCTCTTTCTAAATCAATTGATGCTTGTTTCTGTGGTGTATTGTCAGCCATTCTCATTAAAGTAATAGAGATGACTTTTTTCACACAAGATAATATCTTTTGTATCCACTCAGCTCCACTAGCACCACATGGGGATAATTTCTTCAGGTTTTCCAGCCAGCTCCATAGCTAATCAGTGGCACTGTCTAGACCCTTAAGGATGGCATAGATAATATGCTTTGTTCTCGCTGGTGTAACAGACTCTAGTCTCTCATTAATTGCTTCAAAACAAACTCACAAACAGCATTTGCCCAGGAGGTTTAATCCATCACTGCAAAACTGAAGCAGAAAATAAATTGATCAGACTTTCTTGCTCGCTGCCTGAAGTCCCGTTTTGTTTAGTGTCTGCTTGCAGAAAAGCATGACACTGCACTGTTAAAAGAGCTGAGTTTACAAATACTCCGCTTAAACCACTGGAGCAGTCTTTGAGGGTACTTCCTATGTCTAATATGCACTTTAATGTCGGCCTTAAGATTGTTGCAGTTTGTTTTTTTAGCCTCCTGGGGGGTTTTTTCCTCTCTTTTTTTAATCGTCAGCAGTTATGTGAAAGTCTCTTTCCTTCAGGTATCTTTATTTTATTAAGAAATGGTGTATCTTTATCAAGTGTGATTTAGAAAGTATAAGCGCATGTTTTGCATGTGGGTGTTTTGGATGTTTTAGGGGGATATGGTTTACATTTTTGAGCTGAATAACACTCATAATGAATTTCTATTTACTGACTATTTTGAGTCCTGCAGATTTAATAAAGTTGGTATGTTATAAAATCCTGTGAGAAACAGTTATTCTCTATTTGAAAATGTTGGACTTACTTATGAACAAGCAGAAGTAGTTCATGAACACATCAACCCAGTACATGTATAACATACTGCTTCTACCAATTAACATTCACAATAGAGGTGTTGAGTTATACACGTATTGATATGACAAGTCAACTCCCTTTCAAGTGTATGAAGGCTCCCGTCCCATGTATGGCTTGGTCCTGCTACAGTTTAAGTAGGATAACATCCTTGTGACTTGGAAAACTTTGTGGTTACTCGTGATAAAAGTGAATTTTTCAGCAACCCAAACAGTTGTGGCAAACAATTAGCCATCCAGATGTGAGTGTATAAGAAACCCAAGCTCTCCATTACCACCTGTGGTTGGAAGGCAAGTAGTGACCTATGCAATTGCTACTCTCAAACAACTCAGCTGTTACTTATAATTGCCAACTAATTTATAAACACTGAGCGATTGCTAACAAATTGCAATCAGCTGGAGTCAGTTTGCACTCAAGACTGCAACCTGTCAGCAAAGCCTTTCTTTGCAGTAGGAAACGTGACTAAACTGGTTGCCAAATGTTTGTATTTTGTGCCTTTTTGCAGCTAAATCACTGCCCTGCATCTACGTCACTATTTGTGAAGGAATTTCAGTTTCAATTCTGTGAGGTTCTGGCTGGACTGAATTTCTGTTTAACATAGATTTCTGTGGTCAGTAATAGATTTCCAGTTTATGTCTATTCATCACAGTTAATCATTGTATCATCATAAACAGATTGCATATAATTGCCAGCTTGACCCCATTCAATCACAAACTCAGATTGTGATTGTCTGATTGCATTAAAAGTCACTTTGAAGATGGCCACTGACTGTGAGCAGTTGCAGACCTGGTCCCCATTTTCAAAGTCAATGGGATTATAATTTCCTAGGACACTGTAGCAGTAATTTTGGTCATGCCATGGTCTCCTTAATGTGACTGAAGCATAAGTTACACAATTAACTGCTTAACTGGAGCTTCAGCTCAAAGTGTCTACACAGTTTATGGCAAACTAAGCTAAAGTTTGGGCTCAAATTGTGGTCATAAATATTTTGTACTTGTAAATCAAATGCGTATTTGTGAACTGAGTTTTGTAACCTTGTAAACCAAAATATCTGAATATGTTATGTTTGTGCATCTATAGATGAGAATTTGTGTTTGTAAAAAATATTTACACATGTTACAATTTTTTTTGTTAAGGTCTGGTTACAGATACAAAGCAAAAAAAAAAAAACTATGTGTAAAACTCTGCGCTCAACTCCCCGGGCTGTGTGTGACTTTTAACTTGCAAGTACAAATTTTGACCTAATTTGTCTTTCTTTTAGCTGATTGGTCAATGTCATGTCAATCACAAATTTAACAATCCAATTAGAGAACAGATGGGTCTGTCGGTGGGCTGCTTTACTGAGCTCATCTATAGACGCACAAACATAACATTTTCAGATATTTTGGTTTACAAGGTCACAAAACTCAGTTCACAAATACGCATTTGATTTACCAATTCAAAATATTTATGACCACAATTTGAGCCCGTACTAAAGTGACTCCCATTATCACCATGAACTTTTCTAATATTGCAGATACTTGTCCTGCACATCTGGGAGACAGGCTGTAGCTTTGGTGTTGAGTTCATTTCATTACTAATTTGTTGTTGGCTTTGGCCGTTGCTCTTTTGCTTTTTCTCTGATTTCCAAGAACCCTGAAGAGCTGCTCCGTTAAAGTATAAAGATACACGTGGCCATACTAGACTCCATATTTTAAATCTTCAGTATTAGTGTTTTGGCCACTGCCATGTTGGTTTTTTAGAGCCTTATATGGAGTGTCAAGTTATTAGCAAAGGCTAGCTAATTAGCAAGCTGCACAGAGATTCGGAGTATATCCTAAGGTTTATGTTGTTTTGTAGTTATGTGACAGCATGTTTCACATCATGAGTGTCAAGAAAGTAAGGTAACGAGCAGTGGAATTAATTTTTTTAACAGTAACAACCCCAACACTGCACTTATCGGCCAATTAGTGCTAAGTAAAAGTCTATTAAAATAGTTTAAATTGACAAAACCGAGGCACAAACTAGCAAGCCATGTTAGTCAGATCCAGGAGGATAAGATGTAACACAGAAATGATTTCCTTTAAAATTAACATGAGATTCTGTGGGGAGCTGACAGACTTCTGGAGCCTTCCTCAAGTGACTACTGGAGGCACTGTGTGGCTTCACTTCTCAACTCCTGAAGTTGCCCCTCAGTCCACAGGTGTCTGTATAGTTTCCAGTCAAACTGACTGAGTTGTGTGGCAGAGAAGGACCCACTCACACGGTGTTGCAGGTTGTCATTTGTTTATGGCTAAGTGTTTTTGGACACATTTTACCCTGGCAGCTTTTCAGCTGCGTTCCCTGCTCAGCACAGCACACCGCTCTCCTCCACTGGTCCCAGCAACATCCTCAAAAAGGGAGACACAATTAGACGATGGAGGTCAGGTGTGTCAGTCAGCCCCTGAACCCAGTACTCCACCCCTCCCCTGCAACCAAACCCCGCCATGTAGTTTCTTCATTTGTAACCATCAGATTTCTTTTTTCTAATTTGTTGATGTTGATCACTGCATAGTGAAAAACTTGTGTTGTGACAGCTCTAAGCCTAAACTTGTTTGATTTTTGCCTAACACTGAAGTGCATGAGAAGTGTTAACCCAAAGGCAAAGTTAAGCAGGAAGAGAAAAGCTGAAATCCTCTCTGATGCCGTATAGATAGGAGGAGGATGCAAAGAGAGACTGTGATTTCATATTGAAAAAAGCTGCCGGGAGCTATGCAGGCTTCTCCACCCACTGGAAAAGAAGCGCTAAATCTCAACGGCAAAACTCAAAAGCGGTTTGACTCCTCAACATATTTGAACCCTTTCACCTCCTTCACACTCAGCAGGCGCATAGAAGCTAACGTATAGGGTCAGGGGATTACAGAGTTTACTGAGATCAAATTCCATATCTTCGGGGCATTTAAGTTGTCAAAACTTTTAACAGCTCCCTCGCGCTGCCATTTGGACTCTCCGATGTGTGAAATTGCCCCGCGCTGCTCTAATTGCACTAAATGAAAGCTATCCAGATCTGGTTGTTGTAGCTTGGCTGTGTTAAGAAAAACACATACGTAACGCAGAGTTTTATCACAGCTTGCCACCTATGCATCTCATCTTTAATGGATGATTGATTGCTTGGGAGGACACACCCTGATGCGAACACGACTGAAAAGGGTGCCTGTGCATGGATGTTGTGTGGAGTTCAGGAGAGCAGAGTGAGAGCAGGGGAGACAGGCAAACTGAAAGATGGCGAGATCTGGAGAGCCCTCTCTGCACGGCGTGGTTTTATTTCAGCTGTCAGTCTTCTGTCATCTCCGAGAATACATCTCACACGATCTGATGTTCAGTTCTTCACAGATCTCTTCTTGGCTGCCTCTACTTTCCTCTTCTGTTTTCTCCTACCAGCTCCCTCATCTTTCTTCTCATCTCCTGACCCCTCCTGTTCCGTTACTTTTCTCTTCTTAACTCTTCTCATTTAATCTTTATTCTAACCACTACCTTTTTCTTATCCTTACCTCTTTGCTTTCAGGTTTCCAGGGGAAAAAAAGAGAGGAGAGGAGGCCAGGGATGGGGCCTCCTCTCACTCATATTTCTTGCTTTTATTTTATCTTTATAATCTTCTCCTCCTTAGTCTTTGTTTTTTTTTTTTTCAAAAAGCATCCAGAGGGTAAACCATGGGTCAAACTAAACTTGTACAAAAAAGACAGCCAACTATCTCATTAGTAAAACCTTTTCAAGCAACCATAGTTAACCTACTGTACTATAATGTACCATAATGTCTAAGTCACAGCTCTTTTATGACAAAGGAATAGTAAAACAGCTCCTCATCACGTGCAGGCTGTATTTACTGCGATAGGTTTTACAGCATGATAAATTAGGAGTTATGATGGATGCATTACAGTATCTTTGCACCATCTTTAATGATACTTTAACAGGCTTTGATATAACTGTGTAATGTGGCAATATAGATCATATTGAATCCCTGTCCTAAATAAGTGACAATGGAAATCCATCAATGGTAATACAGAGACCTGCTTTACGCAGTCGTGGGCGTATATCAGCAGAATATAGTTTAATAAATAAAAGGCTTGCCAGTTCTGGTGAATGTAATGATGCTCAAACTTTTAATACTGTACAGCTTAAATGAACACCATCAGCCCTCTGGAGACAAACAGATCTGCTATGTTCCAGTAGCTTGCTAATTTTGCTGTTTTTCTGCCATCATTCCTGTTTTCCCAGGTTTCCCTGTTCAAACTAAATAAGATATTATCAAATCAGGACCAAATGCTGGACTAAGAGAATCTAATGAACAAGAAGGCAGTGGCTATCTTGACATAGATAATGTGTTTTGGGAATTTTCTCTCTATTCCTGCCTGTCCCTGTTACTCTGTCAAACGCATCACCTCCTGTGGGTGGTGGATAAGGAAAGTTAAATTGCTACATGAAAGAGAGAATTATTTTAAAAGGTATTAACCAATTGCTCGCATATTGGATTTGCATGTTAACACGGTATGAGTCATTTGTTTTCACACTGGTAATGCTGCTCTTGGAAAACCGTTTCATGCTACTTCAATGGATGTAATAATATTTCATCCCTGAAGTTAATCCTCAAATGTTTTGCATATAAATTCCAGAAGGACGGTGAAAGCAGAACATCCATTTATGGGAAAAGATCTGAAAAGACAGTACTGCTCATCTGTGCTGGAAACAAAAAAGATGACCACTTGCTTTCTTGGAATGTACAGCAGAAACAGATGTTTGCTACAAAACATCTTTTAAGCTGTGGTCTTTATATATGAAGCACAGACCCGCTGACAGATGCACGGTTGCATTTGCTGTCCTGTAATACCGATAAATCTACACACAGTACATACAGCTGATGATCAAGAGAGTCCAGGTCTCGACTCCATGTTGAGCTGACAACACATTGTTTGTGCAGTAATCTCTTTCTTAACAAGCTTCAGGCACACAAGGTGAGATCATAGCGAAAGCGCACACATACGCTCACGCATATGCACGGTCCCAAGCAGATGTTTGCAAATAGGAAGTCTGCTTTAAGTCAGAGCACCACTCGGCTGGATCGGTCTTGCTGTGAAAACAAACATCCCCTGAGCTGGTAGCAATCCAATGATCTAACGGCTTTGATCACCCGGCGAATGAGAGGTTTGCTTAGGGTCAGTGGAACTCGGTATCCCCTCAGCAAACACATTACTCACCTGTTTACATCATACACTTACACACAGACAAATAGGCCGACCGGAACATGTGTGCCTTATCCCCAGACCAAAATTGGGAAGAGCTTCCTCTTAGCGCTGGCAATTTCCTCAGAGCTGCCACTGCTTGACCTTTCCCACCTGCTTTCTCTTTACTGATAACACTGCAGCCATCCAAGTCAGGCCTGTCATTTCTGGGTAGCTGGGTGTAAATTGCAATCCAGTCGTCAACATGTTTAATGTAGTTTGCGTGCTTGGCTAAAATTTTACCCAACACCTCACTCCTTTAACTGTATGTCCAAAACTTGCCTTGGAAAAGCTTGAGCGCAGAAGGACGAACAAAAATAATAATAATAATAATAATTTGAGGATGTTTTGAAAAAGAGCCCACTTCACCCTCACTCCACATGAAGGTTGAGTCTTACAGTTTACCCAATGATTTGATCCAACTCACCGCAGATGGTCATCACTTGACAGCTCTACACTTCTCTGTATTTGGGTGCCCGGCATAAAAACACTTGAGGCTTGATGTTAACTGCAAAGTTCCTCATCGGTCTTTGATCTGGCAACTTCCTAGCACGCACACTTGTGAAACACCACATAAGTGAAGACGGTGTCGGTAAGTCTGCGCCTGGTATCTGGATCAATAATAAATACCATTTGATTTTAAAATTCCATTCACTTTATCTTTTCCAACATAAGCATCAGTGTCTCCCTGTGGGTTTCAAATTGAACCCCACCCAGGGATTCCAACAAGGCTGGCTTGTCTGAATTCATGTTCAACATAAAAACAGATGGGACTTGGAGCTTTCTGCTCTAAAACAAGCAAGATTCCTATAGTACTCAAGAGCAAACATCCAAACATTATAAAACAGCTTCTTACCTTGGATAAAAGGTGGGATGGAGAGATTCTTTTATGCTAATCTTGCTTTCCTGACGTCATCTGTAAAGGACCATAAAGAGTTTCCTTCTTAACTGCAAAGTCACAAAGTTGGAGAAGTAAATGTTTAGTTGATAATTAGCAAAAGCTGTGGCTCAACTGTTCAACACGATGCAGTGTTAAAACCACTCTGCCTCATCACAGCAGCAGATTACTACTGACGTGTTTAAAAAAAAAGCTTTACTGTGAGAATGAAATGAATTTAAAAAGCCTTCTGTGGGATAAAAGACACACTATCTAATCTCTGACTAGCTCTCACCAGAATCTTGTTTCGTATGCTGGATTAGGATGTAGGGCCATACGCTTCTTTTCATGAAGTCATTGCTGAACTAACCACTCACAGTGTCCTACTGCTTTAACCTTAAGGAGAGCTGCTGTACAAGATTTCATTAGATACACTTTGATTAAAAAGCATATGCAATTCTAGAGGCGTTATAGAGATGCACATTTTTTATGTCAGAAGCTCCACTGATAAGTCAGAGTCTCTGCCAAACTGACATGGGATTAATGATAGACAGTTTGCTGATTGTGTTCATTTCATTTTCCATGTGGATTTGTGGTTCTTCGTGTAATTATTAGTGCAAAAGTGCAGAGTGTGTATGGAGTTAATACCTACAGTACATGCAAATGGACAGCAGAGTGCACTGTGCTTGTGTGGTTTGGAAAAATAAGGCCTTTTACTGCATTTATCTCAAGTGGTGCCACAGTTTGAATGGACTCAATTGCTGCAGATTTACATGTCTACACAGTCACATTGCTTGTTTTTCTCACCAGTAACTCCATATAGCACAACTAAAGTGAGTCAATTAAAAGTCTGAAGATATTCTTAGAAGTGAGTATATCAGACGGACAGCAGTTTTGAGACAAAGAGAGGTGAGGCTGAGGTGGTTTGGGCATATGCAAAGGAGAGATGGTGGATATATTGGACAAAGAATGCTGAATATGAAGCCGCCTGGAGGAAATGAGGAAGACCTCAGAGGAGATTGATGGATTTTCTGTTATTTTTGTTTCATTACATTTGTAGTGTGATTGCCATTGCTTACTCTCTTACCATAGTGCGTTACTGGCTGGTTCAATAAAGATCACCGTGTTAGCAGATAGTTGTTAAAAGCAAGGTGTATACGGTTTTTATAGTGACAAATAACAAAAACAAGACCCTACAATAATATAGAGAAAAGACCAGTCAGAGACCCACTATGAGCAAGCAATTTTTCAACAGTGGGAAGGAAAAACTCCCTTTTAACAAGAAGGAACCTGGGAGGAGCAGCCATCTGCCACAACCCACAGACAGGTGAGACAGGACACAAGGCACACTGTGGAAGAAAGCCATCATGGGAAAACCCCCAGCACCCTAATCCTGTTACAACGTGAATAAGGGAGCCAGAGATTTATAATAATTAATGATTTAATTAGAATCAAATGCATTAATTGTGTTAATTCAATTATTAAACTAGAATAAGATAAACTCAAGATGTCCCATCAGTGTCTGTCAACAATGTTTCATAACACTTGATTATTTTCTCAATGGTCTTGATACCTAATTGTTAGTTTTGCAAGTGAAGTTCCAGGTATTGTAACCTTGTAAGCTTATTTGTAACATAAGAGGATTAGATGCTGAACTTCAGTGCCTTTTTTACAGGTTTTTAAAAATTATTTTCTTTACGACTATTGTAATGCATAATGTAATCATTGTCCATTTTTTTTATTCTACCAGTTTTCTGCAGTCACCCCAGAAAAATCAATGCTTGAAGACCACAGTATGATGAAAATGATCATGAAACTGCAGGACACTGATTTAACCTTTATGTTATGTTAACCTTGCTTTTATAGACCAATAATCAGAAAGCAGCAAGATGGCAACCAGCTGAGTCAAGTTCCCTATTGCAAAGAGACGTGACACAAATGACTTGCACCCAGCAACGCAACTTGTCAGCAAACTGTGTTTATAAATTTTAAAGCAGTTAATTGCAAACTTTTGCAATTCTCAGAGAGAATGCAGTCAGTCAGTATCAGACTACAACTGTTTAGAGACAGGTTGCCAACTACTTTGGTCGCCCAAAGTTTGAGGGTGTTTTATGCTCAACCATTGGGTTACAACAGATGCTTGAGTTGTAGACCTGAAACACCGACTGTGTGTGAGGAAAGTGAGCTAACTGAAATATTTTGAGCCTATCCCACCTTTGACAGGAGAGACAAGCTGAAGCCACACTGCAACCCTGAATTGGATAACTGGAAGAAGATGGATGGAAATGAAAATAGCACGGATAGAAAGTAAAAACATTCTCTGCTTTGCTTCTGAACATTTCTCCTGTTTACAGAGCTAGCTGCATTTTAATCAGCAGCGGGGTCTTCACTGTCTAATGTAACTGAACCTAGCAGTCACATAAAACAGTCATTAAGACAGAAAATAGTCGGTGTTCTGAAGCCTCAGTGAAATGAAAAAAGTTCACACCAAAAAGCAAATGTTGCCCTCGATGAATTATTTACTTTTATTTGTTTCTTAATTTTTGGCAAGTTCATAAAAAAGTGGGAAATCTGCGTGATCTGGATGACACAGTATCAGGATTCAGCTTCGCTAAACACGCAAGGAAGTAAAGCATTTGGCGCAAATCGGCGTGGATTGACACATTCGTCAACATAGAAGCATATCCGTTGCGTGAGACAAACACCTGATGGACAGCCTGGATACTGAAGCACTTAAAAATGTCGTCAGCACGAACTGTCCATAAGAGACGGCAGTTCTCTCGAGACAAACTGGAAAGAGAAAGATTTGGACTTGGAGAAGCTAAACAAGCCAAAAAAAACCTCCATATAAACCACATATAAAGCACTGATGAGTGAACATGCAATGACAGGAATAACACGCATGGAGCCTTTACTTAAGAACTCCTGTTGTGTTGTTGCTAGGCGCACCCTAATCCAAGGTGTTCCATTCTTTTATTGACTCGGCCAAATCGAGTTTTAGCGTGCAAAGCCCTCTCACGGTAACTGCTATCAATTTGGTCAACCTCACTTCTATCAAATTATAAAACAATTTATCACCCCTTTGTAGATACAAATTACACCACTGTGACGCAAATGCAGCTTTGCAGCATACATATCAAACACAAATTGAGAGAAGGCAGAAACAATTTGGAGAGCTGTTCCTCCTTTTTTTTCTTCAACATGAGGCAGTTTATATAATTAAACCTTCAGCCAGTTCCATACTCTTCAACCTCATCGTCCTCTTTCTGTTCTGTTTATTTAACAATTACCCCTTTATCTTCAATGAAATGCTGGTCTTTAGAAGTTACGAACAGTCCCGTGCATCCAGCCAATCTCCACGGTCTGGTAGTGGTTGTGACCGCCGCTGGAGTGCCAAAAAATAAAAATGAAGGGCCCGTCAAAGATCAGATTTTGTTGTGTTGTCGGCCGCTTTTCCTTTTATCCAACGGAAAGGTAGATGACCGAGTCCAGATGTTATTTGTTAAGGGTGTTGCTGCCAGTTGTGTTGGTATGGCTGCCAGCTGCCAATTACAGCTAGTTACAAGGAAGCTGTCTGCTTTAACAGAAGTGGATGAAATTCCAGACAGCCCTTAGTGAAACCTGTTATAGGATGGAGAAAGGATCTCATTTGAGCTGAAGTCTTTACCTTTACAGGCAGAACCTGTGTGTGTTTGTGTGCACATATGTGTTCTTTCCATGGGCTTCAGGGTCTCACGTGTCTCTCTATAAACCTGACTTCACATTAACTATCAGGGCACATTTTAAATATCATTTCAGTTGAAGCAAGTTGCTTCCACAGCTCCACAGTCACATGCCGCATGAGTCACTGGCTCTACTTCGACTTGTGAATGAAGCATCCCAAAAGAAATCTACACTTTTTGGCTTTATAAAGAAGTATTACTGTTGAAAATACACTTGCATCTTTTTGCTTATGAATTGAGGTAATTGGTATTACCTTCAGTAATACACTTAGTACTGTAGAGTTGCAACAGTTGAAATAGTAGTCCTAGATTTGATCAAGCCTAATCGTGATGGCATGACAAGGTGGGTTGGCTTTGTTCCACTTTACGTGCTCAAAATCAAAATCTGTTAGCACAGACTCAATCTAGCTGCTGCTCCTTTAGCCATATGCGCGATTCGGAGCTACTAAATCCAGATAGGCAGTGAAAGCTGCAACATACTTTTTATACTTATTTCTTTCTCACTGGATCAAACTGATATGAAATATCAGGTTGAATTAAGCTAATGTTATAAGCCACAAGCAGGCTGTTTTTTATTTTGGAGTCAGAGCAGCAGTATATGATGCAAAATTTAACAAAACCTAACATGCAGAATTTCATGAAACGTGGCAGAGAGGTTTAGCAGGGTTAAAGAGAGACCAGTTAAATCTTGGTGCAAATCTGGTTCACTTTCATTAAGACTTCCAAATAAGTCAGTCGTTGCTATTTGCTGCCAGGTGCCCTTCTAGTTTTCAGATCAAACTATCTGATGTTTGACAGACATTAAGTTTCCACAGTGAAAAAATTATCAAGCACCTGTCCTTTCCATTAAGAAGCAGAGAAAAACAGCCTTGGATTGGCTGCATAGGTCTACACACACACATACACACACTTGCACACTAAGGGTCCAGGCCTGCAGAACTGAACTGATGACAGCAGGCATGACTTCAAAAGGTGAGACATCCCATAACTCACATCATTCTCCTGGCAATCCTTGATTTTTCCAGCCAATCATACTCTAAGAATGCTGAGTAAACAATTCCAGCTGAATGACAAGTTTCTCAGAGCACCTTGATTAGATCTAAAACTGGTTCTTTGGAATCTGTATGCAGCGTGCACGGTGACCTACGAAGCCGCACCTAAAGGGTCCTGTGTCGATGGCTCTCCGTGTGGATGTTCGTGCTGTAAATTTGCACCTGAGTGGAAGGTCTACCAAAAAAACCAAAAAAATCCAACTTTACTCAAATGATCACTGCGATCATAGAAACGTATTTGAAAAGACAGCAAACGCAGAATTTGTGCCACTGCCAAAACCTTGAGCCATGACGGTAGTGTTCCATTCATGTTTCATTCATCCATTCAAGCGGATCCATGTCCCTGGGTGTATATGTAAAATAATCAGCAATAAAACAGAAGATATATTTTATCCAAAGATTTGTGAGATTACTGTATTACAGAAGTAGCTAGCACATGAAAAACTATGTAGCCAAAGAAAATCAGATCTAAGAATACAAACAAAATAGCTCAGGAAGGTAAAAACAAAGTGAAGAAATCAGATGTAATACAATATAATGTGGAGCTTAATATGCAAAAATCAAACAAATAACCACGGCACCATGTGGCAGCCACGCTGAAGCAGATGTTAGAGAAAGTATTCCGCTCTAGTCATCATACTCTAAGAATGTTGCAGACCCACCTGCAGAGGGTGGCGCACAGTTGGCTATGGATAATCCACTTATTATCCATCGCTATTCACCACAGCCACGGTTGTTTGATTCACCTCTGTGGCTTCTGATGGATACAGCAAAGGAACAGTAAGTAATGTGGATGAAGTGTCAGGGCCACAGAAGTCTTCCTTCACAGTTGTACAACTACTACTACTACTAATGATAATATTCCATTTATATATACTTGCATACTCACTACTGAGAAACTCTCCCGCAGTGTCTGTTTACAACCTTTGCTGTGTATTCAGGAACTACCGAGCTATAATTTCCTGTTTCAGGCTGATTTAGTGATTTTGCTAAATAGACAAATTTACAGCACTTCCCAGGTGAACCTTAAACCGTCTACCAATGTCATCCTAGGATAAGCCGGTTGGCCTTTGCTCTACAAATAAAATGCAGGCTCATGTTTCTTAGATACTGGGAAATAAACGCTGTTGAGAGACAATACATCAATGCATTGTGAAAAATCAGAGTTGACACAAATGTGCGCGATTTCTCTTCTTGCCAGCAGCTTCTTTTATTTTATATTTCTGTGACAGCCATAAATCTTTGTATACCCATGTTCCAATTTTTATTTGAAGCATCATTCACCTCCTGTTTTGGCACAATTTGTAACCTATTACTTATAGCGAGGGCATATTTCTCTTTATTCCAGTTTTTATTGCACCAAATGTTGAGCAATGCAGACTTTAACGACTGTGATTGACAACTGCTTTGGAAAGTGTTCCATAGTGGAAATTGGCTCTTCTTTATGTACTGTGCCTCATAGTAAATCAAAGATTTGCTCTCTTAAACTCAGGGAGTATTGCGGAGCTATTCGGAGAATGTTGAATCATAATAACCCTGGAGCAAACAGGTTTGCAGCCTAGGAGGAAACTTTAATGAAATCGCTCAGCACTCACACTAATAGATCAGATAATGAGCTAATATCATGTAAAATGGTTTTCACGTACACTTTCCCGTACTTAGTTTCATAGTGGCCGAGCCAGCAGTTCTCTGGCATCCAGAATCAGTTTCATCTTCATCTGTCAGCAATCATTTTGTTTCTGTGTACATTTTTATTCCTATTGTGTTGAGTCATGTCCATAAGTGCCATGGCAGCACACAGTGTTCACAGTGTTACCGCTCACCTTTGACTGAGGCATTTGTTATAGTTGAATTAGGTGCACGTTTTGTTCTTTTGGCCTGCAGGCCACCCACTTCATGCATTGCTGTCATCATGACAGTGCACCGTGGGGTTCCCAAAAACTAGGCTGTATCTACTGGGCTGCAGTTCTGCTGCTTCAGGTGGTATACTGGCAGGACGGATACAACTGAGAGGGAAAGATTGGGTAAAAAGTAAATGGCAGTGCTTAAACCCACATCTTGTGTGTCTGAGTCCAAAGCTAATTCAAAGTTTCTATGGCATTTTCATACTTTCAGACGTTCATGTCACCACCAGCTCTGAGTTTTAATGAGCTTTTGTCTTTTGTGTGAGCAAAGGCGTGTTAAAGGATTCATGAACTGTTGGCTCGGATCAGGTCTTCTCCTCCTCCTGCACAACTTTACAACATGTGAGAAAGGCAGTTTGGGAGTAAGAGTACACAGGGATCTGAGGACGTGAGAATGGATCACCAGTACGCACTTGGCTAGTAATTTTCCAATCACAGGAGACTGACACTGCCAAAGGCACCTTGAGATCAGTGATTGAGTTGAGGCCAAATGTGCAACATGGTTCAAAGGAACACTATGTTTTCTAGACTAGAATCATTCCTATTTATCACAATGTGGGGTCCTAGAGTTTGGAAATACCTTTGTTCAACTTTGCTCTGAGCAGAGTCCAAAAAGTACAAGAAACATGAGCAGTGTGATGTTTCAGATGGGTTGTAAAGTATCAGTCAGTATAGCCAGTGTATCACTTTATTTGGGGCTAAAATTACAACTAGCCCATACACAGAGAAAAACCCAGCTTCTCACAACTTGTGTGTCGATCTCTTTTTAATGAGACTGCTCTTACAGACGAGCATTTGACAGATACTGACATTTTTCTGAAGAACTTCTTGTGGATAAAAAGGAGAACATTGTTATATTGTGACAGGGATTTTTGAATTACGTATCCTGTCATGATCACATTTTTTCTCAATGTAATTATCTCAACTAAATAAGTACTGGTTTAATAAGATTTACTAAGGAGACTTTTTAAGAAATTCTCATTTGTGTTTTCCCTGGATAGGATTTCCTTGGTGGACCACAGCGGTGGGATATATCCTGTTATCTGCATTTTCGGGATGGTGCACCTGCTATAAACCTACAACTCTGTAGCTGTTTATCTACTTGCATTCCCTCTAATTCAGACATCCAAACTGAAACACTGGAGATATGATTGGCTGAAGTGCTGAAATTTATCATGACTGGACTTGGTTTCAAGTGGTGAACTTGATACAAACAACAACAGCTGTTTTCTACACCGACGTAACATTTTATAAGCACTTTTAACAGCTGGGGAACTGTAACAAGCAACAGGTTCTCAGTTCAACACAACTTTAATAACTTTGCCAAGCTAACGGGATTTAAGATAGGAAATTATTTTGGGGAAACAAACTGCTCGAAGAACACCGGCGGCTGAGTTTGACTGCAGTGTTCTTCCACAATTTGAAGTTTTGCTTTCATCGTGTTTGTTAAGTTTAGTTAAGTTTAGTTGTATTTGAAAGCTACGTGTTCTAGAATATGAATGAAATTTTATTTATAAAGCACCAAATATCAACAACAGTCACCTTAAGACTTTTTATAGTCTAAGGCAAAGACCCAACAATAACAGAGAGAAAACAGAACTAAAGAGGATTTGAAATGAATATGTCAGATGTCAGAACAAGATCCAGAGTGTGATTCAGGTGGTGGGTAGGCTCATTTGATTGCAATAACAGGTTAAATGCAGTGTTGAGTCTCTCCTTTTTAGCATCTACATGGGTGTTAAGATAAACAAGTAGAATTATATTATCTGAACTGACGACTATCTATCACCAGGTGGATGATAAATAAGAAGTCTGAGTCTGCAGTAGGAGTCTGACAGAAGACTTTCGGATGAATTAAAATGTTGTCTTTGTCCTTGGTTGATTAATAAGCTAGAGTGGAAGATTGCTGCTACTCCTCCTCCTCAGCCTGTGATTCTGACTCGGGTGTTGACCTTAACAGGTGACTATTGGTTATAAATAACATCTTACACAATGATCTATGGGGTTGTTTTCTGTGGGAGTGCAGACTTGTTATAATGGATGGCTATAATAAGTAAGATTCTGAGAATTCATATTAATATGGTATTGTCTGGTTATATCAGAAATCTTCTTTCAGTATTTGATCCATATATTTAGCACTTTTTAAGATAGAACCTCTTCTAATGTGTCTAAAATGTCTTTGCTATGTTTCTTCTTGTTGTAAAAAGCAAAGCAACTAAAAGGGGATGTAAACAGTACCTCCAGTGATATTTTTTCCATTTCTCCAGCCACTAAAAGGCAAACATGGATAAAAGTGAAAGTCACATTCAGTATTTTTTAATTTGAATGAAATGCATTTCAGTTATCCTCATAAATGCCTCCAGTATTAGACAGCTGTGGTAAACACAGTCTGTTTGTAGCACAGTAGTAAATCTCCACTGAATTATAATGTTTAGACAGACAGTAACTGTACATGAAGATTGATGTTGGATGCAGGTTCCCATTTAGAGCATTACTCGCACAGAGATTGAGAGAATTACTTCACATATTCTCGAGCTGCATCCTCCAGAGAAGGTTCAAACACTGTTTCCTTTTTATATGCCTCCTTACGGAGGAGACAGACATAGACCCACAGTGTCACTTTTCATTTACATCTCCAGCAGCGGTTATGTCTTTCGTTCAGTAAACACCTTTTTTTCCTCCTGCTCTGTCTCAGTCTCACTTGTTTACTAGCTGGTGACACAGAGGAGGTTGACATAGATGGCCACCTTTGAGCACCTGTCATTCACACATACACATATTTTCACACGCAGCGGTGAGGTTCCTGTGTAAAGTACGCACAGGTGACCACTTCAGGGTGTCCATCACTTCACACACAAATATTGCATAAATAAACACAGACAGGGAGTGCTTGTGCCGAGGAGAGTCACCAGTGACCACCTCAGAGCACCCATTGCTTTACACGCCTGTGCATGCACACAGATTTGGGTTTTCCAAAGAGAGGGTTTTTCCTCTGTACAGTGAAACACATCCTAGCTGCATGTATGACCACCAACCTAAGCAGTAGGAGATGAGGTGCTGAAGAAGAGGTGCTGGAGGTGGAGGAGGAGCAGGGGGCCAAAATTCAGAAGCAGTGTGTGAAGCACCGAGTACATCCCATTAGTCATCAGCTTGATTCAACACATCATTGTGGACCACTCTTCTTTACGATTATTGAGTTCATTGAGGTTTTCATTTATTCATTTGTTTAATAGGGTTGAGATTTAGACTTTGACTAGATCACTGCAAAACCCATTCTTTTCTTTTTCAGCCATTCTGTTGTTTTTTTTGCTGCTCTGCTTGAGATCATCATCCTGTAGTTTGACACAGTTTTGGCAAAACCTAAGCTATTAGACAGATGGCCTCACAGTTCACTCTAGAATACTTTGGTATACAGAAGAACTCATGGTCGACTCAACAAGCTCAAGGTGCCCACCAACATGCTTGGCAGTTGGTATGAGGTGTTTGTGTTGATATGTTGTGTTTGTGCTTTACCATTGTGCATTTTGGCTAAACATCTGCACTTTGTCTGCATCTAACCAAAAGACATTGTTCCAGAAGTCTTGGGCCTTGTTCAGCTACAACCTAATCAGTGCTGCCATGTTCGTTTTAGAGAGAAAACACACTCCTCGCACCCCTTCCAAACAAACCATACCTGTTCAGGTTTTTCATGAACTGAGACTTAGAACCCAAGATGTAGGTCTTTTTTATATTTACTCAGAGCATGTCCACTCCAGAGAAGACCGACTATATGTTGGATTCTTTTCACCTTGTGAATAATACATCTTACTGTAAAGCGATAAATTTCAATTGTTTGGAATTGGCCTTATAAATTTGATAGGTAGCAACTGTTGCTTCTCTAAGATACTTGCTGGTGTCTTTTCTCCTTGGCATTGTGTTAACACAACACCTGAATGCTCCAAACCTGCAAACTGCCTCTGCTTTTAGAAGTGTTAACACTTGCTGATGATCAGTTAATACAGTGTTTGATTAGCAGTACCTGCTAAGAGGTTGCTACTTAGCCTCTTAAATGGAATCAATAAGACTGTACTTAGTTTATCACAGACTGCTTCAGCATTTCGGCTTGCTTTTTGTTAAATAAATGATGGCATGATGTAATCTGTCATGTGTTGTTGTTTATCAGAGGTTGTATGTTACCTAATCTTGAGACCTGATTGTGAGACTTTTTTTCAGGAGAGCACAGAAAGGGCTTACCCAAAAAAGTGGGAGGTAGAGGTGGTAAAAGAAAACTTTTACCTAAAATGTTAGTGTTGAATGCGCTGAAAAAAAGTGGGTGGACGCTGAATGAATAATACTCCCTTCGCAGCATGTAGTGTCAAGGTGCCCTTGGACACCCATCTGCAACAGTAAAGTCACTGAATGGACTGCATGTTTACAGAAGTGTTGGCGTCATAAGGAACACTGTGTTCTTTTTGCCTTTCTGTAACAAGGGGGGACCCAAATCCCAGTAACTGCATTCAAATGTTAGTGAACATGCCTATTTTTCACTTCATAAAATCTAGCTCTCTCTTATATATATATATATATATTGTACTTCACGTGTATATTGCAGTGTAACAGTAAAATGCTCATCTGTTTTACATTTTGGGAAGACGCAGCTGAAGCTGATATGAAGATGCATAATTCGGCCCTTTAAAAAGAGAACAGCTCAATTCTTTTGCTGTATAAATTAATTTAACCATTGAAAGTAGCACAAAACAGTTTAAAAGTTCACAATTAAAAAAAAACACAACTGCCCTGAGATTAAAAATAAATAATGGGTCAACAATAATCGGATTTTGACAGTTTCAAATCAGAACTCAGTATTTATTTTGAGTGAATTTAAACAAATTATTTGCTGCCTTAAAAAAATAATGGCAAAATTGTAGCAGTAGAGAAACTAACACAAAAAGTAGTACTCTGACACATATTTTAGAGGGTTAATAGCGGGTTAATTGCCATAAATAAATCATAAGCAAATCATTCATAAATTTGAAGAATTGTCTGAACTGTATGAAATACTTGGATGAATTAATCCAGAGGAATCTCCTGACTTACCTTTGTTGCAGAAACCCTTTTAAGCTTTGTGGATGACATCTTGTCCGGAGCCAGGTCTCCATGTGTGATGTTAGGTGACATCCCTGACCTACTGTCCTCCTCCATCAGTATGATTATTCGCTGCCTGGAGCCCGACACCACATACATGTAAGTATGGAGTCTGTTCTGAGCGTGTCATGTAATAAACAAAAGTGACCCGAAATAGGCACTCTGGTGGAGTTACTGTGTGTGTGTGTGTGTGTGTGTGTGTGTGTTTATAAGTAGTTTTAAACCTTGTGAGC
Source organism: Perissodus microlepis (assembly GCF_051167445.1). NCBI lineage: Eukaryota > Metazoa > Chordata > Actinopteri > Cichliformes > Cichlidae > Perissodus > Perissodus microlepis. Next base: position 3,507,370 of record NC_140478.1, on the reverse strand, counting down.
CACAAAACAACATAATAGTTAAAGAAGAACTGACTGCGTTACAGTCAGTGCGGGAGCAGCGGCTTCGCTCATGCACGATTCATTTGCAGTTTGGAGCATAGATGTGATTGCATCCCCTAGTCGTCCGCCGTGAGCGCTTTGGCACGAGCTAGGTGCCCACGGCAGCACCCACTGCTTGTTGAGAGTAAGAGCGATAAGCGCTTTCACGTCAAAAAGTTGTCATAAACGAGTCTCCAATAACACCAGAAAAAGTAGCCAGATTTGTCCCTAGTTGCTTTTTAGAAAAAAAAGTCGCTAAATATAGCGACAAAGTTGCTAAGTTGGCAACACTGTCTGTAGAAAAATAGGCTTAAAAGAATTGCTTACCGCAAAAACAAAATAGCTAACTCTTTAGCTAATAATGAGCTAATTTGTTAGCTCCAGACTGAATGTGGCCTCTTCTAACTTTAAGTTCAATTTTATTTTTCAGTATTATTATTGCAAATTTTATATATTTTTGATTTTAAATCATTTGATACTTTTGAAGTTAGCACTGTTGTTCACACTATGTTTTGCTTCTTTTTCAAATGTTATGAAGTACTAGCTGCTACTAAGCTAGTTAGTTAGCAACAGCAAATAATTTGATTCTTTTGATTTTTGTTTTATTTTTTGACATCACATGCAGCACTATCAGAGAAATGTCAATGTATCTTGTTTTTGTGGTTTTACAATCTTTCAAATCCTCTATAATGTACCTTTTATGTACTTCTCTTATTAAGTAACAAACTGTAGATCATTTGGTTAAATGATCATTGTGCACCATTTGTCTATTATAAGCCACCGTACCTTGTGCCGGGTAATACAATCAGAACATCTGTGGGCTTTACACATTTTCCTAAATATTTGTGCAGCCTAGGTGGATTATGTTTATTTTTTTAATATTTTTTCCCCATATTGGCATGATGGTGTCATGCAGTTCCTTCATATTTTCGGTTGCACATCCATAATGGGAATCTCCCCTTCCACCATAAAGGTGGTCTATTGGATTGAGATCTAATCAATTCTGAAGCTATTTGGGTCAAGTGAACTCATTCTCATATTCAAAGAAACCAGCCTGACATGATTTTAACTTTTTGGTACGTTATCTAGCTGGTAGCAGATAGATTGTGGTCATAAATGGATGGACATGGTCTCCAACATTACTCAGGTAGGCTATGGGATTTAACAATGTTCAGTTGGTACTAATGGGCCCCAGGTGTGCCAAGAAAATATCCCCCAACACATTACATCACCAACACCAGCCTGAACCATTAATACAGCACAGGATGAACATTACTTCCATGCTTTCATGTTTTTTATGTAAATTCTGAGCCTGCCATCCAAGCAGCAGAAATCGAGCCAGCACAAACTGTATCCTCAGATTTTCGGTCTGCTGCTGTAGCTTACCCGCTTCACTGTTTGACAGAGAAGCTCTTGTAAGATGGTGGCTTGAGTTACTGTTGCCTTCCTATCAGTGCAAAGCAGTTTGGCCATTCACCTTTGACCTCTGGAATTAACAAGGCATTGCCACTCACTGACTATTTCCTCTTTTTCGTAAACCCTAGAGACCCTTGCAGATCAACAGTTTCTGAAATACTCAGACCAGTTTATCTGGTATTAACAACCATGCCACGTTGGCACTCCTTCTTTAACTTCAGATTCTCAGTTTGAACTTCAAAAAGTTGTTTTGAACATGACTAAGTATATTGAGCTCCCATGTGACTGATTAGATTTTTGTGCTAATGAGCAGTTGAACAGGTCCTTGTCAGATTTAAAAACCTCAGTGGTCTGTCGGTGTATGTATATGCTTCCAGTGCAAAATTAAAAACACACACACACAGATGCACAAGCACCGGATGCTCAGATGCTCTCATTAGCATGCTCACACTTATCCCACAGAAAGCTTGCCAGGTGGGAAGCCACATGCATAACACACACATACACAGACATTGCAGAGCAAAGAACAGGGTGGAGAGGGGAAAAAGAGGGAGAAGAGAGAAAAAAAGAGCCAAAAATGCAGAGGTAACGTTTGGGGCTGAGAAAGAAAGAGAGGAAAGAGTGAGAAAAAGATAAACAGCAGTGTGTAGAGGCAAAGAGAAGTAAAGAAAAAAAGGGCAAAAGGCCCATGGACAGAGCTTCTTCAAACAATTTTGACGTATGTGGGTTCGGTGAACAGCTACACATGCTCTTTTAATTCCAGTATCAGCGAGATTCCTGCTCTTTCTATCCTGTCTGACAGCTCATTCATCTCCCTGAGCTCTTAGCTTGGGGAGAGCCTCTGCACCGAGGCCTTGTCTCTCCCATCAGCTCTTTATATTTTCTATAAAGATGGATTCCGTACAATGCTCATGAATGGCACTTTGTAGAAGCAAAATACGCTCTTTCAGATAAAATATGCCCAAGAAAGGCATGCTAGAAACTCAAAGACAGCAAAAAAAAAGATACTTTGCAGTTGCATTAAAAGCAAAAGTTCAGTCTTTGAGTATATGATGGAAAGATTCAAATGGCTTTCTTCTAACCGAGAATATCTGTCATTCACTCATCTATTTCTTTACACCTCTTTGCCTTTTGAGTGTTCGTACTGCTACATCTTTCTTTGTTACTGCAACAATTGGCCACTAGGTGGAGATATTCATTCAGTGAAACTAGCTGTGCAGAGAAAGGCAAATTGGGAGTGTGGCACTGTTCCCGTATTGATAATGCAGGCCCTGGTCTTCAAAGCAGGGGGTCTTTCGATTGGATTAACAGCTGCAGGAAATGCATCAGCTGTGACATGTTTGCTGCTGCTCATATGTTTTTTGTTCAGCAGAATACACTGCAGGAAATCCATTTTATTACTTTAGGTTTTATAGATTTTCACTAACAAAATGGAAAAATGGACTTTATATTTCACAGTGTGTGTGTGTGTGTGTGTTGTGTGTGTGTGTGTGTGTGTGTGTGTGTGTGCAGGTTCCGGCTATGGGCAGTAGACAACACGGGGCGCCGTTCGACTCCAAGTGAAGTCACCATCAAAACTCCATGTCCAACTGTGGATGACGTCAAAGCACAAGGTGAGGGGAAAAGACTGTACATCATTATTTGTGTAGTAAATATGATTGTTATATGATGTCAGAAAAATATGGGGGGAAAAAATTATATTTGGTGCAATTTTTTTTGTTTGTTTTTTTTTATTTACCGGACAGACATTTGCTCTTTCTATTTGCAGTCATGTCTCAAAACCGCACAAAACAGATGTTAGATGAGTTCATCGAGCGAGTCATAAAGACACAGGCAGATAGTTTTCCTCTCTGGAGTAGAACTGTTTATGGACACTGTACACTAAGATCTCACGAGAATATTGGTTATAAAGTGTGCTATTTCATGTCAGAAATTAACGAGCTGAAATCATTTGCCACCCTGTGCACTAGTGAAGCTGCATACCAAAGACTTTATAGATCCTGCTGCTGAGTTGGAGACAGGGCCGTAGACATTTGGGTAGTGTCCCAGTTTTCACCTTTTTGCCACTACAATTGAAGTATGGCTTTAATTAAAGGCCCTGGCCAAAAGTACCTTAACTGTCTTTTTTTCTGCCCTAGTACCACATTTCCTGGTGCTAAGGGTGGGCTGATTAAAAAAGTTACGCAAAAGCTGTTTCAGTGATAGGTGTGGGATATTTCTTCATTCCTAAATTAAGCAGGCAAATATTCAAGAGTTCATTTCAAGTGATGAATGATCATGGGATCCTTTTCATGGTGAAGAAAAAACCTTTTACAACGGTCCCCAGAGGGGAAAAACACTCCCCCTGTAAGGTAGCTATCCGTTATTGAAGTCTACCATAAAGAGGCTTTGTGGACGACGCTTTGACAGAAGGTTCAACCTCATGAACAGAAAGGCCAGGTTAGACACTAACTCTCAAACAGCATTCTTTGGACGGATGAAAGTAACATCAACCTGTAACAGGAGTAACAAAAAATGGAGAAGGCTTGGAACAGCTCATGATCTGAACACAGTGAAGGCTGTGTGATGTATGGGCACGAGTGGTTTCCAATTGTACTTGGGTCACTAATGTTTATTAATGATGTGACAGAAGACAGAAGCAGCCAGATGAATTCTGAAGTGTACTGTGATCCATCCAGCCATCCATTCTCTTCCGCTTAAACAATTTAGGGTCGCAGGCACCCTGAAGCCTATCCCAGCTACCGCAGGGTGACAGGCAGGGTACACGCTGGTCTGATGCAGGGCCAAGCAGAACTTGCAAACTTGATATTGTCTATAATAGTGGACAAAGGCCTAAAAAACCGGGCTAAACAGGGATAAGCCACGTGGTCAGTCAGGTTGAATTTCACTAGCGGAGAAAAAAACCAAAGGGAGTAAGACACATCACAAACATCTGCAGACTTCAAGCCATCATTACATGGAAGGACTTCAGCAAAATATTAAAGTTCAATAAGGATTTTTTTAAATTTGTCCAATTCCTATTTGAACCCTATTAAGGGGCTACTTAATTTACTGTGCTTGACTGTGAAAACAATTTCCAATGTAATTGTCTAATTGTATAAGAAAAGATGTGCCACTTAATGCAGTTGGTTTTAATTACTGGAAATCTATGCATGGTGTGAAATGCAGTACATGCCATGTAGTTGCTTTTACTGATTTTCTTGGCATTGTCACTTCCGAGAGGACTTACGCCCCAAGGTTTTAGTTTCTTCAGTGAATTCTTCAACTTTGTTGTTGATGATTTATCCCTTTTAAAATGATCGGTAATGGTAGTGAGACCAAAATATTCATGTAAAATGACATCTGCTTTATTCATCTGAAATTGGAGCTGCAGAAGAAACAGGAAAGAACACATCTTCTCCACTTATGAGGCCATTATATTTAACAGTACCCAATAACTGAGGGGAAAAAACTGCAATATGTCCAACATCTTTGTCAACATCAAAGAATCTCTTCCAATGACCCCATAAACAAACGCATATTACAGTTACTGTGTCGCTGATCCTCCATCCTTGGGTATTTCACACAAACATGTGACCTCTGTCATCACTGGGAAGAAAGGGGTGCTGATCACTATCCAGTAACCAACATCCTAATTTGGGATTAGACTTCTTAATATTATTTCTTTATTACTCTGCCTCGCCCATACCTTACCAACTGACATAATTCCACATGGATTCCTGTCGTGTCCTACAGTAATCGAAATTAAGAATGCATTCGTCAGCCTGTCAGGATCACTGTTAACAACATTGTTTAAAATGAATGCAAAAACAGATAAGACCTGCCCCAGACAAACATTCTTGTCTTGCTATGAGCGATCTGCCCCGTCTGTCTACAGAAAGCGTGACTGAGTGTGAACTCAGCGAAGCTCCCCACCCAAACCTCAACAGCGTATCCAAAACAGCAGCGAGGCTAGCATGGATTCAGGAGAAAGATGAGTTTGTCATTGGAACATCTTGCCTGGATCATTTAATATCAACTAGCCCCAGTCAGCCTGTTCATTAAACATAAAAAAGGGTTTGAACTGATCACCGGTATTGTTCTTTATTGTTGGGCATAGTTAACACTCATTTCCTGCTCCTATTAAAGCTGCAAGTTAACCCCGATTGTCTATATACTTTCAGAAATTGCAGATAAGATATATAACCTGTTTAACGGCTACACCAGTGGGAAGGAGCAACAGACAGCTTACAACACTCTGATGGACCTGGGCGCTCCTACACTGCACCGTGTGCTTTACCACTACAACCAGCGCTACGAGAGCTTTGGTGAATTCACCTGGAGGTGTGAGGATGAGTTGGGACCCAGGTACGGTTATTTGACTGTTTCTTTTCTTCCTTAACGAGTCAACAAGAACAAAAGATGCCACACTGGAAAATGCATGTTTATTGAACACCACAGGCAGTTTAGTTTTACCCACGCTGGAAACGACAGGAAAAAGTGACTTTTCTGCCAGACAATTGGGACTCAGCTTGTATTTCAAAAGTGCCCACATCTCTGACGTGTAACCTCAGATCAGAAAAATGCATTCCTTCCAGCAAATTGATCATCAACTTTAACTTGATCACCAATTTATCAGCAGAACCCAACAATATACAAAGCCCTGTAGGTCTGTCTTGAGTCAGACTTTTACAGAATACCAAAAGCCTGAGCCATCTTAATAACGTGTAGACTGCGTTTACTGTAATCAGTCTTCCAGATATGCGTTGCCCTCCCACCAACAAAGTGCAATCTGTCATACTGAGCTTGTGCAATTGACACTGACATCTTCAAACAATAACAGTGTGAGACTGAAGAAAGTGGCAACTAGACAAGAGTCTGGATTGGATCACAGTTTGTCAGAACAACACTTCAAAGTGCAATTTGAGCAGATAGGCCTTTCATAAACGAAACATTCACCAGCAATCCTGTAAAACCCAGAAAGCTAGGACTGAATTACAAGACATAGATGTGCTCTATTAGTGATTACTGCACCCCCAACAGCTTATAGGAATTTGTTCCCATTCTGACACAGATCTAGATAGCTACTATCAGGTGCGATGAATAAATCAACAAATTGTGTCATATATAAACATGTGTATTATAATATTCTCACTGTCTACATATCCCAAGATTACACCAATAGTACATTAGTAACTAGTTCATTGAACGAGTACTGTGGGTATCCAGAGCTTGATCTTTTTTTTTTTTTTACCAGTGTAGTGTAGGAGTTTATGTGAATTTCTGATATTTAAGTATTAGTCTATTTAATGCAACTCATAACAACAACAAAAAAAATCCTAATCTGCCTCAGTTGACATTGAAATATACAGAGGGCTAATCTCTGGAGCTGAAAAAGTAAGCTAGCTGCCACTTGACGTTGGCGAGTCAATCCCCTTAGACTATGTTAAAACTGAAAACTTTCCAACACTTTCCTACAAATAAATGTTATAGTCTTTATGGATTCTTCCCTCCCTTCAAAACAACTCTGAGTGAGGTGTTTTTTTTTCTTGCAACTCCTTGAGTTAGCTTGTGTTAGCTAATGACGTAGCACTCAACTTTTCATGCACATACGTTAACGTTTGGCCCCAAAGCTGACATCGCTGAGTGATGCTATGTTGTCCAGAACGGGCTAACGTTAGCCTACACATTGTCTTTGCATTTAACTGCTCTCTGGAAAAAACATCTCATCTTTGGTACCCTAGCTGTGTTTTTTGCCCAACATGCGCTGCAAGCAATTTCTTTTGCACTGCACTTACATTTGGCCTGAGCATCTATTCCCACAACAATCCGCACAAGTTGTCTGACGTGATCTGTTCTTGTGCATAACAACAGTTACAGCTTGAACAGAAAACAGCTCTAAATAAAACCAAAACTGTGCTTCATACACTTTTCGGTGCAAGCGCTAATTTGTTCCACCGTTATTACAAACACATTTATAGGGTCTCCATTATATCAGCTCTTTCAAAAGCTGTTGTTTTGACTCTCAAAGGTGGGCAGATGTGCCGCTCACAGTTTCCAAAGTGCTGTCTCTGATTGCAAAGCGGTTGTTTGTGTGAATTAGAGTTACGGGAGAAAGTCAGTCAAACTGACTGGGAAGCCGAGTGCTTTTAACCTCTGTGACATCACCGGGGCCATTTAGTAACTCGCAACCATGGAGGGCCCCAAATTTCCGCCCAAACTACATATAAGTACCCATAATGTAAAACTGTAGCTTAATGTTTTATAAACAGAGCCATGTGTCTGATATAAAACCTACTTATAAACAGCAGTCTGTGTTACACGCTTTCGCTTTGGCAGGTGAAACTGATTAGCAAAGGCTCCCTTAATTCTGTGTTTCTCCCTCCGTCTGTGGGCTCACCCGCCCTAAATGAAAGGTTGGTTTTAATAGGGACCATGCTGGAAAGAGTTGATGTAATTGAGGGAGTTGCTTCTGAAGTGTTCCATTAAAATACACTTACATTAACAGCCTCCCAATTTAGTTAAAGGGAGGGGTGATTAATGTTAATAAAGGCACCTCAGAGCTGGAAAAGTGGCAGAGAAGTGCATTTGAGGTGAGAGCTGGCAACAGGGGAAGGAAGTATAAACATGTTTTGTTTAGCCAAGTCATCAAATGAACATTAGACTTTCCTATGTATCTAGTGTAGAGTGAGGAAAGACCTGAGCTGTATGCTGTCTATTGTTACCAGGCGAGCATGCAGGCAGCGAGGTTAATGGCCTCACAGCTCCGCCGCCGTGTGTCTGAGTGTGCTGACAAGCTTCCCTGTGGTGTCAAGCAGTTTGTTTCTCTGACGTTATTTGACCGTTGGGGAAAACAAATGCAGCAGATAAATGGCCGTACCTATGCCAGGACAAAAATACTACTGATATCATTTTTAAGAAACCAAAATAACCGTCATGCATATTTCTGGCTTTTCAGGCATCCTGGGTTGATGTTGGCCCGATGCTGCAAAAACACCTCAGATCATGATGATCATTGTCATTCAGCTGAACCGGGAAAACATTTTTCTAATCTAGACTAGACTCATTATGGACATATTAGGATAAAGATTGTATTTCTGTTTAATTCCAGACAGAATTTTTAATCTGTGGCTTACTGCCTATTTTTCTAAGCAGATGACTGTAGAAATAAAAAAGCTAAAAAAAAAAACCCTAAACTAAACATTAGGGTTGGGGCAGAGCTGCTACTACTGCTTTGATGAAACTGTCTCTTTGTTCTGATTGTCTGATCTGATTCTGATCTCCTTGCATTTCGTTTGCTTTTTACAGAAAAGTAAACTTGGATTGTCTGTTTGTACTAAACTATCAAGGAAACTGCACCTGCATACTTTCTATTAAGCAGTGCTTCAGTATTACTGTATAGGGGAAACAGCGCTCGCCCCAATGGAACTTGAAGTCCTATAGAAAACAACGTGTTCCTTTTGTAAACATCGGTTCCCAGTGGAGTCAAAAAGAGGACTAAAGCACCCTATGCTTTTGGGTAGGCCTGCCTTGTAATTAGTAAGTCAGTACCGTACAAGAGTGCAGTTTTCCTTGGTTTCACAGTCAGATTTATCTCTCGCTCATCACGTTAGGTTTCAAAACATCAAGACGGCAACTGCAAAAATGCTGCTGGGCTTCAACGTTGGACTTTACTAACCAATTACTGGCATCGCGGTGGCTACATTCAGTTCTTGGTGCCACATTTGATGGAAATGAAAATAGTAATCAATAGTCAAAGTGAAAAAATGATGCAGCAGCCTAGTCAATTTTGCTGAAATTTCATTACAGCAATTCAAATTCAATCAATTCAATCAGTCAGCCTGACAATACTGGGGCATGCTTCTAATTAGACAGTGGATGGTGTCCCAAGGGATCTCCTACCAGATGTTGACCAGGGCATCACAGACCTCTTTGACAGTCCGAGGTGCAGCCTGGTGGCATCGGATAGACTAAACCATAATGTGCCAGTGGTACGAGCGTGGGAGCCAGTCAGTGGTATCAATTCCTTCTTCCTGGGAACTGCCTGAATACTTACCATATGAAGCCAGGCATTGTTGTGCTCTAGGAGGAACCCAGGACCCACTGCACCAGTGTAGGGTTTGACAGTGGATCCTGGTACCTAATGGCAGTCGTGGTGTCGTTGCCTAGCCTGTAGAGGTCTGTGCGTCCCTCCATGGATTTACCTCCTCCAGACTATGCCGGGCAAGGAGCTCAGGGCCCACTAAAGGACATCAGGCGCTCAGGCCACCCTCAAGAAGTCTGTTTCTGATTGTCTGTGAAGGTTCTCAGTCATCCAGGTCATCGTAGTCAAAGGAGCTTGCAAAGAAAAGCGTCTGGACTTCTTTAAGTTTACTTGAAGACGTTTCACCTCTCATCCGAGAAGCTTCTTCAGTTCTGTTTCTGATTGTTTGGTCAGAGACATTCACACCAGTGTCCTGCTAGAGGTCATTTTGTAGCTCTGGCAGTGCTCATCCTCTTCCTCATTGCACAAAGGAGCAGATACCAGTCCTGCTGATGGGTTAAAGACCTTAGAGTAGAGTACCCTAGAGTAACTGCCTGTCTCCTGGAATCTCCCCCATGGTCTTGAGACTGTGCTGGGAAAAATATAAAACCTGTTGGCAATGGCATGTGTTGGACTACCTGGACAAATTGCAATCTGTGCAACCTCTGCAGCGTCCAAGTATCGCCTCATGCTACCAGTAGCGGTGTTGCCCCTAACCAAATGCAAAACTAGCAAAAATTCAGTCAGAAAAGACGGGGAGGAAAAAAATGTCAGCAAGCCTCCACCTCTAAAAGCTTTCATTTTGGGGCTGTCTCATTGTTGCCGCTCTAGTGCACCTGTTGTTAATTATATTAACATCAAAGCAGCTGAAACTGATACACTCTAAAGCGACAACACCAATATCCCAGAAATGTGTTCCTTCTATTTATTTTTATTTTTTGAGCACCTATGTGTCTGCCTCATAGAATGGCATCGTATTGCCTATATTCTAACTAATATTGGGACGTTTTACAGTAAAAAAGCTGTAAAATGCCAGAATAATTGGCATAGCTAACACTGTATGCATTGACCTGGTACTTGGTAAGAAATTGGTCATAAACATCCATGAAATTAGTCCTTGCTGTCCTAAAGCCTTGCTGTAAGTCTCTTTAGTTGTGGTTTGTCAACAGTTTTGTGGTGCTTGAGAGACAATATACCTCTCCCATCCAAACACCTCAGGTCTGTTGTGCTGCTGAGAGTAAACAGCAGGGTGGACACAAACTCACACACACTCAGACCACAAATGCATACCCACGCACATTTTCATCTTCCCAGATCAGTTCGACTTGTTATGAAGAGAATTCCCCAGTTTCCCTGTCACAAACAATGAGGACAGAATAAACGAGATTTTCATTAGCTAGTCAAAATACAGATAACAAGAGCCCCGCTCAGGCTCTGACTCAATGTAAACTCGTATCAGCCAAGTAAGCAATATCTGGAAACAAATGAATGAACAAATGTGGCTTTATCTTTCTTGTGGCGGCAGATATTCAGATCTGCTGTTTTTAGAAACGTATCGGATCTCACTGACGAGAACCTTTGGCATTCTCCACGGGACATTTGTACTGCCTTTTTCATGCAACATTGCGTGATGCTTTAACTCAAACCATAAACTCACCGAAAGACTGTCTCTCCAAGGCTCGACAATTCTCCTCCCGAGGGCCAGACCTTGTCATCGCCGGGGGAGCACCCGTCATGTTAGGCACGCCGCCTGGCTATTGACTTCGAAACGCTAGATATTTTGGCTTGGCTGAAAAGAAAGAAATCCTCGATCCTTCCGTCCCGACCGTGTCCTTGGTTGGACTCGGTGCCCTTTGATGAACTGAAAATATTTGATCCTTTTTGTTGAGTTTCTTTCTGTTTTTCCTTGACAGTCTCTCTAATCAGAGCGCTTGCGATAATAAGTATTGTTATAGTTGGAATTTCTCTCAGGAAATCATAATCACCGCAGACTGTTTACTTTGCTCGCTGACTTTTTATAGTTGAGACAAGGATGAAAATACACACACACTTGAAGCAGAAGTGCCTTTTTGCTGTTTGTCTGCTGGTGATTTATTGGTTTCTGTGATACTGAAGAATGAACAGAAATATATAAATATTTACATACTCTGGTATAGACTTTTAATAGAAAATTGCATTATCAGTATCAGTACACATTGTTATGAGTTTGCTTACCAATTACATGAACCTTATCAGCAGCATCAGAGGCAACCCAGGGGGCCATTGACTGGTTCCACTGCAGTTAGAGTATTTTTAGCAGTTTGTGCGTTTTCACCTTTTTTTTCCCCATTTGTAGCCTACTCACATGATACTGTAATGTAATAAAAAATAGACCATTATGTTCCCTAAATGTATAATGTATACTGATGTTGTTCAGTATTAAAGATAAAAAGTTCTGACAGATCAATGAGAAAACTTTTTTGTTCCATGTGTACATTAGATTTTAAATGTGACACGTTACTTCACTGACTTCGTTTATTAAATTATAGTTACAATTATATCTTGTTACAAAGGATCTTCAGTTACCTACAGGCCAGCCAAAGAGAAAGGAGAAAAAAACATTCAACTAATGCACTTGCTACAATCAGCTGTTTTCAGAGTTTTGAAGTGGTCTACAGCTTTTGGGTAGAGATGATATGGACAGGGCTTTTATTTTTGTTGCACAAAAGAACAAGAATAAAGCGGGACTTAAGCAGTGCAGGATCATCTAGACAGAGAATGGAACAACAGGTAGCCACCATCCAAAGAAGAGCTTTCAGTGTCTTTTAAGAAGCCCGGAGATGATTTCCTGAAGACTACTTAAAGAAACGTCCGAAGAGAGTTCAGACTGTGTCGAAGGATAAACATGGTCATATGAAATATTAACTTAGATTAGAATTGTGTAAACTCAAGATGCTCTATTTCCACATATGTTTGCAAATGTTTTCATAAATCGCTAATTCCCACTTTACAAGAAATCTTTATAGAAATGAGGGGTTGCAACACTTTTTCAAGTTTGCTGCTTGATAGTTAGATATCATTTAAAGCCTGAATCTATGAGAATTGACTTTAAAAAGTATGAATTAGCCCCAAAAAGTCAAAAACCTTATCTGACCTAAATTTGGTCTTCGCAGTCTTTTGCAAGTCCAGTTGACGTCACGCAGGGCTGCTACTATTAGATGACTCACTGGACCATTCTGTCTCCTTGTACCTATGGCTCTAAGATGTGTGCTGGATGTCCCTCAGTGTCAGATCAGTGATTCATGAACATGGCTTTTTTTATTTATTTATTTTATTTTATTGTGGAAGAAGTTGCAGGGAGGCATTTCTGGAAAGTGGGGCCAATTCTAAGGAAAGATGGTGTTGGTGTCAATAACCTCTTTTGTTTTTGTGTTTTGTGGGTTTTTTATGCACTGTGTGTGTGTGTGTATACCAGCACCCAATGGCACACAGTTGCAGCATAGTTCAGGTCTTTTGTGCTGAATGTTTTCCTTTAAACGCATCTGGATGGATAACCGCTGTGTTGACAGTCAGACTGTGGGGCAAGACTCTTCATCGCAAAACTGCTGAAAAGTGCTGGGTTTAAGCCGGAGAGCGAGCTCTCATCACCAGCATCTATCCCACAGAAAAGAAAAGTCAGGTCAGTTTGAAAGTTTGAGGCTTGTGATGAAAAAGCACAATGTGTATGGTTATTACAGGACTTCCAGGGAGCAATTAAGCTCTGGCTAATTCTATTAAAAAAGGCGATTATATTTCCCTTCTTTCTTTGGGACAGATTTTAAAATTTTTCTTTATTTCTACTATGCCCTTTGACGCCCTTCAACCCCAATCCCAGCACTGGTTTTTAGTCCCCTCTGCCTCACCCTTTTCACAATAAAAGACATGCAAATATTAGGCCAGTGGCTAATTCGTGTATGTCTGTATGCCTGCTTGGATATGCACGGTCAAAACCACACAAATGTTTGGGGTTTGCATCGTTTTTTTGCAGCTCTCACGTTGTATTGTGGAAACCATTTTCCATCCCTATAGATGCACAAGAGTTTATGGTGACAGCCGTTGCTATTTGGAACCTGTGGAATGTTCCTCAGCTTTCCTGAAAAATGAAAGCACAACAAACCACATTTATGAATATTGAAATAAATATCCCCTATTTCCCCAGACCACTGACATGTGTGTCAAAATATTGGGAATATAAAGAGGTTTCAGAAAAACTTTATGAATGGCAGTCTAACTGCAGACTACCAGCACAACACAGAGCTGCCTGTCTACTGAGAGGCAGTGCAACAAGGCTGGCATCATTAAAGTAACAATTTCTCTGCAGCTGCAGACAACATCACTAAGGCTGTCGACATTAGGTTTTAAAGACAGTCCAGTAGTGTATACAAAGTACAAGTGCAACATGTTGCTTCTCATGTATCTTTACATGTGAAGTGATTTGCAAAATCTGCCAAAAATAACACAGGCACTGATGGTGTCTTGCCCGTTTAAAGGGAGCTGTGGTGTAAAGAGAGCACTGCTTTTCCAGAAATAACATGAACACACACACACTAGGAAATAGGGTGATGAGCTGTATGTTTACAGAACAGCAGTTAATGCGGTGTTGGCATGAGATGGGAGATGAAATGCAGCAGAATCCACAGGCCACCGCATCGGTATTATTGCAGCGTGCGAGTCCATTCAAAACAGCAGTGAACTGCAGCTTAACAGCAAAATCAAACGGTGAAAAAAGGACTTGTGGGTTATCATTTGAATGGGAGTTTGACAAGTGGATATTAGCTTGCCGCAGAGACTGGAAGAAAAAAGTTACAAATAAAAAAACATTTTTCTTGTTTGCTCCTAATGGCTGGTTTTATTCAAAGTTGAAATCCAGATCAGACTACAAATTCTATCCAAACTCAGCATCGTATAAAACCAAATGTTCCAGGTACCCCAGGAACCGGGCACGTGGAGGTTTGCCAGGATAAAGCCCAAAGCAGAATCTCATTGCTGAAGAACGGGCAGGCTTCAGAGGTCATGTGATCAAGGCCTTCGACAGGGCGGTCTGCCATGATCACGTTTAACAACAACATCAATCTTGTCATTGAAGAGACTTTCATTATTTGACTATAATATTATAGACTAATATTTGTGAAAAATAAATAAAAATTACAAAATAGGCAAATGAGTTATTATCAGGCAATCATTAATGTTCTCTCAAGTCTTGGTAATCAGGGAACAAAGAACATGATCATTAAAAATGACACAACAACAACTACCTTTGTTTTGATAAGACTTTTCTAAGGCTTCGTTACCAACTATGAACACTTTTTACAACATAAAAAGCATTAAAAACTTCAACATAAAGCATTAAAAACTGAGCATTACCTGTACAAATGAAAGCACCATTAGGCTACATGCACTTATTGGTGCATGGGTCAGTAGGTAGCAGTGTGTGGCACACCTCAGTCACATCTAGATGTTTTCACGAAGGGTAAAGAAAAGCATTGTTCATCACGTTAGTAGAAAGTAGGAAATTTGATATCTGACCCAGATGGCAGTTAACTTTTGTTTACATGGGACCTTTGATTTACTGCAAATAGATATTTTTATCTTTAAAGTGAGACCAGGTAACTTCTCGAAGAACAAAGAGCACATTCTTCCTCTCACTAATGAGACACTGAAACCACAAACACATCATTAATCTTTGCAGGGCTTTCACTGCCTCAATTGGTCTGGTGGAACCAGCTCATGCTAGCTAATGTTAGCGAACTTTAGAACTGTACAACAGTGGCACTAACATAACAAAGTGTGCTTTTTTTGCTTGATGATTCCTGTCTGCTTCTTCTACTATAATGCAATGTTTTCATGTTTCTTTTGGTCCTACACGCCACCTCTGCCGATTTCTTAGATACCACAAAAATTGAATAATTTAATCCAAGACCATCAACACAAAGAACCTGAATCAAAAACTAGCCATGCGTGAGTGGATTTTGCTCTTGGCCAGTATTGTTGGAAGGCTAACCACCAGACTGGAGGGCAAATGTTTGTGACAAAATAGTCTCATGCTAAGAGTCTATACTATTTCTGTCATTCACCTCACCACACACAAAAACACAGCATATTACATTTATCCCGCTAGGGGTGAGCTAGTCTGAAAAACCTGGCTCAAAGTCTGACATTTGTCTAACTGTCTCTAACCAGCCATCTATCTTTAACTCTAACCAAACATTGAGGAATGACCAGTTGGGCAGAGTAGGCTCAGCTCTCAATAGACCTTACAAAACCTTCAACTTTTCTTTTGTTTGATCTTTACATATATTGTATAGTACATGTGTTCCGGGGAATTTTCATATCAAGCCTTCTCAAAGTTGAATTAATTAACCTCATATCAAAATATTGAAATATTTTTAGTAAAATTTTCCTTCTTGTTTTCAGGATAATGCCTTTACTCTCAGTGAACTGGAAGAAATGCATGTATAATTAAAAAATAAATAAATTCAGGGCAGTAAAAAGGGTGTTTGGTTTGTCCACCATTTGTCCAAATAGTTCACTTTTAACACTAAATGTTTTGTTTCCTCTGCTTGTGCCTCTGCCTCCAAAATCTTAGGTTCCAAGTTTATTTCTGAAAGCAATGCACTAATTAAATTTTCTGATGCCAATACCTTGTTTTCATGCACCTGCAGATACTGAGTACCGATCTGACACTACTGCTCTCATTTACAGTCATGCTTCCATTTCCTTTCTTTTCTCTTCTTAGTCTAAGTTCATCTTACCTTTACAGCTCCTCACGCACACACACATATCAGTGTGGCATATAAGCGAAATAAACACTTGTGCAACAAAAGGACCCAAAGCACACAGCGTTGCAAGTCCAGTGATGCACCAATGACTTAGGGGCCATCAGGCCTAGCCTCCTATTCCCTCCACCCTGCAAGCAGAAGAAGACTATAGACCACTTTGAACTTAAAAGGCTGGAGACCCAGATACCACCGGGTGATCCAGGTGATGGCATCCTTTATGTGATGGAGCCACTGCAGCGGGGCCTGATCCGAACAGACGGTGGGATGCGATGGCTGCTGTTTGATCCATCCATCCTTAGGGCGCACCTGCCTGCCTCCCAAGTGGTAGCCCAAATACTATATCTCCCTCCGCCCAACAGTACACTTCTTCTGGTTGGCCGTAACCCCCGCCTGCCTCAGGGACTCCAGTACCGCAGCCACCCACTGCACATGCTCTGCCCAGGTTTCACTGTGGATCATAACGTGATCCAAATAGGTGGCAGCATACACAGTGTGCAGGCACAGCATCTGGTCCATGAGGCTTTGGAAGGTGACTGGGGTTGAAAACAAGCCAAAAGGAAGTGAGAAAAATTGGTACAACACAGAACCGTCTTTCCTCACCCTGCCCTCTGGGAGGCGTTTCAGATCCATATGGGCCAGAACAAACAGACTCAGGGACAGCTTTTTCCCTAAAGCTATCACCATACTCAACTTTGCACAAAAGTAATCTGCACTGAAACATCTGCATTGACCACTGCACCTCTAGACATAAACCGCCCCTACTGCTCATTCCGTTGCTCCTTGGACTCTAGCATGAACTCGTGTAGAAATTGTCAGTGCTCAAACTGTCTGTCTGTGTCACTCTTGTACTGTGTATTTATATTATTCATATGGTTAATTTATTACATAGTTTCTTAAAATGTGCTAGTATATATGCACTTTTACGGAGCTGCTTTTTAATCTTGTTATACCGTGTATAATGATAATAAAGGTTTTTATTATGCTTTCACTCTGCCTCCAGCAAAGGCCTGGGCTGAACCAGGGTCTGTGTGCAGCCCGAGTCCACATACCCTGGTGTATACCCCCTTAGCACCTTACTGGCACGCTGTACGTCCCTCTGAGACTGATGGAGGGTGTTGAAGGGCCAGCAACACAGAGCACCTGTCCCACTTCCATCCGTGGGCACTTTCACCTCCAGCACTCCTGCCCTGACACTGGTGTGGCTCCCAGTGAGTAAGGGGCAGTGTCCATGGGCGCTGGGAAAACAACACACTACTCACAACCAAATTACTCAATGCTGGTGGGTGCTGCTCTGCAGCAGCAGGCCATGGTGGTCATGGGGCCCGGAGCCGCGTTTGAGTAGTAGGGACCGGTCGACTTACCACTGCCAGTTGCGGCTGCCTCCCAGACTCTTTTGGCCAATAGGTGATCCTCTGACCGCATCACAGTGATGTCCAGGCCGGCCGGCCAGCAGCAGCAGGCCCACTCTGTGATGTCTGCTGGAAGTCCCTCCACGAACTGCTCGAGAACAATCATATCCAGCAGCCGAGGCTCTCCCTTTGGCGTCACCTAGCCGCCACATTGTGCTGGCGTCTGGCGTAGGCGAAGGGCCAATCCCCCGGCACAATCTTATCTCCCCAGAAATTATGGCACGGGTCTTCACGGGGTGAGCCCCAGCCGGTCCACCTGGGCCTCCCCACACAGCAAAGGGAGTTGCCACAGAGACGACTCCTCAGCAGGCCACTGCTACACCACGCCCTAGGGGTCATCTCCTTCTTCCATCCAGTGGAGCGTCCTGCAGCTGATTGAGTTGTTGTTGCTGCACCACCGCCTGCTCCCAATACAGGGTGGCCAACTGTGCCACCATTTTCACCAGTTCCACTATTGTCTGTGTTGGTCATTGGACCACTCTCCCACTGCTGTGTTTCGGCACCACTGGAACAAAAGGACCCAAAGCACACAGCATTGCAGGTCCAGTGATCTTTATTTCCAGTGTTTTCGTGCTTTTCTAGGAGCAGCTTTCCAGCTGCCTTCTTCACTCCACACCACACACCACTCCTGTGAGATCCTGGCAACCTACTGAAACAGGGAAGCCATGATCAGGTGATGAAGAACAGCTGTGTGGGTCAGCCTCCCCTGACACCACACCCTGAATCCACTGCTCCACCCGTCCCCTGCAGCTGAGCCACAAACCACACCCTGTCACAGCTTGCAAATCAATATTAGACTGGACATAACAGCAGTGACAGAAGCAAGGAAGAGAGAAAGCATCATCAGCAGTTTTTCTGCTATGTCAACTCGCTTGACTGCAGTTTGCAGTCAAATTAAAAACTATTTCAGAAATAAAAGCTGTTGGTGTAAAACTGGTGCTGATGAACTGAGCTGAATGGATAGGGTGAGGATTGGAGCATCGTGCCTAATGTCTGATCCAGCGTTTTGGTTCAGTGTCTGGCTGATGGCTCATGTCGATTCATCCTTAATTTTTTAACTTAGCAACAAAGGTTTCCTGAGATTCTTTTCAGTGGTGAAGTCTTATAGGCACATATCCAGCTTAACTTTTTTTTCTTGCACTCCATACTAGAGCAGCTTTATATGATCCACAATTCAAAATAATCCTTATTTATTTCACCTTACTTCTGACTGGTCGTCTCTTTGTACACTCTCTAAGTGTGCTTGTTCATCACATTGACTGTTTGACCTGGCAGCTCTCATGTGTCAGCAATTCAGCTTTATTTATATAGCACCAAATCACAACAGTAATCACCTCAAGGTACTTTATGTTGTAAGGTAAAGACCCTGCAATAATAGTATAGTTCACTAGTGTAATGCACTGTGGCTCTGGTGATGCTGTGGCTCCGATACGTCCAGCAGACATGTGATTTGGTATAATGGGACCATCTGCCATGGAAGTGGTTCCTTGGCTAAAGAATGAGCAGAAACTGTGCGTGGAATGAACAAAATCTTCTCCCGCTGCCATTTTCTGACCTTAGACAAACACTTGACAAGGTTTCACTTCAGCAGCCAAATGGGCTGATCAGGCTTAATGGTTATTTATTGCACTGTGTCCCAATGAGATGTATTTATGTGAACTCTGTGCATCATGTTACTTGTGAAGATGATTATTCAGCTGGCCTGGTTTGGTCAAAGGACAAGATCGAGCATTTCATAGTCTCTCCTCGGTCTCTTGACGGTATTAGAGCAATCCATCAACTGCATTTCTTCAACAGGACCGGTGCTTTAGTTACCCCTTATTTCTTCATTCATTCATTTTTCCACAGTTTTACCATCATCAGTTCAGACCTTCAGAAGCCACTGTGTGCTTTGGGTCAGATCTGGAATGTGTCGGTAACAGTGCACCTTACCCTGTGTGCTGCTTCAGACAGGAAGCAGGAGTGGATGACTTTGGTTTTAGGTTCTGTGATATAGTGATGTCACTCTACAATAACAGCAAAGCCACACTGTGATTTATGGACTGCAGACAGTCAAATGCATCTCATGGCGATTGAACATCAACACTAAGGTTCCACTTCCCTTCAGCTCCTTGGCAGCAAGCTGTTCCCACAATTCTGGTTGCTGACTATCTTCTTGACTTTGTAAAAAACCCTTGAAAACGACCAAAGACTGGGCCGCCTCGAGCTCTGGTTGAATGCTGCTGCAGTAATCTGTTGAAAACCATTTCAGGCAGTATCAATCAGCCCCAATATTAAAATCAGCAACAGGTGAAGAAAATAACTATAATTTCATTACAAGCACTGCTCTGCTGGGAAACCTTGGCTCTTGGCATACATGCGGATGTTGCTTTGACACAAACCACCTCCCTAAAAATTGTTGCAAAACCAAGAACATACATCCCCATAGTAACGATTCTCCCCAAAGGGAGAACGATGACCTGTGCAAAACCATCCATGTTAGTCTCAAAAACCATGACAAGACCCCAGTATGTTGGTTCAGTCTTGAAACTCCCCAAATCAAAATCTGACTGAGCATCTGCAGGATCTGCTGAACAAGTCTGGTCCGTTGAGACCTTTCCTCCAAGATGCAGAATCCAGTGCACCATAGGACACCTTAACCCTGGACAATATTAGGCAGGTGTCTAACAGTCTTGTGCCCGACCTCTGTAATTATAGGTTGGTTTTCCTCACCTGTCCCCTTTGTAGACTTAGAGATGTCTTCAAACATCACTGAGTGAGAGTAGTGTATGCTTATTTATTTTTAATGTGACTGACCGACTGCATTCCTACACAGTTCATTACCAGTTGACAAATACAAATATCTCAAATAAAGTCTAAACTTTCATTTAGTTGAAAATACAGCTGCTCGTATTATTTCCAGAACTAGATCCACTGAACATATAACACCTGTTCTTAAACAGCTTCCAGTTCACCTCCGTGTCAATTTCAAGATCCTGCTTCTCACTTTCAAAGCGCTTCATAACCTCGCTCCTCCATATTTATCTGATCTTCTCCATACATACTCACCCCATCGTACACTCCGCTCTTCTTCAGCTTCCCTCTTGTCAGTTCCACCTGCTCGCCTGACTACCACGGGACTCAGAGCCTTTAGTAGCTCCACCCCGAGACTTTGGATGCACTTCCACCAGATCTCTGGACCACAAACTCTCTCACCACTTTTAAATCACGTCTCAAAACCCATCTATTCAGAATTGCATACACCTGATCTGTCTGTATTAGTCCATTTTTACCTGTCTCAGCTTTTATACTTTTATGCTTGTGTGGTTTTGTTTTGTTTGTTTGTTTGTTTGTTTTTTACTTTATGCCTAAATTTTTATTTTGCCATGTTTATTATATTTTATTGCTGCTATTGTTCTTGTTTTATCGTAAGGTGACCTTGAGGGTATTAAAGGCGCCTATAAATAAAATGTATTATTATTATTATTATTGTAAAATAAATATTCATATACAGTGTATTTTATCTGATTTTCTTTCCAGCCCTACCATTTTGGAGTAAAGCTTTTAGCATTTTAAAGGCTAGCATGCTACCACCACTTAGTGCTACAAGCCCTCATAAAACTTCCTAAATCAGCTAACATTTCTGTGTCCCATTTTCTGATCTGACCGTCAGTTTAGGAATCATCATTCATCTGTTTGTCATTCTAAATATGCCGATAAGAAGCTCCGTAAGTTCAACAATACTTGGTTCATTTATAATTTTGCTGATTTTTGTTTTTTTTAGGTGGAAAATGAAAAAAACGATATTAAAAAACAACTAGCTGGATTGCAGTCTTGTGGCTCCATGTTTTTAGTGATGCATCCGTCACATGCAGGCTACTGACATATGTCAAGTATATATTTTTTGTGTCCATGTCTTAAAATCATCCACAACCACACTTTAATCCTTTATCGTCTTTGTCACAACAGGAAGGCTGGCCTCATCCTCTCGCAGCTTGATGAGCTCTCCCCATGGTGTAAGGGTCTCCTTCAAGAGCCAAAGATCGGTCTTCGCAGGATGTCCCTCAAGTTCCTGTCCTGCCGTTACACAGACACCAAGGTCTTTGGGCTTAACTGGTCAGACATGGGCCAGGATGTACAAAAGGCATGTGATGAGCAGACGCTCACTGTCATGTATAACGACTACGGCGAGCCCAGGGAGCTCTGAAGGTTTCAGATTTGATTTAGACGACAACAGTTTACTATTGCAAATTGTAGTATTTGTATTTGTTGTCTCAAATGCTCCACATTATTTGAAAAAGCCATTAACTTTTTTAACTTAAATGGCTCCTGAACTAAACATATTTACTGTATTACGGTATCCAGTGGTCTCTAAAGTCAGCTCTAAAGATCAGCTAAGAAAAAGGTCCTAAATGAATCCACGTCTCTTTGCTGTCCTTTGTTAGACCTGAAAGACTTTAAGTTAGTAAACATAATGCAGTCGTTGATGCTTTCACCAGAAGCATCTTTCTTCTTGAAGTTGATCAGTTCTCACTGGCCATTCTTCACTGCATATAAGACTATGTTGTAATAAGTATTTTCTTTACTATACTTTGTGAGCTTATGGCCTGAAGCATCATTTTAGGTGAAGCGAATAATTTAGCATCAACACCAGCTTTATATCCAAATCAAGGCTGGTGTGTTTAACTTAGTGGGCATCAAAATCCACACAACTCCAGCTCTCAAATCCAACTGACCCCACAGTTATCCAGATTGAATCATTTGAGTGTAGGATGTCAGGCGAAAATCTAACAATGATGGTGTAAATGATACTTACTTGTGTTTTGTTTGATCATGGCTCATAGATATGGAATTATGAAAGACGATTTGTTTTTTGATCATTTCAAATCTGTGAAACAGAAGGAAAGTGATTTTTTTTCTCGCTAAAGCATTAATTTGATCCACAGAGTCACCTAGAAATAAAAAAAGTGGTTTCATTCTGATTGGACATTTTCAGATTTAAACAGCTACTTTGTGCCTGCTTAAATCCAAAAGTACCCACATCTTTAGATGTTTTGGGAAAACACAGGAAAGTTGTCCGCCAACCATTGGTGGCTATAGGAAGCCTAGATACAATTACTTGATTCTTGGACCTAATTTGTGATCTGGAGTCAACTTCATATGAAGTTTACATATAAAGCTGGCTTAAAAGAGTCTGTCCAGTTCACTGTAGCCTCACCTTCACTGGCACATTCCAGCAACGGTTATAAATGAATATTTTTCTGCTTCAGTTTTTAGTGGTTTTCATCCAAATGTATTATGAATGAATGCAGCACCTGCAGCAGGTGAACAGTTGTGCTAGACATCAAGTATCTGATGATGTGAACAGTTGTGGTATTGGCTGCTTAGCTGCGTGTAGTTCCTTATTCATCTGGGGCATTCTGCTTTTAGCTGCTACTCCTCCATGTATGTATTTTGGATGAAGTCAGCTTCACAGTATGTAGTTACAGACCTTTTGTCTGTTTTCTCATCTTTCCAACATGCCGAAGAGTTCAAGACATGCAATATATACTTCAGGATGTGTCATACATGATACTGGGAAAAGGCAGTACCTTATAAAGTTCTGTTTCTATAAAAAAGGAAAGGTTGCATGTAGGCAAATAGAGATTTACTAGAAAAGCAAAACTTAGAAAGGTTAATTATGTAGATAATAGTCGGAATTATTTTAGTAGTATAGACATTCAACAGAAAGCCCTGTACATAACATTCAAAGTTTTAGTGATATAACCTGCTCAATGTAGTGTTATTTGCATTTAAGCTGTAGTACAGAAGGTGTAACAGGCATCAAAAACACATGATTTAAAATCTGTACAAATCCAATAAAAACTGTCAAAACTATCCTTCTTCATTATTTTCAAGTTTGAATGTGATTTAATCCAGTGAATACTTTCAAAATGATGATTCTGTACTTAAGCTGTAGTTTAACAGCAATTTAATAATCTTAATTTTACGTGCACTAATCTGGTGTGTTTCTTGCCAGCTTAATCTTATTTTATTTGAATTGACTCATGTTATTATAATATGGTATTTTGGTTTGCATTGTATTAACTGTTGCTAGTAAGTTATATATTAATAGTTTATTAAACTTTAGCAAATAGTTCTTTTACTGTTAACGGGCAAAACGAATACTTAAATACTTATTCTGTGCTGATTTTGTGCTTCTGGTGACTTGCCATATTTGTAGCTAATCACCTAATTGTGAGGGTGGACTGAATGAATAGCGTCTAGTTACAAGTTACAAATGCCTAACTCTCACATTAATGTTTTATTATTACTCACTACTTTAATGATAACCCAATGATAACCCAGACAGCTAATATTAGTCATTGATAAAAGTTAACCAGCTAACATTAACAGGTGGTCCAGATTGAACATTTATGATAATTCATTAATAATTTAATGTTTCAAAACAACAGTTTTATTGACCTCAACGAAATCTTTAAAAAGATGTGTTCATCTTTAAGACACTTAACCATGGTTGTTGTACTACTGTTGACATGTTCAGGTACTAGTGAGGGGACGAGCTGTGTGGCTAACAGTAACACTGTATGAAGTTCTGTCCTAACTGCTTTGTTAGTATCAGTACTGCTGTAAATGACTTCATCTGATAGTCATTTTTAGTATCAGGCAACATCATATTTTTTTTTAGAATTTTGTTATCAAAAGGTACCATTAAGTGCCAGTTCTAGTGAAATATCTAATAACTTACTAATGTTGTAACAGATCATATATATTAGATTTAACACAGATCAGATATAATAAGATGACACACTTTGTGTCAGAATGCACTCTAGTTTTGATTTGATATCATGACATTGTCTGTTAACAGGAAAAAGCTACTAGCTAGTTTTATCCTCTATTAATTTACCATTTATTAATTATAGTTATTTTTAGGTGTTACTGTTACTTTAACTGTAGTTGCCAAGTCAAAGGTTGATGTCAAAGAAAAAAGATATAAACGAGCAGATGATTTTTAACAGTTCTCGTATGTGAATACTAAAATGAGTGCTTGTAGATTTTTGTATAGGCAGCAAATTATTTCAGAAATGCTTCACGTTAGAGCACAGTATGGTGTTTGACTTCTGTATATAAATGTACACCAATTGGTATTTTACATTTACATGTGCTTTACTAGATCCAATGATGTACTGTAATATCTGCTGTGTATCTCAGTCTCTGCACATTAATACACTGATGCCTGTTGTAAAATGACGAGCATACGGTTCTTAATCTTCTGTGATCTGTAGATGATACCTGGAATTAAGCTGAACTTTTGCGCTGAGCTAAACTGAAAACGAAATAACCAACCAAATAAAAAAAAGATATGGGGACCCATTTGAGCATTTCAGAAACATATGAAACAACCATCTACTATCTGCATGCTATATTGTATGTGGCATCATAAAGTCGACTTTTTCACTTTGATCTTTGCTACTTCTGAGAACAATAAAAGAATATACTACAAAAAGTGGCTGTATAGATATTTTTCAGAGCTTACTAAAGAGATTTTGCATGTGCACACTGATTGAAATTCATATAATTACTTGCAAGTTGTTCTCAGCAAGTGCTCACAAACTGTTATACAAACTGTTGGTGCTACTTAACTATTCAGAATTTTTGGAGCCAGACATTTGGACAAGAGGGTGAAATAGTAATTTATCAGCTAAAGCTAGCAAGCTAGGTTATCTAGCAGCATTACCGCACTGTACATGTGCATTGCAGAGAGAACTAGCTAATTATCAACAGACTAATAAAATACTGGAATTCAACTCACCAAACCGAAAACATGCCTCTTACACAGGCAGAACCATACAACAAGAAATATAAATGCTACAATAGCATAAACACAATGAAGGTGTCCAGTTGAATACTTGAATTAGTGAAAGTGAAGCTGCCTGTGTTGTTTGTCAATCAATTAGGATGAGTTTAAAATCTCTTTATGCTGTTATGAAGTATGAAATTATCCATAGAGCCCAACACTGCTGTCGAACCAGGCTGTAAATATGCTTCCCAGTGGTGTAAAGTTGGGTGGGGAGCCAACCTTAAATAGAAGGACTTAAGTAGTAGAACTGTAGATTTAAATTTTTCATTTTCACTTCCAGGTTGGTGTTTTAATGAACATACTGAATGTACTGTGTTATGTTTGTTAGCTTAGCTGAATAGCACTAAAGGTTTCTATTTGTGGTCAGAGCATCTCATCAATACAACATGTAATTGACAGAATACAAGTCCACAGTTGTAAGGGTCAATATAAAGTTGCTATTTATTTCATAGAATATAAAGTACAGTTTTGTAAAATATGACAAACAAACATGATTATACTTGCTATAGATCCAATATAGTACTGGGGTAGTTTATTATTTCTAGATAATGGACACCAAAAGCTGTCTGACGTAAACACATGCAAGCAGATGTCTGTGCTGAGTGGATGATGCGACCAGGTTTCCCAAAGAAGTCTCCCTCGTTTTGCTTTTCAGTATACATCTTCATGTGCCGATATGTTTCAGTGAGCCCTTGAGCCAGTAATATTTGATGCTGCTGATGTTGTATTTATATAAGTAAACATTCTCTTTTGGGGTTCTTCTTTTTTTGGGAAGCCCTATGCACAAATTGTAACCTACTGATACACGTTTGTAGTAGAAATATTACTGACCTGTGTGGCTAATAGGTGATCTAATACATGTGTTAGGTGATCCAAATATATTAGTCTATATATGTTAGTCTTTACATACATGTATCCACTTAAATTCCTAACGACTACAAGGATCCGAAGCCCGTTCAGGTACAATGACAGCATTTGGGCGGATTCCATGAGGAAACAGGAGATTTTGCCTCGGCATTTTTTAAATACAGTCACTGTAATTGTGTTTTTCCCTCAGTAGCTCTTCCTGTGAGGACTGTGCCTGTACTGGACAGTTTCAGGCACATCCAGTTGTTTTAGTTGTTCACTTTCCCGAGACTAATCATGTCCAGAACAGTACTCGAGTCCATTTACAAAAGTGATTTGATCCAATTATCATGGTTTGAATTTTAGAGGGGACGATAAACTGTTCAGCCAGGCTCTGATGTTGAAAACAGAATTATTTTCACAAATCCAATAGTGAAGATAACCTTTAACTTCTTAACAGGGAGAGAAAACATATTCATGTGTGGATGTTGTTTTGCTGGACACAGGAATTCGAGTTTCAAACCACCATGACTCATATTTAATGCAGCTTTAACAGTAAAATGTCCTTTTATTGTACAAAGTCCGACTTCAATCACAATCGCTGCGTTATAAAATCTTAAAAATGGGATATTCTGTGTTTGTTGTGGTGTATATTCTGTGGTTTGACTCCATTTAACTAAAGTTCAACTTATATCATCCCTCCATCTTATTGCGTCCCTCCTCCCTCCAAGTGCTTGGCTTTGCTCTTGTTCTCTTCTGCATCCGGATCCCGGCAAGTGCATTCATCCTGATTGCAGTCAGCTCCAAATTGAATGACCTGTCAGTAAATAAACACAGCATTCAGTGCGTGGCTTCCCAAAACTGCTATATATCTTTCAGTCTGTGGCTGAAACACACGACATGTGACTTCTCAGTTTGTGTTGTGCGCATTCCAGTTCTTAAAAGATGACTAAATTAAGAAAGCAAACATCCGGTGAGTTTGGTTTTCTCATCAAAGCCCGGTCGTTGCTTAGCTTTAATTCAATCTAAACCTATTCCATTGTAAGTGAAACAAAAAGCATAGAAACGAATTCTGAAAAAGCAGTGGGATAGGAAGAACTATTACATCAGAACTTTGAGTGAAAGCAGAGTTATTGAGAAGGCCTCTCGGTAGGGTTGTTACATTTCAACTGTAGCAAAGAGCACAACTGTGAATGGCAAAAACAGACAATAAAGTATCAATTTGCTTGAACTGACCTAGCAGCATTGTGTTTGTGCTGAAAGCTAAGCACCCCTTAGTACTTGCTGCATTTCTTCACAGTTTCGAAGAGCGCTCCAACAGCCCCCCTGAGGCCGATAAAGCGCATGTCCTTGAGGGTCTTTGGGGGGGGGATGGGAAAGGAGGGCAGAACGCACCGCCATGGAGGTGAACGGATGAACACATGTTAAGAATCAACAACGAGAGGCTGCCAGCTCTTGTCTAGGAAGCGAGCCATCACCACAGGTTGCAAAATAAACTCTGGTGCCCCGTGAAGCAGTCTGTTGCAAGAAATGTAAACATTCGCTCTCAGAGAGGAGGAGTGAGAGGAAGGCTGAGCGAAAGAAGGCAGGGGAGAGAAAAGTGTAGCAGACAGAGGGAGAAAATGAGCAAAGGTAAGAAGGAGAGTTGTAGGTAGCAGTTTGTCAGCCTTCACTGCTGACTGCACCTATTTCTGGACCCTGGCGGCAGGGTGATACTTTCGCTGAGGGCTCTCAAAGCGCTGCACAAGAGCAAGCTTCACTTCAAATGCCAGCACTCGCATTTAAGCCGGGCTGGCACGGCCATTAAATGTTTCCCTAACAGCTTCATCTTGACAGAAAGAAAGCCTAACAAGCTCTGGATGGAGAGAATGAGCCTGTTTTTTGTTTTTTTTACTTCATCCACACAAACAAAAGCCAAGTCTGTGTTTGAGAGATGCCTCCTGCTGTTTTGCCGAAACCCGCGTGACGAAAACGTTTCGTGTAGCAGCCCCACAGCCCTTACTGGTTAGGCCACTTGTTGGACAAAAACAGACACTCCTGTTAAATTAACGGAAGCGTGAGTGTTTCGACAGATGACGTGGCAGCTCACATCATAACTTTTCCCTTTTGGCCAATCATTCAGTCTTACCTGATTCATCTCTCAAGTATTCCAGCTCCTTGAAAAGGAGTCAGCTGGCCCCACTAGGGCTGTGCGTTATGACCAAAACCTCATATCCCGATATTAAGACATCATAACGATATAAATCACAAAAATGTAACATTTTTTGTACATTCTGTGAATCTCGGGCAGCTCGACTTGCGTGAAGTGTTTCCAGCTGCGCGTCCTGTAGCTGGAGTCGAGTGTTTTAACCGATGCATGAAACTATATATTTTTAGACATAAGTTGTAAGGGCCGCAGTTTTCTTTGTGAGTATTTATTACACGGCGTGCTGCGGGGAAAAGCCTGTTCTAACGTTTGAGTCTAAGGTTTATTTTTTAGCACCTGGCGGCTCTTTTTTGCTTCTCATCCGTAAACACTCTGCATCTTTCACGTGATTCGGTTTATTTTGAAAAGTCTCAACAGGATCTTGAGCTTTATTGTGAAAGGTTTATGTGGAACAAGCGGACACGCGGTGGTGTTACCGTCGTTGTTGCTAACGACAACGCATAAAAACAAACGCTTGTCTGTCTGTAGTGTGGTTGTATTAAATATAAGAGAAAGAGAGAACTTTAGGAAATGAATATAGCCACTACAGTGACCATCAAAATAATGAAAAAATATTGCCAAAAACAGTTTATTTTGCGACACCACGAAATAAACGATAGCGTGAAATGAAACGATAGATGTTTTTATATCGTCATCCGATATATATTGTTATATCGAACAGCCCTAGGCCCCACGGGATAAAACCAAACAACATCACATATGACTATTGACTCAAAATATATCAAGTATTTCAGATATGCACAGTGGCCACAGTTGCAGAACAATCTAAACATTATCAACATTATCTGTTTATGTTTAATGATTAATAATACTGAAATGTCATGAACGTCCAGGCTTTTTGTGTGTGGCGGCAGTGAAAATAAGCAATGTGGGTCACGCTGTGTTAAAAACCTGTAATTGCCTACACCTGCATACATCGAGCCCCATAGAAACAGAGAGTTCTGGAAAAAGGCTGAGCCTTCATTACCCCCCCTCTTGCTCCATCACCCTGCTGGAGCCGCGGCAGTCAGGATGCACACTCTCATGGCTGTTTAGTTCACTTCCTTGAAACGACCCCCGCTTGCTGAGTTGCTGTTTTACAGTGGCCGAGGAAACCGCAGACCGTCAGACACCTCGCTGCTCCCACACTTATACCCTCCACCTCTCCCTTCCCCTGTAAAAGAGCAGTTAGTGGCAGTCTGGCAGCTCATTTATTATGACGGCAGCTGCAGACTCGCTGAACTCCTCCATTTAAGAAGGAGCTGCCAGTGAGTCATGGCGTGCTGCGGACATAAAGGAGACAGCGGAGGTTCAGCCAACTGTAGGCCATATGAATTAACAGGCAGGGCCCCCTCAAAGAGTGTCAGGAATATGTGGCTTTACAGTAGCCAAACAGAGTATATTTGACGGTGGTGGGAGAGCTGGGGAGTAAGTGACTTCCTAAATGTCAACAGGGGAGAGAAGTTCTCATGAAAGCACAGAAAAATAGGGGGAAAAAGATGTGTTTATGTGGCCTGGTTTCCACCACAGGCTGACCTGGGCTAACTCATTATTATTCATACCATTCCTCTTAGCCACTTAATATATACAGCAATCATTTAGCGCAATTAGTGTAACGCGATACGTTTGCATCTCGTAACAAGCATGAGCGAGCTGTCACCAGGGAAAGTATGTTTGGATGAATAAACAAAGACGGCCAGCGTGTTCCTCAAATAGAGGGACGTGCTGGGGATCCTTTGCAAGCCCAACAGAAAATTCCATTTTAAAATACCATCTATGTTACACGCCTGCATCACACATTAAAATTGAAACCAGAGACGTTTACATTCAGAGCTTATTTTGGAACACAGCTTAAATAATACAGTGAGATTTGCACTTCATGCCCAAGTCTGTGCCGACGTCCATCGCTTCATGTCGAAGGTGTGAAAACAGCGTAGCAGCGTGATGAAAACCTGCTTATTTACAATTTGACTGGAAAAGCTTGTGCCGCTAGTCTCCTCCGTTGTTTAAAATACAGATGAGGGAGACTAAATAGGCGCAGTCGTTAACAGGAGCAAGAGGAAAGTAGCAGGGATCTGTGCTTGTTTGCTTAGCAGAAGTCTCCTGCACAGTGCTCATGCCAAAAGACACAGATTTCTACTACTGCAAACAGGAATCTGCCTTTGAATCGAGCTTCAGCTTCTAAGCTCCATCTTCATTGAAAATGAGGAAGCCAAATAACACTTTTTTTTGCAGTAGATTGAAGGTTCTGTTTATTAAAAATGACCCAACAAATGATAATAATAATGATAACAATAATAAATAGCATAAACATATCAAACCTGATTGTATCAAAGCAACTGAAATTGATGTGTGTCTCCTTGTGTGGCTCTGGAAAAGTTTGTTTGTGTACCTTCCTGGTGGAGAGTGTAGATGGGCAGCAGTCTCCTCCATCATACTGGCAGTAGGCCCTGTTGTTTATGGTGTCACACCAGCCGTCCCCTCCAAAAGGCTAGACACAAGTTACAAACAAGAAACACTGTTATGGTTGGAGAAATAATCCTTCCCCAAATGTGAATTTTACCTTGCACAACATGAAACACCGGGAATGCCAAAAAAAATGACTCAGCATCTTCCCAGAAAACAGAATTTTACTTAGTGGCACACACTGTCACACAATTAAGTTGTTTGGGACATATTTCCATGAAACAAAATATCAAAGAATCAAAATAAACACTTGTGCTGAATAATCAGAGGCCAATTCAACTTGTATATTCAGGCATACCAGGAAATCCATCTTGTGGTCACTGGCAGCTCTGGCAAAGCTCACGAAACCGGGTAACTAATGAAAGAGGATGATTGCTGTCTACTGACCGAGATAGGTCTGGGTGTTCAGCTCAGTGGACAAGTGGGCATGTGACTGTACCAGCAAAGCACTTCCCAAGGTAGGTTATATAAACCACAGTCACACAAAACATAAAGAAATCTCAATCACAGTTAAAGATGGCTTCTTACGTCAAAGATGATTACATCTGTGGTTACTGAATACAACAGCTAAAGTTCTGTTGATTTAACAGATGCATGACTTCTTGGCTTTGCTGCTATGGAATATGCCATGTGCAAACATTATTAGCTAGCTTAGGTAGGTGACTTTTAGCTGGGCCTTGAGTAAGCAGTCAGCTGGACGCAGGTTAGAATGGTCTGCCTGCATATCTGAATAACAGAAAATCAAAATTAGACTGAACATAGTGTTGGTGGTGGCGTCCAACAATTAAGGTTCAGGCGTGCCATGAGACTTTGTTACAACCATATATATAATGATGAATTGCTCTTTTACCGTCTCAATACTTTGTAGGCACTCAATTCCACTAAAAATAACCCAGAGTTTCTGTCAAACAGAACCTCAGTCCATTCTAACAGTTGGGAATGGTGGGAATTATGAGAGCGTATACAACAAAGTCTCTGATTAACAGCAAGGATATGTCTGTGAAGGTTCTCAGTCATCCAGGTCATCGTAGTCTAAAGAGCTTGGAAAGAAAAGCGTCTGGAATTCTTTAGGTTGCTTGAAGACGTTTCACCTCTCACCCGAGAAGCTTCTTCAGTTCTAAGGTCAAATGGTGGAGAGTCCCAGATTTAAGTCCTAGGGAGTGTCCCCCAAAAGGGTCATGAACCCCCTGTTGATTCTCTGCCTAATCACACGAGTCCAGATGCGAAAACGGACGTAGGTCACATTCGGCCAAGGTTTCGGGTAAACCCGCTGTAAAACCTAGCCCCACCCTATCATGTGATTTCCTTGGCTGGGTTTGTCTTTCTACCTCCTCTTTGACTCCCACCACCCTCTGGAACACAAACTTGGAGTAATCAAGACCTTACAACACCGGGCAGAAAATGTTCCCTCTAAGCCTGAATGAAGGGAAAAAGAGGGAACACACACATGCAAAGGAGGCTCTTAAAACATGTGGCTATCCTAATTGGGCTTTCATCAAGTCAGCAAAGATGCACAGAAAAGAAGATCGGACACCAACTAGGGAGGATAAGAAAGACAGACGCAACAACATTGTCATCTCCTATGTAGCCAACACAGAAGAGCCACCTCCACAGGACAAGACTCGGCGGTCCATCTGCATCTAAAGGACAAAGGTCACTCTTACAAGGATGTTCACATTTTGGACAGAGAGGACAGATGGTTTGAAAGAGGAGAGAGAGAAGCATCTATGTCCCTGACACCGTAACACCCACTCACACCCTGGGCCATCTGACCTCAAGAAATCACATGATAGGGTGGGGCTAGGTTTCACAGCGGGTTCACCCAAAAACCTGGGCTAATTGTGACCTACACCCGTTTTCATACATTGACTCGTGTGATTAGGAAGAGGATCAACAGGGGGTTCATGACCCTTTTGGGGGACACTCCCCCAGGACTTAAATCTAGGACTCTCCACCATTTGACCTTAGAACTGAAGAAGCTTCTCAGATGAGAGGTGAAACGTCTTCAAGCATCTTAAAGAAGTCCAGATGCTTTTCTTTCCAAGCTCTTTAGAACAGCAAGGATACAATAACACATAAACCAAACCACTAACTAGAAGTACAACCCACTGGCTCAAGAAATGGGAGCTGTAGAGAGTACAGCAAAGCAACCTTTTCTAAAAGCATAACCTGGACAGGGGGCGGAGCTGAAGATGCTAAAAAGAGATCTGAACCAAAGGGAACAAGAAAATTGGATTTTGCGAAAGCATATGGAAAGGGTATGGATGCATGTTAGAGGGCACTGTAAAGTAAAATAAATCTCACACAGCATAAGCAAATGCTGCAATGCTACAAACTGGTTGGTAAATGTCCTTGCCTCTTACAATACAATAAAAAAAACTAATGAGATGTCACAGGCTGTTTCACACAGACGGGAAAACGGTTGTGTTGAAATTTTGTGTTTACAGTGCGCAATAACTGTAAAACCACTATAGTAAAGCATGCTAAGCTGTGAGTTTGTCAGAGATTTTATGAAGTGACAAAAAAGCGGTGCCCTCTGTGATCTTCTGTCACCTCTTTGTCCTGTGAAAATTATTGAATAGCATATTAATATTGTATTAAAGCAGTCTGCCCTTGATCTACCACTCTGGCTTCAACATTTATCCGATGCCTGAAAAGCCTTCCTTATAAAGTTGCAGACTCCAAAAATAAGTTTGTTCTTCAGGCAGAACACAATAACATCATTTCGGCGTTAGCCTGGCCTTCCCAAATATGAGTGCAGTCATCTTCAGTTATCTCCAGGCTCCCATTTCTGTTTTCCATGGATGGTGACTTCAAGCCCTTGTTGTTAGATGTGGTTTCTGTTTCATTAGAGTGCAACCTTTTGCATATCTTTGTAGAAACCCTGGCACTACCTTGGTCCATTGGCATAATTTCTCAAGATGACCATTCTTGCGTTGATTACTACAAATAAACTCTTATATAAAGTCACCTTGCATTAATTGTTATTTTGCTAAACAGCAAACCTTGCACTGGCAAGTCGTAGCAATTAAATAATTGTAACTATATGGGAGGGAAAGCTTGATCTCACTTTAAGCGATTTTGATGCGGTCCTAAAGTTACACTACAGTAAATAGGGATATATACCAACATGATAAACACAGCAATATAGCCTTAGAGTACATAAGGTGTGAATGCGGCAGAGATGAGTAAAGTGTTATATCCAGTTTACAGTCCTGCTGAATCACGGTGATGAAGTAAAAATGATGACTACAAAGATTCTTCAAAGCAATTTAGCAATCTAGGTTTGGTTTGACATTGTTGACCTAGGATAAATAAAGTAGATGGACATAATTTGATGACTGATATGCTTTAAGTTACTTAGAATACCTTTTAGTGTAAACAGTTTTTTGCAATGCCTTGGCCAGTGTGTGAGTCCTGCTGGAGAAACTTTGGAGTGGCACGCAATTTTCTGGAATGAAAGTTACACAGAATCTTAAACGCGATGATGAAAGCCTTTTTAATGTTTTCCACTGAACCTTAAGGGCTTGAAGGGCCTGACGTACCAACAATATGAAAATAAGTGCTGAGTGCCAAAGATACTTTTGGTTTCCTCTGATGAGCTGATGGAGATATTTCAAAGACTAACAGTAGACTTTTACCTAACCTGCGCAGGGGGAGAGAGCAGCTGCTGAGAAGATTTCTGGATATTTCTCTTCACTTCAAAGAACTCCCTACTTGACAAATCCCCTTGCCCTTTCTGACTAAATGGCCACGGACAAAAATAAATCTATTTAATTGTTCTGTCTCTAAGTAAATACTTTACCAGTAATTGCACCAGATGTTTCACTAAAATCACAGCTTGTATGTAAATCTCTGAATAACTTTCATGACAAAAAGTTGCTTAGCCTAATGGCAAGTTTAATTTGAAATTTCCAGCTCTGACCTTTATTCTGGATTTTGTCAGCATTCCCATGCTTGTCCTTCCTTGCTGAAAACTGTTTAAATAAGCAGACCCCACACTTTGCCCATATGAGGTTAATTTGGAGGCCAGGGCTCATGCTGAGGTTAATTAGTATTTACATTCCCTTCCAGGCAGAAAATATCTTGTGATCACAAGAAACACACAGACCCAGGAATAATATTAAAACAGCAAGAACCGGCTATCCACTTCAGTCCCGTACGGGTAATTAAAAGGTCAGCTGGTTTGTGTATTATCTTTAACTCCACTCCAATCAGTGTAAAAGAAACAGGCATAAAAAGCAGAAGCAGCCAATCCCAAACCTCACTTACACGAATATTCTGAGTAGTCATCCACACCTGACAAGCTCTTCACCCAAGTTTATATAACACAGGTATGAATTCTAGAAAACACTCTGCTGTCAAGCAGCAGTATATTATATGATTGTTTTTTTTTAATTTTCTACCAGGAATTTATATCCTTCTTTACATGGCCTGACCCCAGTCACTGCACATCCTTCTGAAAACTGTTTCCCCCTTTCTCTTCTCCATATGACTCACTCTGACTAACAGAGAAGAAAAGATTTCTTCTGCCAGGTAGGACAGTTTAAGGAGTTTTACTCTTTGTTTGATGCTTCTTTGGTCTTTGTTTTAAAGGTATGTATATTTGGGAGGTGGCCGTTTTTCTGATGTTAAGATTGTAAAATTCTTTTATACAGCTTTGCTTTAAAAAAAAAAGCGTAAAAGGAAAGTTATTGATTTATTGGTCAATCTATGTCCCTACACTCACCTTTGGTCACAAGCTCTGGGTAGTGACCAACGAATGAAATTAGCTTCGTGAGCTGTCTTTTAGAGACAGGATGAGGAGCTTGGTCATTTTGGATGCTGCTGCTCCTCCACATTGACAGGAACCAGTTGAGGTCGTTCAAACATCTGATTAGATTGCCTTCTAGACATCGCCTAGGGGAAGTATTTTGGGCATGTCCTAACGGGAGGAGAACCCAGGGCAGACTCAGGAGTCACGGGCAAGATTATACTATTAGCTGGCCTGGGAAGGACTCGGTGCCCAGCTGGATCAGGGAAGTCTGAGTTTCTCCGCTTAAACTCCTGCCCCCATGACCCAAACCTGGGTAAGTGGCAGACAATGGATGGATGGATAATTCTATGTAGTGCAACAGGTATTTGATATGTTCATTAAAAAAAAGTATTTTGAGCAGAACGTAGATTATTCTGAAAGATAAGTTTACATGCAGTCCATTTATAATCACATCATTACCACATGTTTAGCTATTACCTGGCAACTGTAAAGAAGCCTGTATATTCCACTGTCACACTTATAGTATAGCTTGCATCTTGCACAGATCATAACACTCATTCACAGTAGGTCTGTCTGTTTATGCAGAACTATTGTTAAATGACAAAAACACAGATATACCTAATCCATGTTTTGCTTAATCATTTAATCCTTCATTAGCTGTACCTTACTACTGATTTTAAAGATACTGTACAGCATTTTATGATGAGATGAAGGGGAGCACTGTGACCATCTACCAAATGTTTTCAGCAGATGGATTCTATCCTCCGTGCCTAAATGCCTTATATGAAGTCATGCATAAGTCAATGCATTTCTCTGGCTGCACACTCTTACTACAGTCTTTGTTCTCATGATCTCGGTGAAGACATGTCTTTTTCTGTGATGTAATCCTTTTATGGGACTGAAAGGTAGATAAAACATTACATAAAACAGTTTTGGTATGGTAGTTGCACGGGATGTCTATGTTGGTTTTAAGAAAGAGTGGAAACAGAGGCAAGGTGCAAAGAGGGTGCAATGGCATCTGGATGAGAGCATAGAGCATATGCAGCACATGTGGTCTGGTATAATTTACAGTGTTGTCATGGAGGAGTGGGCTATAAGCAACTGTTTTGCCTAGCAACATTCACGGGAAGGTGGAAGGGGAAAATGAAGTGCTGGCAGGTGGGAAGAATATTTTAATACCATGAGACATCAACAGTTTATGTGTTCCATCAGTAGTTCCAGCCTTTTCTGAACCAAGAAGGCGAATGCCAAATAAAAACTCTCTGGTTTTATGAATTTAGGTGATTTACTGTCATTGCTACAGTATTCGTGAACTGAAATGCATGCTAAATTGCACATTAAACCACTTTTCAATTAGAATACAAACTACAGGTCACAAGTGTTGCTATAGTTATGCTACAGTGGCCTTAGACACATGGCATCACCTAATCAACTGTGTTGATTATGTCAGCACAAATAAACTACTACTAAATACTAGAGATGGACCGATCCGATATTACGTATCGGTCCGATACTGACCTAAATTACTGGATCGGATATCGGAGAGAAATAAAAAATGTAATCCGATCCATTAAATATCAAAAAAGCACCTCACAAAACTTGCGACACGGCGTAACTCGGCTCATAACCGTTGCACGTCGGAGCAGTGTGGTCACGTGATAGAGCGGCTGTGTGTATTTGTAGCCTGCTAGCAAACATTTCATCTCCGAGGAAGTTATGTCAGAGAGAAGTAAAGCAAGTGTGTAAGTTCATCTCTGAATGTTTGTAAAGCATTCCCGCGTTAAGCTTAACAACCAATATATAGAGCAACTGCCTCTTCCCTCCCTCTCCTGCTGCTACTTCAATCGTGAAACTGCTTAATGATCAGCTGATCGGCTTTTCTGTCGCGAGTCCGTCTCTCTTCTTTGTTTTTGGCCCACTTTGCACCAGAAAGAGGAAACCAGCGGCTGAACAACAGCAGCACTATTAAGCTTGATAAGCTGTTGTTAGAATTTATTTAATATTACTTTCTACACCAGGATCTTTTTCTACATAGCTGGTAACTGTGCAGGGGCGGATCTAGTAAAGTTTAGCCAGGGGGGCCGATAGGGCATGAACAGCGAAAAGGGGGCACAAAAACATACTTTTCCTTCTTATTCTCATTTAAAATATCTAGCTTTTAATTATTTAATAATTATCTGAATCTTACACCCAAAGTTTTAATCTGATGTAAAATATATAGAAGTCCATTACTGTATATAGTAACTGTTAAGTCTAATATACCCTAGTAAGCTGTAGTACTTTTTCCTTTGGGAAAGTACCATCTGTGAATTCTGCAATTCTGTTGAAGAAAGATGTTGAATCTATTTAATTATTCTTGAAAAATAATTTATTTCTGTGAATTTTTTTCACCCTGCATCAAATTAAAGTTGATTACATTGATTAAGCATCATGAGGAAGAGGCTGGTTCCCTATTTTCTTTTGCTGGGAGTTTGCAACCCTATTAGTTAGGTTGCTTAATATTTCTGCTAAGTACTCTTTAAAATACCAGAATAGGGAGGATGGAGTAGGTTTAACTTTATTAGATTGATCAGTGTTGCTGATCTATGAAATATTTTGGGTGCAGTTTTATTTTTTATTTATTTTTTTTTACATACAGGTATAACAGAATAGCTTTAGTGTTGTTGTTGTTTTTTAACTTGAGTATGAACTTATACAAAAAGCAGCAAGATATTAAAAAAACAGTTTTATTGATTGAAAAACACACTATATCGGATTCATATCGGTATCGGCAGATATCCAAATTTATGATATCGGTATCGGACATAAAAAAGTGGTATCGTGCCATCTCTACTAAATACTAACCAGTTTGAAAGGTACACTGTTCCAAAAAATAGTAATGTCAAAGTATCTTACTGTATATTTTACAGTTTTGTACTGTCTTTCTAGGATATCATTAAATTTACATAAGTAGACTGTGATATTACATGTCAAAGGTAAAATAACATAACATCACTGTAAATATAGTAAAACACAATTTACTTGTTTTTTAAATATATTTTTTTTGTACATATGGATATTTAGATTGTAAAGATACATTCAGAAATGTATCATAATTTCACAAATATTTGTCTGTTATGTGAGAGAATGATCTGTTAAATTCAAATGTAATACTATGGAAAAATATATAAAATGATCGAAAATTAATGAGAATAATCAATAATTAAAGGAGTATTTGAATTATAATTTTGCTGAAAATTTCATGTCATCTAGGTCTGATTCAATAATTCAGAGGTAACAAGTGAAAATATAATTAATAGGAATTAAAAACTAAAAAAAACATATAAAACATTGCACGGCCACGCTGTGCTAATTATATATTTTAAAAAAATAAATGTAGAGGTAGGAATTGCAATTAATATAAATCTCAAAGTATTCCCAACATTCCTGAACAGAAATAGGCCTTTGCACCTGGGGTGAGGGTGTGGCCATGAAAACAATGTGACATGCCATTGGATGTTGGGACACATAATAACATGACGCTAAGCATCAGCCAATGAATGTGAACTAACAACCACAAGGTCGCGGGTATGGCTGTACTGTAGGAAAACATCCTAATATAAAAGTATTTTACTGCATTTTACAGTTTTGTTCTGTTCTTCTAGAATATCATTAAAGTTACGTAAATAGACTGATTTCACATTTCAAATGTAAATTAACGTTAAATCACTGTAATGCAATAAAACATAATTGTCATGATTATTAAATGTATCTGTCTGTACTTATGCATATTTAGATTGATAATATACATTCACAAATGTATCATGATTTCACAAATATCTATCCGTTATTTGAAAGATCGAACTGTTGAATTCAAATGTAATACTATGGAAAAGTACATAACATGATTCCTATAAGCTTGTTTTACATCACATACGTATTATTATCACTGCTCTTTAGGGCGATTGTGGCTCAAGAGCTGGCAGTTCGCCTTGTGATCAGAAGGTTGCCTGTTCGAGCCCCGGCTCAGACACTCTCGGTATTGTGTCCATGGTCAAGACTCTTCACCTACTGGTGATGGCCAGAGGGGCCGATGGTGCAATATGGCAGCCTCGCCTCTGTCCCAGGGCATGCAATCCATTATTATTTAAACCAACTGTTAACTGTATATTTCTGTACATTTACGTATTATGATTCATATTGCTACATTCATTGACCTTGTTTATAGGTAATTTCATTGTTTGATCACGTTAAAATGTTCCTAATTTGATGTCTAAAAACATTTGGAAAAGGCAGAATCCCATGTAAAATTAGTGCAACAAACTCTATTTTCATTACTGAAAATGACTGTATTTTCATGAGGAAGTTATTTTCTGTTATTTTACGGTAGTATTTTGGCGCCCCAGCTGCCGGAATATTACTGTGTTTTTAAGATTTTTTTTTTTCCCTATTTATAGATAATTTCATTGTTTAATCACATTAACATGTTCCTAATTTAATGTTTAAAATCACTTGAAAAGGTAAGATCCCGTTTAAAATTAGCGCAACAAACTGTATTGTCATTACTGGAAATAACCGTATTTTCATGAGAAAGTTATTTTCTGTTATTTTATGGTATTATTTTGGTGCCCCAGCTGCCGGAATATTACCGTTTTTTTAAGATGTTTTTTTTTAACAGTGTAGAGCACAAGTAAAAACCATGAGAATTAAAAAATAATAACGTTTGGTTCTATATAATTTAAATGGCCAAAATACTACTCCATCAGGATGGCTAATAGTAGCCATTCAGTAAGTTCTGATCCGGATAGGAAAATAATCCTACTAGTTGCAAAAATAAGTGCTACATAGCTACACCGTAAAAAAAAATCCTAAAGAAACAGTAATATCCCGGCAGCTGGGGCGCCAAAATAATACCATAAAATAACAGAAAACTTTCTCATAAAATACGGTTATTTTCAGTAATGACAATACAGTTTGTTGCCCTAATTTTACATGGGATTTTGCCTTTTTCAAGTGCTTTTAAACATTAAATTAGGAACATTTTAATGTGATTAAACAATGAAATTACCTATAAACATGGTCAATGAATGCGGCAATATGAATAATAATACTTAAATGTACAGAAATATACAGTTAACAGTTGGTTTAAATAATAATGGATTGCATTCACATAGTGCTCTTTGAGACCCTCAAAGCGCTTTACAATTCCACTTTATAATTCCCCTCTGGCCATCACCAGTAGGTGAAGTGTCTTGCCCAAGGACACAACGACCAAGAGTGTCCGAGCCGGGGCTCGAACCGCCAACTCTTGAGCCGCAATCGCCCTAAATAACAATAATAATAATAATTATTTGATGTAAAAAAAAAAAGTTTATGAGAATCATTTTATATATTTTTCCATAGCATTACATTTGAATTTAACAGTTCAATCTTTCAAATAACAGACAAATATTTGTGAAATTATGACACATTTGTGAATGTATTTTAACAATCTAAATATGCATATGTACAGACAAATACATTTAAAAAACCAGAAAATTATTTTTGTTTTATTACATTTACAGTGATTTTACCTTAATTTACATTTGAAATGTAAAATCACAGTCTATTTATGTAAATTTAATGATATTCTAGAAGAACAGTACAAAACTGTAAAATACACAGTAGAATACTTTTATATTACAATTTTTTTTACAGTGTAGCTTAAATGAACTACCACATGTAAATTTTACTTTTTGTTGACTTGGACATTTACAGAGCCAGAAAAGTTCCGGTTTTATTGATTTGTCACATTAATGTCAAAGCAGTCGCATTAGTAGCAGCCTCTTGAAATTAAGGACAAAATAGATGCAACAAGTAAAAGAAAATGCTCCGTAATTAACATATTAAAAACCAAATGAAAAAACGTGAATAATCAAAAGGAAGAAGAATGTTACTTTAGGGAATATTTAAAATTGTTTCTGAGTGGTGTAGTTTGGAGATGTGTAAATCTCTGTATTTTTACCAAGGGCATAACATCATGGGGACTATATTTGTGTTGCTGATTCAGTTTGACACGATTACAATCCTTGTTATTAATCTCTGGCTCTCTTCCACAGCATGTCTTTATCCTGTCTTCCTCTCTCACCCCAACTGGTCGCAGCAGATGGCCCCGCCCCTCCCTGAGCCTGGTTCTGCCGGAGGTTTCTTCCTGTTAAAAGGGAGTTTTTCCTTCCCACTGTTGCCAAAGTGCTTGCTCATAGGGGGTCATATGAATGTTGGGTTTTTCTCTGTATGTTTTATTGTAGGGTCTACCTTACAATATAAAGCGCCCTGAGGCAACTGTTGTTGTGATTTGGCGCTGTATAAATAAAATTGAATTGAATTGAATTGAACTATTTGTGCACAATGCTTTGCCTTTTTATTGTATTGAATTCCTAGCCACCAGCATATGACAAAGCCCGCTAAATAATGTACAGTGAAATATTAAAGGTACCCAATTAAATAATTCTGACTAATGTTTTGCAAATATACATAGATTTACTGGAAAATTGTCTTTGTTTTAAAATCCTTGTTGTAGACTGCTTTTAAACTAAGCTTTGAGTCTGCCTAAATAATGACTCTAAATCTAGCATAAGCCAGTGATTAATTTATTTTCCTTTTTCAGATAATCCATTAGGCTTGGCAGGCAATCCACCATTTGGCAATGCCAGGACCCCTTGGAAAAACAAGCTTCTTTGGCCAGATTTGAAAGGGATTCTTGTAAAGTGTGAGAACATCAGTTTCTGCCTGTGATTTGTCATCATGAAAATGAAGCACATCACACACTGGCTCTAGTATCTTGAGTAGTGATGACAACAGGGATACGGCATGTTTTGCTTCATGTTTAGTATTACTGGAAAGCTCCGTCTGAGACAGTAAATTTAATGTGGTTATGCCCAAAAATGTGCAGTTGTTTTTAGGATTTATTAGCCCATATCTCAGCACTAACGGAGTGCTGAGATATGGGCAAAACCAAATGAGATCCTTCTGATATTTACACTTTCATAGCATGTGAAAGCACATTTGAGACGCACTATGTCCAGATAGAATTTCACTGATACTTTACCAAAGACAACTGTGTGTAATAGAATTATGCACAGTAGATTGGAGGAAAAAGAAAAGAGTTACTTCAAATGTCCAAGTTTAATTCAGAACTGCTTGGCTGCTTCCAAGCTTACCTCGCAGGACTGGATGCAATGAATGTGTTGAGGGTCAGGGTACCACTTCATCATTCCTGTGCAGACTATGCTCTGGGAAACAAAGCACACAACAACACTAGTGAAGCAATGCAGCCACAGGAAATGGATCGCTGCAGTCTTTGCCATAGAAAATAATACTACACTTAGACACAAAAACATTTTTATAGCAATTTTTTTGAGTTTCAGTTGACCTCCAAAGGAAGGGCGTCAGTGAGTGTCTGATACACATTTTGAATATGAAAACCACTTTGTTGTCTGTTGAGAAGTGCGACTTCTATGACTGAATTTGATGGATCTTGTGGAATGACTATTTAACGGTGATTTTTTGAGACTACTACTATTCAGCGGCATTCCATCAGGGCAAGCAGGGCAGGCAATACTTGACTAGTAAAGCCCTAAATTGGACATAAATTTAACCGGACCCAAGTTAGAGTGTCTCTCTGCTTTTACCTCAAATACAACACTGTCACAATGCTACTGGCATCTTTGCACCATCCTTTACATTACTGCTATGTTGTAGCTGTAGGTGGTTACTGTCTCTTAAGCACACTTAACTCTGCTTCTCTGTGACTCTATTGAAATTTATAGCATAACTAGTTTATTTAATATCAGTATCCATGCCCCGTTAACAA
This sequence comes from Perissodus microlepis, assembly GCF_051167445.1. NCBI lineage: Eukaryota > Metazoa > Chordata > Actinopteri > Cichliformes > Cichlidae > Perissodus > Perissodus microlepis. The sequence goes on along the minus strand of NC_140478.1, from coordinate 3,463,783 downwards.
TGCCTCATAAACTACAAGACCTTTTTTCTTGTTGTTTGTGCACGTGCATTTTAGATAAGCCTATGTAATATCATGGAAAACTAAGGGGTGACTAGCATGCTAGACAAACTGCTGCTGGCTCTGCTTTCACTGTTCTGAGATCAGTTACTCTTCACATTGTCGGGAGTAAAAGTAAGCATCAGCAAGTAAAAAAGCACCATGTGATTAATAATTTTATCAGTTTTCTCTTACTAACCACCGAAGCCAATGTGTAATGTAGAGAAGCACATTAGCAAAGAAAGCCTTCATGATGGAGATCAGTGCCTGTCGTGCTCAGTTTAATAAAACTATCAAATTGAACTTGTGCAGAACCTCACCAGCACTGTCACGTTAATCCCATGGTTGACCAGCTGTTTCACTAATACACCACCTTTATTTTTCATTGATATTGTATCGGGCTTGGTAACATGACTGTTGTGTTATCAGCGTTATTATGTTGAGAACTGTCTCTCAGCTAAGACTCTTACACTGGAGCACAGAGCTTTACAGCATGTTCTGACATGAAGTCAGTCATCGTCTCTGCTTCCCTTTCCGTAAAAATGACCGCATGTCACTGCAACTATTAGATTATTATTGGATGCCGTCTAAAAAGTTGCGGTTAGATGAGAATTAATCAGTTTTAGAGTGACCAGTAGTTGGCTAAAGCATGACGAAAGGAATCCTACTCGTTAATATTATTTTAGTGTCTTGTGTGCAAAATTTTGCGTTTGACCTATGGATGACTTAAAGAAAGCACAAGAAAACAGCACAGTGTGTAAAACCTGGCCCCTGTGTGCTTACAATGAAATTCCATTCCTAATATTGTAGTCAGATTACAGTTACTGTCTTCGCAGCAAGTCAATTTCCCTCGCTTGCCGTATAAAAATGAATAAAACTACATGTTGCATTCATTCTGACTGGAAGCCATAGATATCCTATTGTTTTCACAGACATGTGCAGTACATTATGAATATTTGTTGTCTTTTTGAAGTATTTGTCATGCGAGAAAAATCATGTTTTTGTACAACTTAAGGAAATGCAAAAGTCAATATTTTGCGGTTAATTTTGGGTGAGGCTGTGGTCTTCTGCCATTTTTTGACCCAAAGAATTTACAAGGTGGTTAGTAGACAGCAGACGGACTAACTAACAAATATGGACAGAGAAAGTGGATACTCCCCTGTGACTTTCTGTGCACCCTGACCCAGCAACGGAGACCTGATTCCGAAGTACTTGAGATAACACAATCCCTCAAAATCACAAGGCAGTGTCAGAGATATGGCGTAAGAAACCAGACCTCAATCCAACTATTTGACCTTGGCAAGGGCGGAAAAACTGGCTGGTGGGCTGACTGACCACCCAAAAGTAAGACGAAACTGGAGCACTGTTTGCAACAGCATTAACGTAGAAGCGACTCCTAAGATTGAGTAACATGACCCGCCTTTGAAGCAAAACAACCCTGTAACTCAGACCCATGAGCTGACATTCCAAGTTTTTTTTTTTCATGGCGACTTGTATACACTGTGTATACACTATGAGAAATATGTGTAACTCCTAAAAGGCTTGACGTCAACTGGAACCTTTACTCTCACTATCTGCCTGCGATTTCCAGTAATCCAACAAGTCCTGAATGATAACGGACACAGTCGCATACACATGTAGTGAATTTTGCTGGGTGATTAGCTGATGCAGCTGGGAATAAAAATGTTTTCTAAAAAACTCCTAAAGATACTATCTTGCCAGTGATTCAATCAGATACCTGATATGAAACACATTAGCTCATTCTATGATGAATTTGGAAAATGTCAGCTGCAGTTTGACAGAGATTAATTTTTAGACACTCTCAGTTACTTACAGACCACTTGAAATGGTTTCTGTTGAAAATTAAACTGATATTTCTGTGTTTTCTTTACTAACTAAACACACTGCAACATATTACTTTTGAGCACATGTTATGGTCTCAATTTAGGACTTTAAATGAACACTTAAAGCCACCAAAAAGATCTCAAATCTAAAATTTCATGACTGAGGAGTTGAAACCTGAATGTAGAAAAAAAAGGGTAATTCCTCTTCAACTATTACTATTTAAAAATGCAAAAATGTATACAAATGTATTGCTTATGATAGCTGCATTGCTTTTTTGGCTACTGTTACTCTGTGTGGGGCCTCGTTGTAGCTGTGTGGGTTCTCTCTGGGTACTAGTTTCCACCCAAAATCCAAAGGCATTCATGTTGCTAGGTTAGGTTTACACCTAACCTAGCAACCCAAATATCACTCAGTGTTTGCTCTGGACTGACGATCTCCAGCGTGTACCACATTTGTTGTAAAATGACAGCTTGGATGCTGACGCTGAACTGGACAAGTGGTTAAAAGAATGGTTGGATGAATAAACTCATATATATCTGCTTATAAATCACAGACCATGTATTTCTTTTTAATACTTTTAAGATTAGGCTTAAAACTTTCCTTTTGGCTAAAGCTGGGCTGGATCAGGTGACGCTGAATCCTCCCTTAGTTATGCTGGTGTAGGCTGTAGGATTCCCATGATGCATTGAGTGTTTCTTCTTCAGTCACTTTCTCACTCACTATGTGTTCATAGACTTCTCTGCACTGAATCATACTTGTTATTAATCTCTGTCTCTCTTCCACAGCATGTCTTTATCCTGTCTTCCTCTCTTACCCCAACCCCCACTCGTGGCAGATGGCCCCGCCCCTCCCTGAGCCTGGTTCTGCCGGAGGTTTCTTCCTGTTAAAAGGGAGTTTTTCCTTCCCACTGTCATCAAAGTGCTTGTTCATAGGGGTCATATGATTGTTGGGTTTTTCTCTGTATGTATTACTGTAAGGTCTACCTTACAATATAAAGCGCCTTGAGGCGACTACTGTTGTGATTTGGCGCTGTGTAAATAAAATAGAATTGAACTGAATATTTGTTTTAGAATATCATTTTCTCAACATACCCATCAGTCTCCTCCACTGATGGGTATGTTTTGCCCAGAGGTACTATTCAAATATTTCCTCTGAGTTATCAATTCTGTCACTAGTTAGCTAACATAAACTAATATAAGTCTATTAGCCGTAACTAACCAACCACACGATGTCATTTTCCTTACTGACAAAAGATGGTGCTAAACATGTTTTAAAAATGTTCAACTTTCAGCACTAACTTCTTAAATCAGTTATATCAGTTAGTTTTTGAGAGCAGGGCTCAATGGTGTATATCAGCCTTTATGTGTTTAGCATCCTGGCGTTCTTTGATTTCATGTTTTGTTTTGTTTTTTTGTTTTTGTATGTGCATTAACACTTACTTACATAAAAGTTCAAAATAAAGATTTGATTGATTGATTGATGATAATAGGGAAGACTATTGTCAAAAAAGCCGATCAAAAATTTGGGTTGCAAGAGTGTGATTTCAAGTATTTAGGTAGCAAAAGACTCTCTGAGGAATCAGAGATATAATATTATCTCTGGACAAGTGACTAACAAGTGAGAAAGAGAAGACATGCGACTTCTGATGCAAAATGTATGGCAGCAAGTGCTCAGCATTTTATTTTCCTTGGCTTCAAACTGTGAACAATCTTAGTTTTGTGCTTATCACTAAAGGTGAATCAGTCTGGAGCAGTAGCTCAGTTTACTTCATGCTTTTGTTAAGTGCACCAGATGTTTGGACACATTATTCATCCTGATGGGTGTTTTTGTGTAAAAATCTCTGCACTGTTTGTCAATGTATCAGCTTTCACGGTGCTCTGGAGTAGTCGCTAGGCAGCAAGTGAGCAAAACAACAGCAGTTTTGTAACACCTACCATGCGCTTCCAAATGGTAGCAAAAACTACAATGTCTTTCTCAGTTGTGGTTATTTTTTACCAATCACAACATGTTATTTTTCACCACATCCAAGCTCATCGCTTATCAAAAAAACCTAGAAACAGCTGCACCCAGTTATGCAAGTTGCAATCACAGTTCAAAATTAATCAATGAACCTTGAAAGTATGAATATTATATATGCATCAAGCGTGAGTCAGGTAAACTGTATCTCAAACCAGCATTTAAGAAACAATAGCTATGCTGTAAAAAATACTGTTATGACATTGAGACAGCAAGAGGGGTGTCACATTTACAAAGGACCTCCTACACTGGGTGGTTATTGGCTGGCTGAGGAAGGGGTTGTCAGCTGATCCAGCTCACCTTGGCCTTCCAGGCTATAAAAGCTGGTTTGGAAGAACTACTAACTTCCACTTTACCTGGCATCAACCTTCCAGTAACAACAAATTTTCTTATTTGAGTAAACTTCTTGTGTGGACTCCCTCTTTGTCACATACCTTGAGCCAGTTTGTGACATCGTGCCAAAGTTTCTACTTTTTCTTGAGAAAATAAACACAATGTCTGAAATATGATGGAAAGGAACTATTTTTAACCCAACATTGTGCATGTTACCATATATTGTTTTGCTGAGCTTGGAAAAACCAAAAAAATCTAGTCACACTAGTCAAGTTATGTAATCTGGGACGTCACTTGGGATCGAGTGGTTCTCTAAGAGGCAGTAGGTAAATCTACGATCCTAGAAATCTATGGTTTGGATCTGGGTTGCTTTGATTTGGAAAATGATGACATGCAAAGTAAAGTACAAACAACTTTTTTCAATTCAGCATTTCGTCATTCATCACAACATTTCAGTACATAGAGGACAAGACCAGAAGATCTCCTGTTTAAGGATGTGGCCACTCCATGTTTGGGTATGTGTTGAACTTTAATTAAAAAACATTCCCCCAGTATACCGATACTCTACTCCAAAGGTATCTCACCTGAACTTTTTTGGGAACCATCCAGTGTTTCAAAGACTTGACTGTAGTACCATTGGGCAGAACCACCGGGTCATGTAGGTCCAAGTCTACAGCCATAATGCATGTTGGGTAGCATTCAGCACCTAAAAAAAAAAGACCCCACACAAATCAAATAACAATAATCCTAATTCAGAACATTTTCTTTCTTTCATGTATTGTTTGACTTAAAGAAATTGTATGTGTTCCACATATTTATCTAATCTTTACTCTTAATTTTGTCAGCATTTTTAAAATGAGAAACACAATAATGTAGAGGTCTAAGAATTATAATAAAGTAGAAAAAATGTAGTGTCCATCCAGATAAGCCAAAACGGATATATATGGTTTCATTTAGTTTCACAGAAAGAATGAAAATCTAAAGGTCACACTCACCAACAGCCATCCCATGGTCACAGCTGTACTCCACAGAGTTGAGATCTGGAGGAGCAGAACAAGATCCCTGGAGATTGGGACACATGACAAATTCTGCTGTCCATTCTCCATCCTTAGTGCAGCGAATTTCAATCTGGAAACAAATACAGGCATTAAAATCCACAATGGAAAGTCTACACTTGTCCCAGTTTGGGCATTTTTGCATGTTTACACATGAATCTCACTATAGCAACAAAATACTTGGTGGAAATACAGGTTCATGGCTGTTTGTAGGAATTTGTAGAAGAAACAAAACTGCATGTGAAATCTGAATTTCAGTTATTCCACAGAGCCGAATCCTAGGAGCGATGTCACATGTAAGCGAAAATGATGTGAGCTTCACCAATCCAAATCAGGATGTTGTAGTGATCTAGCGGGCGATTGTGGCTCAAGAGTTGGCAATTTGTCTTGTATTCGGTAGGTTGCCGGTTCGAGCCCCAGCTCGGACAGTCTCGGTCGTTGTGTCCTTGGGCAAGACACTTCACCCGTTGCCTACTGGTGGTGGTCAGAGGGCCCGGTGGCGCCAGTGTCCGGCAGCCTCTCCTCTGTCAGTGTGCCCCGCTGTGGCTACAATGTAGCTGCCATCACCAGTGTGTGAATGTGTGGATGACTGAACGTGTAAAGTGCTTTGGGGTCCTTAGGGACTAAGTAAAGCGCTATACAAATACAGGCCATTTACCATAAAACAGCGGTCCCCAACCTTTTTTGCGCCACGGACCGGTTCATGTCCGACAATATTTTCACGGCCCTTTCAGGTGTCTCGGATAAATACAACAAAATAAAAGCAGTACCGCTCCCCCCCAAAAAAGAAGATTTATTCATAACACACGGCAAAAGACACAGGGAAACCGAAAAAAAACAACAATGATAAAAAACCTGAAAACCATGAATTTCACACCCGGGCCTCAACTCTCGCAGCCCGGTACCAAATGACTCACAGACCGGTACCGCTCCATGGCCCGGTGGTTGGGGACCGCTGATCTAAAAGATTTACCTTTAAAAAGATAAGAGTCAGTATTAAAATTTAATTTGCTGATTTATTTTGTAATTCACTTTGTGACCATTTTGACTCGTTTAATACGTAATGTTTATTTATTGCCTTTAAACTATTGTTAATAAATTGTTAATTGACAGTCAGTATTGTTAATTAATGCTGATCAGGTTTTTCCAAGTTAATATGTGAACTCTGTGTACATATTTCATAATCAAGGCAGTAAACCTTCTGTATCATTTGTGTTATATGGAATTAGCAGAGGTCAATATTGCAAAAAACGTGAACCAACAGTATTATTAGATTTTAATATTAATGTTGGGGCAGTATCCGTTTTTCTCTGCAAGATATGAGTCTTTTTGTCTGTTGTGTTTTATATTTGTTATTTGCTGTCTTTCTCATTGTTTATGCCCGTGTAGATTACATGCACTTAATCCCGTCTTTCTCTTAGTCATCACCAAAGTGGATCTTTTTTAATCTCCTGTGTGAATCTGCACCTTCCTATATGAAAAACTTTAATTGCTTTTTAGAATAATTATTTTGTGTTAAGTGTGTTTTCTATTTAAAAAAGCATTGTTTGTTCAGAGCATTCAGAGTTGGTTTGACCATGAAACTGTCCACAGTCTGGACTCCTGCTGGCAGGACACATTTTTAAACATTTACAATGACAGCCATTGTTGAGGTTTTGTCACACTTCACTTACCCTGCATAAGAGCTCCTGGGTGACCCCAAAATGATTCCTCTAGACGTCTGGGGCAATACGTATATGTCAAGGTGTAACTAATGCATTAGCCATGAACACTGCCATTGCAGTTACTGTACCATGTTAGGAGTCAGGCATTGTGTGATTTGTGAAACTGACTTGTACAGCATGACTTGGAGTAGAGGTGTTAGACCACTTTTTTCTTCGGCTTTTTGACAAAACATTTAATAACATGCAGCTTAGCGAACTCAACTGACACTCAGAATCACTCTCCTTGTGATCGATCTAAAAGCGTTTTGATAGTCATGATTGTGCTCAGAACACTTCTGTACAAGTACAAGCACTTTGAGGTGTTAAATAAATTAACAGCAGTTGAAACCTTACATTTTTTGTTGTGTCCGAGCACTGAAGGGTGCAAACGGTGTCATAGTACAGGCCATTGGTGCAGGTGTACATGCCCTGGAATAGATCAGGTGGGGCCGGGCACGATATCGGCTCGCAGCCAGTTTCCTCCCACTGCCCTCCTTCCAGACACTCTAACTTGAAGTGCTTCCTGGAGACAACAGGTAATACACACATCTCTCAATGACCCGAATTATCACAAGACCTCATCCAGTTTAACACACACTGCTGTTTTGCGTGAAGCTATAAGGAAGGTTTACAAATAAGACAACTGAACACATTACATGGAAAAATGTTGGGATGTACTGAAGCACGTGTTGTAAGAAACGCTGAACACACAACAGTGTCCGTTCTACAGTAAACAATATTTCCTGTGTGCTGCATGTTGGGTGTAAATGCAGCAGTGTGTGTTATAATATTTATGTGGGTACATCTGTCAAAGGTAAAAGTAAAAAGCCTGTTTAAAGCTCTTTAATAGCGGCTGCCTTTTACTTTCACATGCTGAACTAATAAAGCATCAGGGGTTATTAAAATGTTTACTCATGTCGGAGGAAGCATAACTCATAAAGACACCCAGCTGCAAATGGAACTTCCAAATAAAAAGTTGTTCATTGGATTGCAAAGAAATTTAGGGTAAAATCCATCCATTCATCTACCCATCCATCCATTTTCTTGTACTGATCCAATCTAAATGTCATAGAGCGAGAGGCGGGGCACATCCTGGACAGGCTAACGGATCCCACTCAGATTCATATCTGTGGTGAATTTAGAATCACTAATTTAGGTGAGAGAAAAAATGTTTAAAATACAAGCTTTCTATGATATCAAATAGCCTTTCTGTATGGTATTTATTAATCTGCTTTCAAATACAAGACCATCCTGACCCCCCAACGCCGTCTGAAATGTGTGAAGAAAGCCGACTCCCGAAGGAGGACATAAACTTACGCCACAGGGTGCATCTCCTGTTAGGAGACCCTCATTTCATTATAAACATGGGATCTGTTTTCAGTAATGAGCAGTTACTTGGGGAATACAACTGGCAAAGGAATGACGAGGCCCAGTTAGCAGCAGTACATATTTTATTGGACCCTAATGTGAGTTTGTTCCCAAACTGAATATAGTTGTGTGGATGATGGGCCAAAGAATACCTCTTAAAAGCTGTATACTCATTGATATTTAAAACTTTCCCCTTTGGGTTCTGGGTGTTCATGGGATGCATTGTTACAACAGTGATTAAGAAAAAAAATCTAAAGCAAAGATCCTAATTTTATGAACTAGTGCGTAATGGGAATCTTGTAAAGTAAAGGAAAAGAGAGAATTTCCTCCATTACGCATGGAGGCATGTGTAATTAAACACTGTATTTAATTTGGTTTGTCTATGCTGACTAGTGTCCCATTTGGATATAACAAGTAAACGCCTGAAATAAAAAGTTTTCCCATTGATAATTTAAGGAATCATTCAGAAGACAAAACGCCTGGAAGTAGAATAAGAAGAAAATGTTTTGTGCGTGTTTCAAGCTTTATGCTGCAATTAATACTTAAATAGTGAATGAACTTTGTCTAATGCTACTCTGTTGACTGTACTGCCAGCATTTCTGCCCAACTTACCGTCCTATCTTCTTTTTGAGGCTCCCTAACACATAGAAGCCTGGGTTGCATTTGTAACGACAGACAGAGCCAACATCGTGCCCTGAAGCTAGACAGTCTGCTGTTAGCAGCTTGGCATTGGATACGCTTGGCACCTCTGGACATTCTATCTTGCAGTAGGCCTCCGGGAAAGACCACAGCCCGTCCTCCAAACATACCAATCTGTCACTGTCACCTAGGGAGGAGAGAGGGAGAGGAAGCAGAGGGGAGGTGAAGGATTTTAAGATTTCCAGAGAATTTTAAAGTAGAGCCAAACAGCTAGGTTAGTTGTGTACTTAGCTTTGTTATGTTACAGAGATATGTTCACGTTTATTTGACTGCATGAATATAGCAGAACTTCTTATTTTAATTGAATGATAATAATGTTTAATGAAAATGAGAAGAAAAACCTTAAGGTTCAGAGATCACTGGTATTCTCGCTCTAATATTGTAGGCCTTTACACTATAATAAAAGCAGTTCCAAATGACTGTTGTATTGAATTTGTGCTCAATGTGTAGTTTGTGGCTCAGCTGCAGGAGACGGGTGGGGCAGTGGCCCATCGGCCGGCAGCGGAATGGGCGCTGTTGCCACTGCTGTTGGGGGAGGCTCAAGCTTGCCACTGGCGTCTAGATGTAGCTTCGAAGATGTGCGTAGAGCCATCCTGGACCTACTTGTCCTTTCACTGGCAGCAATTTTGCGGCAGTGGAATGGGGGTGAAAGATCAGACCTTTGCATCATGGAGCTCCGCGGCTCCATGATGCAGCGGTCCGATGGCTTCAGCCGGGACCGTCACCAGAGGAGGCACAGCTGCTGGATGTGGTGGTCCAGGAGCAGTTTGTTGAGGGGTTTCCAGGGGAGACAGCACAGTGTGTCAGTTGCCATCGGCCCGCAAGCCTGCATGCAGCAGTCACACCAGCTGAAGACCACGTGGCAGCACGGCCAGAGGAGGCAGTGGGCCACATGCAACCAGCAGTGGATAGTCGCCCGGTTCCGGCCCCGAGGAGGTTCCCCACCTCTGCTATAGCTTTGGAAGCTGCGGGGCAGTCATCTTCCCGTCTGCGGCCATGGGACCCTAACTCTGTCTCTCTTGCTGGTCTCTCCACATGTCCTGGCAGCTGTAGACTCTGCGCCCAACCCACCAGAAACCACACGAATGCCGGGGCAGGAGTGCTGGAAGTGCAGGCAACCAGGATACATCAGCTGAGAGTGCCCACGGATGGAGGTGGATCAGGTGTTCTATGTCACTGGCCCTCAAACACCTTCCCTCGATCTGAGATGGGACGTATAGCGTAGTGGTAAGTTGCCAAGGGTGTATACACCAGGCTATGGTGAACTCGGGCTGGATGCAGACCCTGGTCCCTGGCACTGCTAGAGGCAGAGTGGGTGGAAGTTAGGTGTGTGCATGGGGACACACACAAATATCCCATAGTCCTGCTGGAAATGGGCAAAGTGCATAGAGAGAATACTGCGTTTAATTCATGCCTGACGCATCCCTTAATTCTCTGGACAGATTGGGCGGGGTTTAATAATCGGTTGGGGTAGTGTGTGGGGATGCGTTCACGACCTATGACGGCATGTTTTGTCTGTGTTACACTCAGCGGTGATGTGGCGCTATTCAACGCTGACTTTCTGCCAGCTCCTGCCAGATTTCCCACTAGAGCAGTCTCATGATGACACCTTATGCTCAGCATTCGACGAAGTGATAGGAACTGGTGGTCACATGGTGCACCATGACGCAGCACTAACCTGCTCACATTTTGTATCATTTAAAGATAGGCTGTATCGAGTGAGTCGTGACACTTGCACAGAAAAGGAACACGCCCAGTTGTTGGTGCCAAAAAGCTGCTGGAAAAATGATTTTCCAAACAGCTCACTATTATCCTATGATGGAGCATATGGGGTATGATAAAACTCTGGAGCAAATAATGGCCTGATGTTATTGGCCAGGCATCTAGGCGGATGTGCGCCAATGGTGTGTGTTCTGCCCGGAATGTCAGCTGGTGAACCACCCGGCCATTCAAAAAGACTATGAAGTGGTACAGTCAGACAAGTGAGGAGCCACACAGATATATCACCTCAGCCTCCTAAAAGCACGGAGAGAGGCTGAAACCACTTCTCTGGTGAGCTTGGTGAAGGAAAGAGATGAGTTGGGGCCGGAGGTGCCAAATTCCGCCATACCATCCTTCCTCCGTTGTGATAACTATCTCACACAGGCTGAAAGAACGGATATTGCTACATTGCAATAATGTTTTGCAGATATCCCCCCCCTGCCCCGTCACACTCATAGAGCACCATTTTGAAACACGCCCTGGTGTGACGATGCGTTCAGAGCCCTACAGGTTATCTGAACATAAAAGACAAATTGTTCAGAACGAACTGGCTGAAATCCTAAAGCTGGAAATAACAGAAGAGACACACAGTGCATGGTGTAGCCCCATTGTGTCCCATAGTGACAAAAGATGGGTCAGTATATTCCTGTGTCGACTACCGCAAAGTGAATGAGGTGTCGCAGTATGATGCCTACCCAATTCCCCAGGTCAGAGAGCTACCTGGACTGGTTTGGCACTGCTGGCTTTTTCACGAAGCTGGATTTAACCAAGGGCTACTGGCAAATTCCCTTGTCTCTAGAGTCCAAGGAAAAAAATGGCTTTCTCTACTCTGTATGGTTTGCACCAATTTCCCACACTTCCAGTCGGCTTGTTTGGAGCCCAGCCACTTTCCAGCAGCTCATGGACCGGGTGCTATGTTCACACACTGCGTATGCTGCTTGTGGTCACTCCTGGGCATGTACAGCGGGTGGCTGCAGTCCTGGAGTCCCTGAGGCAAGCGTGACTCACCACCAATTCAAGGAAATGTGTGGTTGAACAGAGGGAGGTACAATACCTGGGGTACCGCTTCGGACGCAGGCAGGTGCGCTGTTAGATGGATAAAACAGCAGCCATTGCATTATGCCCGCATCCCAAGATCAGAAAAATGGTGTTTAAATTATGCAGCAGGCTTTCCCATTTTGCTGAAATGTCATTACAGGAACTGAAAATGGTACTCAGTAGTTTTTGTGGCTTCATGTGCTTTTATACATGCGCAACGTCAAGCATGCGCCTAGTGAAATGGCAGTTGTGTCCATCTCCTCGCAGATCTGTATCAGGGCATCACTGATCTCACAGACAGTCTGAGGTACAACCTGGACCAAAACATAATGTCCCAGAGGTGTTCTATTGGATTTACTCAGCCTAGCATGGGGGCCAGTCACTGTTATCAATTCTTTCATCCTCCACAAACTGCCTGCATGCTTACCAAATTAGGCCAGGTATTGTCATGTACCAGTAGGAACCCAGGACTCACTGCCAGTGGGTCCAAAGATTTCATCCTGATAACTAATGGCAGGTGCTGTTGTCTATCCTGTAGAGGTCTGTGCATCCCTCCATGGATATGTCTCCTCAGACTATCAGTGGCACGGTGGATGTGCCAATTCCGGTATTCTACAGCAAATTAAAAGTTGGGCTCCACAGTGCCCAGCAGTGTCCTGTTTGGAGGTCAGTTTGTATGACACTGGCAGTGTTCCTCCTTGCACAAAGGAGCAGATACCAGCCCTGCTGATGGGGTAAAGACCTTCTACAGCCCTGTCCAGCTCTCCTGCCTGGAATCTCCTCCATGCTCTTAAGACTGTGCTGGGAGACACAGTAAATCTTGATGTGCCATCCTGTAGGAGTTGGACCAACTGTGCAACCTCTGTAGCATCCAGATATCGCATCATGCTAGCAGCAGTGACACTGACTCATGCCAAATGCAAAACTAGCGAAAACTCAGTCAGAAAAGATGAGGAGGAAAAAAATTGTCAGCCAGCCTCCACTTGTAAAAACATTTGTGTTTTTGAGGTTGTCTCATTGTTGCCCATCTAGTGCACCTGTGGTTAACTATATCAACGCAAAGCAGCTGAAACTGATTAACAACCCCCTCTGACACTTGAACTGATATCTTGGACGTGAACTTATATCCCAGAAGGCTTAATGACTTAATGTTATACAATGATTAAACCGTGTTCTTTATTTATTTCTTTATTTATTTTGACCAGTGTATATACTTAAGTCTTTTTCTCTATGGCCCTCAGAACTATATATATATATATATATATATAAACATCTTAAGCGCCTGTAATGCTGGAACTGTGCTGCACAGCCATAAAAGTAGAATATAATATACAATAAAACACAGGGGGGAAAAACAAGTATGTAAAAGTTTCATAGCTCTGTCTTGTACAGTTATGAGCAGATTGAAACTTCACTGTTGCCCATAGCTAATATTTTTCAAGGCTGAATGGCCCCACATGAAGCATGAGTATTGTTACGTGTGGAGAATGGTAACACTCTAAACCTTTCACAACTTTTATTAGGTCCATAAAATGTAATGAATCTTTAACATGAAATCTCATTTTTCAAGTTTTGGAATAATGAAAAATGCATTACAGCTGTACTGGTGCACCCTGAATATATTTTTGTGAACTTCATAGTGTGCTTTCAGTGCTGAGTAATACACGATGGACTTCAAACATACTCCACAGAACCAAAAGCCACAAACAGAATTATTTCAGCACAATCTGTATTTAGATCAGGAATCCATGGGTCTTACTGCTGACTCTACTACAACATTTCACTGTGGCTTTCCAACCACCAACACAAGTGTGGACATCACGTTCATTCCATTTAATCACTTCAAGAAGCGGCTGCTGCATTGCATAACCTTACTAAATAACCTCTACTGGTTATTCTATGCTTGTGTCCTAATTGTGGGTGCCACAGGCAATATTTGTTCTCTATGGTCTTGATGCACGTGAGCTTTATAAAAACACTGTGGGCATCTAAGTACGAGAAAGTTGTGTGGTGTCTATGTGTGCGTGCAAAGGGGACAGGAACATGCCATATAGATGTTTCTCTCAGAGTTCATCCTGAATTTCAATAACAATTCTGTCAAGAACACTTTAGTCAAAATAGGACTCTTATTCCCTCTGCAGTTTATATTTGGCGGCACGGTTCTATTCTGAAACCTCCTCATGTGCATGGAAAGTTAATAGAAAGTGAGAGAAGCAGCATTCACACAACAAAACAGGTATGACAATGGACACAACACTTAAGTCAGAAAACTCTGGGCTTGACGTGGGCTGCAAAGCAAACTGCAGATAAGCCAGCAGATGAAATGTGCGACAAGAGATTTGACAATAGGACAGACAGAAGGGTATCTGCTAGGAGAGCTGGCTGAACTTGACACTTTGGCCTGCCCGAGCTAGCAATGTTTCATGAAACCACCTAACATTTAATTGGCCGTAAAGCTTCATGGAACATCAGCGGGAAGAGCAATCCTAACTGAAAGTTTGTAAATAACATTCCAAAGGGATTTCAGTCAACCATGCAGATTCGATGCTCCTTTCTGAGCTGCTCTTCTGAACAAATGTGCTTTAAATAAACAGCTATATCTGACTGCCAGGAGCTAAAACCACTTCATCTTCTGGAGTTTAGTTGGTGAAAGCATTTTGCTGTGATCAGTAGACCAGCGGTCCCCAACCCCTGGGCCACGGACTGCTGCAGTAGACTGTTGTAACTCCAGCAGCTCAGTCATAAAGCGGTTTAAAAGATTATTAGCAAAAGTCATCAAAATAATAGAAATTACAGAAACAAAGCATAATTTAAGCAGGATGTCTGTCCTTGCCATTGCCATTGGAAAAAGATTCATTCTATTCATCAGTTTTTTAGCTACTTTAAGTGTTTAAGATTTCTTTGGCTCCTTTCTTCGGTATCTAAAAGTATAATGGGAGACAGAGCCTTCAGCTTTCAGGAACTGTGGTGACACCTTTCTACTTTAAACATTAGGCTTAAAACTTTCCTTTTTGATGAAGCCTTTAGCTAGAGCTTCCTCATAAGGTTTCATCTAAGTTTGATTATCGGTTGGTATTTTTGAAGAGTCTTTACCTTACAACAGGGGTGGGCAACTCCAGGCCTTGAGGGCTGGTGTCCTGCAGGTTTTAGGCTACGTTCACACTGCAGGCAAAAGCGCATCAAATCCGATTTTTTTGACCCTATGCGACCCATATCCGATCATGGTGTGACAGTGTGAACGGCACGAATCCGATATTTTCAAATCCGATCTGGGTCACTTTCGTATGTGGTACTGAATCCGATACATATCTGATGTTTTAGAAAGCGACTGCTGTTTGAACGGTCACGTCGCATTAAATCCGTCTTTTACGTCACTGACACAAGACAGACGCCAATTATCGGCGCCGGAGAAGCGCCCGAGAAGACATCGCGAACGCTTCCAGCGTAGATGTTAGTGAAACTGTTGGGAAGACAACGTTGGAGAAACGTGAACATTTTATTTAAACTGTATAATCTGCAGATTCTGACAGAAATCTCCTTGATCCATCACAGCTGATTTAAATGGCGAAATGACCTCCTCAACATGTCTTGAAGTTCTCCAGAGGCCTGGGAATGAACTAATCATGTGATTCAGGTGTGCTGACCCAGGGTGAGATCTAAAACCTGCAGGACACCGGCCCTCGAGGCCTGGAGTTGCCCACCCCTGCCTTACAATATAAAAATGAATGAATTCAATTGAATTTGTTATCTACAAGAATTGCCCAAAGACAACAGACTAGGTACCTAATTTTCCCAGACAGTAATATGAATAAATAGGGAAAAAAGTTGCTCAATCACAAAATGTTTTCCACATTAAAAATGTCTCATTATGAACTCATTACTCTTTTGCGTCTTACTGGGAACAGCAACCAGTAATACATTTGAGACTGTCACTTCTAGTTTTATTTCTTATAATGCTGCCAAGAAATTAAGCTTCAGCTAAGGATAGCTTTTTGAGGCAGGAAAGTATAGCGCCCCAGAAGTGACGTTACATATTACGTGATTCGTTTAGGGTTCATTATTCAATTTCAAATGCACAACCAACTTCAGCAGAATCCAACTGTTGGGTGCGAGCACAGATGCAGCTGTTCGGCCTGCCTGTGACAGTGGCAACTACGGTTACTCTTCGCTTGTTGCTGTGGATCCGTCTATGCTGCAGTAAATATTTCTACTACTATTATTCATTTCTAATCTGCGTCTTTCATATACAGCCACTACATTAAAACCCCATTGCCACCCTATGGAGTGGCTCATCTACTGATCAGAAGGATGGCGGTTCGATCCCCATCTGCTCCAGTCTGCATGCCAAATATCCTTGCGCAAGATACTAACCCCAGGCTGCTCTCTGATACATTCATTGGAGTGTGAATGTTACATAGAAAGCAATTAAAAAAGCACAGGAAAAAAGTGCTTGTGTGAATGGGTGAATGAGGCATGCTGTATAAAGTGTTTTAATGATCCAGGATAGGAGAAAAGCACTGAAAGAATCAGTCCATTTACCATTTATACACCACATGGGATCAGAAACAGTTGCTTCAATGCAAAATTCAGTTATGAAAAGGAAAGACCTCAGTCAAACTGAACCACTGTTAATTTCACCTCTGTTTGCCCTGTTATGAAGTGTGTGAAAAAAGTCCAAGGATCAGAGGTAATAATGACAGTTTTGCAAGGTCCTGCAAAACTGACTGCTTGTGAGGTAATGCAACATTAGTGTGCAGGATAGTTAAAGTATGAAATGTAAAGCCATGAGCTACCTTGTAAAATGGCTGGTGATCCACAGGTGAAGGAGCACTGTTTGCCAAACGTGGTTCCCCAAGAACAACTGAATATGGCGTGGTAGACATGAGACTGATCAGGAAAGCCACAGTCTACGGGCTGACAGCTAACGACACGATCCCATGAACCATGGAAACACTCCAGTTCTGCCTTTCTCTGAAATTAAAACAGGAAGGTGAAAAAAGACAAGACAATAAACCTGTGAAGCAGGTGATGAGAGTATTTTACTATTGTAGAATAATGGATGTATTATTTTCTACATTTTCCATGCAGAGTAAAATACCATCAACAATCTTCTACTTTTTGGACAGCACGTTGTGTAAGTGGTCCTTACATACTGTTGCAGAGATAGATGCTCATATTAAACATGGCCAAAGTCCCATCTGATGAGGTTAGCGGGGATACAAGTTCGTCTTTTGTACCCATGTCTCTGTATGACCTCACTGAGAGTGAATATCCATAACATGTCCATCTCAGGCCTCTCATT
Source organism: Perissodus microlepis (assembly GCF_051167445.1). NCBI lineage: Eukaryota > Metazoa > Chordata > Actinopteri > Cichliformes > Cichlidae > Perissodus > Perissodus microlepis. The sequence goes on along the minus strand of NC_140478.1, from coordinate 3,446,627 downwards.
TCTCGACATGTGACCAGAGCAGCCCCACCTGACATACAAACCTTTTGTTTTCAAGGGACAGCCAATCATAAATCAGGGCTGTCAAAACCATTTTACATTGTGGGCACACTTTGATCTTAAGTGATCCAGATGAGTGAAACTCCGCTCTCTGTCAGTGAAAAACGTTTAACTGAGATATCTTAACATAAGAAATAGACAAACAATTTCAACTGCAAATTGTAAGAAATAAATGTGTAACATTTTCAAAACAGTTTTTGTAACCAGTTTCCTAGATTATTATGTAATTATAAAACAGAAAATGTCATTTTTTGTGAACCAATTGTAAAACAAAAACAAAAACATGCATTTCTATAGTCAACAGTGAAAAAACATGAACATTTTTCTTATTTAATTGTTTATCTATTATTTAACTACTTTGATATAGTATGTAGGGAGGTCTTTATCAGCAGGAAAAGCTATAAAACATATTAAATGTATTAAACTGATTCAAATATATTTAAGTCCGAACATTTATTGCCTCCTTCACATCAAAAGCCCTCCAGTGGGTCAGATTGGAGCATTTGTTGGGCTAATTCTGTCATAAATAGATAGGCTTGTTTCAGATCCAGTTCCCAGTGTAGGATAAATGTAGAGCAAAAAGGGTTTTTTTAAATGATAAGATCAAGATGATAAGTTAACATTCAACATTTGGTGATAAAGCAACACAATATCCAGTTTACCTGGTGGGGTGGGATCCATCTGCCATTGAGAACTGTAATACTGAAACCTCTGTGGCACTGAACAGTGCAGCGATAGGCCTCGCCTCCTCCTGTACACCTACAGAGACACACTGATATATAGATAGTTCTTTTGTTTGTTGCTTCAGCTCTCTAATTATTCAGTTTCATTCCAAATGACCTACCTGACAGAGGCGTGTTCTATATGAGGAGAACTACAGCTGTCAACCTGACATGGCTGCCTCAGACAGCTATTGCAGGGGTGGAGGGAGGAAAGGAGAAAAGTAGATGGATAAGAGGCAGGGAGACATGCAGGAGAAACAAAAAGCTGTCCCAACGTCCTCTGATCAATACTTGTATCCCAGATGGTAACTTTTGGAAGGTCTAATTTTGGCTATTTGTCTGTAGCAAAAGAAAAAGATATCTCCAGTTTTGTTGATAATTTAGCTGCTCATCGTGATCCAAAAATGTAGGAATGCACTAACAAAGTCATCAATCGCAAATCTATATTAATTGGCTTTTTAAAATGTTTTAAATCTGAATCAATATCTCGATTAAGTATTATGGAATGGGTGCAAAAAAAATGTGCAGTATTATAATTTTCCCTTCTATGCTATGTATGTGTGTGTGCACGTTTGGATGTGTGTGTGTGTTAAGTAGATAGTTGTGGGAGAGCCCACCCTCTGATGCGCACCCGGTCAGGGCGAAGGTGCTGAAGTGGCAGGAGGTCCTCAGAGCTACCCCTCCCACTGCCACAGTGGGGGAGGAAAGGAGGAGGATAACAGAGGACGTGAGGAAGAATGGCTGAGAGAGGTCGTGGGTCACGTTCACCACCAATGGGTTTCGATGGCATGAGAGGTCATGCGTGCCTGAAGAAATGGAAAGGTTTCAAACATACAGACCTTAGTTTTTGCTGAATTGTCTGTTGTGTTCTAACTTTGTTTGAAAGATTACAAATGAAGTACCTAACGTGTGGTTCCTGTCAGCGGTGTCAGAGAGGAGAATGGTGACTGTCCGTCGACACTGCTCCCTAGACCATGATCCATCTGACGCCAGGTACACCATCACAGAGGCTGCCACTCCAGGATGGGTAAAACCCACCTGTTGCATTGATAATATCAGGTAATATCAGGTAAAAGGCTCAAAGAAAGAAAAACAACATACTATGAACAGAATGTAGTTTTAGGGAGACAAGATCTCTGAGTTGCTAGCCACTGGACCTCGTTTACAAATATGTGACAATATTCTTGTCCAGCATGTAAAATCACTGCATGTGCACACCAGCCAGCTTTGTTCTTACCATGGTGTAAAAGTTAGCAAATCATACCTGCAATGTGCATACTGCATACTATTAACTTTCTCAAGACAGCCAGGTCTTCTAAATTTCTTCTTTAATTATAAACAAAATCACATAAGAAAATATCGATAGATCACAGATTTATCACCTGTTGACTGCACCTGTTTTATTTTTCCCTTTCCCTAATTAGACCTGTTTGTTTTCATCTGCCTGTCTATGAGTCTGTGTTTGTGTTCCTTTTGCCTGCAACAGCAAAGTGTGGCTGTGGCTCAAGGAGCTCGAGCAAGGTATCTACTAATCAGCATGTCAGTGTTTTTATCTATGGCTGCTCCAATCTTTGTACCAAAGTGTCCTTGGGCAACATTCAGAACACTGAGTTCCTCTTTGCATGTTCATCAGAGTGCAAATGTTACATAGAAAGCAAAAGAAAAGTGTACGGGTGCTTGAGACATACTGAATAACATGCTATATATGAACAAACCCACTACCATTTCTCAACCCTTGACACTTGGAGCGTCTCTAAGCTGTGGTCTACTTTTTTCTCTGCCTGATCAAGCTCGAATCTAAACTGATTTTTGTTGCACACTTTCTGTAATGCTTTTACAGCCACCTGTAAAGCATGCAGAATCTGGGTGTTTCATACTTAAGCAACAGATTCTGGGTTCAGTATCACTTTAAAGAAACATTAAAGGAGAAATGAGAATGGGATTCCAAATGAAAGTGCAAGACTGTTAAATTACAGAGCAGGTAGAGATGGGGGTGATGGAATGGCAGAGTTATGCTTTTCAGACAGCACAAGAACAGATATTTAGGGAAAAGGTCGCTTTTCAGAAGCAGACCATTTCAAAGGAAAAACGGTGTTCCTGGGAAAGCTAGCAGATATGCCGGTCATAATGAAGGCTTTTCAGACTGTAAAAGAGTCTTTAAGGCGGCCTTCCAGAGCATTTGCAAAGACGTATCTGATAAAGAGGACATCCATAAAAGAAGCAGGGAATGGAAAGATGAGTCATTCAACAAAGAAGTGGATATGAGAGAGAAAGAGATAAACAAGCATATGCAAAAGGGAAAAGGCAGGTTCCCAACTGCAACGGAGCCTTTAATCCAGAGAGTGACAGACAAGGTGAACGGCTACCAGTCAAATCCACAGCTAGTCTACACTTTGTCGCTACCCACAAAGTTGACTGTGGGAACTGTGGCAGTGGAAACATTAAATAATAAATATGAGAACCTGAAATACAACAGTATGAAAAAGTGTTTGCCCCCTTCCTGATTTTTGATTATCATACTTTAATGTTTCACATCATCAAACAACTTTAAATACTAAACAAAGATAACACAAGTCAACAAAAAATGCAGTTTTTAAATGAAGGTGTTTCTAAATAATGTCATGTCTGTGTGTAGGCAGGCAGGAAGAGAGGACCCAAAACGCAGGAGTCACGGAGGCAGAAGTAACTCAAAGCACACAGCTTTATTGCTGGTATGAAACTGAACAGGAAAAACACTAACTAAACTGGGAGAACAGAATAACTAGATAGGTTGGCAAACAGAACACAGCAGCCGCGAGGATGAACAGACGTTAACGACGCGACACTGACACAAAGACACACTGGGCTTAAATACACTGAGGGAGTCATCAAGGAATTAGAGACAGACGGGGAACACAGCTGGGAGAAATAAGACCTAACGAGACAGGGAGAGCAAAGCCGGAACACTGACATCAGACAGGAACAAGAACCTTCAAAGTAAAACAGGAAACAAAACACACTTTACTAAGACACGGACTAGACAGAGACAGACAGACTTGGCACTGACCAAAGCCTACTAAATAATAATCATAATCAAAACAGTATCACTGATTAATCAAATCATAATCTAGAAAAACACCAAAGCATGAAAAACAGAAAGCTGGGTCAACATGACCCAGAACCGTGACAAATAAGGGGGAGAAAATCCAAACCAGCATGGCCTTGTGTGAATCCCCACCCCCGAACAACCCCTGTTACAACATAAATTAACTGGTGTATCACATCTTTGGAAAGCTGAGTTAAATGTCTCTAGCAACACCCAGGAGGCCTAATTACTGTAACACCTGTTCTCATTCAAGAAATCACTGAAAGAGGACCTGCCTGACAAAGTGGGCTAGACCTAAAGATCCTCAAAAGCCTGACATCATGCTGCGATCCAAGGAAATTAAGGATCAAATGATAAACCGAGGAATTGATTTCTCTCAGGCTCAAAAAGGTTATAAAGCCATTTCTAAAGCTGTGGGAGTCCAGCAAACCACAGTGAGAGGCATTATCCACAAATGGCGAAAACACTGAACAGTTGTGAGCCTTCCCACGACTGGCTGCCTGACCAAAATTACCCCAAGAGCGCAGCAACAACTCCAAGAGGTCACAAAAGACCCCAGAACAACATCCAAAGAACTGCCTCCCTTACCTCAGATAAGGTCAGCGTTCATGGCTCCACCATAAGAAAGAGATTGGGCAAAAATGGTCTGCATGGCAGAGCTCAGAGACAAAAAGCACTGCTAAGCAAAAGGAACATAAACGCTTGTCTCAGTTTTGCCAGAAAACATCTTGAAGATGTCCAAGACTTTTGGGAAAATACTCTGTGGACTGATGAGAGTGTTGAACTTTTTGGAAGGTGTGTGTCCTTTTACATCTGGTGTAAAAGTAACCCAGCATTTCAGAAAAGGAGCATTATTACCAATAGTAAAATATGGCGGTGGTAGTGTGATTGTCGGGGGCTGTTTTGCTGCTTTAGGACTTGTGGTAAATGGACCCATGAATTCTGCCGTCTACCAAAGCATCCTGATGGAGAATGTCCGGCCAGCTGTTCATGACCTCAAGCTGAAAGCGCACTTGGGTTGTACGGCAGGACAATGATCCTAAACACACCAAGTCCACCTATGAATAGCTTAAGAAAAACAAAATGAAGACTTTGGAGTGGTCTAGTCAAAGTCCTGACTTGAATCTAATTGAGATGCTGTGACATGACCTTAAAAAGAGCCCGAAACCTTCCAGTGTGGCTGAACTATAACAATTCTATAAAGACGAGTTGGCCGAAATTCCTCCACAGCACTGAGTAAAAGACTCATTGCCCGTTATCGCAAACACTTAATTGCAATTGTTGCTGCTGTGGATGTTAAGGTTTAGGGATCAATCACTTTTTCACACAGGGCCATGCAGATGTGAGGTTTTATTTTTTCATCTTAATAATAAACCCCTTAATTTAGAAACTGCATTTTGTCTTTACTTGTGTTATCTTTGTTAATATTTAAATTTGTTTGCTGACTGGAAACATTTAAGTGTAACAAACGTACAAAAAATAGGAAATCAGGAAAGGACAAACACGTTTTCACACCACTAAGTCTGGAATTGAAAGGCAGGTCTGTGCGCCGTCCCGAACACGATCAGGACATCAGTGTGAAGCGCTGCAGGGAAGCAGGGCTCAATATATCACTATACAACCCAATATCACAAAACGTGACCAGCATGTCCATTTCATGCTTTGCATGAAGGTTTCTTACAAATAAACACTTAGTAAATGACATATTATGTTTGTGACTCATTTTGAAATGATTACGAACAGAGTAACAAAGTAATGCTTTTTGTTGCTGTAGTTCTTTTTTTTATGGAGCTTTAATGAATTCTAATTATAAAATATGAATTCAGAACGACTAAAAGCGCTGTTTGTGATTGCAAATTAGTATTATTCCATTAGATGCCAGTATTTTAATAACTTGTGAACCCTTTAAGTATTTAATTATGAATGATGAGTTAATTATATAACACTTAGTTTTCCACTAATAAAACAATGGTAATTGTAATTTTGATGATTAGTGCCCGTCGGGTGGAAGAAATAAGCATCAAATCTCAATAAAGAATGAGCAGAAGGTTACAGATGATTTGGTAATCATCTACAGATCATTAGAAGTCATAATTAATAGTTGACCTAGAAAATAACCAAATATAGTTACCAATACAGGCCATGAATCATGCAGTTCTTGCTGTAGAAAGTGAAGAATGTGTGTGTGTGTGTGTGTGTGTGTGTGCGCGTGTGTGTGTGTGTGTGTGTGTGTGTGTGTGTGTGTGCGTGAGACAGCAGCCTGTTTGAGTGACCCTTGAATGCCATTTGAAGAAGTCCCAGAGAGCACTGGCAGCTGCTCAATAAAGAGAAATCACCCATATTCACACGTGCAGAAACACACTTGCCTTTAGCCAAAGTGAATGTTCCAGGTCGTTGTTTATGTCAGACTGGGCTGTGCACGGGAACCAGGCATCAGGGGGCAAATTCTCACTCACCTGCAGGTGATGGTACGTGCAGAGCTGCGCACCAAAGAGGGGCAAGCAGAGCAAAAAATAAAGAGTTACTGAAAGTGTTCATTTACCTTACCAAGGAAATGCATGCTATGTATGCAGAAAGTCAGGGAAAGCTAGAAAAAAAGAAGCAAAATTAATCTCAGACAACACAACTTATTCAGATCAGTTTATTTTTTATTAGGGTACTCTTTTGTGTCAGTCATGACCCCATGAAATGATTCATATGTCCCTGAGACGGGCGAGGCTCACGACCAACCCAAAGAAGCTTGCAGTTAGAGGGCAGGAGGTATAGTTCCTGGGGTACCACTTGGGAGGCGGGCAGTTGAGTCCTCATATGGACAAAACAACAGCCATCTCATTCTGCTCGCGTTCCAAGACCATAAAAGACGCGGCCGTTCTTGGGGCTGGCCGGTTATTAACGCCGGTTAGTAAATGCATCGAGTTGATGTCATGTCATTAGCAGTGTTGTCAAGTTACCTGAAAAAAGTAATCAGTAACTAATTACTGATTACTTCCCCAAAAAAGTAATCCCGTTACTTTACTGATTACTTATTTTCAAAAGTAATTAATTACTTAGTTACTTAGTTACTTTTTAAAAACACGATTTACAACCTGAACAGGTGATGAAGCGATAGATCTTTCAGCCCAATTCTACTTTTTCTGCATAATCCATCATACAAAATGTAATCAAATGGAAAAGTCTCCTTTTTTAAAACTTGTTTTATTAGTTTTAACCTTTTAACTTTATGCATCAAGCAAAAATTAAATTATATGCACCATTCTCTGACTGGAAGAAATTTGTTTAATATTTAAACCTATTTTCTGCACATTCCAGCACATAAAATAATTTTTTTTGTGTTTACACTCAGTCTTTCAAATAGATGCAAGTAAAACACAGCAGAAAATAAATAAAGTCAAAGACTCAGCGGTCCTTTTGCTCTATTTTCACCTGTAAAGCAGGAGCAGGGTAGGCGGAGATGTGCCCTGGTGCAGGTGTGCTGCAGCGGTCAGTGGAAGAATCCGCGAGTTTCTCTGTGAGTTTCCCATTACATCATAGCGCACTCGGTGCTTGTTTGGAAGTTTAGGGTTTTTTTCGCTGTAAAAAGAAGTTTTCTTCCCACGCACAACTGGCGCTAATGTTTTTGTCACTTTTTATGGAATCAAACTCAAAGTAAGGTCAGTACTTCCACGCTTTAAACGCTGCACACTCACATTCTCTCCCGCACTCGATATATGATCCATTGTTGATCTGCACACAGCTGTTGTCACCAACGTCGCACTCGCTTACGTCACTGTCATGAGACATTCTCGCAAAAAATCACGGTTTTAGTAACGCAGTAACGCAGCGTTCCTACGGGAAAGTAACGGTAATCTAATTACCGTTTTTGCAATAGTAATCCCTTACTTTACTCGTTACTTGAAAAAAGTAATCGCGTTACTTGTAACGCGTTACAAGTAACGCGTTACTGCCCATCTCTGGTCATTAGCTGATTTACATTAACAAGGAGTGAAACAGGTATAGGCAAACTTGGTGAAGCCACCAAACTTTGTGAAGCCAAGTTTGTTTTTCCTCAGCTGCTGTGAGGTCACATATCATCAACAAGGCATTTTCACCAAAGAACCACCACTGAATGAAATAATGTCTCCTTTTTTGGCTGTTCTCTGTAAATATTTCTATGTGATGCTGATGTTCTGTCATTACGGACCAAAATCTCTGAGGAATTTTTCCACCATCTTTTTGGATCTATGAGTCCATGAAGAATTCGGTCTGAGGGCAAAAGGGGTTCTAACCTGGTACTAGCAAGGTGTACCTAAGTGCTGCAATATGTGAAACTCCATGAATGCAGGTTCTTGTTTGAATGCACATTTTTATAGAATATAATCACTTTTCTTCATGCATCTCCTTAGTGTCCAACAGCATTAGAATGAAAAGACTGCAAACATAAAACAATACAAGCTGTGAAATTACCCTACGCTGTGATAACTCCCGTTTTTATAAAGATGCACTCAAGGCAGATTATTTTGTAATCATCAAAATGATTTTTGCTGTTGTTTGATTTGATTTTAACTTGATGACTGACAAGTTTGTCTTTAAAATCTATAAACAAGAAATATTTCAATCATCCAACTTTGAGATTCTGGAAATTGTCTTTGGTGGTGAATCTAAAGAATTTATACTAAAAAACAACATTGTCCAAAAATGCATCAAGCAGCGGTGAGGACTTTCAAAGTGGGCTCCATGCTGACTTTATTGTCATCTGGAAGTCTTTTACGTGCTCTGTGGTTGGTATTTCATACCTTTGTAAGTGATGGTTCCCCAGTGGCAGCATGGGCCGGGCAACGGGTCCGGTCCTGGTGAGAAGCTGTGGCAGTGGTTGCCCACTGGTCAGTGTAACCCAAAGGTGTAAAGTAACCACAGTCCTGAACACTGGAACTCCTCTCAAATTCCTCACACACACCGTCACCATCAAAAACATAACACTGACTGGGTTCACCTTGGGAGACAGGGAAAGAATGAGAAAGGAGGATTTATGAAAGAATATAAAGCCTGGTTTCTTAATCTGGCAGGGTATCCAATCATCCCCCACTGTTAGACTGTCATCCAAATCTATTTGTCAGTGAACCAAATCTGAGCAAATCTATTCTATTCTGTTTTCGTTGGCCACTGTTAATGATAGCCACGTCAGCTGAAGCATATCTGACTCTCTGCACTGTCAACAGACTGTAAATTACGCTGAGAAATGAACTCTGACTTCAATTAATTATTAAAGAAACCTAATATGTGACTTGGTATCTGCGGATAAGCAAGTCACAGCAGCAGCAGTGTAACAGCATGAATTACAAAAAACTGTCAAAGCAGTGTCAGACAAGACAAAAATACAGACAAAAATATGCCTTTTTCTATTTTATTGTCTCTCTTGCTATATTTAGATTTTTTTCCACATGAACTGAACTTTTATTAACTCTAAAAATTAATCAGTGACAATAAGATAAGGGAAATAAAACTTTCCACCAAGAATTAAAGTAGCAGCAGAGCTTTTATGGCAGAATTTCTGTGAACTAGGGCTGACCCACTGATTCTGACACTCTTGATGGACAAATATGCGCTCATTGAGATGTGCATGGGAAAATATAAAGGGTATAAAAAGAAACTTTCGAGCAACATTTTAGGCCTGCAGAAAGATGTTCCATCAGATCCAAAGCATTAGTGAATTGATTATATGTAGTTGAATGTAAACTTCCTTTAACGCTGGTCTTTATCAATTAAAACATTTCAACAAAATGAGAAGTGAGACTGAAAGTTCCACATTGTGTCATGTGTGGCCTATTTTTTTTTCCATCTAGCAAAGGTCATCAAGTTCCATGTCCTTAACTTGACTTTTTATTGCTGTGCTATGGAATAAACAAAGATGCTTTGGGATTTCAATGACACAAAGTAGAGTAAAGGCCTTTAAAATCGTGATGGACAGATTAATAGATGATGCAGACGACACTGTGATCTGTAGTTTTAGTAGGGAGCGAGCCTGGAGAAGTGGTAAGCTCTAGAGAGAAAAGAATGAAAATTAGTAGTAGAGAGACAGAATAGATTGGTGTAAACGAGAGGGAGACAGGTGTGACACTGAAGCTGCAAGGAGAAGAGGTAGTGAAGGTGGATGAGTTTAAATACCCAGGGTCAACGATTCAGAGAAATGGATAGCGCACAAGAAAAGTGAAAAAGAGAGTGAAGGCAAGGTGGAGCGGATGAGTGATCTGTGACAGAAGAAGATTAAAAGGGAAGATTTACAAGCTGGTAGTGAGACGTTCTGTAATGTACGATTTCAAAGTGGAGTCGAAGATACTTTTATACATTTTTTGGAGTGACCACGAGGATAAGAAACTAGTATACTAGAAGGACAGCTCAGGTCGAGTGATTTAGAGACAAAGAGAAAGAGGCGAAGCTAAGATGGTTTAGACGGTTTAGACAAGTACAGAGGAGGCATAGTAGTTACACTGGGTAAAGGATACTAATGGAACTAACTGTTCATAGAAGAAAAGAGGAAAACCACAAGGAAGGTTCATGGATGCTGTGGGCACAAAAGGGCATTGCCAAATAAGAAACAGAAGTAAAGTCTTACAAGGCAACAACAGCGATATGTGTTAAAAATTTTAACACATAGTTTTATTCTAACTACGTGTAAATGATTCCTCTTGCAGTACAACAGACCACAAGTGGAGAAGTGAATATAACAAGCTACAGCAGTGTCTCACAGAAAAAGTGGAGAGCATATAATGCAGCAGGTATTCATAAAAAGGGCGGCAGACGTTACACACTTCAGACGTTTGGCCTCATGAACATGCGAACAGCTGCAGAGGTCACACAGACAGAAAAACAATGATGCACAATTGGCTTCAATTAATCAATGGAAACATGGTTCTGATAAAAAAGCAAATTAGGCCATTCAAAGCCATATTGTCCTCTTTGGCAATATTAGACTAAATGAACTCAACACTCACCCCACCCCTGTTGTGGCTACACCTGTGGAAAACGATTAAGTCATTTTAATTCCAAATGTTGTATTTATCAGGCTTGACAAAAAAGGAACTGATTGACAACCTTTGATGTCACTATTAAGGCCATCTGTTTTTCATTTAGGTCTGCATGCTGCAACCATACTGTGCAACCTTTATTTTATCAGGCATTTAAAAGAAACAATTAAAAATCTGTAACCTCAATTAAAAAAAAGGAAAATGAAAACAGATCTTTTTAAAGCCATTAAAAAAATCCAGTTTGTCCACAACCAATCTGTGACAGGATGGACTTAGAAGTAGTTGGCGCAAACAGAACAGGGACACAGATGCGGCATAGTGGGAGTTAACTGGGTCAAGCAAATGTGGCAAGAAAACCCAAACAAATATTCTGTCTATGACTAAGAAGTACAACTGAATAATTGGTTTTAAGTGTTGCAATTTGTAAAAACCTGTTTTTGCCAAATGGTTTTCCTTCCTAGTCATGATGTCTTTTATTGTAAAACAAGGGATGTAATAATTTCAGTCACGGCATAGCAAGCCCTGGTGGGGGGGGCCGTTTCCCCCTGACAAATAAATTGACTGGATGATGGAAATTCTAGCCCTGTAACAAGCTTAAAAACTTGAATAACTACCATCCAGCTGCCAGAAGAAACAACACACGGCCTGAAATGAAAGCAATGGTCACACTGTCTCATCTCAGCTGACCTATCACACCTTCATATGGAATATTTCTTTTATCGGCTGAGGAGTGTCAAGCAAACAGTCAGTTACACAGAGTATGAACTCTGAGGCTGCGGAGGAACACCGCATACCACAGCAGTGCAGCTGATTCATTTATTATTGACAGAACTGCGTGCTCTCATCCAGCCAGTCTTTCTATGAGAAGCAGCGACTTGGTGACAAGCCTGTGACGTGACATAATGAAATCGTGCATGGCGTTCACCTTCTTCGTGCCCTCTGATTGGCTCAGCTCTTCCATGTTGCACTTTATGAACGTGTTTACTTAACTTCAAAGGAGAAAAACACACAATGACAGAGGCACGGTTCTCAACTTTGTGCTTACAATGGAGTGTTTTGGGTAAAACCCCTTCCATGTTGTGTTGTTTTGTGGCCTGTCTGCATGCTTCAGATTGGGTGAGGTGCGGACACAAAGTATTGTTGTCTTGCAGCGGAATTGCAAATGATGGGGGCGCTCTCTGCGGCTTCTTTGTTTAGCTTTACTATGATTTTGGTACTTTTTACTGTTTTTTTAACAGGTCTATTGTTATTGATGAATGAACTAAATTCCCAGACATGGACTAAAATTGGATTGGGCCTATTTTATAAACTAGGTGCCAGATTGATATAAAAATCACGGTGTTTGTAAAAACTTTGGTGCAAACGATGGCTTTTGGATCAGCACTATTGCTCTATAATCCTAAAAAAAGGGTTTTAGTCATAGAAACATAGTCGGCCTGTCAGTCCTACACTGAGGAAGACTGCTTGTAAGAAAGGAAACTAGTCAGTTTTAATTTTTGTTCACTTGGAAACAGATCAGAGTATTTAAAGGACATTTAACAGAACACCAAGGCCACATTTTCAACGTGAGGATTAACAGGTGAATCTTTTTTGTCTGTGACTAAATCTTGGACAAAGCTGCTTTATGGCAACTGCACAAGCCACTGAGCCACAAACGACTTTTTGTTAAGGTTTCTCATCTTACTACAAATCTTCAGTTGTTTATTGTATATATTACAGGAACAAATTGTTCTTGTATAAATCTCACCAAAGCTCAACCCCTCCCCCCCAAAAAGCATAACCACAGCAGCTCTTACCTAATTCGAGCCTTCTTATTGGGTATAAAAACAAGAAATAATGAACCTCATCAACCCTCTTGCTTGCACTTGATTCGCTTCGGGCAGTCAGAGCTACAAGGTGGCCCTTCAATCACCTAACTGTGGGGTCACTGTACAAAAAATAGCAGAATAAAGCCTTTGACTGTGTTTATGATCCCTGACTGAAGGGAGCTGGCTCACTGCTGCAGATGTGACTTGATAACAAAAAAATGTATGACTTATTTTACCTGAAGGATATCAAACAAAATGAAAAATGGACACTATGTCCAAAACGCAAGTGTTATTGTAAGCTGATTTTTGCAATTCAAAACCAAAGCATGATCTCTGATAAAAATCAATCAACTTCATTTATCAATATTCCAAAGCCTATGTTTTATAAAGGTCAACACTAAATCACCAGAGAAACATGCCTGACACATGTTTTCAGACTAAACCATGTACTTTACTGCTGAAAAGTGTTTTCCGGATGTTTCTTTGCCAGCCTCATGTCAAAATACTTTTCTGCAAAAGACTTGTGACTACTTATCACCCCTCAGCTCATCTGTTTTCGCTTATGTTGCTGTGATGTTACATTAATGGTTTGTGGAATTCATTCAAGCCAGAAGCTTTTATGTCTTGTAAATTAAATTTGATTGGGTTGAATTTTTCTGTCTCTTAATGCTGCTGCATGCACAAATGTGAGATTTCTGGCCACTTAGTGACCACCCCTTCACACTAAAAGTTCACATAGTATTCGTGTTTTGCATGTTAGACAGAGTTGGTTCGTGTTATGTCTGGTAATTAAAAAAAAAACCTCAAACAGTTTGACAGGTTCCAATTTTAAACTGTGTGTAAACTCGAAACAGCAGAGACAGTGAATGGCACTCACCATTGCATTTAAAGCCCATCTCCTTCCCACATCTCTTAGAGCAGCCATCGCCATCCAACAGATTACTGTCATCACATTCTTCTGTCCTACAGAGGGAGGACCATCATTATCAATGCCCTGTGTAATTAGTCACCAATGTTATCAGCATGTTAATGTGCAACATACCCCTGTATGAGGCCATCTCCACAGTAAGACTGTCCATGTGTGTAGAGAAGCGGTGGCGAAGCATCACTGAGCTGACCATCAGCTTCCACCTGGATCGTGTACTTGTACTTAACTCCCTGCGTAACAGACCTGAGAAGAACAAGAACAGAGACAAGAAACTGTTGTGTAATGTTTCCTTTGGCATTATAAAATTATAACAGAAGATTGTTCCAGTCTTCAAAGGAGCATTTACCCACATTTTTACTGCATTGTGTTATGAACTGATCATATAATGTTTATAGGCTTGATTATAAATGGCTTTGAGTCAGTCGATACTTAATAAAATAAGAATTTTGTGCATAATGGTGCCAGTTTGCTGTACTTTTTAAAAAAGAAATACTGTTGTGCTATGTAGGAAGGAAGCATTGTATTTATTATGTTTCCAAACAGATTCATTATGCTTTAATCCTGTTGGATTCTGTAAGCAATCGCCAAAAAAGTGGAATTTGCTCTCCCTGTAACCTTGTATTATCCAGTGACCTTAAAGCCTCATAGCAGGAAGTATGTGTAACAATACCACGGCTAATGTGTCTGGACTATTGATCTGTTTTGGTGTGCTGAGGCTATAAAAAGACCATCCTCCCTGTTTTCTTAGCACAAATAAATTGCCTCTGCATCCACCTGGGGTAGACCAGGAGTATCACACAACTGCATTATCTAAGGTGTGTCCAATTTCACCAGACTCTAGAAATTTCCTTTATTAATTATGTATAAGTGAAGGAAATGAAGGTTGTGAAAAACGTCCTCATTTCCTGTTGATCTAAACTGTATCTATAGTCAGCTATATCTTCCACCCTTCTGCCACAACTCCTCTCTCTTCTTTGTTCTTAGAGGCCTGACATTACTTGATGATATACATCAATCGGGCATAACATCATCGTTATTGGACCATCTGCCCAATAATGTGTTGGTCCCACCCTTTTCTGTCAAAACAGTCCTGTCCCACCGAGGCATGGAGTCCTCTAGACCCCTAAATGTGTGCTGTGGTATCTGCACCAAGATGTTCCCAACAGATCCTTTAAGTTATTGCAAGGTGGGGCCTTCATGGATTGGACTTGTTTGTCCAGCATGTCCCACAGATTCTTGAACGAAGACCATGACAACACTTCAAACTCGTTATCGTACTCCTCAATCCATTTCTGAACCATTTTTCTTTGTGCCAGTGTGCATTGCACTGCTTCCTCCAGCTTGCCTTCTTGCCCTACTACAATAGACATTAAGTCGGCTAGCCACATGATGTGAAAAAGGACATAATCATCAGACCAGGCCACCTTTTTCCATTGCTTTGTGGTCTAGTTCTGATGCTCACGGGCCCCATTGTTCTGGTTGTATTGGTCAGCATGGGCACCATGACAGGTCTGCAGGTATGCAACGACATACAGAATAAACTGCGATGCACTGTGTATTCTGACATCTTTCTATCAGAATGAGCAATTTTTTGGCATTTTGAGCTTCGGTAGTTTGTCTGTTGGATCGGATCAGCCTTCACCCCCCAAGTGCATCAGTGATCCTTGACCCTGTTGCTGATTCCCTGCTGTTTTTTTCCCCTGAACCACTTTTGATGGATGCTGATCACTGCAGACTGCAGCTACTGATTGGAAGGTTGGTGGTTCGATCCCTGGCTCTCCCTAGTCTACATGCCAAATATCCTTGGGCAAGATACTAACCCTAAGTTGCTCTCTGATGCATCCATTGGAGTATGAATGCGTGTGAATGTCAGATAGTAAGCACTTTAAAAGCATAGAAAACAGTGCTTGTGTGAATAGGTGTGAATGGGTGAATGTGACATGTTGTAATAAGCACTTTGAGTACTCCAAAGTCCATTTACCATTTACAGGAGCTTTGGAGATGCTTTGACTCAGTCATCTAGCCATCACAAATTGGTCCTTGTCAAACTCGCTCAAATTCTCACACTTGCACATTTTCCTGCTTTTAATACATCAAATTTAAGGACATAATGTTCACTTGCTCTCTAATATATCCTACAAACTAACAGGTGCCAGGATGATAAGATAATCAGCGTTCTCTCTAGTAAACAACAAGTAAGAATTCATTCATCATAAACCATTTTTCAGAATGAACTCAACATATGTAGTTGCCATGGCGATTTCTCTTAGATCTACATTCTACAACTGCTTATATAAAAAGTTCAGTGCAAGTGACAAAAGGCAGAAGGTGAAATAAACTATTCAACCCTGACTATAGGAGAAGCAGTTCTGCATGGTGTTTGTAAAAGTATGGTCTTATAAAATAGGGGTAAGCATTAATCTGGGAAATGGGAAAACTCACGTTCATAGACGCCAAACGTGATTCAAGAATTTTTTATGAATAATGAAAAAAAGACGTGGAACAAGAAGTTCAAATCATCAAACTTGCACTTTTGTATAAACCTGGTGAACGCATGAAAAGGACATGACTGATTGTCACTTTCTGAAAGTGCTAGAATAGTCAGACACATGCCATCTATTCCAACGTTGCAAAGGTACAGGCAGGGAAATTCCTGTTTGTCCATTTCACAAAAGAATTGTTGGATATCTGAAGAAGTCCTCTGTTATTCACACCCACTTCACAGCTGTGTTGAGGTGAAAAGAAGCCAGAGTTTTAACTTTCTCTCGCTCACTCTCTTTTTTTTATTGTTTTAGGATGGGCTATAGTTATACACAACAGATAACTGATTGGGGTTAGTGGTGAGGTTGGGTTCAGCTTAGAGCAAAGGGAAACACATCAGCGGAGCAACATAGCCTTTGAAACAGGCTTTCTGGAACACTTTTAGTTTCCAGTGTAGTCCAGCGTTGCCAGACAATGAGCTGCATGTACGACAGCATAAAGCATCAACTATTTCTGTAGCTTCTGCTTTTTTTCATCCACTGATATAAAAAAAAATCACATTGGATATTAACATTGTGGGTTTTTTGATTAATTAACCAGTCGTATAGTCCTTACGCACTCATCCTTTCAGCATATACTGCAAGTTCAGCCGTAGGAAATGGCCAAGGATCTGATCCAAGCAGTCACTGGTGTTTATGGCTCACATTTGGTTCATATTCCAAAAAAGAAAGAGATCTTAATCTGCCTACTTTGCTTCACCTCTGGTGTGCTTTTGCCTCCATCAGCCCCCTGTTACCACAGTTCACTCTCCCTTCTCCTTCCCTCACCAACAATGTGCTTCACTTCAAGTTTCCTTTCTTTGCCTCAAACCTCTACTCTGTCCACACCTCTCATTTGTGTCTCTCTGTATGCCTGTATATCTTTTTCAATTGCCGCTGTCCCTCCTCCCCTCGCCTCTTTTTCATCTCCCCTACTCTCCATTATCCCACCCGCCCTTCCTCGCTCTCCCCTCCTTTCCAAACTCATTGCTCTTAAACTCTCCCGTCTCCTCACATCAACCCCTCTTTGCCCTCCTCAGTCCCACATAACTCAATTCCCCGTGGTTCTTACATCTTTTTGCACTTAGACACAGCTTGTGTAACATAGGAGACGTGTTCCATGAAAAATAAACTGTTTTTGAAGCTGTGTCCACCTAACATCCCCATACCCCCTTGCTTTGTAAAACAACAACAGCTTCCCAGAAAATCAAAGTGCCACTGCATTTGAAATCATTCCCAAATGATCTCCAATCATGCGACACTGCTGTCATGTCCTGGCAGGTACTTATCAGCTTTTTGTGTGTATAAGAAAAGCATTAGCGACGGGGTATTTTTATACTGAGGGCTGTTATTTGCTGAGACTTAAAAAAGAAAAGAAAAGAAAAACTGGCTTGTGGATTTATATTTGGATTCCAGTAATCATTTGGACACCCCGCACTACGAGACAGGATACAAACTGATTCATCTTAACCCTGAAACTTCAGCAAGCTTTTGATTAAGGATATGGTTGTTGAAACAGATTTGGACCAGTATCCACACTCGGCATCCCCATGTTGGAAACATTTGTGTTCGAAGTTTTTCAAACAAAACAAAGCCCAAACACTTTAAAGAGACAGATATCTGTGGATTAGTGGATCTGAGGACACACACATGCTGTGCTGTACAATCTGCAGTCAATGCCGGCCTTAAATAACCTTCACCTTATTTTCCTCAGAGCTGTACAGCATTAGCTGTCGCTACTTCATCCATAATGTAACAGAAGTATAGATATAGATAGTATAGATATTCAGAGAGAATGTCAAAGGAGTTTTGTGTGGTCTGAGAAAAAAACAGAAAGCCATCTTGTTACCTGTGAGTGAAACATAGTAAAATTCTGTCGTAAGCTTATCTGCATGTAAATCAGATGGGTCAGGTAGCCTTTACCTGTCCGTGAATGTCTGCTGGGTCTGTGGTAAGGGGGCTTTACTGGTGAAAGGTGGCTGACGGCGAATGTGGTAGAGTAGAGGCTGGCAGCTGGAGCACAGAGGGCTGCCAGGGCCTGAAGACAGCATGGCTGCGTCAATCTCCATTTTCTCATCAAAGGTGCAGAGTTTTATGGCAGCAATGGCAACGTTGTGGGTGTCGAGGCGCATGGTGAGGGGTAAGTCACAGAACACATGCTGTGGTCCCAGGTTAATACTTTTCCCTGTGTCTGAGATCAGCTCGATGTTGGCTATTGCTGGGCTGTCTGCAACAGGGTAAAATGTTGGTGAGTTATGCAGCACATCTCCAACAAAGACATTTTCCCTTTTAGGTATACATAATGTATGGCTGCATGGAAGGAGGTTTCTTTAATGGAGTTCTTTCAGTATTTTCTCGAGCAAATGTATTTGTCTGCCACCATCCAGAAAAGGAAGACTGCGCCCCACCTGTTGTGATTAACTTGCACCTGATCCCTGGCTACGTTTGCTCACTAACAAAGAAATGAACAGTCTCTCATTTTAATGAAGAGATATGGTACATCAACCAAAAATATTACAGATTACAATCAATCAATCAGATCTCAATTAGTAACATGCACAGACTCAATTTCTTCCCTTCCAACCTCTTCATTGGAAGAGTACCTGGGTAAGACCAAAAGCTTTCAAAGGACATCAGGGACAAGATTGTAGATCTGGACAAGACTGGACTGGACTACAAGACCATCAGCAAGAAGCTCAGTGCAAAAGTGACAGTCATCAATCACACTGAGTCTGGAGGTCCATGGAAGATCTTGCCTATTGTCGGGGTGGCTGTAGCTCAGGTGGTAGAGCGGGTCACCTACTCAAGGAGACCTGAAGGTTAGTGGTTCGATTCCAGGCTCCTCCAGTCTACATGCCAAATATCCTTGGGCAAGATATTAACCCCATGTCGCCCTCCGATGCATCCATCGGAGTGTGAATGCGAGTCAATGTTAGATAGAAGCACTAAAAACAATCATACGATTGGGCTGAATGGATGAGTTGTACAAAATGCTTTGAGTGCTCAATGACAGTAGAAAAGTGCTATATAAGAACCTGGGGTTAGGATGACCATGAGAAAAGTGGTGGAAGAGCTTGTTAATTATCTGAATGCAGTTGGGACCACAGTCACCAAGAACACCACAATGGATTGAAATCTTGCAGCACCCACAAGGTTCCCCAGCTCGAGAAGGCACGTGTACATGCGAGCCTAATTTTTGCATCTTCATGATTTTCACTTGGGAGAGAGTGCTGTGGTCAGATGAAACCAAAATCAAGCTCGTTGGCATCAATTTGACCAAATGTGTGTGAAGGAAGGGAAATGCTGAATGTGACCCAAAGAAAACCATCTCCAGAGTCAAGCATGGAGGTGGAAATATGCTTTGGCATTGCTTTTCTGCTAAGGACAGAGGACAATTTTACCACACTGAAGGACCATTGACAGGGCCCTCTATCATAAAATCTTGGTTGAGACAAGGACAGGTTATCCAGAATGACAAAGACCCAAAACATACCACGAAGGGAACAAAGGAGTGGCTAATGAAGAAGCACATTGTGGTCTGGCCAGAAGTGACCTAGCCAGTCTCCAGAAATGTAGTCCTATAGAAAATCTGTGAATGGAGCTGAAGCTTCAAATTGCCAAGTGGCAGCCAAGAAATCTAAAGGATTTTGAGAGTTTCTGCAAAGAGAGGTCTGCTGAAATCCCTCCTGAGATCTGCGCAAATCTGGTGACCAACTACAACAAAAGTCTTACTGCTGTGCTTGCCAACAAGGCTTTTTCTACCAAGTACTAAATGTCTTATTTCACTCTATGAGAAGCAAATCAATTCATAAATTTTATGTTAAGTGTTCTTTTTTCTGGATTTTTGGTTGATACTCTGTCTATCATAAAAGTATCAAAACTACCCAAGACTGTCTACTTCTTTGTAAGCGAGCAAAACGTACAATTTCAGCAGGGGATCAAATAATTAATTTCCTCACCGTGCCTGTTATTCAAAACTGACGAGTATTTATTATGGAGTGACACTTACTCGCAGAGATATACGTGACCCAGAGCGTAAGGGCGTGTGGAACAATAGGGTGTAGGAACCTCAGTGTGAGGGTGCAGCCCTCTGTGTCCGGACATGGTGACGTCACATTGGTGTCATACAGGCTAAACTCAGGACTCCATGCTTGGAGACTGGGATCACATGGCTGTTCCACATCAGGTGGTCCTGTTGACAACATCACACAGACACACATGTTGGTGCTGTTGTGTTACAAGTGTTCCCAATGACTTCATTCATTTTACTCTAAAGCACAGAACACCCCATGTATGCAGGAATTAATCCTAACTGATATATGATGATGATTAGAAACAGTGTAGTGAGCATTCAGTTGACTCCAGAACATACAAAAGTACACCTTGGAGACTCAATAGACTGAGTGTCTGAGTTGAAAAATAGATTTTTTTTAGACCCATACTCACACTTAAATAAACGGAATTTCTATTTACCTTCAGTGAAGGACTGTGGTTGCAAAAAGGGTGTGTGTCTCACTGGCAAACTGGACAGCAGCACAAAGATCCAGACAAAGCATATTTCTAGGAATACATTGCATGCATGCTTCTCCAAATGAGGGAATTTATACAAGGTAAAATGAGGCATGCCATGCAAGCTGTTACACTGAACCAATCAACAAAGATACAAACCGCAACAGTGATAAAGTTCTTTGTGTATTTCTGTGTCTGTCTGTCACAAAGTCCTCCGTACTTTTTCCTGCGGACATATCTGCCGCAGCAGAGAAACATCCAGAGACTGCTGTCAACAACACTGCAGCCAGGCTTTTAACACTTCCAAAGAGAAGTGACCAGATTACACCAGCCACTGGCAATCTGTGAGTTTCAAAAATTGATTTTTAAGATTTTAGTGCCTTTCAGCCTTGATTAGTCTGGGTTCTGCCTACAGGGAGAGAGAGAGGGTGAAAGGGAGGAGGGAGACAGAGGTGTTTGTACCTAATTCTCTGAAGATAAATGGACTTTGCACCCACGAGTTATGGAACTCGCTACCTTACCCAGAAAGCTGAAGCAAACCTGTTCAGCTACATCTTACTACAATGATCACTGCATATGCATGTATGCTTGTCCTCTAACTCCTCCTAGATGCATTGATCAATCTGAATTGAACTTACTATATACACTGCCAAGGGTACCAGGATTATCAATATCTATATAGCTTTAGGGAATTAAATTATTAACATTATGTGTAGGAGCTAGCAACATTAGATCAACATAAGCTGGGATGACAATGAAATGGGAATCTGTCAGTGTTCGTCCTGTTGGTTTGAAGTAGAGACAAACCTGTCAGATATACTATAGTGGGTAAACTTGATGTTTAGGTAATGCTACCAGTGAAATGTCATTGTCAAGCAAATCAGATCAAACCATACCTTGTCCAAAAGAAGCAGATTAATCTACTCTGATTAACATAGCAGTGATTTTAATTTAGTTTTGTTGAGTCCTGCCTTTTCCTCAATATGGCGTCTTCATCTCTATTTATAAGTAACTGAAAATACATTTCCTAGTGTTACTTCTAAAAACTACAAGCAAGCTGACTTTCTTTTGGAACGGAAAGTGGAATTTTCCTGCTGACAAAGTTACAACCATTCACTTAAAGATGGCGTTCATTCAAGAACGCAGGAAGTAACATCATTACAGCAGGCGAAATGAGTTGTTAATTGTTAGAGCGTTAGTGATTAGCACAATGGGATCACAGTATGGCACAATTATTATGAGCTGTCTCAGGTGAAATCCAAATAAAATCAACATGCTAAAGAGGTGTTACATATTTCACACCCACTATGATTAACCATGTAGAAGCACAGTCAGAAGGACAATTAATGCGAAGATTGGTCTCTAAATGAGTGTGTAAAGACCCATAAAATGGAAATGGACATTTTTGGGGGCTTACCACATTTTCCAAGCTACCAACATACTACTTTATTATAATCGTACAGCCCAGAGTAAAAGTAAGCAAATGGGAACCATCTTTAATACTAAGAGAGAAGTGGAGCTGCTGCCTGTGTGGAACAGGTGTACTTACCATGGAAACCGCTTCAATAAACAGCTTGTGACAAGCGTTAAAGAAGAGAATATGAAACTACATTTTGATACAGGATGAGCATTACCTGAGAAGTCTTTTAAGCTTTTGATGCAGTTAGCATACCATCTATTTAGTTTTCCACTGACTGACTGAGTAAATGAAATGAGCAAAGACTCTGTCTGTCATGTTGACAAACCCAGAGAGAATTACCATCCAACGGCTCCGCTCTTTCCTTCAGACTTGTCCTTGTTTTTTGGTTTTCCTTCCTAAAGGCTTCCTCTCACTCATCTGTTCTTCTCTCACGCTAGCAGCTTTAACGGGAATACATAATTGAATGTAAGCATTCAGCTAATAAACCACTTTGAAGCAGAATGGGTAGAAAACCTTTCACCCTTTACAAATAGTATGTTTGTAACTAGATATTTTCTTTTCAATAAACGAAGAACATGTGCACTCCTCAAAGGTTGATTCTGTTCATTTGGATGTAGCATTTACAGCAGAAGAAACGTTTCATCACTCATCTAAGTGACTTCTTCAGTCTCGGCTGACTGCAGTTTCACCAACATTTGCACAATGACTGAAACCAGCCCACTGAAGGAACAATGGGCTGGGAGGTCAGTTCCTTAATCTTAGTTATGCAAATTCTCATGACCACTGATCAAAGACCACTGATCAATGGTCATGAGTCCCATTCACAGAAAGTTGGGGAATGGCTGCAATCACAGCATTGTAAGATGGTGAAAGATGTACCCTTAGGCCCCTCCTCGATTCAGAGATGGTCTTTCCCTTTTCACATAAATGGCCTCCTTGATTCCCCGCTAGTTTCAATCATTACTCAAATGTACTGTTTATAAGGTCGGGGAAACCTGCAGTCAGCTGAGACTGAAGACGTCACCTGGATGAGTGACGAAAAGTTTCTCCCACTGAAGACGCCACGTCCAGATTAACAGAATCAACTTTCGGGGATTTACTTACCTGGATGATTGAACATGCATCAAGACATTTGTGCGCTCAATTATTATTTTGAGATCCCTATTATTTCTTGACAGCTTTTTTTCCTTGCACATTTCTACCGTGTGAAAAGATTTTTTACAGAACTGCAAACATCCATCTTTTTTTCTGATCTCTACAGCACAGTTAACACGAGGCAGCCTTAAAAGCAAACTTTACACGTTCTCATTTTGAAATAAAACTCTGTATTAAGACTTAATGCAGCACATTAAGCAGTTTAATCTCTGACAGTGGCAGTGCACGCTTCCAAACAATTCCGTGTTTTCCCTCAGCCTGAAAATGGACTTAAACCAGTCAATACTGGCACAGGAAGCGTTCTGAGGAGATGTACTTGGTCACTTTTGCCAACAATTTGAGCCAATAGTGTTTTTGCCTTTAAACTTGTGTTTTGGGTTGCCAGCTATGGTGTCCGCAACGAGTTTGTCCAACTTCCCCTCTGCCTCTCCACACTGAATATGTTATTGCCCATCTCCGTTGGCTGACGAAGTGACCCACACATGGTCCTTAGAAGTGGGACAGAGTGAAAAGGGAGCAAGAGAAGCCAGCAGACTGGCTGTCTCCTCAGCTGTGCACTTACCACTGTTTAGAGTAAGACTGTAATTGACCCTTTATCATCATTATGGTCCCGCAGCGAATGAGGGCGCAGTAATCCCCCTGTTCTTCCTAGCCGCTTGTTTTCAAAGCATAAATTCCAGCAGAGGATTTCCACATATTTGGTCAGAGTTTTCATGAAAGAGATGGAAAAGTGTTATTGTGTTCATGCATTTGCTCTTTCAGTATTTGCCTTTTTTGTTTCTTGTCCCTTTTCATTCACTTTGCTTTCTTGTTTTCTTATATTCCTTCTTGTTTCTTTCCTCCCCACCCTATACATCATGTCAAAGGAAATCGTGCTTCTCAAGGATTTATGATTGGAATAACAAGGACCATGTGCTTGCAGGAAGTTAATGTTTCAATGTACAGTGCTACAAGATGCACTTTTTTTGGTTTATGACGGAGGTTGAATGTTTGAAGAGCACCAAAACATTACCCAGAGTAGACGCTTACGTTAATAATCCTTGTTCTCGCTTTGGCTAAAACAAGACAGACACAGAGAGGTCTGTAGCTGAGGTAATTATCATTTAATGATTTTTTTTGCTTTTTCTTTTTCCAGCAGCCATTAGCCTTGCACGCACCTAAAATTTACAGATGTGTGTGTTTCTGTGTGTGCGTCTGGGGGTAAAGGGGGGGCTGAATATACGCCAAAAATATATTTGGCGTATATTCAGCTTGGTGAACGTGCGGGCGGATGTGTAAAATAAATATATTCCTCAGTTAACCTGCAATTTTACATGAGGCTTCAGCAAAGTCCCATATTCACTAGTGTTTATATTCAAACTGACCCAATTTCTGTGTGCAGCTGTTAACAACAAAAGTAAAAGTCTACAATTCTGAACCATTTATTATCTCTGAAATCTAGCTTGTTTTCAATATGCAGATATAAAAAAAGGAAATTCTATCCTTTTGTGCATTTGTAGAAAATCACAAAAAGCATTTTTTGACT
The DNA here is from genome assembly GCF_051167445.1 of Perissodus microlepis. Lineage (NCBI taxonomy): Eukaryota > Metazoa > Chordata > Actinopteri > Cichliformes > Cichlidae > Perissodus > Perissodus microlepis. Next base: position 3,421,898 of record NC_140478.1, on the reverse strand, counting down.
GACCTGTTGCTTCCTCAGGTGTCCAGTAGCCTGATGTGTCACATATGCGAGTTGAGGAAGCCTCATAAGCATACTGGTGGAAGATGCCATCTTTCTCACAATCTCCACAATTGATCTCAGATACACGCAATGAGGAGCTGAGGCGAAAGGAAACAGGTCCACTAAATATGCCATTTTTATTCTATATAAACAAAACAAGAAAGCTGAAACTGACCTAGAAGACACACAAGCAAACATAGTTCGCAAACACAAAGTGGCCACTAGTTTGACCTGTGGACGAGGTTATTTCAGGCACAGTCACACTAGTACCTACATGCACTGCAGTAAGTCAACAAGGCGTATGAAATTTCAAACTCTCCAAGGTTGAAATGCCAGCTTTCTTTTGCCCACATCTGGTGATACCACCAGCTGAGAATTCCATAATACACTTCACACTTGTGAGTTGTTTATTCCAATTTTTCCACAGGTGTTTTCGTCCAGATGCTCTCAGTGCAGTGGTGAATACAAAATAAAAAAGACCAATAAAACAATTACTGGAAAGTGTAATCAAATATTAACTCCAATGCCTGGTTTTGATTGCATCCAGAACATTTTTAATCACCGTACATGACATATAAAGAGACTTGTCCGGTGGAAGCAATGTGCTCATGGCTCACTAATGCAGTTAAATTATGCACATTTTATAAATTGGATTGTTCATAGAGTGATTTATGTGCACAAGTGATGAAAATTGCAGTTCTTTGTTAATAGTTTTAACCCTGCAAGAGACCTGCCCAGGATTTACCCTGCCTCTTGGACAACCAGACATGTATGGATGGTTAAAAACAGCTTTGAATGGATAGAAACAAAAGAACTCATGCAATCATACCTTTGATAAAGTGACCCCCTGATAGGTGGGAGCCAATAAATCGAGACAGAATCTGTGCTCTGGTCAGTCACTATGGGGGCCAGTGGGATGGGGGCAGGTTGACGGTCCATCAGCCAGTTCTGGTAGACCAAGTCTAGATAGCAGTGCATCCTGGCCACTTGGTTTGGAGTGAAATGGTTGGTGCAGTTATCATCTGTGAAGACAGAAGAATCCAGTAAATCTTTGAGGGTCAAATTAACACACTAGCCTTTAAATAACCGAAGTACTAAACACATGGCTAGAAATAATTACATCAGACATGTGCTGAGAGGAGACGCAATTACACATGCCAGTCCTTAACCTCTTAAGCACCCACGCACCAGAAGATGGGCGCAAAAGGGAGGAGTTCACAGAGATCAGAAAACCACTGGCTTAACAGGTTAATAAGCTTTTGTTGGATTTTTAAATACACTGGGTGGTAACAGCTTGAGAATATGGACAGAAATTACTAAACCATAACATAATTGTATAATTACACACTCACATTGATTGATTGATTGATTATACTTTACTTCAGAGTGGATGGTAATTCTCAGTAATGCACTTTTAACAACTGCCATACTGTTAATAATATTACTGTATATATTACAAATACATTGTAACACCTGAGATAATTTCTTTTGAGCATTAAAGTAAGAGCATTTTGTTCATCTGTTTCACCTGTGTAACTCATGTAATTGCTGTAAGGAGTGTTCAGGTAGGTGGTGACGCCACATGTATCGTTGACAGCTCCGGGGTCATGGCAGGCTTTGGATTTAGGTGTTGGGGCAGTGTCAGCACACAGATCACCCGTCTCCATGGATGGGGTGGTCTCCTGCACAAAATATGTATGGTATGCATGGTAAGAGAGGGCATGTGATGCAACACAAATTGTTGAATGTTGTCATTGTGTTTCTTAAATTTGTAAAGTTTTAGTTCGAGCAGTAGGATCAAAGACATTCCTTTGTCTCTGACCTCCTCTCCAGCTACTCTGGTGCTGGGGGAGGTGAAAAGGTTTTATTATAGGCACATCCTATCTGAAAGATCTGTTTGTTGTGTGGTAAGCTTCCTGCTTTTATGATCCTTTTGGTGAGCAGGAGGTCACACAAACGCACCCCCGTGACACACACATTCTCACACACACACACGTTCTTGCACATGCATACACATGCATACAGGTGCTCACACACACACACACACATAGTGCCTTGTCTTTTAGAACCATAGGGGGGTTTTATGAGGGGAGGTGCTTGTGTTGTGTAAACTGTAACTGTCATGGGAATAAAAGGCTACGAGGAGGGCTGCTCTTTGAAGGAGTTGGGCTGGAGACAGGTGAGGAGCGTTAAGCTCCACGGGCCTGGTTCCGACTAGCCTTCCCTCGCTAGCGAGTAAAAGGCCGGGTGAAGATGTTCTGTCTTGTCTTCGTCCTTCACGAGAATAATTTTCTAAACTAGCGGGGCCTGTGGAAGCACAGACTCAACAAACACATTTAAAGATGCTTTTATTAGTTTATTACTTATGTAGGTTTTTCCAATCAGAAATAATTCCATAAATTAGCATTATCACAAATAGCAGAATTTAAAAGTCCTACCTGACACGGATCATCACATGAGTCCCGTTCACTCACGCCCTTGAAGACATGGTACAGTCCAAATATGTGTCCCATCTCATGGATCATTGTGTTGGAGTGGCCCGTGGTGCCAAAGTAGGAGGGATTCAGGACCATCCCACCTGGATATAAGCGGTAAAAATCGCAGTATTGGTTACAACATTATTACCGTCTAGAAAGCTGTGGTTCTTGAAAAGCCAGCCAGATAGAAAATGCAATGTTTTTAAGTGGCAACTGACAGGATGTCTCTGATTGTAACTGTGGTTCAGTATCCATGTGACAGACAATAAAAAATTGTTAAATTTGGTAAAGTTAGGTTACAGCTGGGGAATGTCATGGTGAGGGTTAAATGAAAAAAAATTAAGGCTACATAAATATCTGAAACCACTAACGAAGCATGCGAGAGATAACGGTTTAAAAAGACAACAGACACAATTTGGGAACTCCAAAAAACAAAAGCCAACTAAGTGGGAGGCAGATTTTTTTGCAGCATCCTTATAATCACAGGATTAACAGCAGACATGGGTTATTGGTTTTCTAATTAGAAACACTGGCTAAAGACATTAAGCAATGAAGACATTAAATACGTAGACACTAAACAGCAGGGCCTCCAGAGACAATTTGTCATCCTCTAACTTGTTGGTTTAAACAGAGACAGATGCCGTGCAGCTGAAATAAATGTCTGAACTTAATTTGCCGCTTTAATTCAAAAATATAATTGTGGCTTTGACCATTAGTGTCAATGCAATACTTAATATTTTAATACAATTAATAACCACAGAATAATGACACCATAAAGTGTTTTTTTTCCTCAGCAACAGCAACATACTGTATTCCCTTTGATACGAAACATCAGACATAAAAAATGGTTGGATGGATTTGACTGTGTTCATTAGTCCCATAGTGTGCACGTTCTTTTCTTTACTTTGTCCTTTACTTCAGCGAATATCACCCAACATTAAACAACTCCAAACAAATATGGCTGAGAAAAGGAAAAACAAAAGGCTGAGATGGGCAATGGTCAGTGATAAATACACTTTATTGATTTTCTGCTGGTCAAACTGTGATTTTTAATTTTTTGATTTTTTTTTTAAGGAATGCATTTGTTTTGCTTCAAGTGAGTCGTGTAATATTATTTGCCAGTCAAACTGATGGTTAATGTTGTTCCAGTCACCTTTCTCACTCACTATGTATTAATAGACCTCTCTGCATTGAATCATATCTGTTATTAACCTCTGTCTCTCTTCCACAGCATGTCTTTTATCCTGGTCGCAGCAGATGGCCCCGCCCCTCCCTGAGCCTGGTTCTGCCGGAGGTTTCTTCCTGTTAAAAGGGAGTTTTTCCTTCCCACTGTCGCCAAAGTGCTTGCTCATAGGGGGTCATATGATTGTTGGGTTTTTCTCTGTATCTATGAAGCGCCTTGAGGCGACTTTTGTTGTGATTTGGCGCTATATAAATAAAATTGAATTGAAATTGAATTGAATTAATGACGAACATGAGACTTGAAATGAGCCTGTTATGTTTATGTCTCAATAACCAGCTCACTCTATACTATAACATTACGAAAAACCACATCAAAATATAAAAGAGTTAAAAAATTCATATCCATATTTATTCTAATGAATTCTGTGCATCTTCCTCCAACGACCTGGCCAAAATTGCCATTAGACGTAGCTTTTCCATATTTTCTGACATATTTTGACGGCTGCACAGGTTAAATGTGTTTCAAACACAGAGAGACGGTGGAGACGGGAGTGGAAGCACCCGTGCAGCATGCACACAATAAAGATTATCAGATGATACTGGTTTACAATTTAACCACAGTACTACTTCATTATTGTTTATATCAGTTGATTATTTTATTAACATGTTACATTATGTAACATTATGTTAGAAATAACTTGACTTTCATTTTTGAACTGGGAATATATTTTATATATTTACCTAATATTTATATCATAACCACTTCATCAAGATGTATTCATTCCATGTATACTGCTTTTGAGTCAATTTACTATTGTGTTGTGACACATGAAGAGAAGTACAAATTAATAAAGAACAGCTGTTAAGTAGGCATGGCTGGCAACAGTGGTACAGAGCCCACACTGCTATTTGTTTGTTTCGTGGTTGTTGGGTTGATTATCCTTCCAGTGGAAAGAGGAATAAAGATTTGAAAGAAAAAAGAGGGAGTGTAATGTGTCAGGAAAATCTCTACCAGCTCCAGCTACTCTTCCCATGTTACTTGAAAGGGCCCCTAACCCTAAACAAAGCATGGAGAGAAAGGGCAAAGCTACAGCTAAAGAGAAAAGCAGATAGGGTGAGAGGCACAAACAGAAAGTTAGAAAATAGATGACAGACAGAGAAAGCTGAAAAAAGTGCAACATGAAAAACAAAATATGTCGCATTAGTAAAACTCAATATAAATCCACTCACCTTGGTGTGTAAGAGCTTCCTTTGCCCATGGCCAGGTCGCAGCTCCTGCCAGCTCTTCACGCATTGAGTTGCTTGCAAAGAAGACATTGAGTGTGTCTGTGCCGCTCAGCTGTAGTTCCTCCTTTAGTTCTTTCACACTTATATAAGCCCTGTATATATTTAAAGAAGAGAAAACATGCAAACATCAGAATGTTTTGTAGTTCAAAGAGTGATTTAGTAGCCGAAAAAGCTAAATGCACACCTATCATCCATAACAGTATGACCTCTGACCGGTGATGTGAATAACACTGATTATCTCTATATCATGACACCAGTTATTGGGTGGGATACATTAGGGACCAACTGAACATTTTCTCCTGAAATTTAATGTATTAGAAGCAGGAAAAATGAGCAAGTGTAAGGATTTGAGTCAAATTCAAATTCAAATTTTATTTGTCACGTACACAGTCATACACAGTACGATATGCAGTGAAATGCTTAGACAACTGCTCGTGACCTAAAGAAAAAAAGAAAAGGCTATGAATAAGATAGGAAATAAATATGAAAATTAAAAAGGGTAAATTTAACTAGGAAGGAATAAAATAAAATATAAAAATTAAAGTTAAAAATGAAATAACTGTACAACACAAATTAGAATGAAGGGTAAATTTAACTGGGAAAGAATAAGATAAAATATATAAATTAAAGTTGAAAAATAAAATAACTGTACAACAAATACACAATATACAGTATAGAACTATATAAGAATGTATGAAGAAATATGAATATATATATATATACAATAACAGCAGCTGTACAAGTATTAACTGGAAATGAAGAATATAATGACCAGTGTTGTGCAATCCACATTATTTAGTGTCTTGTGCAGTGCAAATATGCTTAAAGTGATTAAGTGATGAAGTGAAAAACAATGTCCAGAATGTCCAGTGTGTGTGTAAGAACTATATGTGTGGGTCAGTACTGTGTGGTGGTGTGATTGAGAGACCGTATCGCCTGCGGGAAGAAGCTCCTCCTCAGTCTCTCTGTGTTGGTCTTCAGGGAGCGGAATTGCTTTCCTGACCTCAACAGAGAGAACGGTCTGTTGTTGGGATGGCTGAGGTCCTTCACGATCTTCCTGGCCTTGGTCCAGCACCGCCTGTTGTAGATTGAGTGCAGGTCGGGGAGCTCGGAGCGGATGGTGCGCTCAGCTGACCGCACAACCCTCTGTAGAGCTCGTCTGTCCTGCATGGTGCTGTTCCCGAACCAGGTTAAGATGTTTCCCGTCAGGATGCTCTCTATGGTGCACGAGTAAAAGTTCCTGAGCACCTTGGAGGGCAGTTGGAAGTCTCTCAAGCGTCTGAGGTGGTAGAGACGCTGACGGGCCTTTTTCACCACGGTGTTGATGTGACAGGACCATGACAGGTCCTGGTGATGTGAACTCCAAGGTATTTGAAGCTGTCCACTCTCTCCACTGGGCACTCGTTGATGACGGGGGTCTGGTAGTTCCTCTCCTGCTTAGTGCTGAAGTCCACTATCAGCTCCTTTGTCTTACTGACGTTTAGAAGGAGGTTGTTCCTCTGGCACCAGTTCTCCAGATTCCTAATCTCCTTCAGGTAGGCCGTCTCGTTGTTATCAGAGATCAGGCCCACCACGACGGTGTCGTCAGCAAACGTCAGTTTGACGAGGGTCAAATTGTGAAGGCTAGAGCAGCGGTCCCCAACCCCCGGGCCTCGGACCGGTACCGGTCCGTGAGTCGTTTGGTACCGGGCCGCGAGAGTTGAGGCTCAGGTGTGAAATGTATAGTTTTCAGGGTTTTTATCGGTTTTCAGCGTTATTTTGTTATCGTTTTTATCGTTAACTCGGTTTTCCTGGGTCTTTTCATGTGTGTTATGAATAAATCTTCTTTTTTTTTCGGTACCGGTACTAGTTTTATTTTGTTGTATTTATCCGCGACACCTTAAGGCCGGTCCGTGAAAATAATGTCGGGCATAAACCGGTCCGTGGCGCAAAAAAGGTTGGAGACCGCTGGGCTAGACGACTGGGTAGAGCATCTCCAAAACTGCAGCTCGTGTCGAGTGTACCCAGTCTGCAGTGGTCAGTATTGATCAAAGGTGGTCCAAGTAAGGAACAGTGGTGAACCAGGGACATGGTCATGGATGGCCAATGATCACTGATGCAAATGGGGAGTGAAGGCTGGTCCATGTGGTCCAATCCCACAGACGAGCTACTGATACTCACATTACCCAGTGCATCACAGTTTGTTGCAGATAGGGTTACTGGTCTGTAACCCTTAGGGTGCCCATGCTGGACTGGACCAAAGAGGAATGGAAGAGGGTGGCCTGGTCTGATGAATCTTGCGGCTGGCTGGATGCGTATGCATCGCATACCTGGAGATTTCTTGGTACTATGATGCATTAAAGGAAAAATGCAAGCCAGCAGAGGCAGTGTAAAGCTTTGGCCATTGTTTTGCTTTGGAACTTTGGGTCCTGCCATCCATATGGATGTTACTTTGACATGTAATAAATAAAATTGAATTGAATTGAATGTGCCATCTACCTAAGAACTGTTGTAAACCATGTACACCCCTTCACGGAAATGGTATTTTCTGATGGCTGTGTCTGCTTTCGGCTCTGCCACAAAACAAAAAATGGTTCGGGAATGGTTTGGTTTTATTCTGCAGTTATAATGTTATATAACTGTCAGTTACAGGTGTCCCTGGTAACTCATTGTTGGGACCCTAGGATAGTCTTTTGCACTGCAGGTTAACACTTTAGTAGCATGCCAGGTGACAAATCATCTAAATGAGGAAAGTCATTTTTTTTAAACAAACAAACAAAAAGGCTAAATGGGCTGTTTCTGCACACAGGACAAAGACTACTTTGTGTTTTTTACATTTCAGTATCAACAGTGTAGCATAAAGATCAAAAAGAGAGCAAAACCACAAAGTTTTGCATGTTACCGTAAGGTCCAGGAGGTGAACACAGAACCTTCTGTAACATGCTCCTATGTATGGTAATATGGCATCGGCATATGGTAACAAAACCCAACTGTACACTGAGTCATTTTCCAAGTATTAACCGCGTTCCCAAAAATAAAACTGATTACATAGTTCAAAGCTTAAAGTTAAAAAATTAACCAATTTTACAAGCAGTTGCTTCTCTAAATGTTGTTGTTACAGAAATATGGCATGTAATAGTGTGCTATAGTAGGGAAGCTAATCCAAAACACTGTACAGAACAAGAAAAAAGAAGAAACATGGAAATAAAAGATAGCCTCAGGAGGGGAAATTTTGGAGGAAAATATTTGTCTGGCTTATCATAATTCGGGAAGAGTTATCTCACAAGCTGTGTATTGTTGAGTGTGGTGCTAGGCTATTCTAACATTTAGCATTGGTAGCAGAAAGTAAAAAATAAATAAATAATAACTAAAAATACACAACAGCGTACCAAACATCGTTAATTAAACAATGTTTATCCTTAGAGACATATGCTTAATCAGTGTGCTCCAGTGTGAGTAGTCAGCTTACCCTCAAACTAGAATAAGTGACACCATAACAGTCAGAGTTCCTTATTAGAAGTTAAAGACTGGCATAGTCAAAGAGCACTTACACAGTTGTTTTCAGTTAAATTGGCTGATTATGTTCCTCTTTGTGTTACACTTGATTAGCATCTACTTTTTTTCTCTCTGATGTGCCAGTTACAACCTATAGTTGCAGCAGGTATTGTGTAAGAGTGACATAAACCTTAGCTCAATTGATTTGTACTTGTACAGTAAATGTAGTCTATCATATATTAAAATCAGATGGATTAGCGTTAGCCCAGCTAAGTGGTAAAATAAAGAAAGAAAAAAAGCAGACTTCTAGTTTTGTGCTAAGGCTAAGAACACATATCTCCAGTAGATGTCTCTTCTCACCCAACTCACAGCAAGTACATTTCACATAATATCTTTGCAAGCAAGGAGACAAGCATTCACCAGATAATTTTATACCTTGCTAGTATGGTTTTGGGTCCATATTTATCTTGAGAACTTTCTTGGTTTTTCATTACAAAGATTTAACAAGGTGCTGGAAACATTCCTCAGAGATTTTGATGCATATTGACATCGCACAGTTGCTGCAGATTTGTCGGCTGCAAAGGTGCTCTATTGGTTTGCGATCTGGTGACTGTGGAGGCTGTTTGAATTCAGTGATATCATTGTCATGTTCAACAGACCTTGTTGAGAACATCTTTGTCATGTGGATTTTATCCTGCTGGAACCAGCCATCAAAAGATAGGCTGGGTGCGGACCGTGGTCGTAAAGCAGCAATACTCATGTAGGCCTCAATCGATGCAATGCTCAGCTGATACTAAGAGGCTAAAAGTATGCCATGAAAATATCCCAACTCCACCAGCACCCTGAACCATTGATGAGTGTACATCCTGATTGGGGTGAGCAAATTGGTCTCATTAGAATCTGTTTAAAGACAGATGGTCAGTGTAGAGTATCTCTTTACTTAAATCCATCAATATTCCTCTCAGATCTCTCTCTGCCTACAAAAATGACCCTAGGACACTTTCATGTGTGACGCTAAGGTTGTTTTTCCTCGGCTGCTGTGAGGTCACATGTCATTTTTCTCCTTTGGTTTCATAGCTTGAAAGCTATTTCACCTATTACCATTGCTGGGTCTGAAAGTCATGCAGTGTGACTGCCCAGTGCCTCCATGCCAGACAGTTTAGGCTTTTATCCAGGTCTGTTTTTTTAGAGCAACTGGAAGGAAATAAAATCTGTCTGTTTGAGACTGCATGTGGAGTCTTCTACTCATGCACTAGCACAGAGGTAGGTCAGATTACTTCATATTTATAAGAATATATTCTGGTAAGTGCATGAATCATGCATAACTTTGTTTGTGAAGTCTTGTTTTTTGGGGTTTTTTCATCACGCACAGGCCATGCTTTCAGAGTGTTTTTCTTTTTTTATTATTATAACGTAATGGATTGTTGTTTCATGTTGTATGTTTTGAGCCAGGAGTTCAGGTTTTATGTGGTTGATCAATTTCAGCTGTAGGGCTTACTTTGTTGAAGAATTCTAATCTAAATTTACTTCATTTGAATTCTCGTGTTTTACTTCTCGTAAGTTTGTCAAAAAACGTTTATGCTTTTGATTAGGCTCAGAAGCAGGTTTACATTTATTAATAGTAAAAGGTTAAAAAGCATTAGAAATATCATTATATATTTGCTCATTAAACGATTGAGGTTTGGCTTAGTGCTCCTTAAATTGTTCCAAGAACCTGAAGAATAGACAGGTGACCTTGTGACTGTAAGACATCAGCTTTCAGCTGGGATAAATCTAGATGGATGAAATGAGAAAACAGTAATCCCCATCCTCTCACACGCCACTGCCAATGCACCATTAAGTAAGGCACTTCAAACTGGTTCAAAGTTGCTCAGCAGCCAAGAACCATACATCTGGCAAGTACTCCTAATGCAATCCCTCCTTCAGTGCATGTGTTGTACAGTAAATAAGAATGTGTTTCCTCAGGCACTTTGCCTGACTAAATAGGGTTTAAGATTTAAGATGCTTCAGGGAAGCCCTGCTCACACTACATTACTGAAGCAGAGTTCAGTTGAGGCTGCGTGCAGTATTCATCACCCCAGGGCGATGCAATTACAAGTGACAGAAAGTTGATCACTAAAGAGTTGACTCTTCAACTTCTCAGACTCAGAGGATGCCTCAGTGGAAGACTACGGCCAACCTGGCAAATAATAAATGGCTCTACATGATTGAAATGAAAACCCTGGTTATGCATTAACAACATTTGCGGCTAAGTGAAGCGCAGCATGTGTCAACAGCAGAGTCAGCACCAGCGCAGTTACCATGTAAAGCTGTAGATGTGCATCCATTCAAAATATTACTGTTGACAAGTCAGTTACTTTGAACCCCCAGGAACCAGAAGACAGACTGTGAAAATGTCACGGCAGCAGCAGGCAAACATTTTACCATGTTGCGCACTTTACTGTGCACCTCGCTTGCCTTTCAACAGTTTTGTCTTTTAACTAAGGTCAATAAAAAGCACGTGCAGTGCAAATGCATTTACTCATTTCCCTTTTTTTTTTGCTAATTCTAGTTTTCCTTTTAAGACCTATGACTGTCAGTGTACACAAACAAAGGAGGTGGAGCCTATCCCAGCTGTCACGGAGTTCATAAACTTCACAATGTCTTTACAATATCGTACCAAATTGCAGTAAGTCTGAACAGAGTTGCTGTGCACACGCATGTGTTGCACATGCATGAAACAGCCCAGGTTGTAATCAGTCATATGGAAAGCTGTCCGGTCGGTCACCAGGTCAAAGCAGAAACACTTTGAATAATCCTGCTGATATCTATCAGCAGGATATGGACTGGGTAATGTTTTCAGTATGAAAAGATGCCACATTGTTTGACAAAAAATGAAAATGATCTTATTCAAAGACACCCTGAAAATCAAAATGAAAAAAAGATGCGGCAGGCTAGTCCACTTTGCTGAAATTTCATTACAGAAACTCGAAATAGTACTCAGTAGTTTGCAAGGCCCCCGCGTGCTTGAATGCATGCCTGACAACACTGGGACATGCTTCTAAAGAGATGACGGATGGTGTCCTGAGGGATCTCCACCCAGATCTGGACCACAGCATCACAAAGCTCCTGGAAAGTTTCAGTTAGAACCTGTTTGTGTCAGATGGACCGAGACAGAATGCCCCAGAGGAGTCTATTGCATTTTTCTACTGGAATAAAGTGGCCACCGCCTGTGAAACCATTTCTGTTTTAGGGGTTGTTTCACTGTTGCCCCACTAGCACACATGTTGTTCATTTCATTAACACCAGAGCAGCTGAAACTGATTAACAACGCTCTCTGATACTTAACTGATCAGATCAGCATCCCAGAAGTTTAACTGAGTTGATGTTACACTCTGATTCAAAAGTGTTTTTTGGTTTGCTTATTTTCAAGCAGTGTATAGACAACGACTGCTCTCTGGGACTATCGGCTATGTCCATCTTTTCTAAACAGCATATGGCTAAACTATTTCAGCATATGACTATTTTCTAGTTTCTAGAACTGAAAGCTTCCTTTTATATGTAGCACCACCTAAAATCAGCCATTTTGACAGTTAGCCTCCCCTGTAAGAATTGAAAGCTTGATGGGTGTACTAACAGAAACTAAAAACGTAGCAAACTGGCGAGTTTGCATGCTCTGGCCTAAGTTGACTAGCAGAGAAATGCATAAGGCTTGTGACAGCTTAGCTTAACTGAGCTGAGAGACAGCACTGAATCAATGTCATTCACATGTAGAACTGCTGCTCTAAGAAATATTTATACTTTTACTAGTGAATAAAACACAAGAACATTTAAACTTGACCTAACGTCATGTCACGCATAGAATTCACACGCATGTTAAGCATGAACGAGGCTGTGACGGATGTTTCAGAGGAGCTGCCTGGAACTCTTTGCACATAAGGGCTCTGGCCAGGATTAACTAACCAAAGACTGTTAGCTAATCCAGGACATTTGTCTTAGCGTAAATATACATGATGTCCCCCGCCACCCCATCACTCCCGCCATCCTTGCCTTTCTCTCTCCATTTTTCCCCTTTTGCACTCACTTTCCTTTTTTGCAATGCCAGAATCTCCAGCGTACCTGGCTATTGCTCTAGAACTGGCTCTTGACCGCAAATTTGTGTCGTGACAGCAGCTGGCTTCAAAAACCTCAGGCCTTGTACTGGCCAGCAGCAGCTGCACTCATATAGGGTCCCAAAATCTGAATACCTGGCCAACAGCTCAGAGAGAGAGGGGTGGGGGGGGCTGCAGTGAAGGGATATCAAAAACCCAGATCCCAAACATAAAAATGCTTCAGTGTTCTGCAAATGCCAGCAAAATGTCATCCTCGCATTAATTCTCTCTCCTGCCTGAGAAAGCTTGAATTGGGATCCAGGTACACAGATGCACACACACATGCTCCCACTCACACACAAGGACTTTCAACATGCTGAGGTCAGGACCTTTCTAAAAGACCTACATTACTGTTACTCTGCTGAGACCAGTTTTTATGACACCCTGGTCGCTTGTGTATTGGCTGTCCATGTTGTTTTTACTGGAGGGTCAGAAGCTTATAGACAGAAATGTTAGCAATAGTCCCTGCAAAAGTAAACTCGATGCACTGAATTACACACATACCATAACTGGTGAGTTTTGCTTTCATTATCTAAACTGCAGAAGATTTCTTTAGGAAAGCAAACCAAAAAAACAAAAAACAAAAAACAAATCCAGATCCATAATTTTAAAAGATATATTAAAATCAAACATGTTGTAATTGCCCAGTTAATTTATTTAAGTATAAATATGGTCATATTAAATCTAGAATAACTCAAAGAGTTTTTTTTATATAACTAAGGCCAAGGACCAGACCTCTGAATAAAACTGTGTTGGTGCAAAACAACCGAGTGGAGTGCTCTCTGCTGTCCAGTTCTTCATTAGAGTCCATCTCCTCTCTGCAGGGTAGAAAGCTCAGGCTGCGATAGGGAACATTTGACCATTACAACTACCAACCTCATTTTTTCCCCTCTGCCTCTGTGAGTCTATCCCAGCAAGCTCATGACGGGACACCATAAATTTACATCTACTTTTGACACACCCAAAGGGCTTCCTCCATATGGCCAAGCAATGAGACCACACGCACGCAACCCAGCTTTTTTCTTTTTTACTTCTACTGAACTTTAACCTTTAACCTTATGTCCTTTTCCAGCGACAGGATGTTGCACATTCGTACAGATGCAAATATGCACACCTGCTGGCTGCACAGTGCGGTTACAGTCTCCATCTCTTGGCCACTGGGAGCTGTCCAGTTAAACATATCTTCTTCTATTGGCCGCTGAAAATGCTGAAGGTTAATCACCTTGCTCACAGGCACTGTTTTTATATTAAGGAAAGTTCAGACTTCCCTGGTGTCTATACCCCAGATTTCGTTGCCAGTTAGTTTACTGACACTTCTTTAGGACAAAGAACAAAAAACCAGAAATTAAAGATTCCAGGAATAACACATGACCAATGCCCCTGAGGCTAAAATGGGAGTTCAGTTCAATTCACTTCAATTTTATACCAGTCAAAAGTTTGGACACAACTTTATTTTCATGACTATTTTACATTGTAGATCTTCACTGAAGGCATCAAAACTATGAATGAACACATATGTAATTATGTAGTAAAAAAATGTGTGAAATAGTTCAAAACATGTTTTATATTTAATTCTTCAAAATAGCCGCCCTTTGCTTTGATTACTGCTTTGCACACTCTCGGTCTTCTCTCGATGAGCCTTATGAGGTCGTCACCTGAAATGGTTTTCTTGTCTTGAGGAAGTTCCCAGAGATGCTGAGCACTTGTTTGCGTTTTTGCCTTTACTCTGCGGTCCACCTCATCCCAAACCATCTCGATGGTTTGGGATGAGGTGGAACCAAAGATCCACTGGTCTAATTGTCCATTCCTTGTGTTTCTCTTCTGCTCGTTGCTTTTCCTTAGTAGTGTTTTCTTAGCAGCTATTTGACCATAAAGGCCTGATTCTCTTCTCAACAGTTGATATAGAGATGTGTCTGCTACTAGAACTCTGTGTGGCAATCCTAAGTGATGTTAACTTGCTATTTCTGAGGCTGATGACTTGGATGAAGCAGCAGAGGTGACTCTTGGTCTTCCTTTCCTGGGGCGTCCTCATGTGAGCCAGTTTTGTCATAGCACTTGATGGTTTTTGCGTCTGCACTTGTGGACACATTCAAAGTTTTAACAATTTCCGGACTGACTGACCTTCAGTTCTTAACGTAATGAGGGACTGCCATTACTCTTTACTTAGCTGATTGGTTCTTGCCATAATATGAATTCTAACAGTTGACAAAAAAGGCTGTCAGCTGTGTACCAACCTGACTTCTGCACAACACAACTGATGGTCCCAACCCCATTTGAAGGCAAGAAATTCCACAAATGAACCCTGACAGGCTCACCTGTGAAGTGAAAACCATCTCAGGTGACGACATCATTAAGCTCACTGAGAGAAGGCCGAGGGTTTGCAGAGCTGTCAACAAAGCAAAGGGCGGCAAGAATCTAAAATATAAGACATACTTAGAGTTATTTATCAAATTTTTCTTTGCTACATAATTCCATTTATCTTGGTTCATATATTTGATGTATTCAGTATGGATCAACAACGTCGAAAGTATTAAAATAAAGACAAGTCCATTAAATGAGAAGGTGTGTCCAAACTTTTGACTGGTAGTTTAATTAGTGCCAAAACACAACAGCAGTTGCCTCAAGCTAAACACCAACAACTTGGCAACAGTGGGAAGGAAAAACTCCCTTTTAAAAGGAAGAAACCTCTTATATCTTATCAGTGTGTGTGTGTGTGTGTGTGTGTGTGTGTGTGTGTGTGTACAGAAAGCTGGGGGTTTTCTGCATGGTAATGAAAATGTATGCTATGCCTTCTAATAATGCAGGCTAAGTGAATCATGTACAAGACTCCCTATTTATTAGATAGATAGAGTCTATTAGATAGATATGATTAAAATTACTGCAGCACTCTACTTTTAATGCCTGGCATGCTCTAACTCTGAGATAAAATATTATGATCAACAGTACCAAACACTGCAGTGGAGTCTGCACAGAAGCATTGTCACTTGTAACCTTCACTAATGCTGTTTCTGTACTGTGACGAATTCTGAAAATTGAGTGACACCCTCAAACAATCCATTCCTCTGCAGATGATCAATTAGCTCCTTTACCACTACTGTTTCAAGGGTTTTTGAGATAACAGGAAGGTTGAAGATTGGCCTTTAATTAGCTGAAAACAAGGAATGGGTCTAATAGACACGTTGATGGTTTGGAAGAAGTTATTATTGAATGTAACACGGAAAAATCAGTTGGAGAGAAAAAAGTCTAAATAAATATCAATGGCATTGAAAGTAGATGCACATGTCTGTGAGATGGTTATGAATGCTAACTAGCAGCAGTGGGTAGCACCACAGTTTGTAGCTACAGCAAGACACTCCCTGAAAAACCATAATGAAATAGCAAAGTGACTTGTAACAGTAATATTTAAAACTGACTTTTTATTGACCATTACTTCAGTGTTTCTCAAATTCTTTTGCTGATCTACTGAATGTAATCCATATGAATGTTGTCATACTACATAAATATCCCATTTGTATTTAAAACTGCTTTACACTGAGAGCAGAATATAATGATTACACCAACAGAGGCTTTTAGAGGGAACTCTACTTAGTTACTTAACTTCCACAGTGGTAAAGAAAGGTCCATTACACTAAAAAAAAAATAAAGAAATGGAAATATATCATGGGGAAAAAATGTTTGAAAAAACATTTATTCATCCTTGTGTTAGGCTGTCACACTCTGTCAGCTCAAGACATCAAAAGCTAAATCTCATGGTTTAAAAAGCAGTTTTGGTTCCCGTGTTCTGTTTCCCAGTGCCTCAGTGTGAAGCTTGTGGTTGAAATTTGGATTTTAAGTCCTTTAAGAACTTCGGCCGACGACCTCATGGGGAGACTTCATGCGAGCTATTTAGAACGCTGCGTGAGCCCGACTGTCAGACCAAATGGAAGGCAGTGGGCTGCCGCACGTGTTGTTTAGCAAAAATAAGTGTGTACTTTGGCCACTTAACCCACCATTTCTACTTCACAGAGCTCCCTCTAAGACCACTGGGGAAAGTGAGAGTCCCAATTTGTTCATGCCATATTATGAGCTACTGACTGCACGGCCTGCTGAAGTACTGCAGCATGCGAAATAGGGACACTTCAGGGCCTCACAGGGAGAGGTACTCTTACTAGTGCCCATTCATGCCCATAGAAATCTTCTCTCTGGAATAATATCTTGCCTTTACTGGCTTAAAATGTAATCCTCCTACTTTCTATGCTATGTCTCCTCAACAATGTAGCCTTTTACATATTCCTGCTTAACGCTTTGCACAGTGTAAAATTGAATGGCCATTGTTCTCGCAAAAACTACACAACACCTGGTTCAAAAATATTTCAGATTAAAAATCTTCTGTTAGTTTTTGGGGGGGCCTTAAAGGAAGGCCTTTAACGTTAAAAATACAGTACAGGAGTAGGGTTAGGTTGCATTTTAGATTATACTAAATGGACTAAATGTACTTTTCTACTCTATGTGAGGACTCACAGAGCTTTATACAACACGTCTCACTCCTACAAGTACGTTTTCTACATAGAGAGCCATTTTAGTAGATAACATTTGTTCAACAACCTTACCTGTCAGGAGAGTCAGGATCAAAACAGGTCTTGAGCACATCTGTAACATCTGGGTCACAGCAGTCTCCATCATCATAGTCGTAGTGTATACTGTTGCACTCCATGTTACAAACCCCATCCTGCCTCTTCCAGTTGTAACAGGGCCCCACCCTGAGACAGTCCCCTCCATCATGACCCGTCCTCGGATGGTCACATTCTGGGTCACACTGGCGGTTCCCAATCTTTGCAATACGGCAGTTGCTGAGGATGAATCTCTCCTGGAGGCTAGAGTTTTTCACTGTGTAGACACTCAGATCCAGAGTAATGTTGTAAGGGCGGAAGGCCTGAGTCAGAGCCTGGTGCTGGAGCTGAATTTGGGCTTCGGTCACGGTGGGGTTTCCACCATCATCGTTGGAGAGGTTGACAATCCGGTAGCGAATTCGCTTGGGTGTTCGGAGCTGCCAGTTGTCGTTGTATCCAGAGATGATATCTATATTGTCACAGGGTGTAAGGCCACAGGGTGGTGGCGAGAAGGAGGAGACAAGTTCTGGCTCAGGGACAGGACTGGTGATGATGGTTGGATGATGGTCTTTGTATGGAGTCCATAGCTGTTCCACCTAAAAGGCAGAAAAGCAATACTAAATAAATTTTAGCTAAGATTAAGACTATTGGAAGAACACAAATCAACAACTAACAGTGTAGAAATTTGAAATGACCACTTACATTAGTAAAGTCAGCCCACATCGCCAGCACCGGCTCACTCATGTCAATTTGGAGTGGCCGTTTGAGCAAGTCCGCATGGGAGCGGGCATAGCCCCACAAGACCACACCTCCTACGTGGCCTCTAAAGCTTTGCCCCTGATCGGACTGATTGCTGCCAAGAAAGAGGGTTCTGCAGGCCTTCATGAAGGGGCTGTAGAGATTCCCTGACTGGTGGCTGCTTTCTCCTGCCTAAGAGGGAAAAAATTAGGGATTTCTTTTCTTCATTTTATCATGTTCTGAATATACTTTAAGATTAATTGCCTAATTATTCTTTTTTAAAAGAACATATAAGCAGTAAGTCATCCAAATGTTACAGCATTAGAGTGCTGTGGCAGTTAGCTTTTTAAGAAGCTTTCCATTTGGTTGGCATGTAATATATTCACTCTGCTCCATGGATGCTCTCATTGGCAATAACTTCTATTGCCAACATATTAATTGGGTGCCCTATAATCTGACAAAAAGCAAAAACAATCCCTAAGAGGATATTGTAATAGAGCTGGTAAATATGATATATAGCCATGGGTGAAATGCCTGGAAAATATCATGAAATGGACCATTGATTTGTGTGACCAAACTCAACCAATGTTCAATCACACACCTTAGCTCCATCAACATACAAAGTCATGTTATGACCATTGTAAGCGGCCATCAGGTGAGTCCAGACATTGGCTCGGTACCGCTGGTGGCTGTGGACAGTGGTGGATTTCACAGCTCGGTCTGTACGAAGTGTGAAGTAGAAGCGTGCATCTCTGGTGCCAGCAGTTTCCACAGTGCGAATGCCTACTGACCAACCCTTCTCACTTAGTGAGTGGGAACAGTTGTCAAAGACACCTAGGGGAGAAAAGTGGTGGAAAAAAATGAATATTCACAATTTACAAAGAGTCAGCACCCTTGAGAAATTGAACAATCATGCCAACAAGCAACCTTTCCAAGTGATTATACTCCTATGATTAGACTAAAAGAGAGAGAGCAGTGCATAGAGACACAGTTAGAGAAAGTAAGACAGAGAGAGTAACAGAGCCAGAAACAGCAGGACAGAACAGAGAGGGGAAGAAGGACGGAGGTATTTCACTAAGCAAAGGCAAGGCCCTGATGTTTCCATCTGCTGTTGCAACAGAGACACACAGACGCACATCTGCTCCCCAGATGTCAAATACTAGGACAGAGAAGGGTCAGGGAACCCCCTCACCCTCCTCAATTCTGTGTGTGTGTGTGTGTGTGTGTGTGTGTGTGTGTGTGTGTGTGTGTGTGTAGGCTTACTTGTGTATCTAAAAGGGAAAAACATCCTCATGGAGTTGAGCCAGTTTCATGGCTAAGCATGTAATTCAGTAGTTGAGATAAGACTATAGATTTGTAGCTTAGTGTGGTAACTTCAAAATGGTATTTCACTTGCATTACACCGCAATGTTTCAGGACAACCAATCAACAAGCATCTTCAATGTGGCGATGCGCGTTCAGCTTAATTATTGCACTGAATCAATATTTTAACTCTGCAGCTATTTTGGCCTTTGGAGGGAAGCAGAAGCAGCTGGCAATATAACACTGATATACTGTGGATTTGTACAGTCAAACATATTTACAAACAATTTGAGATCATCTCCAGGAAGGTTCCTGGTGGCAAACTGATTTAAACACTGATCATAAAAATACTGCATCTGCATTTAAGCGTTGTTTCGTCCTCAAGAGCTAAATTTTAAATACAACTGAAATGTGCAGCACAAGACGGCACTAACAATGTCACATTAGTTTGGCAAGTGTGGCTAAACTTAGCAGTGTCAGCACTAGAAGCCATATTTTTCCTTGCCCAAATGTCTGTGCAGAACGTAAAGAACACGCTGCTCCATATAAGCAGTTAGCATTACTCAACTAACATCTTCGTAACAACAGGCAACTGGTGTTGGACTAAACACAAGATAATTATTTTAAGCAACTTATTTTGTTGCTGCAAACTAGCAAGGACAGAAATGTCCCTATGCAGCAATTTTAAAGGGAAATACTTTGTATCCTCGATTCTAAATGCTCCATCTATCAAACTGCTGACCTCTTCTGTCTGCTGTGTGCTTGTTGGGCAGGTAGTGTACAGTATCAGAGATACTATTAAAAAACTTCCTCTAACAAGGTTACTGAGGACAGTGAAATATCCAGGCCAGGAAACCCAAACAGTGGGCTGAATTATGCCCTGCAGAGCAGTGAGACACTGTTGATGACTTTTTTTGCAGCTCACTACTACTGCTGCCAGACAACTCTATTGAATTACTCAATCATTTGATTCACTGTTAGAGTTCAGCTTTAAAAATGCTACATATAGCAGAGTAGGATACATGATCAAAACATATGACACTAAAGGAACAAGAAAATGAAACTTGAATAATTTAAGACTTTTATCAAAGACTTTAAAAACATTACTAACATTTAGAGAATCTTTTCACATGTCACTCTATCATTGATGAATATTTTATACAGTGTTGAATTTTTTTTTAACTTTAGTACTATTGCTGTATATGTTGTGCAACATGCATGGAATCATGCAATAATACATCTTATTATCTGTATTATATATTAATGCAGGGCTTGTCAAATGTACTAATGGCATCATCATTTGTCCAGCAGCCCACTCGGGACTGGACTGTTTACAACATTCTGCAACGCATACAGTCACACAAGAATAAAGGGTTGAAATGTGCAAACAGATTTAAAAGATCATCAGTGACCATTAGAAGTCAAACCAATGTCAATGTCATGTCTAGCAGAAACAATAGGAGTTTGTTTTTTACTGAATTGGTCAAATTCCTTCTGGACACTACAAAGAGAAAGGCCCATGCCACAAAATGCCGCCCTCACATAAGGAAGCAATGAGGGGAAAGAAAAGTTGCGTAATGGAGTCGGATCTTTGATCAGAGTAAATGTGAGCGGACATAACAGTTTGTGGTCTCCCTCACTATCTGGACAGCTGCAGTGCTACACCATAGCGCTTTTATCCTCTTCAATTTGCTTGATGTATGTGTTGTTCTGTCAAGTGTGCAGCTTTTCAAATGCAACATTCTCGGTATTAGAAAAATAGCCATGTTTGTCTTCACGAGAAGAGCCTGCAAAACAATGCAGGTTGTGTAGGAATCAGTGTGTCTACAGCTGGCACTTACAATCAGTGGAAATCCACAGGGAAGCTAACTCTTGATGAGAAGCTGAGTGAAATCCATCGTGTTTTTTTAAACAGATTCTATGTCCTGAATTAGAATTTACCTGGTTAAACCAATCTTTTAATGTTATAACTCACTTTAGCTTTAGGGGTGTCACGATAACTGTGTATTGATGGGAACTGATCTTGAAAGGAGTTTATTTTCAGTTTTTCAAAGTTTCAGTGTTATTTCATTAAATTGATGAAAACCAACTAAAATTAATTGTAATTAAAAACAAAAAGTGAAAAAGCAAACGCTGTGACTTTGTGTCCAAAGTGTCGATGTGTTGCACTGAGGAGATACAACACTGTGGAAAAATCTAGAACCAACATCTTTTGTTTATATTTTGCAGTGTTTGGAAAGGATGCAGTGATTTATTGAAACATGAGCAAAGCATTCATGGGAACGCATTATAGAAAGCAAAGAAAATCAAAAATCAGTATTTGATATGACCACCATTATTCTGCGACACAGCCTGAACGTTTTGTATAATTCCTTTTAGTACCCTTCAGGTTCCCCAGTCTCACTGAAGGCCGGCCCACAGGTCTTCTTCTTCTTTCAGGTATGCTTTTACTTTTACTGGCAGTGTATTTGGGATCATGGTCATGCTAAAACAATTAAGCCGTTATCAATCAACCGCTTTCCAGATGGTATTGTATGCCGAATCACAATCTGACCATAACTTGCTACATTCATAGTTCCATCAAAGATACCCAACACCACTGGCTCGAATGCAGCCCCAAACCATGACACTGTTTTACTGATGGCTATAGACACTCACTGTTGTTTTTCTCTGTTTTGTACTTATTGACGACAATTTGAACCAAAAATTTGAAATCTGGATTCATCAGTGTATAACACCTGTTGTAATCTTCAGTCCAGTTTGTGCATCATTTTTGATGCGTCACCCTTTCCGTTTGTTTCCCTTCATAAAGAATGGCTTCTTCACAGCCTCCACTTGTCCCGTTTCCTCTGATTTTTTTAAGGACACACTGCACACCATGCTGTCAAGTTTGGGAATCACTATTTTATACTTGTTAAACTGTTATCTTTGTAACTTTTTATAGATTCAACTAAAGTTATATAGTTGTGACAGGCATGGCTAAACATTTCAGGCATGCAGAATATTTGAATGATTCATAGGTCACAATTAATTGACTTAACAAGCAAAAAAACATTTCCCCGAAAATGGTCAGGTACAAGGACTGGACTGAAAACAAGCCAATGTTCAAAGAAGAACTTTGAAAGACTTTTAGAACAACGGGAGAACTACTGCTCAAGACGATTTAAAAAAATAACAAGAACGTCTGGCAAAATATAAAGAAGTGAGAAGTCGTTCAAGACTTTGTACAATCTTTTATGAACTGACGTTAAACTACACCGCGTCAGGCTGGCCTGCACTTTTTTGTAATGTAAATTTTTAGCACAAAATGGTGCCGCAAGTTAACATAAGCCGTATTTAACCAGGTAAGTTGCTCTGTATAGATTTTTGTGGACTTTTTAGCTTAGCGTATAACATTTTAAGGCTACAATCTAACAATCTTGAAAGCAACATTTGCTTCCTGGTTTACATTGTAATTGTAAAATTCTTCCAAGAGGCTGTGTCAAGTGTCATCACTCATCACACAGTTATCAATACCAGCTATCAATATATTCATCGTCCTCTTTATAATAGCCTATTCTTCAGAAATGGAAATGATCCTGTCACGTTATCTTTGTCAGCATCCGGTGGCAGCAATGATAATTGCTGTCAGTGTCCAATTATGTCCAATCACACTCATTATTGTTGTCAGCAGGGATGTAACTAGACCCTAAAACTTCCACGGTCTAGTTTGGGGTATGTATTCAAAACAAGCTGCACTCATTCATAAGATAATTCTATTAAGCTTGCATTTTTCTGGTTGTAATTATTGTTAGTACAACCCAAGGATAAGCTTGAGAAAATAGTAATGACAATGAGCAAATGATACAATCTGATCGGAAATGTATTCATATTAAAATATTTTGTTTGCTTAGTTTCTTATGTTGCACATTTTGACACACTAGCCTAAATGAGTACACCAGAAGAATGCTATTTTCCTCCTTTCAAAGAAAGCAACAATCGCCCTGAGGTTATGAAGGGAAGGGATTTATGTGATAGCACTGAACTGTGTTTTTGGAGTTCATCTGCGCTCAGTGTCAAAGGTTATGTGTGACAAAACAATAGGAGGAAAAGTGAAAGGGACGTTTTACAGTATGGTAGGAAGATCTGCTATGTTGTATGACTTGGAGACAGTGGCACTAACAAAAAGACATGATAGAACAGGAGGTTGGACATTTGAAGATGTTAAGATATTTTATTGCTATTGACCAGGAGGGAAAGCATTAGAGATGAGTATATCAGAGGGAGATCTCAGGTCGAGTGATTTGACTGGAGGAAAAGAGAAAGAAAGGGGACAGCCAAAAGAAGAAGATTAAAAACAAGATCTCCATCACTGTTTTAGCTTATCGAGTGGGGCGTGTCAGGGAAGCCTATTTTTTTAATATAGACATTAACTAAAATAATACATGTGTTCTGTAGTGCTGAGTTGTTCTATGTTTGTTTCATTGTGTTTACAGTGTAGTTACTGAATTTGTGTATTAGGTGAAGATAGTTTTGTAAAGCTGTGACACCATGAGTGCAGTGGAGGTGAACCTTGCTGATGTTCATCTCAGATGGCCAGCTGAAGGTCATAAATACTTAATGTACGGCAAAACAATACTTTTACACAATAACTGAAATACTTTTATTTATCCACATAAGACCACTTTCAGTCAGAGACATATTTATATTACATATTTATCACCATCGTCATCCCTTTCTCAGTGACCTCAGTTTTGATCATTATTAAAAAGGTCACCAGAGCTTTCCACCACTTCAAAACGTCTCAAAACTTAGAAAATCAAACTGACTGAGAAATTGCTCCATGCAGGTCTTATGAAGCTGTCACCCTGTATTTGCAGGATTATCCAAATTATCAGTAGGATGACTTCAACTTCCTCAGAATGCAGCAGTCCTTATATGTACACAGCATTTTGAACACAATACTCCATTTTTGAAATCATTTCATTGGCTCCAGTTCAACATAGAATTAACTTTGGAATCCTTTGATTGGTTTGGCTTTCTCAGTCTCATCATCAGGTGCCGATCTTTTAGCTGTTCCCAGAATTAAATCTATGAGTTCTTTGGAACAAGCTGACCTGAGGCTGATTAAAGCCGTGTCTACATTCAAAAACAAACTTAAAACCTTTTTATTCACACAGGCTCACACTTAATAACTGTGTGTGTGTGTGTGTGTGTGTGTGTGTGTGTGTGTGTGTGTGTGTGTGTGTGTGTCTGTCTGTCTATGCTGACTTGTATTTTATTTTTCTGTGAAGCTTGTTTTGTAGTGTTTTGCAATCTAATATGTTAAGCACAGTGACTTTACTGTAATGAAATGTGCTAAATAAAATTGCAATTTTAATTAAATTTACAACATGGACCAATATATATATATATATATATATATATATATATATATATATATATATATATATATATATATATATATATATATGAGTTACCTTAAATAACGACTTATGTGTAATGTGTATATTCTTTTTGTCTGTTTTCGTTCTAAATATTGAAATATGTAAGAGACTGGTTGGTATAATTAAGGGCATAAGTAGCAGATTTTAATTTTGGAAACAATTGACTTCATTAACTAATTTAATTAGTTCACTAACTTAAGAAAAAGAAATCTAAGGCAGGCATTTCCCCCTTTTTATTTCGCTCTGTGAACCTTGTGTAATTGCAGTACAGAGCGGAGTTACGGAAACACTTTGAATCAGTGAGCGTGTTTATGAATGACCGCAGTCACCACAAGGTTTGGCATTTTAATGATGTGACTTTTTATGAAAGATAATATTTCAGTCCAGGTGATTTACAGGATAGATGCACAGATTTGTAGATATTTGCTTGTTAGTTTAGTTCATCTGACAGATTAATAATCGGATGATTTCAGCGCCTGAGTTTGCCTGATCAGCATGTGATGTCTAGATGAAACAGTAAAAACCTCGCTTCAGTTTCAGAGAATTTCGTGCAACACATAACGGAAGACTGTCGTTCAAAGGGAGCGATGGCAAACTTTTTGTGGCATGTCATACATGGGTGTTAACTAGATAACAGTGGTACCTTTGATGTTGTAAAGAAGAGTTTACACCCACCTGCTATGACCGCGGGATTGCTCTGCCCTCCCTCTGCCTTCACCCAAAGCTCCAGGCTGAACGTGGCCCTCGGAAGCTCCACTCCCGCCGGCAACTTCACCTTCAGTTGTTCCCGACGCCCGTTGAAGTACAGGGCTGTCATCCAGGACGGGGGCACTCTTGGTACAGGGCTCCCCCAGGTGCCCGCGGGAAGCCCGTCTCCCTCTTGCACCTCGTCAGAGTAGTCCTCCGTGACGCTTTCGGGGGTTGCTGTGGAGGACTGGTCTTCATCTCCCTGCTGGAGCCTTTGGAGGACCTGGAGCCCCCTGGAATCC
Source organism: Perissodus microlepis (assembly GCF_051167445.1). Lineage (NCBI taxonomy): Eukaryota > Metazoa > Chordata > Actinopteri > Cichliformes > Cichlidae > Perissodus > Perissodus microlepis. The sequence goes on along the minus strand of NC_140478.1, from coordinate 3,396,265 downwards.
GTGGAGCTGAACGGGGCGACTTTCTCCCAGCTGGAGTTGCCCTCTTCTTCGTAGCGAAACGTCCCGTGGAGGCTGCGGGTGAACCTGGAGCGGGGGTCGCGAGGAGCGCGCGAGGGAGACACGGCGTCTTTGACAGACTGCCCACCGCTTGCGCCGACTTCATTCTGCTCCCTCTGGTTGTCCGTGGAGCTTCCGGGCGACCCGAAATATTCGCCCCCCTCTCTCCCCGCCACTATCTCGGCGTCTCCCCGGCCTCCCTTCTCCTCCTCCCCCGCAGGAGCGAACCCTCGCGCCCCGGCTTCCAACCCGCACCCTCCTGCACAGACCGCACGAGCGCTCTTAACAGTGTACAGCTCTCTCCGGCTCGTGTGCGTCCTCGTACGGGCCGCTGGAGGGCGTTGTTGGGTCGGGGAGTAAGCGCTGGGCTGCCGCCGGGACCTCCACACGCCGGAGACGGTGCAGGGTTCACCTGCCAGCCTGGACAGCTCGCGGTCTGCCTGCCGGGCCAAGGAACGTTTGTAGAGGCTCAGCGCATCGGAGCGAAGCAGCCACGTGTTAGCGATGAAGACGAGGAAGACAGCCAGTAGTCTGATCAACAGCATTTTCTCGGGTTAAGCGTTTGGCCGATGTATAAAAGGAGATTTCAGCCTTTTTTATTTTTAATATTTTTAACAAAGGAATCTCACACAGGCTGAGATTAGAGAAATCTGCGCATTTTTTCACAAGCAACAGAAAAAAATAGCTGTTTTTTCTGTCTTTTATGTTTTGTTTTGATTTTTTTTTTAACTGTAATGAACCTACTTAAAAAACAAAAACAAAAAAGCAATCAGATGAAAACATACATCAGTGCATCCCAAAGAGTTCGAGAGGACATTTAAAGATTCTCACTCAAACTTGAGGATTTTTAGAAGCTGTAGATTTGGAATAAAAGCAGGTGTTCAATATTGCTAAAGAATCACAGCAAAAATTCAGAGTTTTTGCGAAGTGAAGCTAAATCGCTGCTTGGCACACGTGTGCACTTTGCGCAGACACTTAGTGGGGACGCGTTGCCCCCTTTCCCGTGCGTGTCCGCAGTATATCTGCAGCCTCTGACTCTTTATTTCATCTTAGAGGGAAAAGAGCATACACCTAACTATCTGTGCAAGCCTTTCACAAAGCCCACGAGGTAAAGAAACACCGGTCTGATTTAGTATGTTAGAAATAATTATCAGCGCAAATGTTTGTTTTATGAAGAAGTAAAATTGGCAAATTTGTCTAAATCATAAAATCATCTGATATCTGGTTTCCCTCTTTGCTCAAGACCTGCTGTTTCTGTTTACCTGACCACTGCGGCATCAGTTTAGTGCGTCCTGTTCCAAAAAAAAGAAAAGAAAAGAAACATCTGACCGCAAGGTGGATCGGAGTAAGCACTGCAAAAGAGCGGAAAAAATAAAGCGCAGTGCAAAGTGCCAGCCCTAAAATAGCAAAAAGCCCCACTTGTTGAGCGTCCCTATAAATTCTGTAAGAGGACGAATGTGTTAGTCCATCAAAGTCAATCAGAGTTCTGCGTCTGCGCTCGAACTCCTCTTTTTTTCTTGTGCGTCTCTGTGCGCTCTTTGCTGCTGCTGCTGCTCCTCTCCACCGGTTTATGCAATTGTAGTAATATCCTCCTCCATTCACTCCTTCACCTCTCTCTCTCTCTCTCTCTCTCCCATTCTCCCGAGTCCAAAGGTTTTTATCAGGGAGCCCCTACCCGCCCTGACATCACCGGTAGGGGAAGTGTGGTGGTGGTGGTGATGGAGGAGGAGGGGGAGGTGTCCTACCCTCTCCCTCACACTTGAGTTTTACAAGGGAAATCCTCTCCTCTCTTCTTCTGCTGCTGCGCTGTGCATCACTCTGATCCAGAGTTGAGAGAGGAAAAAGGCTGTAAAGTTTATTTATACATTTATTATTCTTGTCCTGACCTCATCCATCCACCCATCCATCCATCATCACTGGTGGTGGGAGGAGTATCCTGGCCCTTTTACTCTAGTAAAGGTGGCAATGCAAGAGTGCTGCTAAACATGCAAATAGGCCGGAGAAATCCAAACCAAACGGCAAATATAGTTCATGTGATGTCCTTCTAACCTCTCAGGATGCTTATGAATCCACTGCATTTGTTTGACACCGGGTGTATTTGCGGAGGAACCAGCTTGTAAAAATTTGTTCTGCTACATGTGAGTAAAATTAGGCTCTCATCCTTCAAATGCCACCTCCATGGTGATTTACTTCAACTTGGGACTTGGAAATCCCACGGAGAGCAATGGAAAAAAATGACTTGGCTTGATTGCATGGGGTTAGCGTTATAGTCATTGGTAGGGGTTGGAACTGGGGTCATCACCGATGACGGCTTTGAACTCAGAGAGTTAAAGTGAGTTTAAAGTGAGGTCTGACGTCCTTCTCTATCTTGAAACATTTGTGCATCTGGTAATGTGGAGAATGGCCCAGGAAAAAAGTGCACTTGTGCGTCGGCAAGTGCACAAGCGCAACTTGCAAGTTTTAATACGTTATATTATACTATCTTATGCTATAATATTACATAATGTGTATTTACATTATGATATTCATAAGTCACGCAGTGAATTACTGTGTAAACTGGTGTCAGATTGAGTAGAAAACAATCGCAGCATAAGCTACAGTATAGGTTTTGTTGTCCATGTCTTCTTAATGGGACTCTCTAACCTGGCAAAGGATGAATGATGGTGGCTGGGATGGGGGAGGAGAAGTGTTTTCTCCCTATGACCCTCCCTCACTCTCTTTCTTTCCCCCTCTCTCTCTCACACACATGCATTACCCCTAAATGAAATAGGTAAAGTTTGAGTAACCTTCTCTCTTCCTTTTCCTTCTTCTCTCCCGCCGTCCCTCCCTTCCTCCCTCCCTCCCTCCCTTGCCCATTCTCCTGCAGTCTCACTCACACACTCACACTCTGGCTCTCTTCACTGGTACAGCACAGACAGGCACAACATCTGTCCTGCACGTGAAAAAGGTTGTTTTTTTTGTCTTTTTTTACCATCCAAATATGCTACCTGCTTTGTGCTGAACTCTTGTGCTCGTGTGGGCCAAGGCTGAAAAAAGGGGGTTAGGCAGAGAGGAAGAAATTAAACCAAGATGGATGATGGCAAAATAATGCAATGCACACAGATTTGTCTGTTTGTACGTAAATTCTTTGTCGTTTCCGAGCCAGCTCTGAAGCTTATCGTACATTGATGAATATCTCAAGCCATGATGAATACCTTGCAAATGGGAAGATAGCTTTTGGCATCTTGTGCAGGCCGTCTAAGTCAAAAGACAGGTGTCCTCACTGAAATGTTTCCAGAAGCTGCAAACAAAATCTATACTGATCCTTAAAAATCACTAAGAAGTGATATTTCCCCAGATGAGTTTAAAGTCTTGAAACTGCACACTGTGTTTTTTATGAATAAGTCATTATTTATCTTTTAAGTAGTAATTAAATCTTTAATAATAAATCCACAAAAAAAGGCCTCCTGTAGTCCACTTTTTTGTTGTTCCACACCTTCTAAAGTGTTGCCTCCTTCTTTCAGGCCCTGCTATTTTACTTTTTTTGTGAGGCTCAATTTGCCAACAGGGCCCTGGCTCAAGGTTGGAGATGGAAATGGAGGAGGAGGGGGAGGCCACCGGCAGTTATGGCAGGGGCCCCTGAAGGGGCAAAAAACGGTCCTAAAGAGTGGGAGGCAGGAATTCCACAAACGCAGCCTGCTAAACATTCAGCTTTCTCTGCTGCAGAAGTGCCCTTTGAAATCCAGCTGCAACTGCATTTGGAGGAAGAGGGGGACAAGAGAAATCAGAGGAGGAGGGGGTCTTTAAATTTCCAACAAAAACAGAGGATGGAGGAGAAGAGGCAGAAGAAAAAGAGAGGAAGAGAGCCATAGAAGGGAGTGGGGTGTCTGGTAGAGCGTCTGAAAGGGGGTGCTCCTCCGGGGCCTCACCCCCCACTGTAAGGGACCTCCACCGATTATCCTTCATCTCAGCTTGTCCGTCTTGACCCCACCGACCCCGAGGCCAGCTCCATGTCCCCTTCCCCTTGTGCTCTCTTTTCTACAAACGCACACACACACAACCTGGATCCTCATGCAAAAAAAAAGAAAAGAAAAAGGAAGAGGGGGGGCCCAATGGGAGAAAATCCAGGCTGATGCGGAGGACAAATGAGAAGGGGGAAGAATGAAGAAAAGAGTGCTTTTCACCACCACTGGTGTGAAATAGAAGTGGGGCAGGGAGACGGGCCGAGGGGGAAGACACATGAAGCACGGTGTGTGGACAGTGCTGCAGGTGTTTCACTCCAAGGATTCAGGATTCAGCAGTGAGAGTGTTCAAATCAATAGCTGCGACATTTGGGCAACATTTGCTTCATTGCTTGGAAGCGTCACACTTTCATTGCCCTTTTTTTTTTTCTTTCAAATTATATTTTCTACCGATCTGTAAAGCCTTGTTGAAATATGAAAAAAGTGACACAAGTTTCCTCTTTTTGGAGCTTTTGTGAAAACTGCATTGCTGCTGATATTAGCACAGTGACTTTCCATTGGCTTCTTCTAAACTCAGCATGATTCACCGCCTGCATGCAGCACAGAGGAAGCCCCTTTAACATGGTGGTCCACTCTCAGAGAAACTCATTTGCTCTTCGACGTACTCAGTAACTTTCCTCTAGCTGAAAAAAACGTACTCTCCATCCTAACTGAGCTCCATAACGAAACATATAAACTTCTTTCCGCAAACAAAAACATGGGAAAATCCAATGTTGTGCGTGCCTACGTGGAGGACCCCTTATTTGCCCACATGGAGGTAAAAATGGAAAAATCAAGTAGCAGGCTGGACAAACTGTGAGCGTGAATATGTTAGTGCTCCTCGGGTTCTATTTGCAAAGCTGCAGGTGGATGCCTGAATGACACGATGCTGTTTGTGTTGGCTCGACCCCTAGCTGCACTTTGTGGATGTGACCTACCTGCTTGATTTTTTATTTTTTAATGTAAAAAGGCAATCTGGAAAGAATGACAAGCACGGGAGCCACTGTGCATTTGTGTGGTGGACAGAAATCTCTGTAATATTTGGAGGTATTTCTTAAATAGAGACATCTGTGGTGCCGCAGATACACGTCTGATTCTTGAGATGTACTTACCTCTTAACTTAAAAGTAAATTCTGAGGCAGTATTCATGTGTTAAACAACTGAATCTGTGTTCTATCACAGTTACCGACTTTTATTCAGTAGCGGATGCTGATTACACAAAACTCTTCATTTGGTCCTCTTGTTATGGATTTTTATATGTGGCAACATTTTTAGATGTGTTTATCATTTCAACTGGATTTTTGCACTGAAAATGTCAGTGTCCTCTGAGGGAAGCTAACATCTGCATATGCAGTACATTTTAGAAAAAAAAAAGTAAAAATCTTTTTCAATTATAAATTTCGTTTATACAGCGCCAAATTACAACAACCGTCACCTCAAGGCGCTTTATAGTGTAAGGTAGACTTTAAAGTATACATACAGAGAAAACCCCAACAATCATACGACACCCTATGAGGAAGCACTTTGGTGACAGTGGGAAGGAAAAACTCCCTTTTAACAGGAAGAAACCTCCAGCAGATCCAGGCTCAGGGAGGGGCGGGGCCATCTGCTGTGATTGGTTGGGGTGAGAGAAGGAAGACAGGATAAAGACATGCTGTGGAAGCTGTTTGTAAAGTACACTTTTCTACCACTCCACACTATTACATCCCTCAGGTATACAGATTACTTATAGATGCACATAGCCTGTTCAGTCCAAGTGTGCGATATTTTTAAATCCCAGTCTTATAGTATATATATTTTCAAGATTTGTGTCATTAAATATCATGATAAAAAACAAAAAAAGAGTCTTTAATCTTGAATCTAGAACTGCAGATGACAAAAATGCATACATGCAATATGTGTCCCTGCCTGACGTTCTTTTGTTGTTTGTGTGTTAACTAGCTGCCCCACTAACTTTCATGGCTACATGTTGTTGGTTGAGTTTATGAACTGGACGTTGTCATCTTATTATATTTCTCCAATAAATCAATGAATCTCTGTAAACATGTCCGCCTGTTCATCTAATTTTCTTCAAAGCTTCTGTGGACATTATCTCACAACCTCCTTGCGTGATTTGAGCTTTGGATAGCAGCAAAAGCCGGTATGGCAGGAAGTTATAAAAAAGCTAGTAATTCTAGCTTCAGCTGAGATAACTGTGTTTCTCACACACTGTTTAAAGGGGTTACAAAAATAGAAAGAAAGCAAGGAAATAAAACAGCACACATGTTTAAAAGTCCATAACCAAAGTCATTTTTTTCTGTTGAATTACTATAACTAGACTTTACAATGTAGTACAGAACATGTGATAATAATAATAATAATAATAATAATAATAATAATAATAATAATAATCACATTGCAAAAAGTATTTTACAGAGTAACATAACATAGCATGAAGTGAAATAAATAAACTCCTTTTCCCAGTGTTGTTATTAACACTGAGAAAAGTCCCTGTGTTAAATACGAGGATAGTATTTAATTCAGCACTGCTACATTGCCCTCCAATAAACATTAATGTCTGTTTTTCATGGCATGGGTCATAGGATTATATCCTTTATGATACTACTTAAACGTACAAATGTTGTAAGCATTAAAACAGTTATAGAGACTAGGATTGGTATACTGAAAGCCAAATTAAAAGCTGTGCTCTTTTTTTCCTGAGTCGATAATTCCCTGAAGTGTACATTTCCACCAGCGCGGTTTAACTCCTTCTCGCTAGGGGGCGATAGTTTAAAACCAGGAGGTTTGCGGCTACCCGAGTAATCGAGGAAACTCAAGAGATTTCTCTCTGTTGCTAACAGTAGCTAGCCGGATAATCTTCTGAACAGTGCAGCCGTTCTTGTTTTGTTGGCCGGTACAGTGTTCGTGTCTGTTTTTCTCTTTAGATTCCAGCGCTCTTGGAATTCGCTGCTAGTGACAAACGTTGAACCAGACAACGACGGCCAACCTTTTTTTTTTCTCTCCGCTGGATGTTTGGCCATTCTTGTATTTCTCCCAGGATGTTAGCACATAAGCAAACCAGCTAGCTAGCAAATCTGCTAAAGTAGCCAAATAGCTGCTCTTTCCGGATGCTTTGAATAGCAACGCAGCGGATTTGGGGAGTTTCTAGTCGGCCTTGTATGATGTCAAGCAACCGGCCACAGCAAAGCGCTGCTGGGGCGAGTTCAGTGCCCAGCACAAGTAGCAGCAGCAGTAGTACAGGAGGCACTGGGAATACAAACGGTGGCGGTGGCAGCAGCGCTCCCACAAGTAATGGGAGCACTTCTGGAAATGTTGTGCCCTCACGGACCCTTGCAGCGGCCGGAGAGGGCGGCCTGTCAGTGCCAACTCTGGCCGCCGTGCCGTCAGCCCGGGGCGGCTTAGCTTCTCTCAGCAGACCGTCTGCGTCCTCTGGTAACAGAAAGAGATCCCTGCATCAGGCACCACTGTACAACGGTCTCTTGAATTCATACGAAGATAAAAGCAACGACTTCGTCTGGTTAGTTTTGTATTGCACTCGAGCTTTGGGGTGAGTTCTGTAAAAGTTTGAGAGCTGCACGATGACCCGGGCTTCTGCTTGTTTTTCAGTCCCATTTGCTTCGAAATGATAGACGAGGCACACATGACGAAGTGCGGGCACAGTTTTTGGTGAGTGTTTGTGTTGTAGAGAGAATTATGCACAGCAAAGTATTCGACAGTGTCCCAAATGCTGTAGAGCAACAAATGTCACAGACTGAAGGAACGAAGTTATCTTTAAGAAAAGCCATGCACTCTGCGGGCATCCATACTTACAGCTGATTACTTTAAAAAACTTTTGACAGTTTTTTTTATTTATTTATTTTTTAGTATTTTTGTTCTTGCATTTTGTTTTATTGTTTGGGCATGTTTCAATGTTACAGATGGGCTTCTAGAGGAAGTTCCAAATAGTCCTGTCCGTCACATCAGTGTTGCTATATTTTAATGACAATAACAACATCAAACCCATGACAATCCAAGTTTTGCACACCAGGCAAGCCTCACTTCTGCTCTGGTCAGACCCAAGAGTTTTTCTGACTCGAAATCTTGCAAAGGCAAGATTGGTTAAAGCAGTGAGTCTGTTTGGTGTACATTTCTGCGTTTTAGTTTGGGAGTTTAATAAGTAAAAGCAAGCTCAGGGTTAAAAACATGTCCAACTAATTTATAATCATGCTAATTTTCCTTTAGAGGAGGCCACCAATATTGTTTTGTATTCAAGGCGAAAATGAACCCTGAATTCAACTTTTCACTAATGTGGAAAGCCTGTAAAGGCTTTCTGTTTGTTTTGCACAGAGAATTAATCAGGATTCATTAGGCTAACATCAAAAAAGTAAACACAATGGCTATTGCCACCAGAATCAGTAAAATCTACTGGAAAGAGTGTTATTTTTGGCAAAAATCCTAGTTATTTTGATCGATAGTGAAATGACGGATATTTAATTTAGTCTAAAATAGAAGAGACTTATATTTTATTTAAGCACATTTTCTTTTAATTATAGAAAGTAAATGATTGAACTAAGTCATCCACACTGCATTTTGATAAGAAGCAAAAAGGAAAAGGTTGTGCTGAAAGTCAAAGTAAGGGAATTACTGCACAACAGATTCTGGCACAGGTCATTTCATCTCGGTTATGTTGTTTCAATGACAAGATGAGCCAAAATTGAATTTAAAGCGCAGCTCTATAATATACTAAAACACAGTGACAGTGTGACAGTCAGTATTAAACTGCAAAGTTGGTTGTAGTAATCTAAAAACAAAAAACCCCAAACAGCAAAAAACATGAACTAGTTTTTAATGACAGTAAATGGTTTAAAGCTGATTATAAGCCTGTAGACTCTTCAGCAAAGTTATGGGAAAGCTTAACGTGATTACTGGTAATCCACAGTTGGCTCAGTGTTCTTTATGGTCATAATAAACATGACCAAAGATCTAAGTAATAAGATCAGCGCAAGTTATGCCTCAGTTTGAGATAGTTTGTCTACTCTCTGGTGATGTCGGTGTGAGCAGATATCCTTAACAGGATCAGAGCGCTGGCTTTGAGCAAACCTGTTTTTGAAGGTCACATATAATCAGAAGAAGACCCAGTATGGGATGAATAAAGATTATTTTGACTATGAATCGTTTAAAGCTAATCTTGTAAGATCTTGGATTGAAATGTGGAGCTGGATATATCCATAATATCTATCTGTTCTCTCTCCATCCTGCAGTTTCAAGTGTATCCGCCAGAGTCTGGAGGACAGCAACAGATGTCCCAAGTGTAACTATATTATCGATAATGTGGATCAGGTCTACCCAAACTTTCTTGGTGGGTATTTTGAATTGGAGGGTTTTTTTTGTTTTGTTATGTTTTGGGTTTTTTCTAACAGTCAGATGATCAGCTCCTAAACTAATCATTTTTCTCAGAGCTTTTCATTTTAACTTGGACATTAAAATGTAGCTGTTATGGCAATTTTGCACTTCATGGTTTTTAAAATCACAATATTTGAATTGATTTGTCTTTAGCTCATAATCAGTACTAAAATGAGACTTTCGTATTTGAATGATGTCAAAATTGAAAGTTTTGTGTCATAAATGGGCCAAACAAAAATCTAAGGAAACACTTTGTGTAGGTATTTAAATGCATGATGATAAAGATGTCGCTGCCACTTTTCTTTTATTCATCACAAGTAAAATGTCTCTGCAGATGTGTTGTTCCTTAGCTGTGACAGTGTCTTGTTCTTTGTCATATACTTACTCCACCGGTTCTCCTCTCTTATTTATCCCTTGTCTACAACTTCCTCTGTCCCGCCTCACCGCATCCCAGTAAATGAACTGATCCTTAAACAAAAACAGAGGTCAGAAGAGAAGAGGCTAAAGTTAGATCATCCAGTGAGTACAGCATGTTCTGAAACTGATTTCATTTTTTTCTCTCCTTGTTAAGATGTCAAGCATCTTAAAAATATGTTTTGTTACTTGTAACTGATCAGTGTCTCTGACCTTCAGAATGGGTCTCGGTGGCAGGTCTTCCAGGATGTTTTGAGTCCTGATCAGGAGAACTTGGACCTGGCAAATGTCAACCTGATGCTCGAGCTGCTGCTTCAGAAGAAGAAGCAGCTGGAAGCGGTAAGTGAGAGGCTGAGCTGTGCATTTCTTTGTTTTTCACTTTTTTTAGCTCTTTAGCTTTTCATGGGTTTCAGTGGAGGTTTTTTTTTTTTCTTTAAAATGACGTAAAGTTTGTTAATGCAATCCGTGCAAACCGAGGAGGTTCATAATTAATGGCTATTAAGTCTTATCATGAAACTGATCACATGATCAGAGCTTGTAGATATAGGTCTTGTAGGTTTCAGTGAAAAATGCACAAGATGCAGTGAAGAGACAGAATTACAAAGGGTTAATTATTTCAGCACTGTACTGGTCTGTTGTGGTGAAGAGAGAGCTGAGTGTAAAAGCGAAGCTCCCAATTTACCGGTCGATCTACGTCCCTACCCTCACCTATGGTCACGAGCTGTGGGTAGTGACCGAAAGAACGAGATCGCGGATACAAGCGGCAGAAATGAGCTTCCTCCAAAGGGTGGCTGGCCTCTCCCTTAGAGATAGGGTGAGAGGTTCGGCCATTCGGGAGGGGCTCAGAGTAGAGCCGCTGCTCCACATCGAAAGGAGCCAGTTGAGATGGTTCGGGCATCTGACAAGGATGCCTCCTGGGTAAGGTTTTCCAGGCATGTCCCACCGGGAGGAGTCCCCGGGGCAGACCCAGGACATGCTGGAGAGGTTATATCTCTCTGGCCTGGGAACGCCTTGGTGTTGCCACGGACAAGCTGGAGGAGGTGGCTGGGGAGAGGGAGGTCGGGGCTTCTCTGCTTGGGCTGCTGCCCCTGCGACCCGGACCTGGATAAGTGGAAGAAAATGGATGGATGGATAATGATTTCAGCAAAAAGTCAAAGTGAATTTTTGCTGATGACTTGTTAATCCTTTTACAAGTTTTCTAAATTTATTCTTTAAATGTTATCACAAGGTTGTCACAGTGGAATACAATCAGTAATATAAAACATAATGGAAATGTTTTAATGGTAAATGGCCTGTATTTATATAGCGCTTTACTAGTCCCTAAGGACCCCAAAGCGCTTTACATGTCCAGTCATCCACCCATTCACACACACATTCACACACTGGTGATGGCAAGCTACATTGTAGCCACAGCCACCCTGGGGCGCACTGACAGAGGCGAGGCTGCCGGACACTGGCGCCACCGGGCCCTCTGACCACCACCAGTAGGCAACAGGTGAAGTGTCTTGCCCAAGGACACAACGACCGAGACTGTCCAAGCTGGGGCTCGAACCGGCAACCTTCCGATTACAAGGCGAACTCCCAACTCTTGAGCCACAATCGCCCACTGAATATCCACTGAATGTCCACTTTTTGTTCTGGAAAGACAGCAAATGAAATTTATGACGTCCAGTTAGGACCTTGTTGTTTTGGAGGCAGTGGGTTCTGATCTGTTTAATCTGAAACAAACAGAAGTTGTGTAATATTCTGAGTTTCTGATGACAGTGATCGACGTGTAGCGCAATAATGTGTTTGCTATCGAGGTCATCATTGTATCGGACCGCACTATTGAGGTGTTCCCTTTTACAGAAGGTGACAAACATTTAATAATAATAATAATAATGGATTGCATTTACATAGCGCTTTTCGGGACCCCTCAAAGCGCTCCAATACAGCAGGATGTCCATCACATTAAATACGTCACTCTGTCAGACTTCCTGGCAGAAAGAAGTTCTTTTGGGTTGCGTTAGACTTCAGATGTTGATAATAAATTAGGCATTGTATGTGTATATAGTACTGGTAGCAATGGTAAAGATGTTGCTTTTGTCAGAAGGTTTCTGGGCAGTTTCACACATCCCTTTTTTTTTGTTTTTGTCAGTTTACGTGACATAAAAAGAGAAGTAGGACTTTACATCCTTAGATTTCTTCAGCGCTATCTAAGACTTGCATTGATAATGAGATCTAAAATCCAGACCAGTTTTGAAATGGGAGTCTTTGCCTTTGAATTGCAAGTATGGATGCTACAAACACGTCTTTCAGATTTTCAGATGGCGCTACATGACGCTTTGAGCTTTCTCGCTGTCAAGCACGTGCTCGTCTTTCTGTTTCTTTTTCACACAAACACATGCAGTGTGTCACTGTTTGACTGTCATACAAACAGACAGACTCACACAAGAGCTAGCCCAGTAATTCAGCTGAGTTTAGGCTCATGTATTGGTGTCTGTCAGTAGAATGTCCAACCTAGTTCAGAAATAAGGGCTCCATAGTTAGCTGTGATATTGTATATAGTTAATGGTCTTCCTTTGCCTTGCTGCTTATTCTGCATACAGGACTCATTGCTGATTGATTGTTAGCATGTGTGTGATAATTTGCCTCTGGACATATTTCGTATCTGATTGGGCTTGTTTTTGTTTAGCCTGTCATTCTTCTTATTTAATCAGTTCTGATTTGCCAGTTTTGGATTCCAGGTAGATATTTCATATCAGTCAAATTTAGGTCCCTGCCACTTAACTGTGTATTTTTGATGTTTTGTTAGTATTCCTCCTGTATTTACGGTTGTTACTCAGCTATCCAAACCTTAAATATAATCCAAAAAACATCAGCATTTTAGATTTAATCGTCAGCGAATCTTAGTGTCCGTCTTAAATGTCAGCATCAGTCAGTGTGGGTGTGGTGGTGCTTTTCAGTCCTTGAGATGTTTGCTTTGGAGCTACTCTTTGGTTTTCATTGAAGATTAAGTAGAATTGAATAGAAATAGTCAGATATTATCTCCATCTGAAACCTATGACATGCTTTGAAAGAACACAGTTGTCATCAGTATTTGCCTAACAGCCAGAGACCCTTAGGTTTGGTGTTCTTGAGCATTTTCATGGTTCAATTGAAGGTTAACCAGAGGAAAGAGTTTACCACAGTGATTGGATCAAAAATGGTTAAATATTAAAATGAATATAAAACTCATACATTTTCCAATTCTGATATGTTCACACTCGAAGCCTGAAGTGTTTGAAGTTGTTAAAATATTCTATCACAGATGTATCAGCTTACGTTTTTTTGGAAAATGGTATCATTTCTTTACTAGCTAGCTAGCTAGCTAGCTAAGAAATGGTATCATTTCTTTACTAGCTAGCTAGCTAGCTAGCTAGCTATCTGGAGTTGGTGAAATGACAGATAACAGGGTCGCTTGGTAAAATATTGGTTAAAGTCTAAGATATAACAGACTTATATTTTATTTAAGCACATTTTCTTTTAATTATAGAAAGTAAATGATTGAACTAAGAAGCTAAAAATAAGGAAAACGTTGTGCTGAAAGCCAAAGTAAGGGAATCGCTGCAAAAAAAGATTCTGGCACTGAAGTTGTGTTGTTTATATTGTTTCAGTGACAAGATGAGCCAAAGTTAAAATTGAAATTAAAGCACAGCTTATAATATACTAAAACACACAGTGACAGTGTGACTGCCAGTCGAACATTGTTGGTTGCTGAGGTGTGATGTGCGACCTGCTGCATAGTGTGGAGTCTTTTTTTTTGCAGTGCACTTAAAGAAGGAAAAGAGATGCTCAATGTGACTGTGGGCTTTTTTTGGGAGGGGGAGGAGTCGATCAGGTAATTTGTTGCTAACGCCAAGTTAAAGTTAAGTAAATGTAAACATTAGCTTTGGGCTAGTCCACAGTTGTGAAAACACGGGTGAGAATTTAGTTGAACGACAGCATATTCACCAAAACAAGCTGCATTCACTGGCCGGAGTAGTTTGTGTGTGAACCTTTTCATGACAGGATCCTTCCCCGTTCTGCACAGCACTGCTTTCATTTCCTGTAGCTGGGATGGAAGTAAAGCCAAAGACGAAAGTACAACTAAAATGATAAATCACAAGCTTTAGAACTACTGTTATTATTTTGTGCTTTTCTGAGGATGAAAGCTGGCGTTGAACTGAGAACAAATGATATCTCGAGTGTCTTTTCAGCAGATCAGCAAAACTATTCTGTGATTTCAAGTAATACTTGATTATGTAAGCTGTCCATATCTCCACTAGGAATCCCAGGCAGCTCAGAGACAGATCCTCATGGAGTTCCTTAAAGAAGCCAGGAGAAACAAGAGAGAGGTACGGCTGCACAAATTCCCCACACAAAGCTGACACAGTGCTGAGAAAAGAGCAGTATTTGTAATGGCTGACACCCAGCTTTGTGTCAGTCCACCAGAACTCGTTAAGTGTTTGTAGGTGTTAACAAAGGCAAGCGCGATCAGTTGTGTTTTTGGTTTTGTTGGCAGCAACTAGAGCAACTGCAGAAAGAGCTCAACTTCCTCGAAGAAGACATCAAACGTGTTGAGGTAGGTAAACTGACAAAGCGCAGTCCAAAGATGGATTACTGTGCCCTCATTCACATGATGTTCTCATGTGAAAATACGGGGGAACAGAATGCATGATTATAAAAACATATTATGCTGTGAAATCACAAAACCCTGGGGCCACTCATCATCACAGCTTGAGATGGACAAACAAGTTATGTTGGTGTCATTTTCCAGGAAATGAGTGGGCTGTACTCTCCTGTGATGGAGGCTGAGTGTACTGTGCCTAATGTGGAAGCTCCCTCTCCAGCACCCAGGTAATGCTGATGTCTGCCGCATAATAAATGTGTCTATGCAGAACATAATAACACCATGTTCACCTTGTTCGTTTACCAAAATAGAAGCTCGTTACGAGCACAGATGTGTGCTTGCTCATGAAAATGTTTTGCCTTTTGCTCTACAACAGCTGCTTTGTCTGTATGGAACAAAGCCAGTGCATACAGTCGAGATGCCAGAGGCTTCAGCAGTCGCTGTGTGGTGTGACTTACTCCACGTCTTGTTTGTTTCTGTGTTGAGCAGTTGCAGTAGTATTATAGACCAACCCGACTACAACCAGCCTCCAGGATTTGGTGGAGCAGCCCAGGTACAGCGGAGAGGTTTATTTATTTAAAAAAAACAAATTAGCTTGGAGTAAAAACTGTTTCAGACAGGATGAAGTAACGGGCTGCACCAAGGCCCAGTAAAAGATAATTTTACTGGGGTTATAACTGTAAACCCAGCAAAGCTTTAATATCTGGAGCTGGAAATGGCTGGTGCATTTTAATAAGGGGGCCTGTCAAGTTTAGATGTAGCTTTTTAACACAAATGTATTTGGAGGAAAATTATAAATACACTCTGAGGTTTCTGGCACTACCTTCACTTTGCTCTTGGGACTGTTTCCTCAGGGAAAACGTCAGACCTGGTACAACAGCACCCTGGCGTCAAGAAGAAAGAGGCTCACAGCTCATTTTGAGGATCTAGAGCAGTGCTACTTCTCCAGCAAAATGTCCCGCATCACAGGTGCTGTTGTTGAGGGTTTAAACTGCTGTGGTCAGATCATTTTTATGGCGTTTTCATTTGCACACAGTTGGAAAAACTGGTATTGTTTCTTAAAGCAGGGCATCTGTGTTTAAGCTCTTAGTTATGGGCAACGACTCCATTTGTTTTTTTCCACAATGTGTATCATTCACAAATGCTGTGTTAACTGTGTGTGTGTTGTGTTTTCAGATGAGGGCAGGAACCTGAATCAGCTGGATGATTTTATGGAGTGTTTGTCAAAGTTCACTCGCTATAACTCTGTGCGGCCGCTGGCCACCCTGTCATACGCCAGTGACCTCTATAATGGCTCCAGTATCGTGTCTAGGTATAAAAAAGAAAAGTTTGATTTACGTATGACTGGACATCATCTTTTAGTCGTTTCATGACATTTTACCGTGTGTGTGATGAGCCCAATCACTGTCTTTGACCGTATTTTCCTTTGTTTCAGTATTGAGTTTGACCGAGACTGTGACTACTTTGCCATCGCTGGCGTAACCAAAAAGATCAAGGTGTTTGAGTACGGCACTGTGATCCAGGATGCAGTGGACATCCACTACCCTGTCAACGAAATGACTTGCAATTCCAAAATCAGGTGAAGGAAACTGATAAATGCGTTTCCTCTAATGCCGATCTCTTAGTAATCCATGTGAACACATGTTGAGTCACGTGCATGGATGCAAAATCTACATGATGCTTTTTTCCAAAATTGTGACTGTAAAAAAACTAATCATACAGTTCATGAAAAGAAATGATAACTTAGTTTGTAGTGAAATAAGCAGTGCCAAACTCGAATATTTCAAGTTCCTGTTGTCTGTTGCAGCTGTATCAGCTGGAGCAGTTATCACAAAAACCTCCTGGCCAGCAGTGACTATGAGGGAACTGTTATTTTGTGGGATGGATTCACAGGCCAGAGGTCCAAAGTCTACCAGGTGTGATGCTTGGAGCGCAGCTTCATTACGTTAGGCATTACATTAGTAATGATGGCTTTTTAAGGTTTCCTCTGCTTCCTTTCCAGGAACATGAAAAAAGGTGTTGGAGTGTAGACTTCAATCTCATGGACCCAAAGCTTTTAGCCTCAGGTTCTGATGATGCTAAAGGTAAGAGAGGGATGCAATATCTAAAAATAATGTTCCCACCATGTATCAGCCCTTATTTTTTTTTATGCATGCTCTTTTCTTCTTCTTCTTCAGTCAAGTTGTGGTCAACTAATCTTGACAATTCAGTGGCTAGCATTGAGGCTAAGGCTAACGTCTGCTGTGTTAAATTCAGCCCAACCTCCAGATATCATCTGGCCTTCGGTTGTGCAGGTGAGATGGAAATTAAAGATTTTCATGTGTGATTTATCTTGTTTGTTGTGACTTTAGTCTTGGTTGTGGAAAAACAAAGATTTTGAGATAAAATTGTCTTAAACCTTAAGCCAGGGTGATGTCAAAAAGCTCTGCCAAAATGCCAAAATCAAGTGCAAACATAGAACTGGACTTTCATTGGGCGAAAGCAGCTCAGAAGCTTTTGATTACACCGCATAGGTTGTACCAAAACCTTGTAACTGTGTAAACCTTGCATCTAAGGACACTTCAAGTGTCATTGAAGCTGGTGTAGCAGCAGGTTTAAATGTGAAGGTGCAGTGTCTGACGTCCGCCTGCATTTGGTTGGTATTTACTATGAGAAGTTAAGTCCAGACTAAATAAGGGGGGACAGATTTTACTCTACCCAGCTGTCTCCCTTCAGCCAGACAAACCTGGAGTATTGTTGTTGTTGATTTTTCTCTCACATCACTCTGGTTTCTTTGTTGTCAGCTACATTTCTTCACCCGGCACTGACTCTTGTGGTCCAGAAAAACTGCTGAATACCTTATTGATTAGTCCCCCAAGGAGATCTAAAGTTGTAAGAAATATTTGGTTATACACAGAAACACTGTAACACTGGATGAGCAGAGCGTACAAGCGTTATCCAGAAGTATCTTGCTGTGGCTTTATCCAACTTCCTGTGTCTCAACGACAAAGCCTTCTCAGCTTAGAGAAGGAAACTGCTCCTCGGCCTTGTAGAGGGTTTAGTGTCTGGGTTATCAAAGTAAGCAAGCAGACATGGAAAGCCATTCTGCATTTGAATGTAAACAGCACTAAGTCCAAATTTAACTGCACTTTTCTAAATGCTGTGGTGGCTCCTAAATGGAGCTGATCTAAGACTTGTTTTAATCTACGATTTTCCTCATGTTTCCCATCTGAACACATGCTAAACGTTGCTTTCTTCTCTTAGACCACTGTGTTCACTACTATGATCTCCGCAACACTAAGCAGCCAATCATGGTGTTCAAAGGCCACAGGAAGGCCGTCTCCTATGCCAAGTTCGTCAACGGAGAGGAAATTGTTTCTGCGTAAGTACATCTGTAGGCTTTGCATTTTCATTTAATATCTGAAAGGTTTCTTTTTCCTGCAAAAGAAAATATTCTGTAAAACCTGTTACTGTGTACTTTCTGCTTATAATATCATAAAGAAGCTGTCTAATTTAAACTGGGTTAAAGAGAGCATGAAACACTAAATGTATAAAGGCTAATTTACATCGTGGAGCCCTCAAAAACTGACATGGATGTAACTCTGTCTGTGAAGCTGGATTTAAGAAATAAGTTATAAAAATTACATTTGCATAATTACTGAAACACTGCCGAACAATGGAGAATCTTTCTACACACAGAGTAACCTTGAATCCTGATAAAATGAAAATGCTGGACTTGGCCCCAGTGGGTTATCACGCCATATCATCTAAGGCCCACCGGTTCCACATTGATCATTTCTTTCTGCACTGTTGTCTTCAGTTCGACGGACAGTCAGCTGAAGCTGTGGAATGTCAACAAACCTCACTGCCTGCGCTCCTTCAAGGGTCACATCAACGAGAAGAACTTTGTGGGCCTGGCCTCAAACGGAGACTACGTTGCCTGTGGTGAGCAGCTACTTCAAAGAAGACATTATTGTCAAATTGTCTGTGTTGCATCACTCCCTCAGTGGGAGAAACGATAACATGCTTAAATTCCATAAATACTTGTGTTTGTGTGTGTATACAGGCAGTGAGAACAACTCCCTGTATCTGTACTACAAAGGACTTTCCAAGACACTGTTAACATTCAAGTTTGACACGGTGAAGAGCGTTCTGGACAAGGATAAGAAGGAGGACGACACCAACGAGTTTGTCAGTGCTGTCTGCTGGAGGGCCCTGCCTGATGGAGTGAGCTCACCTCTATACTCAGTAACATTGTCATTGACTACACTTTGAAGGGTGCACTACAAAGCGATATTAATGGGTTAGTGAGGTCTGTCAAGTCAGGTAAAAAGGTGGCTTTCTTTTTCCTTAGTTAGATCACCATGGTAACAAATGTCCTAGGAGCTTGAAAAGAGAAGGCGACTGGTCTTTTTTTAAGGTTTTGAAGACATTTCACCTCTCGTCCAAGAGCCTTCTTCAGTTCTAAAACCAAAGGTTGCAAAACCTAGTTGGGGGTTGTACCCTTAGGCCAGGGGTGGGCAACTCCAGGCCTTTGAAGGCTGGTGTCCTGCAGGTTTTAGATCTCACCCTGGGTCAACGCATCTGAATCAAATGATTAGTTCATTACCAGGCCTCTGGAGAACTTCAAGACATGTTGAGGAGGTAATTTAGCCATTTGAATCAGCTGTGTTGGATCAAGGACACATCTAAAACCTGCAGGACACCAGCCCTCGAGGCCTGGAGTTGCATACCCCTGCCCCGCCTTCATCTGTGAGTGTAGTTTTAGGTTTTGTTGAGCCAGCTAACCCAAAGATAGCCTGCTTTGTTGGGACACCACACCCATAGTTTGTGGTCATACAACTGAGACGGTGTCAGTCACACCTTAAAATCCTGACACTTTGAGAAAGAATCCATCTGGAGTTTCTCACACAAGGATTGTTGTTTTCAGATCACACAGAATATTGTTCAAGTGTTGAGTATTAATCTACAGGTAATTAACTATCTGTGCTCTAAGTGTTACCTTTTGTTTTTCAGGAGTCAAATGTATTAATCGCTGCCAACAGTCAAGGAACAATTAAGGTTTGTATCATCTGTACAAAACACAAGCACAGGCCTACTGCAGCACTCAGACTGTTGTCACAGAGGGCACTGGACATTTCTGTTTGAAAACATGACATTTACATTGTAATCACGGCTGTAGCCAATTCATGTTCTGTCCTTTTAGTTGACTCATTTCTGGTATTTTAATGAGGCCGTCTGTTGAAGAAAAAAACTTTTGTAAGAGCGCGCTCAGGATACAAAAGTGTGAAGCCAAATACTAATAAGACATGAATAACACAAAAAATCCGATTGGATATATAGATCTGGTATTTATATTGTCGTATTTTGCTGTGTTCATTGTTGCATTCATTTTGTGCTCTGCAGATGGCTGTAGACGCTCACTGACAATTTGAACCAGAAATGTTCTTTATAAGATTCTCCATAAGACACATTCCTGGCAATATCCCAGGAATGAATTAGGAATAACTGTTTAAACACGCTCACAAATAAAGATAAATCCTTGTGCATCTGATCAAATTCAAGCCTGCTTTTGTCTGCTGTGTAATCGTGTTTAATCTTCCACTCTTGAAGTCCAAATGTCACCTCACTGGCTTCTGTTTGGAATCAAAGTACACACACAAAATATATCTAAAGTAATTATTTTTGTAATATTTTCCTGAACTGTTCAGTGTGGTAGCAGTGATTTCAGATCTGCATTAGTGATGTGCATTGTTGGGTGCCACGCTAGTCCGGGTGAACTTTTGACCCTTTTAAAAATGCCTCGTTATATAGTCCAACTGCTATATGTTAATTATTTTTGTGGTTTCTGCCTTTTGTCGTTTTATTATTTAGCTGTTGGAGAGGAGCTTTAATTCATTGCTTTTTCCCGTAACAACAAGAGGTCACAGGTGTGCGTTCTCTCTGCACAGGTACTCGAGCTCGTCTGAAGACGTGCAGTTTCTTCAGCAGGTGTTGGAGCTTTGACTCGTGATGCAGGGAGGCTGCCAGGCTGAGTAGCAACTGGAGATCTGAAATTGTCTCTTATTATTTTTTTCCTCTTTTTCTTTACTTTTTTTTTTTATGAGCTTATGTTTTTGGACAGCGGCAAAGACTACGGACCAGCAGGAGAAGATGTGCTGCTGTTTTATTGGGCACAAAGTGAAACAAGAGACTTTAGAAAGCAGTTTTGTTTCTTTTGAGCGAGGTTTTATTGGCTACAATAGAACACCTCTTTATGGTTTTAGGTCAAATCAAAACCTTTACTTTTTAATTAAGCTGCTGTTCTCCGGAATACATCCAGCCAAACGCTAAAAGTGCGATGCATTTTCTCCTTTTAAAGGCCAAAGCACAAGACGAAGTGACATGCAAAAATCTTCAAATGAAGCTTTTAAATCTCCTTTTGTTTGTCAGTGTCCAGCCCCCTGCACCTTTCTTTTTTGTGTAGCTTTTGCGTTCTCTCAGATTTGGGGGAAAAACATTTTTAATAAACCTGACTTCCATCCTGTCAGACGTATCACTGGTTTCTTTTCTGGTTTACGAGTGCAGAACGTGAGAAGTTGAGTGAACTGAAATGAGAAGCGCCTCTCTGTGCTGATATTTCTGTTTACCGTCAGAACAAAACGAAACTCAAAGCTTTTGTCTGCAATCACAACTCTCATGTAACTTCAGGCACTGGTCTGCAGTGTCGTGCAGAACTGGACTTTTTTTTTTTTTTTCTGGGGTGAACTATTTGTTGCTTGTTGAAAATAAAACCTTGCAGAATCTGTTCTTTTAAAGTAGCAATGGAATCGTTCTTCACATACTGTAGGTATCATCTGAGCTGAGCTGCATTGTAACTTCAGGCAAACTGCTGTCAGTTTCTGTGGAGCAAGACCTGCCTATTTTATGATAAGTGAGAGAGGTGTTTTGTATTTGTATTACTGAATA
Source organism: Perissodus microlepis (assembly GCF_051167445.1). Taxonomy (NCBI): domain Eukaryota; kingdom Metazoa; phylum Chordata; class Actinopteri; order Cichliformes; family Cichlidae; genus Perissodus; species Perissodus microlepis. The sequence continues at coordinate 3,374,875 of NC_140478.1, read as the reverse complement.
AATTATTTCGAAACACTTGGCATGTTGGTTCTTTTTTCTCTCTCTCCATATGATGACTTGATTGTATTCTTTTAGGTGATCTGTGTATAAAACTGTGATGGGTTAGTTGATCGGAATTGCAAGAAACGTTCTTGGTTATGGACAAGAGCTGGGACTCTGGTGACACTGTAGTCCTCCAGATGCCATCGATGCAATAGCACCCGTAAAACTCTTGTTTAAATTCCCTTGAAAAATTGCGCTTTCCTTGGGTTCACTTTGTGGTTTTCACTTGGTGTCCTATAAAATAAGCATTTACAGCATGGGGCTTTGCATCTTTCTTTTAATAAATTAGGGCAACAAAAGAAAAAAGCTGTTTCAAAGAGGCTCGGGTAAATAGACTGGTTCTTATATAGCACTTTTTCTATTCTATCTGATCACTCAAAGTGCTTTGTACAACATGCCTCATTCATACAAATACTTCATTCTATGTCAAATTTACATGCACCTTGGGGTTAGTGTTTTGCCCAAGGATGCAGCCAGAGATTGAACCACCGGCCTTCCAATTAATAGTTGACCCTCTCTACCTCCTGAGCTACAGCCATCAGTGGGACTGTCTGTTCAGATTTCATGGTTTCGTATAGTGTATACTGTGCTGGCCTGCGTTTTTATCTGTTAAAACTCATAAACTGACTGCTCAGTTTGGGCAGCATACATTCAGATTTGAGGTTTTGAGTAAACAAATTTCAAGTAGGTCTAATCTACCTCTGCAAAACTTATAAAAGTTATATTCAGCATCATAGAAAAGGCAAAGTTGTACATTAGGTGGAAATGTGGAACTGTCTTGCTGAGGGGAAACTAGTTCTTCATTTCAGGCTTTGCAGTGGGCCTTGCAAGCTAGACGGGCCCTGTAACAGTGTGTTCTTTCTTTCATATCAGTTGATCTGATTTTTCAGTTCCTATTAGATTCAGAATGACATAGCACACACTGTTCCTACTTCCCAGCCTTGGGAGTTCATATTTAATATAGACACCCTTAGTTATCTTGGAAATTGTATAAGATTCCTGATATTTCTGGATTCAGATGTTAAGTAGGCTGTTTTCAAAAACTTGATGTTTTGGGGTAACTCAACCTCCTTAAAAAACAAAAACCAACCATTTACTCACTTACCTTTGTAATAAATATTATATAACATTTATTACAAAGTTATTTTCTAGCAAACAACAAATTTAAGTTTAATACAACATTTTGTAAAAATGTTTTGGCTTATTTATTTTAAATATTTTCTACGTAGAAATATGCATTACGTTGTACTATGTACCTATGAGATGTCAAAAAGAAAGCAAGTAAACAAACACAAAAAAAAAATTACAAAAAACGGAACAAATGTTTTCTCGAAAAGCGGCGGAACGATTTTTCCGGCGGACAACGGACAACCAGCTACTTAGCAGCCGTTGGAAACAAAACCTGAGTCTAAAGCAAGTTCTCATGTTACCAGGTTAAACCCCAGCTACATTGTAGTTCCTCACATAGGCGAACACCTCCATCCAGTTTTTGCTGTTTACTGTTTTGACCTAGAGGCTGAAGAGGTTTGTGGTGAAGATGGGAGTGCCAAAATTTTACCGCTGGATTTCGGAACGCTACCCTTGTCTCAGTGAAGTTGTCAAGGAACATCAGGTAGGAAAACAGCGGTGACTGGTTAGCTTCACAGACCGCTGTCATTGGTAGCCACAGTGCTAGCGTAGCTAGCTGTTCGCTATCAGAGAGCTATAGCGGGCCGCGGAACTAAAATTCCACGTAGCTTACCAATGTTTTCTGGCGAATGGACAACTCTGCTTTTAGCACACATTCTTCACTTCATCCTTTTGTTAAACACAGGATAGGCATGACGTTATTAACCAAATTCCATCACTAATGTGCTATTTTGGTCTCCGTTGTGTGCTTATTCGCACTAAACAAGTAAAATGTTAATGAGTTACCACTGGGTAATTTTGGCCTTTGTTGGTCAGGAACATTCTAAACAACAATAAGCTCTTACAGTTGGCTAACTAACTGATTTTTATGATAACAAGAGATCTATAGGGGCTCGGGTAGTTATTGTTACCAGCTGGTTAACAGTAACTGCGCTTTACAATGAACTTGTTTGAAATGTCAGAAGTATGAGCTCAGCCTGTGGGCCACAGCTCGAATAACGTGAGAGTTTAGGCTACTTGAGTAACTGCGGGGGGACTTGAACCACTTTCTACACTCTGAGCAGAAAGGAAGCCGCTATTTCACTCCCCCAGCAGTAGTTTCATCAGCGCACATTGTTCAGTGTCACCCTCCTTACCTCAGACAGCTTTGCATTTGTATTAAAGCAGTAAATAACCACCTTTAGCAGAAAATTGGTAACAGTAAATATGGGAATTATGTTTCATGTCGGTACCGGTGTAAATAAAACGGAACAAAACATAAAGGTCTGATGTTATGAAAGGTGGATGGCATACTCATGAGACTGTTTTTAATGTGTCAGGTGAAAGGAGCTTACTATCATGTTTTTTTGACTGTCAAATATACCCTCCTTTAACTCATCAGCCTCCTAAAAACATCTGCCACACCTGAAAGATCTCGTCATTGTGAGCGTTTACAGATAAGTCATGTTCCTGAATGTACTAGGTATGTGATCAGTTTGTCTTTGCATTCGTTTCTTTCTGTCCTCAGATTCCAGAGTTTGACAACTTCTATCTGGACATGAACGGCATCATCCACCAGTGTTCTCACCCAAACGATGAGGATGTCCACTTTCGCATTTCTGAGGAAAAGATTTTTGCAGACATCTTCCATTACCTGGAGGTGCTCTTCAGGATCATCAAGCCTCGCAAGGTTTTCTTCATGGCGGTGGATGGTGTGGCGCCAAGGGCGAAGATGAACCAGCAGAGAGGACGTAGATTCAGGTTGTGATGGATGAATAAATCTAAATGAATAAATGCTAATCCTATCATAATACTTGTTGAGAATCACTAAATTTAGGATATTGGGAGTAGCTTTTCTTGAACTGACCAAATAAAGAGATGGAATTTTATTAGCATGCCTGTACCCTGATGTTGAATCCAAACTATAAATAATGCCACGTTCTCTCTTAGTTATCTGATTAAAGTGTCATGTCTGTTCTCAGATATATTTAGAGATGTTTGGTATAATCATGTGATGTTTCTGAGGCTGCAGCTGTAAACCTGAGTCCTATGTGAGTTTCCTTATAAGGAAGAATGAGCAGCAAACAGGCTTGAGCTAAAATACAACATTTTGTGCTTCAGTGTTACAGACAGGGGGGGAAAACACAGACTGCAGGCAGAGACACAGCCTGAGACTTTGAATTTGACCTTCTCTCTTTTATATCTACTTGTGGGTGTGCGCTTGTGTGTGGGTGTCTGTGTGTCTAGGTCCGCCAAAGAAGCAGAGGAAAAGATAAAAAAAGCTTTGGATAAAGGAGAGGTGCTTCCCACAGAGGCTCGCTTCGACTCCAACTGTATCACTCCTGGTAAGGAAGATCTAAAGCTTCATGCAAAGATGCTCATCACACAGACACAGATCAGAACCACCTGATACAGTTTAGCACCTGAATTTATTTTTGTGTCACTGTGTTTTTTATATGTATACTGTATGTGATATTTTTATTAAAAACATGTTTGCATGTCAGATGTAAACATCCAGTGACTCGTTTTTCAACATGTGGATTGACATTTTAGCCAAAGCGCATTGTTGGTATTTACCTAGAATCATTAGCGAATAGGTCATTGCAGAGATGTAATATTTTCCCAAGGAGTGGATGTGAGGGAATGTGCAAAGAAGTGGAAAACCTTGAGGGACAAATATATTTATCCCAGGATAAAAAGAGAAAAGTGCCTGAAGCAAAGAGTGGAGACCCAGGAGGGAGAAAACAGAATCCAGAATCTTATTTGTTTCTATCGATTGGCACTGCGTTTAAAACACCAGGATACTACCACACTGTGTTTAACGCATGACGAACCAGGACAGGTATAAATGTGTGGAACGGCATACCGACAACTACTCTGGCAAGTTACGTAGCCTACTTTGTAGGCTCTATGAAGATTCCCTGCAGAAGTTTAAATCAGGCGTTATATAAGACAGATTTCCCATTTCAACACAAGGAGGACAAAACCCAGCCTATGTACCTCTTCTGTTAGTCTTGAGCCTGGATTAACTGTAAGGGTCCTGTTTCAAACTCTGTCAAATTAAATATGCAGATCTGTCTGGTGTAGCGACCCCTTGGGAAAGCAGAACTGAGCAGCTAAAAACACTTGGGTTGCTCAGTTCTTCTTGGATCCTTAAGAGATATACAGAGAACAGGTCTCTGAAAATGTTAGCAGTTCTTTTAATCTCAAATCCTTCTTCCAGGCACTGAGTTCATGGCGCGACTTCAGGAACAGCTCAAGTATTTCGTCCACAACAAGCTCTCCAATGACAAGCTATGGCAGAATGTCAAAGTGTACTTGTCCGGTCACGAGGTGGGTGTGAGTGGTGTATGTGTAACTGTTGTATGTACTTTTGTACTGTTTCTGAGTCAGTAATGAATGTATTAAGTTTGTGTTTCTTATCTTTACAGACACCAGGGGAGGGGGAGCATAAAATCATGGAGTTTATTCGGTCGGAGAACACCAAGCCCAATCATGACCCCAACACGCGGCACTGCCTGTACGGCCTGGATGCTGACCTGGTACGTTTAAACAGGTCATTGATGAACATTTTGCTCAAATCAGTGCCTGAAGGTTCAGTCTGTCCTTCACTCTGTGTTGTAGATTATGTTGGGTTTGACCAGCCACGAGCCAAATTTCGCTCTGCTCAGGGAGGAAGTCCGCTTTGGAGGGAAGAAATCCCAGAAAAGGTTCTTCTCTTCTTCTCTTCAGTCTATTTTGTCTTTCTTTGTTTTGCTGCATTGTTTTGTGAACCCTGCTCTTTTGTTCTCTTTCAGGATAACAGCTCCCGAGGAGACCACTTTTCACTTGCTTCACTTGTCTCTGATGAGAGAGTATATAGACTACGAGTTCTCTGAGCTCAAGGTGAGACAAGCGTGCCTAAAGTGGGCAGTTTTTAAATGCCAGGCGAGATTTCATATTATGATAATTTTTTAATAATATATGCTTTTTAAATTGTATTGTATGACGTTTAAATGTTTGTGCCTCTTTTTTCAGAATAAGATGGGTTCCGATTATGACCTGGAGCGAGTAATAGATGACTGGATTCTAATGGGTTTCCTGGTAGGAAACGATTTCATCCCTCACCTCCCCAACCTCCACATCAATCATGACGCTCTACCATTGCTGTACAAGACGTACATGAGTGTACTACCAAGCCTGGGGGGTAAGACCAGACTCGTATTTTGTGTTTTTCCTTAGTTTTTAGTTTTAGTTTCTTCTTTCAGTTTGGTTTTCAATGTCATTTCTGTTGAAACCAAACATTTCAATTCAGTTTTAAATGTTTTAAAGTGTTTAGCTTAGGCTTATTTGATTCCATAATAATTATAGTGGATTGCAACATGTGCAGTGAGGTTTCTTCATGCTTGTTGTGTTGCAACATTTGACGAAATCATCTATTGGTGAGACAGATGCATACACTGTATCCTTAGCCTTTTAGTGGTTTACTTTTTAGGACTTCGCTTTGTCCCCTGTAATGAACTGTAGTCTAAACAAATTTGGATTTCAAAAGCATGAAAAATATTTATTTATTTTTGAACACACACTCAGCGAAAAAGATGAAATACAGCAGAAATGCGAACAAAACAAAATAAAAAATATATATATAAAAAAAGAAAGCCACCATGCTGTATTCATGTATATTCTATTGAGTTCAATTAAATTGTATCTCTATAATTTAATTGAACGTTGTGCCACAATTTTCTCCAGCTAAACAAAAACAAAACTGAAGTAATAGTCTTTGGTGCCCTACGATTACAGGTCACCAGAGAACTTCAATCTACACACCTAAAAACCACAAACCAGGCAAGAAATTCGGGTGTAGTGATGGATGCAGACCTAAACTTAGAAAAACACATTAGGACAATAACAAAGTCAGCTTACTATCACCTCAAGAATATTTCAAGGATAAAAGATCTGATGTCTCAACAGGACCTGGAAAAACTAGTCCATGCATTCATCTTTAGCAGGCTTGATTACTGTAAAGCATCTTTACAGGTCTACCTAAAAAATCAGTCAGACAACTACAGCTCATTCAGAACTCTGCTGCTCGAGTCCTCACTAAGACCAAAAAAGTGGACCACATCAGTCCAGCTCTGAGGTCTTTACACTGGCTGCCTGTCCGTCAGAGGATAGACTTTAAAGTCCTGATGCTGGTCTATAAAGCTCTGAATGGTTTAGGACCAAAATACATCAGTGACCTGCCGACCCAGTATGAACCTTCCAGATCCCTCGGGTCATCTGGATCCGGCTTTTTATCAGTTCCCAGAGTCAGAACCAGACACGGAGAAGCTGCATTCAGCTTTTATGCTCCATATATCTGGAACAAACTCCCGTGGTTTTTATTTGTTTTTGTTTTTTAATGTCTCTGTAAAGCACTTTGAATCACCTTGCTGTTGAATTGTGCTATATAAATAAACTTGCCTTGCCTTGCCTATTGCACCACAGTTGACTCAAGGTGCACTTTATACTGTAAGCTAAAGACCCAACAATTATACAGAGAAAAGCCCAACAATCAGCTGACCCCCTGTGACCAAGTGGGAAGGAAAAACTCCCTTTGAACAGGAAGAAACCTTTTAAACGTGAAGCTGGCAGAATTACCCTGAGCCTGGTTCTGGCGGCTCCAACTTTATCATGTGACAAAGTCCCCCCCCCAGAAAAAGAACTGATGCAGCAGGGATGTATTTTTTGAGCATTTATTCAGAATTTGAAAGCCTCTCATACACAAAATATGTTGGTTTTTGTGTTTGTTCCATGTGCTGTGCTTGTCCAGCTGGCACAGATAGTTTAAAATTGTCAACCAGTACAATATAGAAAAACATTCATGTCCCACTTGTTTATTGTCAATCACATATATAAAATAATGTCCCTGTGTTTGTTTTAGGTTATCTGAATGAGAACGGTCACTTAAACCTCAGAAACTTTGAGAAATACCTGGAGAAGCTTGCTGAGGTGAGACACTAGTTTCTATTTAAGGGTCATTCATTTTAAGATCAAATCCTGTATACTGATTGATGTCGTTTGCTATGAAACAAATGTATTTTGCCAAAATGTACTTTTTTCCCCCCCCCATGTCTTGCCAGTTTGACCGGGAACATTTTAATGAGGTCTTTGTGGATTTGAAGTGGTTTGAAAGCAAAGTTGGTAACAAATATCTGAATGAAGCTGCTGGACTGGCAGCTGAGAAGGAAGCTGCCAGCAAAGACGCCAGAAAGAATGAGGTAGGGATGCAGCACTGAAAATACGCATTGTGTCTTTCAGCATTGTTTTCATGTCTGTTTCTTTCCAGTGATTGACTTTTTAAAAAAAAAAATATCTGTAGGATTCTGCTCTCTGTCTGGCTTCCCTGACTACATCAGTGAAAGTCACCGGAGAGGAAAAAGCAGCAGCGGCAGCAGATGATGAAGAGGAGGAGGATGATATCTTTGAAACAGAGTTCAGACAGTACAAACGCACATACTACATGAGCAAGATCGGCGTGGACGTGGTGTCTGAGTGAGTGAACTTATACAAACGCATACACAAAGCAAATTATGGGAAGAAGAAACCTAAAAATGTTTGGGACACGTTTGAGTTGGAAGAAGTTTGACACTTTTCATTGTTTTAACTCTTAGTTTCACTTCACCTCTTTGTTTGTTGTGTCTTTGTTCAGTGACTGGCTGAGACAGAGTGAAGTTAGAATGACCAGTGTTCAATAACGCAGATAAATGATTGGTCATCACTCACCACTTTTTTTTTTTTTTTTTTGGAAAAGTGTTCACCAGCACAAAAACAAAACTTTGAGACTGAAATTTTCATGTCAGTCTTTTAAAATTCTTGTATTTCATGCACTAAAAGGTATTTTGAATTAGTCATGTGACGCTCAGCAGGTTGGGAACAAAGATAACAGGCTCTGTTTTATCATGCAAAGGAGTAGGGCTTGGCACAAGGTTGTATTGGTGTCTCTAAGTGCACCTGCTATTGTGTTTTGCTCTAGGTGCAGCAAGACCAAGTGGCAACAGGCCGGGTGAAATGGAATGTATTCATAAACACAGTGTGTGTTAGTCACATCACTTATGTAATGAATGTAATTCAACATCCGAGTATAGTGAAACGCTGTGCTCTTGACTTAAAGATGAACACACAGAATCACAAAGCTGCAGCAGATCATTTAGTTTAACCACAAATAATCTAGTGATCATAACTGTTGGAAACAGGTCCACCAAATATTAAAGGGTAAACGTTGTTCTTGGACTTGGAGCTTTTGGCTCACAGGGTTCAGGCGTCCACCATTGGAACAATGCTCATCTATGACCGAAAAATCTACATCACAATAGGTGCACTTTAAGATGTTGTACAGCAGCCTTTACCTCGTCATACCTTTTAAAGGGTAAAACTATTAAGACTGACAAAATCTGTTTTTCTCCCTTATCAGCAGTTAGAATAGACATGCTTGTGTGTGCGTGTTGCTGTTTCCCAGCAGTGTGATGCCCTTTTACTAGTTTCCTTTTTTAAATGATCCCATTGGTAGGGAAGTGACTTGGCTAAATGTTAAATGTTAACAGTGCCCTTCATCACAGCAGCTTGCGCTTTGTAACTATGTTTTCACTCTTCCATTTGCAGTGAGTTTCTAGCCAACCAAGCCAAGTGTTATGTGGAAGGTATCCAGTGGATTCTCCACTACTATTACCATGGAGTTCAGTCCTGGAGCTGGTGAGTGCTTCTTTCTTCTGTGTAATTTACTCCCTGATCTTTCTCTCTCTGTTATTGGAGAATTCAGCTCATTAACAGTCTCACAGAAATGTGGGAGCATTGAAAGAGAGGCTCAAATTTTGACATATTTCTACACAGCAGGCTTTAATGAGGGCTGCAGGGTTTCAGAACCTTTACTGTCTAATAAAAGTTATTTCACAGAAAAAGTGGATTGATTGATTTGCTTTGGGGGAGAAGAACAATAAGTAAATGATTTCCTTCTTTAAACCTCTATATTTAAGGCGCTCCATTTTTAAACCAGTCGTTGAGTATTATGTGTTATCTCTGCAGGTACTACCCCTACCACTACGCTCCCTACCTGTCTGACATCAGGAATGTATCTGGGTTAAAGCTGACCTTTGAGCATGGACAGCCCTTCATGCCCTTCCAGCAGCTGTTGGCAGTCCTGCCTGCTGCCAGCATGGAACTGCTGCCCGAGTGTTACAGGGTAACAAATGCAAATCCAAGTTCACGCATATAAAATGCACAAGATGTACTCTAAGAAATAAAAAAATATAATTTAATATAGAAATCGTTTTAACATTAGGACAGGAAGTATACAGGGGATCGTAATACAGTATTTTGTTATGTTTCAGCATCTGATGACTAGTGAAAGTTCAGCTATTATTGAGTACTACCCTCTTGACTTTAAAACTGACCTGAATGGCAAGCAGCAGGAATGGGAGGCTGTGGTGCTCATTCCATTCATAGATGAGGTAAACACACAATTCGAAATGAAGAAATACCACAGGTCTGTTGTCGAAATCAAATTTGACAACTTGTAACTGTGTGTAACTTTATGTTGTGTGTGTATCGAACAGAGGTGCTTATTAGCAGCCATGGAGGCCTGCAACAGGAAGCTGACAAAAGAAGAGAAGGCCAGGAACTGCCACACAGAGTGTGCAGTCTACTCGTACGACAGGGAAATGGACTTCGCCTACGCCTCCCCCCTGCCTCAACTGTTCCCCGACATCGTCCACTGCCACGTCAGGTAGATGCATTTAATGATCCTCATTATTTCTGAAAAAAGCTCATGCGTTTGGTCTTATTGAGGTGAAATTCAACAGTCATATTTGTCTGTGGCTGATTGCCTTTTGTGGTTGATCATCACAGGACAGCGCACATCCCCATGGATGCTTGGCAAGTTTCATTAGATCACGTCAGCAAGCCCGTTGACCGCTCAGCTCTGTACTTCTGTGGCTTTCCCACCTTACAACACATCAAACATAAGGTGGGCATGTGCATAACTGAACTACTAGTAAACTGTTCAAAGTTGGAGCAAACCTGGTTAAATACGTCTTAACTCACAACCAACGTATGAATCTGAAATTAATTCTGCCAATTTAAGAAGAAGAAAAAAGAAGTATAGCAAGTTTAGTAAATTCAGCAGTCTTTATAAGATCATCTCCCTTTCTCAAACTCTCATGCTCTGGCTCCTTCACTGTCGTTTCAGTTTTACAAGAAGAAAGGCGGGGTGGTCGTGTTCCAGCAGAGTAGCAGAGGGGAGAACATGTTGCTGGATATTCTCCCCAACCAGGAAGGGGAAACGGTGAGCTTTTGTTTATGTTTTTAGATCTAGTTTAATAAAGCTTCAACATTTTATTATTTAGAACTGATCAATTGTCCCTTGGAAGTCTTTGAATCACTGTCGATACAATTAAAAGAACTGCATAAAATATTTTTTACACCCAGTCACCTCTTGGTCTGTATAAATAATGTTATTCTAGGAAGCATTGGCAGTTGCCTTATCCTCTGTGTCTCTGCCTCTCTCTTTCTTTCTTGTCATTATCTTCAGACATGTGATGATGTTGCTGCACAAGTTCTGGGAAAGTCTGTGTTTGTCAACTGGCCTCATCTAGAGGAAGCTCGCATCATTGCAGTGTCAGACGGAGAAACTAAGTAAGAGCTGGCTTTGCTATGACTGCTGACTTTTCTGGTTGATGTGTAGAAAAATCTGAAAATATTATATTGAGACTTTAGTGACTTTACAAGTGAAATTTTGCAACTTGTTCTGAAGATTTTATCTTGAGGAACCACCGGGTGTCCAAAGAGTGTATGACAGGCCGAGCACTCCTCCTCCCGCCAAAGTCACCTGTCTGTCTGACAAGGAGCAGAAGGAATGGATTAAGGATGTCCAAGGAATCACTGAATAGTAAGAAACTCAGCAAAATAATGCAAGTGTTTGAGTTTGTATGCATCTTCAGTCATTTCTACTCTTTCATATTATTGAAACAAACCTTTACTTCTGTTCTTTGCCAGAACCATCATATTCTTTGACTTCTTTAGTTATTTATGCTTTTCTTTCTTGTAGTTATTTGAAGAGGAAAGGCATCGTGATAAATGAGACAGAGGTGGTTTTATATGGCCAATTGCTGACTGGAAGAAAATACGTTCCCAAAGCCAATGGTGTGGTGGAACTGGAGAAACAGTGGGCCAAACAGGTCCTCCCCTTTGCCTACCAGGCGGTTGTTAAGGTACCTGCACACAAACATGATAGAGAGAATGCACGAAGAAAACTGAGAATAATCGGTGAAAGACTCTTATAGCAGAAAACCTGCTTAGGCTGAGGAGTGCAGCCATATTAATGAAACTAAACCCTGAAATAAACCTAACACATGCTTTCAGTTTCTTTCTGTTTATTGTCAGAGTAGTTTTAGGCAAATTTAGGTTTACTGCACATGGTTTTGATTTTATCACCTTTTTTTTTTTAAGTGTTTATAGATATTATTGTGACGATATTGATGGACAGATAATCTTAAAGACTCTTCTTCCTTATCTTCATGGTCTCAGGATATCAAAGCCTTCTGCTCATCTCTGGCCTGCTTCAAGAGCTTAGATGAGCTCTTTCCTCCAACAACAACCGTCTTCATGGTGGGAAACCCGTACTACGGTGCCATGGGAGAGGTATGTTATCCACTGTTTGCTCTCTTAGTCTGTGGATTACTCCCTCGTTACCCAAGTTACTACCCCTGCTAGTTTTCAAAATTCTTTTTATTAATTTAAACCAAGAATCCGAGTATAATGTCCGTGTTTTCACACTGTCACATTCAATATAAGTGAAGAAACAAAACCCTGTACCCCGAGCTGTCACCTGTGCATTAATATCATCGGCAACTGTCAGATAAGTTTGATTTCCACAATCATTTTTTCGATACTCTGAGGGGAAAAAGACAAAAAAAGAGGCTTATTCATATAGTTCAGAACAGATCTGTGAAAGACACCTTCTGTTTTAAGCTTAATGATGTAATGCAAAAAAATATGAACATAACATTGATAAGAGTTTAGTGATTCCATTATCAATTCGATTCTTTATTGGTTCTCATATCGATTCTCATTGACTGAGCTTAGAGAGTCACCAGCATCACTAAGCAGCATATCAAAGGCATTGCATTCATGACCTGTGGGTCAAATGTTTGTGCATGTTGGAGGTATTTCCCCTCTTTGCTGAGATCAGTGTTGGGGCCATTACTCATTATACACATTACACAGAACCCTTTTCTTACAGGTAATGCATTATGTTACTTAATTTCTCCCAGGAGAAAGTAATTTCTTACACTACTCATTACTTTACTTTCATGTTACTCTGTAAATTGACCTGAAACACACCGTCTCTTAATTAAGTATAGAAATCCAGCCATTTTTTAAAAACTCTATCCAATTAATGCTCCATATCTCCATATTCATATTAATATAAATTTTCAGGTGCAAGATTCCCAAGATGTCATCAAAGATGGGCGGATTCGAGTGGTCTTCAGTGTGCCACACGAGCCACAGCTGGAGCCCTTAATCCAGAACCAACACGTAAGACGAGCTTGTGGAGTCATTCTGTGGATATGTACGTTTAGTTTTGCGAGTTTTCTCCCCTCACCTTATACGTTTTTGTGTGTCGTGTAGAAATACAGCGTGAAATACAGTCCTGGATACGTTCTGGCCTCTCGTCTCGGCATCACCGGTTACCTCGTCTCCCGCTTCTCTGGAAGCATCTTCATTGGTAGAGGCTCTAAGAAGAAGTGAGTGTTTATGTAGAAATGCCAAAAGGATATCTGCAGTGAGTTGAGCTGTTGTTGGCATCACGTCACGTATTCAGGTACAGTCCTTGTCTAAGCTTTCAGTCTTCTTCACTGTGTCCAGTCCCTGTGGGGAGCAAAGAGCTAACGTTGGCCTGAACCTGAAGTTCAACAAGAAGAACGAGGAAGTTCCCGGATACACCAAGAGAACTGAAAAAGAGTGGCTCTACTCTGCTGCTGTGGAGGAACTGCTGGCTGAATACCTGGACAGGTAAAACAAATGAGTCGTTCTTTAACCGCTGTTCTTTAACTTATGTATTAATGTTCGGTTATCCTATGAATTGAATGAAGCTTTTACAAATGATGGTGCGGTTGTGTTTTTTTGTAGATTTTCAGAGGTATTCAATACAGTGGCCAGAAACAGTCACGATGATGTTTTCTATGAAGATGACATTTGGCCTGGAGAAGACCAGAATGGGTAAAACGGACGCTGCAGCCATGTGGGCCCTGGCCTTATTTAGTCCCCTGCCAAGGTTGCGTTCACTCCATCCTGCTGGGAAAAAAACTTGTTTGGGGATCATAGATGTATATGAAAGATAGACGTAGCTTACAGGTCTTAAAAGTGTAGCTGATGCTGAGGTGTCTAAAAGCTGTATTCATTCTTGTGGCCATCAGGTGGCGACATCTCTAGCTACATAAAGAAGCACTTATAGAAGTCTGTGCGAAATTGTCCTCTTTCAAAATACATTTCTAGTTTAAATTCACACTGAATAAACTATGAAGTTCATCTTTATCTTTTGATATCCGTGAGAGTAAAAAAAGAAGGGGATGCTTTAAAGCACTATCCTGCCTGATATGTTATCACTTGGTGTCTCATTTGTCAGCTGGATCACCTTTGGTTTCAAAACAGCAAGATAGTAAGGGTAAAAGTTCTCAGCATAAAGCTTCACCCGCGGCTGATGACGAGGAGTTTAGAGCCAGGGGTTGTCATCTTGTTCTTGCACCAATGTCTGAAGGTTGTAGATTAAATAAATGAATGACTAAATGACTTTTTTTTTTTTTTTTAACCCAACAGGGCAGAGAAGGTGGCAGAAATCACTTCATGGTTAAAAAGTCACCCAGTCAGCTCCATCAGCAGGGCATCCTGTGACCTCCAAGTGCTGGATGCTGCAATCGTGGAGAGGATCGAGGAAGCTGTGGAGAAGACCAAGGTGACAGCTACAGACTTCAGAAGTCAGAAATTCTTTGTGTATTCACTGCATTTCCATTCACACGCCTCTCCCTCTGTACCTTCTCCATTCCTGCCTCGCTCTCACCGACTTAGGTGAAGAAGAGCACCAAGAAAGTCCGCGTCACAGTCAAGCCTCACCTCCTCTTCAGGGTGAGTACCTTTGGCATGCACGTATCAGCATCGTACATCGTGTCTGTAAAGAAAGGGGCTGTGGTTGTGTTATAAAAAAACCCGTAGGACTGGTAACCCCCTAAAGACCTGTCAGCCAAAGTTTAGATGATTTAAAGCAGTTTAATATCAAACAACAATCACATGTAATATTTTTTGGAAATTCCTGTGTAGCAATAAAAAGGATTATGCAGCTGCTTCAAAGAGGAATCCAACATAGTTGCTTAACATTTTACACACAGCTGACTCAGAACAAGTACAAACCAGATGAGAAGGTTATGAAAGGAAAACATGCTGTGGATCAAGATGATGACCAACATCAGAAAATTCAAGGCATCGTGCCCTGGAAAAAGAAAACGCATAACAAAAAGAAATGGATAGGACCTGTCATGGTCCTGTCACATCAACACCGGGGTGAAAAAGGCCCGACAGCGTCTCTACCACCTCAGACGCTTGAGAGACTTCCAACTGCCCTCCAAGGTGCTCGTGCACCATAGAGAGCATCCTGACGGGAAACATCTCAACCTGGTTCGGGAACAGCACCATGCAGGACAGACGAGCTCTACAGAGGGTTGTGCGGTCAGCTGAGCGCACCGTCCGCTCCGAGCTCCCCGACCTGCACTCAATCTACAGCAGGCGGTGCTGGACCAAGGCCAGGAAGATCGTGAAGGACCTCAGCCATCCCAACAACAGACCGTTCTCTCTGTTGAGGTCAGGAAAGCGATTCCGCTCCCTGAAGACCAACACAGAGAGACTGAGGAGGAGCTTCTTCCCGCAGGCGATACGGTCTCTCAGTCACACCACCACACAGTACTGACCCACACATATAGTTCTTACACACACACTGGACATTCTGGACATTTGTTTACACTAGTGGCTGCTGCACAACTACACTGCGTGGTCATCTAATCAAATCACTTTATCACAAGTCACTTAAATAAATCACTTTAAGCATATTTGCACTGCACAAGACACTTAAATATGTGGATTGCACAACACTGGACATTACATTTCTTCATTACCATTTATTACTCGTACAGCTGCTAAATGTACCCTTCATTTTAATTTTCATATTTATTTCCTATCCTATTCATAGTCTTTTTTTTTTTAGGTCACGAGCAGTTGTCTAAGCATTTCACTGCATATCGTACTGTGTATGACTGTGTATGACACAAACAAGTGTTTATGATGAAGCATTGGGAAACAGGCTACGGCTGGCTTGTAAGGCTGCGACACAAGGAGGAACATGTCACCCGTTTAACCTCTGATAAATGTTGTTTATTAACAAAAGAAGAGATTAAGCCCAAAGGCTGGGCAGCAAAAGAGAGAGCAAGGGAGTGGGTTGGGATGTCCTGCGTCTGTCATCAAACTGCAACACTGTGAAGTCAGGACGGATCAGACCAAAGGTGCATGTGCAACACAAGAAAACTGTAGCAGTGACCATGATCTGTAACAGCCTCATTTCTTGTGTTTGGAAGAAAAGCCTGTTGCAGTGAGCTTAAGAGAAGCAACTGTGGACTTTGGCTGATTGGATGAAACTGATGTTCAGTGATGAATTACAAATGTGCAGTGGTCACAGAGATGATGCTGGGTGTGCTGTGCTCCACTCAATCATGACCGGGGTTGCAGGTCAAATTTCAGACTCATCCTGCATGGTTTATGGTTATGTGTGAGTGTGCATTCTCAATGCACCCTGATTGTTTGTGAGCTAACATTTGAAATGACACTGAAACAGCCAGCAGCCAAATGTCCTATTACTTTTGAACCCCTGGCATTTTCATGCAGTGTGTTTAAGGATGTTTGCCACAGTCTCTCTCTCTCTTTTTTAAAACAATTTTTCCTAATCAGTTAATTTAAAAGATCAGTGGCAGATTAGTTGATAACATTAATAAAAATATGTGTGCAGCCCTTGGAGCAGCAGCAGGGTGTAGTTCCAGACCCAGACGCGGAATATCGTCTGTTTGACAGAGTCATCAACATCAGGGAGAGCTTCACCGTCCCGCTGGGACTCAGAGGGACAATCATTGGCATTAAAGGAGGTGAGGACACCCGTCATCCGTCATTGTCCTCGTATGCAAAGTCTGCACATATCAAGGGTAACACACAGGAGCGTGATTAACAGTATGTCTGTGTCTGTTTCTTTAGCGGAGCGCGAGGCAGAGGTTCTCTATGAAGTGCTGTTTGATGAAGAATTTGCTGGAGGTCTCAACATCAGGTAACCATGAGTGTGCTGCTGTATGTAATTAGTGTTGGGAATGGTCAGTTCTAAACAATTCCCAATTTACAAACATGAAATGGGAGGGCATTTGATTTTGCTTCTAGTGCCAGATCACATTCTTTAATCCGTTACCCACTGAGCTGCAGTGGGCAGGGGAAGAGCAGAGAGGTCTTTGCTGCCTGTTGTTAATGTTAGTTGTAGCAGGTTTTTAAAATTTTTTTTTTAAATTAGTCATAGCTTGCACGTGAACGCTCACCTGGATGGCAGGAGTAATCATCCGTTAATGGTTCCCAACAGTTGTTTAAAGCAGATTTGTTAAGCAAAAATTCTAGATGGTTGTTCAGACAGATTCCCCAGGTAGTTTGTTCACTGCACACAAACACACGTGTGAGCATGTCACAGGCAGTGGCCAGATCACATCAGTCTGTCCTCCTCCAAAGCAACTCTGAATGGATAAAAGTGTTCGTTTGTCTTATACGCTGCCCTCAAAGTCACAGTCACCCTGAAACTAATTGCTCATGGATCAGTGTTAGATAGCTAACTAAACTTAATTAAAACCTACTGTTACTTTGACAATAATTGACAAGGTTTTTTTCTTCTTTGACTGAATTACTACGTCATACCTTCAACTTCAGTGTTCAGTTTCTTTACAGCTGCAGAGTTCAGTCTTTTACAAAACGGTTACATAAAGCACAAGAAGAGGGTAAAACACAAAATCATACAGTCAGGCTATAACAGAATACACACGATGTCCATAACAGGATACTGTTGGAGTAAAGGTGTTCCTCTTTACAGCAGACCGTAACAGCTGCTTTGCCTCTTCATGTGCTTCCTCAGGTGCACATCTTCTCGTTGTTACCGCCTCCCACCCTGCGCCCTGATCAACCTTTCCCACGGAGCCCGGGTTGATCACACTGGCCACAAACTCACCGCCATCGTCAAACCGCAGCCTGCCACTGGCGGCAACTTCAGCTCGTACCGGCAGCTGGCAGGCCTAAACCACTCTCCTCGTTCACCTTTTATCCCCACACAGGTAGGAGGGTGGAATATGCACACAGTAGATTCATGTACAAATTATTCCCCAGTTTGGAATAGTGGAAATGATTTGGAATTTCCATAGTTTCACCTAAATCCCTCCTCTTTCTCCTCTTTCACTGTTCCAACTCCTTTTTATTTGTAGCATAACAACAAACATGGTGTGGCAAAGGCTGCCTCACAGGGCAACAGGAGCTCTCCCTCAAAAGGTCCCATCCAAAAGCACCAGGTCAGGGTAAGAGCAGGTTTTGCTCCATTTGGCCTAACTGTTATAGTCTCTCAACAATGTGTGTAATATGACTTGTTTATACATATGTCGTTCTCTCCATCCAGAACAAAGAAGAGTACAGCAATGTATGGCAGTCTCTGCAGAACACAGGGCCTCCTAACAAGCCTCCTGCTCACTGGCACAACAATGTAAGTTTTCAGTGAAACAGACACCAGCTTTTTAGATTCCTCTAAAAATTCTCTCTCACTTTCCTAGGAGTCCAGCAGGAATTTTAAGAAAAAAAAACCTAGTAATGCTGAGAAATATTTACTGTATTGTCCTTATTTTAGTTCAAGTGAACTTGTAATGGTTTCAAGTAAATAACCACATACTTTCGCAAACCAGACTGAACCTTATAGATTTGATACAGAAATTCCTCCATGAATGCTGATGTAATTGCTTCAGGATTTAACAGTGAAGTGACATAGGCACTTTTTATATAGGAATTTAACCAGAATACAAAGAGTGCTCTGGTGATGTTCCTTATTTCAGCGGTCTCCAACCTTTTTTGCGCCACGGACCGGTTTATGCCCGACATTATTTTCACGGACCGGCCTTTAAGGTGTCGCGGATAAATACAACAAAATAAAACTAGTACCGGTACCGAAAAAAAGAAGATTTATTCATAACACACGTGAAAAGACCCAGGAAAACCAAGTTAACGATAAAAATGATAACAAAATAACGCTGAAAACCGATAAAAACCCTGAAAACCATACATTTCACACCTGAGCCTCAACTCTCGCGGCCCGGTACCAAACGACACCAAACGACTCACGGACCGGTACCGGTCCGAGGCCCGGGGGTTGGGGACCGCTGCCTTATTTCACTACTAATTCTTGAATTACGCTTTTAAAACAATAGTTTTAAAAAAGTGTTTCTGATTCTAGGAAGGACATTCCCAGCAGGGGAAGAACCAACCCGCCAACAAATCTGTGAGTAGACACATCAGCAGAACAGCTGTTTCTGTTGTGCACAATTGGTTAAGTTTATCATGTTTATCATCAGTTTTTATTTTTGTGTAGCAGAGGTTTGTTATTGGTTTTCACACGTTCATGTTAACAGCGACGTGCGTTTGCATGAATTGCTCTGTGTTGTGTTTGCGTGGACTGGATTAGAATTGATGATGTGTGTATCGTTCACAGACCCCACCTGCTGGCATCAGACTGTTGAAGAAAAATGAAGATGTCAGCTCCTTTATTCCCTCACACAATACAGCCAATAAGGTGCAGAAACACAAATCCTTCTTTTGACTTCTGCCTGTTTTTGGTTTTTCAGAGTTATCTCTGGTCAGAATCTCGTACCCTGAACAAGACGATGATTTACAGTTTCTTTACTTTTTCTTACTCAGGCTGAAACACAATTTGAGGACCTCATTGCCAATCTAAAAATCTCCAAGGGTAACCAGCAAACCCCACCCCCTCCTGCCCCTCCACAAGGAGGTGACAGCCAGCCAGATGGCCCATTATCCCCACAGTCTTTTGCCATGGTAAATATGTGGTGAAGCCAAAATAAGAGGAACCTCTGAGTTTTAGAAGAACCACTTAGCATAAAAAGCCTAATGTGAATGATCATGTGTGGTTTGTCGCTATAGAAGGGAACCCTGGTGCTGAAGGAGATGCTTAAAATTGACAGCACTGGAACAGGAAGTCAATCTCCTCAAGAGACGTCAAACAGCACCCCCCCTGCTGGCCAGCAGCAGAACAGGAGACGATCATCAAAGAAACTCGGTACCTTAGTGATTTCTAAATCCCAGGCAAATTTCTTCTGTGTTCTCCTCCTTATGATCATTACTTTCTCCCTCCAGCTGCAAAAATAAACGTCCCGCACGGCGACGCGCCTGTGTTGCCTTCTCCGGCACCTGCTGCCTCTGCCAACACCCTGCTGGGCAGTAAGGTGTCAGAGCTGGCCTGCATCTGTGGGGCTTTAGGTATGGCGCCACCTGACTTCAGCTTCATACGCAACAGACAGGTAACGCGCTCTATTTTCTGTTTCTGTTACATCACACTTTTTCCTGCTCTGCGTTTCCCACTTTCACAAGTGCCCCACTCTGAATCATTTCCATTAACACCGACGCAGGGTCTAGTGGTGTGTCAGGTGAAACTGTCCAACGGGTTGATGGTTCATGGCCCACAGTGCCAGTCAGAACACGATGCCAAGGAGAAAGCTGCTTTCTTTGCACTTCAGAGACTGGTATACACACACAAACGCAGATATTTGATTCACAAGTGTGAGAGGCTGAACTTTGTAACCAATGAGATAAACATTAAATGTGTTACTGACCCTCTGTGTATCTGTAGAACTCACTCGGGTCAGGCTTCCCCCTCCCACCTCCTCTGTACACAGGAGTGGGTCAGATACGACCTCCCCACATGGGAGCTGTCTTCAACCAACAAGGTGAGTCTGTCTTTCTTTAAGGTTTCATCAATGAATTTAGAAACATCAGTGTAAGGTGTTCCATAGTGTAGTGGGTCGAGGTCACCTGGTGTAAAATTCTGCCAAATTAAACATGCAGAGCTAGGGCTGTTCGATATAACGATATATATCGGAGGACGATATGAAAATGTCTATCGTTGCATTTTACGCTATCATTTGTTTCATGGTGTCGCAAAAGAAACTGTTTACGGCAATATTTTTTCATCGTTTTGATGGTCACTGTAGAAGTTCTCTCTTTCTCTTATATTTAATATAACCACACTACGGAGGGACTGGCAACTGGTTTAATGCGTAGTCCTTAGCAACGACGATGGTAAAACCATCGCGTGGCTGTGCCGTCCGCTTGTTTATTTTCCACATAAACATTTCACAATAAAGCTGAAGATCCTGTTGAGATTTTTCAAAATAAACTGAAACACGTGAAAGAGTATGCAGAGTGTTTACGGACGAGAGGCCAAAAATGCTCAAAAATAAACCTTAGAACAGGCTTTTTCTCGCAGCATGCCATGTCATAAATACTCACAAAACTGCGGCTGTTTCAACTTATGTAACACTCGACTCCAGGTACACGACGCCCAGCTGAAAACACGTCGAGTTGCCCGAGATTCACAGAATTTACAGAAAATGTAAAATTTTTGTGATTTCTATATCGTTGTCGGGACGATAAATGTCTTATATCGGATATGAGATTTTGATTGTCGCCCTATACAGAGCTCCTCAGTGTGGTGAACCCTTGTGACAGGGGATGAATTAATAGTAGCAGCATTCATATCAAATTTTTTAAGCCTTAAAAATGATCTTTTTTTAATCTTAGGAGTATGCTCTTGTTTTCCAGGTGGTGTGCTGTTGCCCCCACAGGGTTACGGTCCTGCTCCTCTCTGGGGAATGACGGTGCCTCCTCAACACCACCAAAACCAGCCATTCTACGGACCACCGGGGAATTTCCCTGGCGCTGCGCGCCCCCAGCCTGCAACAACACTGCCCATTGGCTCACACAACCAGTTCATCCCCTTACAGGTAACACATAAGCCCTTTTTCCATAAGGACCTACTTGGATCGGTTCGACTTGTTTTACCATTAAAATTGAGTATCACCTAGTGTGCTTAGGGTCCTTATAGCAACATGGCGGAGCGTCCTGTAACGCCATTTGTATGCCACACGGATGATACAACAAAGGTGGGCGTCTAGGCGATGTTGTACCTGCTGCTCGATTTGTGGCTTTAAGTCAGACTCGGGGACCACAGTGTTGTTTCTGTGTAGCCATTTCTCCCGTTACAGGCTTTCAGAAATTACGGATTTGATATTTGTGAAGGAAGTGCCCTCACGACTCATTGACGCCAATGAGTAGCCAATTGGAGGCATGCATTAGTTGGTAGTACCAGGTACCAGATACTACCAACTAACAGAAAACCCTGAAAACTGTGTCGAGCCAACCACAGGAGGTGCTAATGGAAAAAGGTTAATACAGCGTTCCCATTTATCTTTTCCTGTGCAGACGTAGGCCAGGTTGGTAACTCGGCTTTCTGTTTATCTTTCACCTTGTCAGGTGACTAAGAAACGAGTGTCGGCAAATAAAAGGAACCAGGAAACTCGAGAGTTTTACAGTGCTGCCCAAACTGTTGCTAAGAACCAAGCACAGAAATCCCAGAACCAGCCAACTGGCCAATTGCAAGGTCAGACTGAACCACAGAGCGTTAAAATCCACCAACAAGCTGTCAACTGCGACCTCTCCTCTGGTGACTCCACGACGACGGGGGCGGCACTGCATACACCACCTAGGCAAACCATGCCAGCAACAGGCCACACCCCCAGCTCTGCCTCCAAGAGACGGCAAAGGAAGCTAGCAGTCAACTTTGAGGCAGCTAAAGTGTCAGAATCATGAGCTGAGGGGAGTGTGTGTGTGTGTGTGTGTGTGTGTGTGTGTGTGTGTGTGTGTGTGAATGGCTGACTCAGCATTTCTGATCAAAATCTCATCGATGTGAAAGTCTGTGTTCACACAGCACTACAGAGCCGAGAGCAGCTTCAGACGAGCCTTTTTATTTTTCAGCAATGAAACATGTAAATCTGCTTCACTGCTCAACTTGCAGACTCCTCCTCAGGAGATGAGGTCTGTGCCAGATTATCGTAGTTCCCCACTAAAGGAGGTTTATTACAGCTCGTCTTTTCTTTGTAGCACTAACTTCGTACTCGCCCAGTCAGTGCTGAGGCCACAAAACATTCCAAAGCGACCCCTCAGACTACAGGCCACAAGCGAAGTACTGATTTTCATGATCATTTATTATACTAAAATTAACTGGTTTTATCCACGATACAGCTCTGTGTCCACCTGTCTTGAACCTCAGTCATGCAGGCCTAAATGCTGGTTAGCTCGGGGGAAGTCACAGCAGCCTGCCAGTGATCTGTATGCCTGTTTGCAGCCAATTTCACTCTGGCAACTGTCAGCAACCACTCACCAAGAGGCTGCACACATCTTCTGGGGGCCTTTTCTAAGTACTTGTGTTTGTTGCTTTTGTTGGACGGTGATTGTGGTGACTACAGTGTTATGTTAGACAAAAAGAAATGCCTAAAGTCATACACACGAACCCCCAATAGTAATAAACCGCCAGCTTTGTTCACCTGCTCGAGCAGAGAACATTAGTGTCTCCACAGGAGCAGATCTGGAAGCAGTCTTGTGACTACATTTCATTTTAAGTGGTTAAGAAAACCTCGTGCTGAAGTGAGACGCTGCCTTAAAAAGGGAATGATTTCTTTCTTTTTTTTCCTTTTTTTTGATTAAGAGGACCTTTGACATAACTCTAAAAACATGCATCACTGAGAGCATTTCATATTTCCTTGAGTGGGCATTAACAGTGAACAGCCTGTAGAGTTGGACTCCTGACGGTCCTGAAGGTTTTCAGACTCCAGGTGTTGCTGGATGAGACTTCATGGACTGAGAAAAGACGTCTGAGTGCAGCAGGTTCAACCCTCCTCTGTTAGCATGGTGTGCAGGTCCCAATAACATGTGATGTGGACCTTGTTCTCAGGGACATGTAGCTGTGGTAGAAGCCCCCATTGCATACATCACATTTTAAAACAAGTTTATGCAGAAATCTGGGCCTTCTATTGTTGCTACAGCCATTCATGCCATCATAGAGCAGCTCTATCCTGTTTGGAAGGGTGATGTTTTATTGTTTCTGGGGTTTGCTCATCGTTGTTCACACACCGCCTTTTATGTACTTCAGGCTCATCGTTTTTGTTTGTTTTTTTTCTTTTTTTAAAGACTTTTCATGCTTTGTTAACAGCACCTAGAAACAAGACGACTAAATTCACACCACCTGCACAAATGCAGAACTATGAGGAAATCCCAAATTATTTGAGTCCACACACACACACACACACACCACTGCAGAGCTGTTTCACACACCTACAGAGAGGTTCCTTTTTGCTGTTGGAAAATGGTCTGATTTTTCTCTTCGGCTCTGCTGGACCTGCAGGAACGTTCACACTGCTACAGTCAAGAGTTTCCAAAAGCATCTTATGCTTATTCTGGGTGGATTTTATCCAGGTTTAAAAAAAGATCTTAACCTGATTTCTTTTTGAGTCAAAATTAAATTTTTTTTGGAGTGATCTACTGAAGATGTTTATTTGATTAGGACTGTATCTCGTGTTTATAATAAGGAGCCTGCTCACTTCTGTGCCAGTTACTATTGAAATTCTTTGGTTTACAGTCGCCTTTTTATCCAACTTTAATAATTATCTGTGCACAGTGTTAATTT
This sequence comes from Perissodus microlepis, assembly GCF_051167445.1. NCBI lineage: Eukaryota > Metazoa > Chordata > Actinopteri > Cichliformes > Cichlidae > Perissodus > Perissodus microlepis. The sequence continues at coordinate 3,350,859 of NC_140478.1, read as the reverse complement.
TACACCTCTTGTGAATATAGAATCTCTTGAAATTTATCGATGTCTTCATCAAATATCTGTTTGACCCACATTGTAGTGATTGTTTTATTTCAAGGTTTATTTCACTGTGATAGTCGTGTTATTATTGTAATAGCTTGCTATTAACTGTGTAGAGCACAGGCCTCACACAGCTGATGACAGCTAAGCTTCAGAATCCTGATCAGGTGTCAGACCTGATATAGTCTCATTTCAGAGCAGCTTTATATCTGTCAGCGCAGCCCAAATATAAGACAGCAGTAGAGCTTTAATAGGAAACATACTCGTCCGTGGAGTGAACCACGTGTCTAAGATGCTTTTGGAAACATAGCTCAGCTCCTGGTCGGTGCTTTTCTAAATCTGATATAAATTCTCAGCTGAGTTAGCCACTTCCACGCATCACTACATAGTCACACATAAATAATCTCACCATTTTTAAAAAGGTTTTTCTTTTTTGAACTATGGATTTTACGGACATCCTTTTTATAGACGATCTTGATATTTTTTTTGTAAGTAATTCGACTATCGCTTCAGTAATGTTTGTGGTAAAGCCACTGTAGAGACAAATTAAATTGTACTTACCCAGACCATGTTTTGTATTTAACCGGTCCTTGTTTTGAGGGATGCAGGCTTATAGTAATTTTTCCCCCTTTTTTTTCTTTAAGACTGACACCCTCATAGCCACCTTGGGACTGAAGTGTGTAAGGGTCTGGTGCAATAAGGGGGGGGGGGTTAAAACTCTTTTTGAAAATTGAAGCACACCTGTTTGTTTGTTTTTCTTTTTGTCCTTTGTTGTTGTTTTTTTGTGGGGTGGGGTGGGGGGGAGGTACAAAGATTACGAGAAGATGTAAAGGTAACAGAAGATGAAACGTTATGGACTTGCTGTTTTGATTCAGGAATGTCTTGTACATAACCATTTAATAAAATGAATCTTTTGTTACGACATGGCTGTGACGGTGGCTTTTTCCTTTTTGATTTTATTTTTTCGTTAAATTGAAAGAAGGCAATGCCTGAAACTTGCTTTTTTCTTAATGGCCACCAGGGTGGTACCTATAGTTGCAAGAAGGCTTTGACTCAGTCCTACAGAAGCCCTCAGATGTGACCCACAGTAAGGACTCAGAATCACATTTACAAAATGAGACTAAGTTTAAGATGGGGAGATTATCCAGGACCTTCTTAATGAGTAATAACTTGAGACTGTTATGTGTTGACCAGGGGCACATCTACAGGGGGGCAACTGCCCCTCTGCTGCCAGGAAATGGGTAATAAAAGGATTGTGTGAAACTTTGAAACATCTCTGCGTGATCTCTATTAAGACAAAAGGATCAGAGAGACCGGCGATGTCTTGACACCCCCATCATGTTTTTGTGACTATTTTGTTGACTCTGTTTACATATAGGGGATTTTCATATGAAGAGGTATGTGCCACCCTGCCTCCTGCGAGGGTTTCTTCCTGTTAAAAGGAAGTTTTTCCTTCCCACTCTTGCCAAGTGCTTGCTCATAGGGGTTTGTCTGATATAGGGTTTTCTCTAATATTGTCCCGTCTTTACCTTCCAATATAAAGTGCTCTGATGTAACTGTTGTTGTGATTTGTGGCTATATAAATAAAACAGCATTGACTTTCTTCTACTGTTTGTGTATAAAAAATATTTTTGTAAACATTATTTTTTTAACATTTAAATAATATCAAAACTTTGCAATAAATCAGGAGTCAAAGTGATATGTGTCGATTTAGTATTTTGCATTATAAAAATGTTATTCCCCTTACGCTCGCTCCTCTTCTTTAGCGCCAGCTAGAAGCTGATGACAGGCCACCACAACTTATGGGCAAAGAAGTATGAATGCTATAAATAATACCGTTGAACCTAACGTAATAAGCCTGTTTTGAAAATGTGAGGAGTAAAAAGTACAACTATTTTCAGAAAAATTTACAGAGTAAAAGTAAAAAGTTGTCAGAAAATAAGTACAGCTACAGATCCACTTGATGGGATGAGATGGTGTTTTATTAAAATGTCGGTCAGGTCGTTTCTTTCCTTCATGTTTTCACCTCTTTGGTGAAGGAGACCTCCGAAGATAAAACATAGCTATGCTCCCTCATATCTTCTTTCTGAAAGTGTTGGCACAAATTAAAATTTGCCTCCATGGCACACAAACACCTACAAGCTTTTTTTTCCTCCTCTATCTTTGGCAATGTTATGTATGTTAGTAGATTAATTTTAGGTTTATGAGAATTCAAGTTTGTTGGAAAAAAAAATTACAATTACAGACAGTGAAATGGTAAAATTACTCTAATAATATATATTTATGATGATGATATTATTTATTATTGTATAATCTCAAAAAATAGCTAACTGTACCTTTAAAGGTAACAGGGAAGAAATCCGAGAGAAGAGCCTGTGGTATGTCAGATTAGACCAAAATTTGACTGAAAATAAGTGGCAACATGTCTTATGAAGTGATTAATCCAGATTTGAAATTTTTGGTGGATGTCAATCTTTGTGGAGGAGGTTAGGAGAGAGGTACAACTGTAACTGTAGAACCATCTGTAAAACATGGTGGAGGCTATATCATGATTTGGAGCTGGGGAACTATAAACACTGAAAATACAGTCAGATTTTGATCCAACATGACAGTTATCCCAAACACACTGCTGGTCAAGGTTCTAAGAGAAAACCCAACTAAAGTCAGCCAACATCCAAAGATCTTCGGTATGTCCTTCAAAACACAGAACTATTTCTGAAATGACAAGAAAGCTTGCCTGAGAGAGATCAGGCTGCGCTGCTTGTGTTCACAAGCTCTACTTTTGCGTTATTTCGATGTACATTTGGATGATTTAGTACATTTCTGCGCCCATTTCCTGTTTTCCTAGCAAAAAAGAAAAAAATTGCACATCCATCCTTTTTCTTGTCTAAACTTCATATAAATGAAAGATTAAATATGAATTCATATTCACGCAAGTCTGGTGCTTTCAGGGGCTTTGCTGCAACAAGCCTTTTGAACTGGTGTGACCCATTACCCTAACATTGTTAGCTAACAATGTTAGCTAACAATGTTGACTAATAGGGTAATATTAGCTAATATTTTAAAAATTCCTGATTACTAATTACTGTGACTGTTACAACATGTTTTAGCCTCTCATTGAGAACTACTTCTGATACGTGATGCATCTGCAAACTGCTAACTGTGGGGGAAAGAAATTGGTTAAATGTACGATTCCGAATATAAAATGCACTTCATCAAAGCTAAATGACAATGCAGTAGTTTACATAAAAAGCTGTATTTTTGCTAGCTTACCTATGTTCTCGTTGATTCTTCTGCATGACATTTGAAGATTTTGTTGAACACATGTTGGAGGACATAAATGAACCACAACTTAAAAAAAAAAAAAAAGCAAAAAAACCACCACGTGACATTTTATTCAGTGAGCACCAGTCAGTCAGTACAAACCGTCAGTTTTTTCCTCAGAACCTCAAGTTTTGTTTGAACAGAGACATTAAAGTCAGACAGCAGAAAAACGAGCTACGCCTCAGTGAAAGCGCGGTGGGAGGAGGCCTTCAGTCTTTTAGTGTGCTTCATACAAAACCTACAGAGTAAAAAATAAACAACACACATACATATATATATATATTTATATACATACATGTTCCAACCTCATACAACCAAATCTGAATGTGACCTGACTGTTTTCACACTAGGTCCTGCTACAGTACATATTAATGTTGATGTCCACTCTAATATTGTTACTTCAAAAGAGATGTGTTAATGGTGAAGTTTTATTAAAGGACGCGGAACAAAAGAAATCGAATTTGTAGGACTAAGCTTTGAAAAAAAAAAATGGCGTAAACAAAACTGGTGGTTTTACAGCAGGGGGCATCATAGTGCAGTTAGCCTATGCTGAAGCCTTCAGTATCACCTGTACTTTTTTATTGTTGTAGTCTTATCATGCTTTAAAAAAAAGATTAATGTTTTCAATATCAGATTAAAATGAAATTTTAAAAAAAGGAAGAAAACACAAGGACAAAGGCTACACTGTGACAGATCAAGGACGAATTTAAAAATGATTGTCCTTGTTAGTATCACTGCTTTTATATATCATAGAGTGCAGTCGGCTAAATCCTCATAGAGCTGTAAACCTCAGTCCCAGCAGCAGTGGAAGTCAGTTGACCAAAAGGAAAACAAATCCACGTCATTAGTTACACTTCGCCAATACAAGTTTGGACCCTGTTTTGCAGAGCTGCTGCAAATTTCCATGATGTGAATCTCCCATCATTTCTAAGGTGCTCTACCAGATTGGGATCAGGTGAACTCATAGTCATGTTCAAGAATCAGTTTGAGATTACCTGTGACTCTATCATCTGAATGTTGAAGCAGAAATCAAAACTCATCAGACAAGGCAACGTTTTTCCAGCCTGCTACTGTGAGCCTGTGTGAACTGTAGCCTCAGATTCCTGTTCTTAGCCAATAGGAGTAGCAGAGGGTGTGGTCTTCTGCTGCTGTAGCCAATCTGCTTTAATGTCATTCAATGTGTTCAGAGATGCTCTTCTACATCCTTTGTTTGTAACAAATAGCTATTTGAGTTACTGGTGTCTACCTATCATAATTTTCCATAAACCCTTGTCTCTCTAAACCCTGAAAATCCAGTAGATCAGCAGTTTCTGAAATACCAACAACCGTGCCACATTCAGACTTAAACCTTTCTTTCTTTTTTCACCTTTCTTCCACATTTTGGTGTTTGTTTTAAACTTCAAGTCCAGTTGACCATGTCTACATGCCTAAAGGCACTGAGTTAATGCCATGAGATTGATGACTAGTTTAACCAGTTTATCTAATGAAGTGTCTGAGTGTTTTTCCCCTGCTTGCCAAATCCCCCATTCATCCGTCATTCATCCCCGGATGTAAGAAATTAACACTCGTGCCATTTTCTGGTGACACATCAGTCATTAGTTAGTGACTAAAGTCTAAGAGATGTGTGTGCAGCTGTTTCCACATGCTTCAAATGTGCATATGTGTTTGGGAAACTTTGGTACCAGTGAATTCAAACACACATTGGTTCATTTTGACTCACTGTCGCATACACTGCCCTGCTGCTGACGCACAGGCTCACTAAAAGCATCAGACGTAGCGCACAATGAAAGCACGGTTTCAATATGACTAATATTCGAATTGACAGCCCCTGCTGTTTAAAAAAATACTGACTCGTTTTTTTAATCTCCAATAAAGTACATATATGATTATGACCTCATTTTAATTTGAAGCCCTTCATTCTCACTTGGTCTTGCAGACAAATTTATGCATGGTAACTGTAGCCTGTTTGATGCAGACGGCTAAGAAAAATCTAGACACGGACAGACATGTAAGACCCGCAGGCTTAAATCCGGCTTCGAGTGGGAACTAAACATGAAACCAATACAAAGAAAACTTGAAGAGGACCTACTGCTCTTCCTTTTTTGTCTTATTTTTAAGCCTAATTCTATCATATTTTTGTTGTTACAGTGTTACAAGGATAACCAAAGTTTCAAATAATGAGGCCAAAGGTTCAGTCTCTGGGCCTTTTAATGAATTTGAGAGGATCTCGTCATATCACAGTTCAGTCTGTGAGTGTAAAAGTCCCGCCCACCTGCTACTGAATTCTGAATTCGGTGTTTATGAGTGGCAGCCAATCAGAGGAAGCTTCTTAGAAGGGACGTGGCTGCACTGAAGTGCTTCCTCAGTATAAGATAAATAAGGATTACTTTGGATTGTGAATAAAGCAAAGTTACTCTAGCACAGTCCAAAAATAAAAATATGGAGCTGGAAATGAGTATGATAAGTCCTCTTTAAATGTGAATGCATGTTAGTGTGGGAGTGTTTCTCGGTACGTTTGCATGTGGGAGCTGAAGTACATCATTATGTGCCCGCATGTGTTTCCCATTCATGTGTCACATCTTCTACTTAGATCATGCCTGCATGTGTTTATGTGTGTGTGTTTGTTTGCTCAGTTCCTCCTTTGATGCATGTTGCCCACGTATGTGTTCTCTATACACAGCACTACATAGTGGTTGGAGCAGGAGCGCACGTGCTGCCCTAACAGTCGTCCCGTCTGCAGCAGGGCAACCTGACCCGTCACCGCCATGTCCGCTGTCCTCCAGGCCTCGCAGTAGTTAGTGGTCAGGCGGATGCCCGTGGTGCTGGAGCCATGCCAAACCAGCTTCTCTGGCCTATGGGAAAACGGAGAGAGACTTGGTGTGGATTTTACACAGACTGTCCCTGTGCTATAGCAGTTTAGGTAAAGACGGACAAATGGAAGACAAGGGCATTGAGGTCGACTGCAGCTACTTCTCTGAAGGCAGTTCACAGCAGAAAGAGCCTGTGTGTGTGAAGTTTGTACATTCTTGTGTCTGAGTTCTCCACATGGTTTTGCCTGTCCAGCTGGAAGACTGACCAGTATTTTTCTTTACAAGGAAATATTGAACTTAACTTACTGGGCAGCTTTAGTTAATGTTTTCTTTGTACTTTAAGATGCACTGTTATACAACAGTTCAACTTTTTGCTACTCCTGTCTCCTCATTATCTAAAATTAGACAGGTGCGTCATCTCCTGGTGCCTTGAGGTAAGACGCTTCCCATTCGTGTGTTATTAGGACCAAACTGAATCCGAGAGTTACTCCTTATGAGCTCATAACTCTACAACTAAAACTATAATTTTGAATATCACTCTTAGCTGATTGTTAAAAATGTCAGGCTAATGCAGCACATGCCTTTGCTTTTCTGTGCTTCTTAGTTCATCGCATGGCATACACTGGCACAGATTAGTGACAGTAGGGAAAAATAAAATATTTCTTTGGTTTATGAATTCATGAAATCTGCTCACTGCGGCCTGAGTTTATTGGTTTAAGAACGCTTGTTAAAGTGTGAAAAATCTCACCACTAGATGTCAGTAGATTGCAGTCAAATGACTTCTTTTTTACCCTTCTCAATTCAAGTGCATCATCCTAGCTATGGTGGCTGCTGTAGGACAAAGTCAGCCAAAAACATAAAATTTAGAGCGTTTACCTCAGCTGTCAATGCTGGTTGAGAAACATCCACGACTATTTAGGCTGGAGGAGGCTATAAAACTTTGTCAAAGGAGTCTGATGCAAGCTCATTTCTGACCAATGACGGGGAAACTGAGGTGAGTTAGCTGCTGTTAGCCGCTGTTAGTCAACATTAGTGAAACTTTCCTTTAAGTGGCTCTGTTGGCCTCTGACACTTATTGAATAAACCCGTATATGATGTGAAAATGTAACCAAACTGTTTATCGGGGGGGACTGACTTTTAGGACATTCGAGGCTAACATTCTTCATAACATTCATAACTGGGTGTTTAGCTGGTTCTTTGCAGCTGCCTGAAGACAGGAGGGTCAGCTGTCTAAGTAATTCTGAAAATATTGGGTGTAAATAAGCAATTCAAATTTGCCTTTATGAAACCCGAATGTCTATCAGTTCTTTCCTCTTGACTGGCATACTACATATGTGGCTGGTCACTAATCACATACATAAAACACAATCAGGTGTAATGGCAATGTCCATCTTGGCCGTTGTGTTTATGGAGATGGGGCAACATGGCTGCTTTTACAAACCCACTATGTGTTTTTTGCAGATTATTTCTAAGTTTATGAGAATGGAGTCATTTGTTTGAAGACACGCTAATCACTGTATGTTTATCAGAACAAACTCAAATGCCTGACTGTACCTTTAATTAAAAATGCCTGTGACTATATATGAGAGATGGATGTGACTATTGATGACATTATTCATCAATAGTCCAGTTCAACCAAAGTTTATCTGGCTTTATTACCCTTTCACAACTCTAAATAAGACTATAATTTACAAAACTGAAATCACGCTGTGTTAAAAGCAACTGGAAGCTTGTGACTGAGGCTATAAACTCATCAGGACCATTTTGACTAAGCTACCAGAACAACTGTAGTAGACGGCCTTAAAATGATAAACTGCAGCACTCCTACCCCTGGCATGCATAAGAGATAAATCCTGTCTGTCACCAGTTTTGATTTCCTAGAAAAATATCTATGTTAGAAAATTTCAGACCCCCGCAGCACTTTTCAAGAAACAGGAGAATTTATGCAGCCTGACAAAGAAGCTATATATTACCAGAACCTTCTGTGAGCTGAGGAATGGAGCAGGATTTTGGTATTTCTGATCAATTTGCCAACTGACTGAGAAAACTGTTTTTTCACTCTCAAAAAAACTCTCCATCTTCCATCATGTTCTCATAAATGCTTAAAAGTGCTTGTAAATGCATTTGCCAGTACCACTGATCATCTGAGTGAGAGCTGCTGTCCACATGAACATGAAATTTATGGCCTGTACATCATAAAAATCTTTCTATTCAGCACTTTAGCCCAACTGGAATTCCTAAATGAATCATTTTTGGCAAATGGCATCATTTTTCATTCCTTTGCTACACATGCTTTCCCCTACTTTCCCCCACCCACTTACCAAGCCGAGTCACTCATTATATTGCGTCCATCAAAGGAGAAGATGGGTGTGGACGGATCAAACACGCCTCCGTTCCCAGAGAAGATGGACATCCAACTATTGAACAACACTTGACCCTGAGAGCAGGACAGGGGGAAAGAACTTGCTTAAGAAGATGCCAACTGTCAAAAATAACGTGTTTTAAATGAGAAAAACAAAACCCCAGAAAATATATCAGTTCTACTTTGTGGAATAATCTGTTCTTTGTTTGAAGAAAACCCCATAATGCACTCAGGGTTAAGGTTTGATATCCATGTAATTCCTTTGAATTTGGGTCTAATTTCTGATACCTAAAAATACTACTACTAAATATGTAGGTGCAGTGGAACAAGGAAGGAACGATACTTCCCCTTCTTAGATTATCACAACTGTTATTATAGTATGTCCTGTAGAGCATACTAACTTCCCCTTCTTACAATGTTATTTCACAGTGTTACTAGGGGTTTGCAGGCTGTATTATAGAGTATCTTAAATTTCTCTTCTTACACTACTTACAAGACATATTTTTTTGTTTTCTATCTTTTAAATGTGCCACTCGCTTTTACTCTCTATTTTATTTGATACTGAAAATATTCCTGCTGGAAAAGAAACCCAAGTGTTGCATCATGTATTCTGTAGTGCTATGAAAACTTCTGCTCACCCTCAGATTAACCACGGGCATGTCATTGCGGTCAGCCTTTCTGACAATGGTTGCCAGGTCCTGAAGGTGTGATGACAGGAAGGCTCTGTATGTGGAGGTGAGCCCCACGGCGCGTGCCTGTTGGTAACACTGGAAGTCTGCTCCGCGGATGCCACGCATATCTCCTTTGAGCGGGGCGTTCAGTGCTACGAGATGAAGCTAGACGAAAGAGAAATGGAGCACAAAGATTAGGAGAAAGTATTCTCATTCATACCTGATGTGCTCTTCATTACAGATGAAATATAAAATCTCAAAGGCCTCCAGTGAGCCAATTCATTTTCACCCTCTGGGTTTGGAATTGGGTTTCATTTGCGACGAGTATGACTAATATGTGTTTGGACTCACCCCAGAGACTGCATTGAAATGCTGTGGTAGCAGGTTATAACTGTGCTGGTATCCTCTGCTTCCCTCCTGCAGCTCCTGTTCAACAAAAAAGTTGGATAAGTGTGTTTTTAAAAAAAAAACAACAAAACAACAACAACTTTGAATTAATTTTTTTTTTTTAAAGTTGCTTTCAAAGTTCTGTTCAGTGAGGTTTCAGTGTGTGCGCATTGGTGTTTGGACCTGGCTGTGTATCCTATGGGCTCTACTCCATTCTCCGGGTCTGCTGAGGGACTGAGACGTGTCTGATGAAGGTTCATAATGGATTAACTCTCCGAGCTGACACAGAACACACACACACACACACACACACACACACACACACACACACACTGCAGTTTACTGTTGATGTCAGTGAGGCACAAACTACCACCAGCATTAATAGGACACACTGGCAAAATCCAAAGATAAGAATACAGTAATATTTGCATTTTATATAGTGTTTGATATAAAATGATGTCCAGTCCAGCATTTTTGCACATAGCACTTCAGTTATTCATTTAAATAAATTATTGCAAAGTCCTTTCAATAAATATTTGAGCAAATAATCGGAACAAACAGACAAGTGAAAACACAAGACAAGTTTACAAAAATAATAAATTGATTGAATAATCAAAACAAAACACACATATGTAATACTGAACACACACAATTGAAGCATCTTGGGTCAAAGTTGATAAGTGATGCCCATCATCTCTGGCTGTCGGTAATCCAGAGGAACCATTAGGTACTTTCTGTTCACATTCTTGGCATAAAATGCCTCCTTCAGGTTTGGAAACTCTAGGCCAGGGGTGTCCAACACCAGTCCTCGAGAGCTACTGTCCTGCGGCTTTTAGATGCATCCCTACTCCAACACAGCTCAATCAAATGGTGGGATTACCTCTTCAGCATGCCATCAAGATTGGCAAAGGCCTGATAACAAGCCATTCATTTGATTCAGGTGTGTCTGAACAAGGATGCGTCTAAAAGCTGCAGGACAGTAGCTCTCGAGGACTGGTGTTGGACAACCCTGCTCTATGCTATACCGCTAAAAGCAGTTTGAAGGAGACTATAATGCTGCTGTTTGCACATGTTTGAGACGTGTGGTGAAACTCTACAGTACAAGAGGACAAATTGATTCTTTTGGACAGTGATTTGAAAATAGAAGCTTCACAGGACGATGCAGCGGACGATGATCTTATAGAGGATATTGTATCCTGAAAGATATTGAATCTTTCTGGTCTCGTCCTACACACCTGGATCTTGTGCCAACCATTGCGTGCTCTGATGTACAGCTCGCCTCCCCTTTCAGACACATATGCCAAGGTACCTTCAGCAGCATGGTGTGCCTCTTGGGTGAGGGCGTGGATTGTCTTATAGCTGGTAATCTGAACACAAACCATCAGAGCATCAGTGATGACACTTTAAAATGTTAGCTAATCATTTGATTCTCCATTTATTCCAAGTATGGTTACACCTCAGCAGTTTCTTACAAAGTTTGCATATCCTGGAGAGCCCGGTGGACCAGGAGGACCGGGAGGGCCGGGGACACTGACAGCTGATGACAACACAATTACTTTAAACTCATAAAATCAATACACATATAGTACAGGCTGTGACTTGGTACTTGTTTTAACTTTATAGACACACATACTTGATCCGTATGGAGGGGGTGGTCCTGGGGGCCCAGGAGGGCCAGGCGGACCTTGAGGTCCAGACCGTCCAAATCCTGGAGGTCCAGGCTGACCAGGAGAACCAGTAGGGCCCATTGGACCAACAATGGATTCGCCTTTCGGACCCTAGAGAAACAACAGAATAATTCAATTCATTGTAAAAGAGTGGTATAATTTGCACAGCTTTGGCCAGAAGATCCGGCTTTTACAAATAATCATTTTAAAATATTTTTTTAAATAACCTCCTGTTCTAGAATAGTATTTTTACCACATAGTTTAACTTACCACAAGGCCTGACCTCCCTGGGATCCCCGGAGGACCAGGCAGGCCCGCATCCCCTTTTTCTCCCTTCTGACCTTTGTATCCCTGATCACCTTTAGTCCCCTGAGAGATCAAAAGAGTACTCAGGATTCACCACTCTGCCACCGAAAGAGCATCAAGGTGCATTTCTAGTGTATTAGCACATATTTCAGTCTTAAATGCTTAACAAGTGCCAGTTTGTCAGTTTTAATGTTTTGTTTGTGCGTTAGCTTGGTTTTATAGTTTAAAGTTGTTACATCTGAGAAGTTATACATTTAAACTACCGTACTTTGAAAAGTTATTACTTCCTAGATTATTTTAATAATTTGTCCTGATACGCAAAACCAAGCAGATGTACTTTTTTTTTTTTTTTTTTTTTTTTTTACCACGACTGTGTATTATGTGTTGTAAGTGAGTACTCACCATATTTCCATCTGGAAATGTGAGCCCTAAGAAGAAAAATTACACATATCAAATCACACAAAGCAAGCAGCAGAAAATTTGGTGTGAAATGTCAGCTGTGGGCTGATAGACAGAACTTCCATGTACTTTGGCCTCATGATACATTGACCATATTTAAAATGAACTTCCACCACTGTCACAATATTTGTATGACAGATAATTAGGAAAAGTATCATGTGTCCACTATCATGTCATCTTAAGATCTCACCAGGAGTTCCTGGCTCCCCAGGTAATCCCTCATCTCCTTTGTCTCCTTTAGGTCCAGCTGAATGTCCCCTTGTCATTGACTCCTATGCACAAATACATCGTCATTAAGATAACATTTGTGTTGGGAAGCTGGCCCTTATACACATTTACAGTCAGGTTACACAACAGAACAAACAAGTGAACATCAGAAAGTTAATTTGCAAAGTCAAAAGTCACAATCAGAGACTATGGTAAAAACAATGGATTATTGTAAAAAAGACAAGAAGATTAAAGCTAAAAATTATTGTCAGGATTACATAAACACCTGTTAAATACAAGGGATGCATGCTACAGACTGCAGCACTCATCCTGGGTTAAAATGTAGGATTAAAGTTCAAGCAAGCAACGTGTTATAAAAGGCTGATGAAAAAATTATGGTGGATTTAAGCTTGAAGGATGACTTTTACCAAAAGTCGACTTGAAGACCTCCCAAAGCCCTCTGACAGATGGCAGAGAGGCCATTTACACAGAGAATGTCCTGTTACTGCACTTCATTAACTACCTAAAAAACATTTTTAATTCCAAGTAAGTTTAGCCAAGCAGTCATCGTGGTGTTTTCAGCACACCATGTCTCCACATGGTGTAACTTCTAAGAGAAGGCTGAACCAAACCAAACACTCAGCACCATGACAGAAGGTACTGAAGGTCATGAACCTTGTTTATCTGAGAACATGTAGATCAGAGATGGGTTTATCATTATTTCATTACAATAAGAAAAAAGGTTGTTAAAAATAGAAGTGACCACCTATTATAAACCACATTTTGAAAAACAAAAGGGATTCCACACAGACTGGTTTTTTTCCCAATTGATTGAACCAATTCTGATCTACATGTAGTAAAAGGATGTCTATTCCTTCTTCTCTTCAAAGGTTTACACAGCATCCTCTTCCTGAGACGATGATTATGGGAAGAAACAGAGAAGGCAAGCAGAATTTAGACCCCGCCCCCCCTTTAACATCTGGCATATCAGTATTTGTACTGAGTGGAAAGATTGGATTGAAGTATAAGTGAAGTAAGAGGTACTGATGGTACCAAAATATATGAATTGGTCTTTGGGTAATTTGAAGAAAATGTTGAGTTTTTTTAATCTCCACATTGGTAATCTGGATATGAATCATATACAGAATACAAAATAACCATATGTTAAAGCCAGAGGAATTAGGGCCAGTTCCACATTCATGTTGCCTTTTCAAAAACCATTAGGAGAGCAAAGAAGGACAAAATGAAGGGAAGAAAAACACGGAGAGGAAATGAGGAATGGGTTGAGGCCCACACCAGAGAGCTGCCATGCTGTGACACCCTCACACCAACAGAACCACCAACTTCCAACTGAAATGAACCAATCAGATGGTCAGACTCAGACTTACTCGTCCCATTTTGCAATGCGGTCTGGGGCGCACCGGGAACACTGTCTTTAAGATTCAAAGAAGAGCAGCGGAATCAGACTACAAGTCAATCACCCACCATGTTAAATGAGTCACGATCATAACCTGCACACGAGCATTAGTCATGTTTTTCCATGTTTACCACTTTTTATGTATAAAAGTTTATACAGAGAGACAATCGGCTGCTTATAACTTACTGAAATTTTGGCAGCATTTATTAAAAATGTCAACACTCTTCAACAAGCAGGATAAAACTCGTAACTAGTCAGGAAAATTCAGCCAGACATATTTTTAAGGTACTTTAAGGTAGTGAGTTAAAACCAGTGAGTAAATCCTGAATTATGAATTGTGGCAAAAACCATGTAAGATTTGGTAGTTCTGGCTTGCGATATTGTCAGTTCTTGCTGGTTATATAAACTGGTATTATTCATAAAAAGTCTTGAACCTAATCAGAACTAATACTTTTGCTGTCCGCTGATGTCATCGTGCACTCTCTTCTATGCTGTCCCTGTCTCCTTTGCACATGTGTGAGATGTGAGAACAGTAACACACAGGGACAAAAATGATCAGTCATCATTCAGAACCAGGTCCTCGCTGATGTTGACACTCCCCACCTATTCTCTGGATTTTGAGATGTAATTAATATAGGAAGTGCAACTGCCTTATAAACTGGCCAGTAAATATACTAGTGACTGATGTTTTGCATCTCTGAGTCATACTTACTCCATTCAGACCAATAATTCTTCCTGGAAGTCCAGGTGGGCCGGGAGGACCTGGAGGTCCCTGAGACAGAGAGAGTAAAACTATTTGTAACAAATATGATGTCGCTACAAACACACATACAAGAATGGTAATGACTATTCAAAAAAAATGATTACAAAATGATTACAATGATGTCAAAAACGGCCTGCCAGTGTCTGTGCTTATGTCTGAGTCTTGGTGTGTGAATGTATATTGAGGATTAATTTAGACGGGCCACGACATCAACTTCGACACATCAGATCAGTTTCATATATGGCATTTATTGAAGCTCCTCCAGCCTGCTGCTTCCTCTTAAAAGGGAGTTTTTCCTTCCCACTGTTGCCAAAGTGCTTGCTCATAGGGGGTCATATGATTGTTGGGTTTGGCGCTGGGCTTTTGCTGCTGAGATGTGCTCTACCCATCCAATGATTACATGGGGAAGTTTCAACAGTTGTGCCACACACTATAGTCAGAAGTACTAGCTGTAAAATAACTGGCTGAAGAATGATTCACAATATGATGATAAAATGCAACAGTATACTACTGATGGATGATTTAAGTGTAAAATAATGCTCTCTCTCTCTGCAATCCCTTCATGCCTTAATTCTCTTACCGGTAGGCCAACAGAATCTCCTCTGTCACCTTTTCTCCCTGGGATACCAGGTCGCCCCTACATAGAGGGAAGAACGGAAAAGCTTCAGTACTTTTGGCTCAAGAGGTTTTCCCAAACACTGAACAGAATCCATTGGACTGTGAGTGCATGCATGATAGGGAGAAAAGTGTTTGAAGGCACAGAAACAAGAGCGTTATGAATGTAGTTCTTATATTTAAAAGTGAATCGAAAGGAGAAAACCACCAAGCAGCTTGTCATTTCCCATTATGACTAGTTAGGGAAAAAATCAGTATGCTGAAAAACATGACACATTGTTCTGCTAATCACTGACAAGTATATTCCACTCAGTGGTTCTGTGTTTTCCTTGACTTTCAAGTGCAAGTTCAGAACACTTTTAACCTATAGATGAGGCGTTCATAGCCTAATAATCAAACAAACAAAATTACTCACTGGTCGCCCGGGGAAACCATATTCTCCTTTTTGTCCAGGAGGTCCTATTGGACCCTGAAATAAACAAACACACACTTATATTCAGTGTAATAACATACATAAAGGATGAATGTGTAGCAGGAATTTCCTTACTGTGATGTTCTCATAAAACTCACCGTAAGTCCAGTAGGTCCTGGGAAGCCATGGTCACCCTGTGCACAGTAAAGCAGCAAAATGTGAGAATTACATAGGTGGAAGTAATGACAGCGGTGGGTTGCTTTCATAGTTTCAGACTAGTTCTTTCTATAAAATAACAAAGATGTTATTTTAGGTCATTCTTTTTCATTAAAAAACCCAATGTGGCCACCATGAAAGGTTCTTAAAAGCACTTAGACCTATTTATACCTTGAGCGAATTTCAGTTTCAACCTTCATGGCACCCTTGTTAACAAAAACTAGGACTTGCATTATTTAGGGACCGAGGTTAGTATTCTATGTTAATAGTTCATTTAAGGAAAGTGGAAGGCAGAGAAGGCAGTTGAAGTGTCACGTGTAAGACAGAAGACACTGGTGGGGGTCTTAGCAACAGGGGGAGCAGGCTTGGGGTACTTCCGAAGGCCCAGGTCAGCAGGGCACAGGGAAAGGAGAGACACCAGCTATTCCAGGAAGAGGTCCGTGCAGGTGAGGAGGATGAGCGAGTAAGCAGGGCCGTAGGACTCAGGCGGCAGGAAGCATGGACAAGGTGAGACAGTACCTTGCAGCGCAAGGTCACCTGAGCAAATATCATTCAGGCAGACTTCCACCGTGTCTGATTCCTCGTCCAGGCAGTATACGACACCCTGCCAAGCCCAGTTAACCTCCTTGTGTGGGGGAAGAGCGAGACATCTGCCTGTCCCCCTTGGTCTGGAAGAGGCACCCAAGAACACCTCCTCAGCAGCAGCCTGACGGCCCTGGCTAATGTTCGGTATCATTAGCATCATGACCAGGTGCTCAGAGTAGTTGCTGAGCAGATTGCCTCAGCAATCAGCACCAGCAAGCACCATCACGCTCCAAAGAAGGCAATCTCTTTCATTAAGGCTGGAGAGAAACCCCAGGCATGTCCACGGTTAACAACCGGCCTCTTCAACACAGCCTCTGATTGGCAGCTACGGGCTGACCTGGGTAAACAGCTAAAGTTCCTCCAGCACATAGGACAAGATGCTGGCGCGCACAGATGCAGCGGCTCTATGCTCCCCACTTAGGTGCCTTTCTTTTTATTTCTCCTCTTTTTCTTCTTCTTTTGTTTTTCTTATTGTAAAGCCAAATTTTCCTACAACCATCTGGAATCATGCAAAATCGGATATAACAGCCAGATCCCCATTACCAGTGATTATCAGAGGATGCACAACATCCCCCCGGAGATAGCGAGAACATTGGGCGCTCCATGGATTGTTATCGGCTCTGCCAAGAAACGCAGGCGGCAGAAGGAACGCAAACAAAAGCGGGGATGCCGGTTGGGCCTGCTAGCCAGGCTAAAGAAGCAGCCTTTCAAACCACTGCTCCTGAGCATCTTCCTGACCAAAATAGACGAACTGAACCCACTTCTCGCCGCACAGGCAATCGTCTGCGACATCCTGGTCCTCACGGAGACATGGCTACGAGAGGGAATTCCTGACGCCTCAATGCAGCTAGCAGGCCGCACAATGCACCGGAGTGACAGAAAGTCTACAGCGGGGAAAAGCAGAGGAGGAGGTTTGTGCATTTACACACATAACAACTGGTGCACAAACACCAAGATCATCACCACAGTCTGCTCCCCGGACATAGAGGCAATGTCTGTCATGTGCAAACCTTTCTACTTGCCCAGAGAACTGCCTGCAGTGCTAAAAACAGCAGTCTACATACCACCAGACGCTAATGCTAGCTCAGCCCTTGCACACCTGCACGACATGATCTCCGAACAGCAACGGACATACCCAGAGGGAGTGCACATCATTGCAGGGGATTTCAACAGAGCATGCTTAAGAACTGTGCTGCCTAAATTTGTACAACATGTGAAATGCCCTACGAGTGGAAATAACACCCTGGATCATGTTTACTCAAATATTAAGCCTACAGATGTGTTCCCCTCCCCCACCTGAGCATGTCCGACCACCTCTCCCTACTCGTTGTCCCGGCATACACACCACTCAGGAAAAGGACAAAGCCCACCATCAGAACCATTAACACCATTTCTGAGGAAGCTCTCGCTCAATTGCAGGACTGTTTTGCTCTCACAGAGTGGAGTGTCTTTGAACAGGATGACCTAGAGACTCACACAACCGCAGTGCTGGGTTACATCAAACACTGCATGGACACTGTCACCACGGAAAAGCGGGTCCGGGTCTATCCCAACCGTAAACCCTGGATGACAAGCAAGGTTCAGGCACTGTTGTACTCTGCATACAAATCTGGGGACCAGGACATGTACAGCAGAGCAAGAGCAGACCTTAAAAAAGGCATCAGAGCAACAAAACTGGACTATTCAAACAAGCTATCAGATCACCTCTCTAATAACAACTCCAGGAAGGTATGGGAGGGCCTGAAACATATCACCAATTACAAAGGCAATGGGACAAATATAGATAATATGGACATCTCGTTAGCAGATGTCCATATTATGGACTGCAGTCACCCCCACCATGCACACCACCCTGCCCACAGCGTCCTCTGAGCACAGCCCCCACACATTTAGCCTCCAACAACATCAGGTCCGCAATGTGTTCAGAGCAGAGGAAAGCTGCTGGCCCTGTTAGAGGGCTCAAAGCCTGCGCCGACCAGCTGGCTCCTGTGTTCACCAGACTATTCAACCTCTCCCTGACACATGCCTCTGTCCCTCACTGCCTGAAATCATTAACAATAGTCCCAGTCCCCAAGTCCACCACCATCAGTAGCCTCAGTGACTACAGACCCATCGCACTGACTCCAGTGGTTGCAAAGTGCTTCGAGAAGCTGGTCCTAAAACACATAAAGGACTGCCTCCCACCCAGCTTCGCCCCCACCAGTTTGCCTATAAGGCAAATAGATCCACAGAGGATGCAATTTCCACCGCCCTCCACTCCACTCTGCATCACCTGGAGAATCCTGGGACATCAGTAAGGATGCTCTTCATTGATTTCAGCTCGGCCTTCAATACCATCATCCCAGACATTCTTATAGACAAGCTGGTAAACTTGGACTTTCCCCCCTCTCTAAGTAAAGACATCCCTTTGGCCAGACATGATCATCACTTCTGAGGCCTCAAAACATCTGATCATGCTGGAACTCGCAGTGCCATGGGAAGAGCGGATCGAGGAGGCCAATGAGAGGAAATGTGCCAAGTACCAGGAACTAGTGCAGGAGTGCAGGGGAAGAGGCTGGGAGACATTCTATGAGCCCATAGAAGTGGGATGAAGGGGCTTTGTAGGACGATCACTCTGCAAAGTCCTCGGCCAGGTGGGAGTGGCTGAGGCAGCCAAGAAGAGGGCCATCCAGGCTGTGAGTGAAGCGGCAGAGAAAGCCACAAGGTGGCTGCAGATTAAAAGGGCTGATCCGCGGGTAGCTACTGGTATGCAAGTCGGAGCCTGATCACCCCCAGCTGGGTCGCCTGGGCGCGGGTGTATGATGACCCGAAACACCTGATGACCCCAGGATACATACATGCGTACCAATGCATCCAGGAGATGTTTCTTGCATAGGAACTACATAAACAGGAATTCACTTAAACTAGTACAGGGACCAAACATTATTTGGCTCCAGCATTAGATACAGATTATTAAATACATTAAACTCTTTCACCACAAAGTAACTAAATATATAGAAAGTCTTTTAGAGGTAAAAAGGTCACTTGTTGGCTACCTTTGTGCCTTTGGGCCCTTGAGGGCCTCTTGGTGCAGACAGGAGAGATCCATCAGCAGCAATAGTCACCCCTGGTTCTCCTTTCTCTCCCTGTCAAAATTAAATGTATGTTTATGTTGAGGAGAGGTGTTTAAGGTTGTTTCATAGGCATCGAAATGTATATGAACATGCTTTATGAATCTTCATATTTAGTTCTTACCTTGAGCCCTGCGGGGCCCTGGATACCTGTAGGTCCTATGTCTCCCTTTGGTCCCCTGGGGCCCTAGGAAGAGATGAAAGTTGGAAGATTAAGAAAAGGTTGTAATGAAACCGTGTGTTTAAAGATTTCTCAGGTACCTACCCCATTTAGCCAAAAGACAGCAAAAGAAAAAAAATCCAGAATAATCACATAAATATTTACATCCAGTTTTCCTGAATTTAATCATTTGGGACAAAAAGCGCTGTAGCAAAATGTTCTTACGGGAAATCCAGCTCTGCCAGGCAATCCCTCAGGACCCTGCAGCATGCAGACACACACACACACATGCAGAGAAAAGCACACACATAAGCAAAAGCTCACCAAACACACCTGCAGCTGCAGCAAAAATCTTAATATCAGTTCATTTACGACCAACTTCATTCATACTCCACGACGGAGCGGAACAACAAAGAACCTAAAACAGACTGTAGTTCACTTGAAGCTACGCACCGTAGGCCCGGGTGGTCCTCTGATCTCTGTGACGTTGAAGATACCCTCTGTGACATTATAGAGCAGCTGTAGACAGAAGATATAATGATCACATTAGGGCACCTTTAGTATATTCAGAGATATGGAAAAAGCAGCATGTCTGCACAGCTACCACTACGACCACACAGTTGTTTGTTGGTCTGCCTCCATCTTAAGTCTTCATTCAATTAAATGTCATGTTGTGTGTATGTGCGTACATCATGTACATTAATGACAGGTCCAGGAGGCCCAGGAGGCCCAGGTGGTCCTTGGATACTGAGGCCATCAGCTCCTCTTTCACCCTGCAATTCACATAATGCAGAATCATTAGTCCCTTACCAAAAAGAGACATTTAGAAACAAACATGGTATTTGGAAGACATGAGAGGAAGCAACAAAACAGAAAGATGAAATGAAAATGATACAACAAATCACATCTAGGATACAAGAGTTTTTCCGATCCCACCTTGGGTCCTGGACCGCCTTTCTCTCCTTTGGCCCCCTGTTTGTAAAGAGGAAGAAAATGTTGTACAGTGAATAAGTGAATTAATTTCAATGCATTCGATTTTATTTATATAAATCACAACAACAGTGACCCTACAATAATACCCCGCCACTCAGATGACACCCTGTGAGCAAGCACTTCATGAAAGTGGGAGTGGAGGGAGAGTTGTTGGAAAACATACACCATGTCCTCCAGGCTAAAGAGGAGAGGGATCGTCTTAGTTATTGTCGCCACACAAAGCTTGCATGTCTGGTACAAGGGTGCATCGGTTGCTATGGAATTGGCAGTTTGTACATTTATTAAGGCATCATCAATGCTGAAATACATAGAGGCTTTAGAGCAACTTCCAAGTCACCTTTCTCAGGGAGGTCCTTGAACATTTCAGCAAAGACAATGCTAAATACCATACTGCAGCTATTACAGCAGCTTGGTTTCATAGTAGCAGAGTCCAGATGCTGAACCGTACTGTCTGCAATCCAGACCTTTCACCAACTGACAACATTTTGTGCCTCAGAAAAAGAAAAATGCAACAAATAGCAGCTAAAATCCCACATCAGTCATGAACAACAACCTCCACCCAAACGAGCTGCAACTGGTCTCCTCGGACATCACAAGAAAAGGGGATGGCACACAGCTGTAAACGTGACACTGTCCCAGCTTTTTTCAGATGAGTTGCAGCCATGAAATTAAAAATGAGCTAATATTGTTGCTGAAATGTAACAATTTCTCATTTTAGCATTTCATATGGATTCACTTTTTATTTACATTTTACACAGAATCACAACTTTTTTGCAGTTGGGTTTTTACCACGGAGAATGGACCATTCAGACATTTTATCTGTAAAAAAATGTTGCCTAAAATGTTGGCAAATAAATTAATTATAGATATATAACATAGCTTTTTGCAATATTTTGACAAGGTGCCTGTTCTGGAAGATTTTAGACTAGAGCCTTTTTTTGTCTTTATCATTTTTGCAGTGTGCAGTATTTGTTTTTTTTGCTGCTAACTACTTTTGAACTGCCAACTACCTCAGCCATCCAACACCTGCTACTTACCCTAGGACCTGGTAGTCCAGCAGGACCCCGAAGACCCTCTGGTCCTGGTTCTCCTGGTTCACCCTGCCATCAGACACAGCAGAAAATGAGGTAATAAAAAAGCTGCAAAGAGTGATGGTGATTTCACTCTAACGTAATGTGTTAAATGATCAGAGAAAGCTAAGTTCACATAGATGAACTGCGCTGTTTCATCAATGACCAAAAACACTTTAGCTCAATAGTTCTCAACTAGGTCATAAAATACACAACCTGTTGGCCACTAAATATAAACAATAAGTGAATGATAATTGATATTGCATATCAGAAACATATAAGTTGTGTCATTCCAAATTGAATTTACCTTGACAGAGAGCCCTGGAGCTCCTGGTGCTCCATCCTTACCCTACAGAAAACACAAACAAGTATGTTCAGCAAGAGCACCCTACTCAAAGAGTAACCAGATGTCGAGTATTAGTTGTTAAACATGTAATTGTAGCTATCTGTAAATTTGTTGAAAATTCATAAACAGATTACCTGTGGTCCTGGAGTGCCAGGTGGACCCTTAAAAGAACAAAAAGGATGCGTTACTTTATATGAATCAACAGATATACTGTACATAAACTCATATATTCCCCTCACACTGACCTGTGGGCCTCTGACTCCAGCTCCAGCAATCTGATCAGTCATGCCAGATCCCTCCATATCCTGAAAACGAAGCCACGGTCTATAGTTATTGAGCTTCAATGTGATGAAAAAGACACGACCTTTTAATGTTTTCTACTGCAATTCTCATTTTCCTCTCGTTAATCAATATGAGGCTATATAGTAGCAGTGATATGTGGAGGACAGGTGATTAATAAACTGGGTTGGGTCACCTCTGCAAAGAATTTGGTTCCTGGAGGCCCTGGTGGGCCTGGAAGGCCTCTCTTTCCTTCTGGACCAATAGGCCCTTGAGGCCCTGGAATTCCTTGGACACCCGTTGACCCACTTTCACCCTTCTCAGACAAACAGGAGACTTTCATTAGTAACAACAAGAACAAGAAATGTATTTATTTGTGGGCTACCAAACGATGTGAACAGGATGCCATTTACGGGTATGACTCTGTTTTGAGTAGTATAAATTACCTTTGGCCCAGGAGGCCCAGGTAGGCCTTGCTCACCCTAAAGGAAGTAAAGGAGTTAATATACTTTAGCTACCTATCATTACTAATAAAGACTGTCTATACTAAAAATGTGCAGAAGTTTGGCAATAAGGTTAGATGTCTTCTTTTTTAGCTCTTGGTGTTCATACCTTCTCGCCTGCAGCCCCAGGTGAACCTGGAGGACCAGCTTTTCCTGCTGGACCCTGGAAATATAGAAAGACACATGCAGAGTGTAGAGAAATAAAGCTGTGGTAAGTCATAGGTATGCTAGTATGGGAGCATACTGTTGCTGTGTGTTGACACTTTGGCTGTTCCAACAGGAACAATCCAGAGTGCAACTGTGACCCTCGTCACCTTAAAGGAATAGATGAATGTTTGGAAGCTGTTCGATTCTTCAGCTTCCTTAAATGATAATATCATCCATGCCAACATTGCTCTGCACTAAATGATGATTTTAACCTCAATACGAAACGTTCTGCTTTAACGCAGACAATGGTAAATGGCTGTTTATATCATTGCCTCTTATTTGTCCAACTGGCACAAACAATTCAAAGCAGCAACATACAAATAAGTTGAACAATTTTCAAATTTTGGCTCTTATGCCAAAGATCAAGGTATTTGTGACTGTTTGCCATTTAGCTAAATGTGCTGTAGCGTGAAGGATCGATGTCATCAACCATATAGGCGAGGATGATTTTATCGTCTCTTTTGTCATCACCTAACAGCGAGCTGAAGTGATGATACATTCAGTATATTCCTTTAATCAAGCAGCACCACTCAGAGCAGTGTTTCTGTGCCAACCCACTGATGGAACCCATAAAACCTCAGACTTCATTGGTAAAACACTCACTGCCAATAGAGTATTTACAGCTGATCCAAGAGAAGACTGCTTACTACTAAAGCTATAATATGTATTTCTGTTTGTTCATCAATCCAGCAAATTAATCTAGTCCAGGATATTTCGTTTAGCTGATAATATTGAGAGCTTTTTGTCATGTGACCTTGGTGGCACTGTCACATACAAATCTTTACTTAACCAACTGTTTGGTCCATGTAGAAATTGCCCAATTGTAACTTTAGTAGCAGACGCATGGATATATATATACAGTAGTTTATATATCCCTGATATCCCTGAGAAAAATCAGCCAACAGAAGTAAAAAAAATACAAAAAAAGGGAAAATGAATGTGACTGGTGCAAAAGGCAGAGCAGTTCCTTTACCATGTGCAGTGAGAGAAGCATGAGGTTATAAGCAATAAGAGTGTGGCCAGATCCTTTCAGTTCAGTTGTCATCATATAGAATAAAATGTCATGCTGATTTTTTTTCCTTGGCAATGACAATTTTGGAACTGAAAGTAAAAGAACCACTTTGGGTTTCATGGCACAGCGATTATCACCTTCAGCTTTGGCACAAGCAAGCCAGCAGTTAAGATAACGTAGTTAGAGATAATGTGCAGTCATTTGTGCCTGAGCATTAGGGTAGTTAGCTAAGGTTCATCTTTATTGCTTTGACACCGTTTTATCACGGTGAAAGCTAAATGTTGTCTACCTCAATGCTCTAGCTCTGACTGAAATTCTGCCTTTCTTTGTTTGCTGGTTTTCCAGGCAAACTGGGCAGTATACCTCGCCTGAACCCCATGCTGACTCAAAGTCAGAATCAGAACCAAAACTAGAGCCGAAGTCTGAGGTGAGGACAGCGGAGAACTCTGAGCTCAAACCTGAACCGTCAGGCCCAGAACCACTAAACCAATCCTCAACCATCTGAAACAAATAGGAGAGATTCCAGGTAGGAATAAGAAGGAGGAACAATAAAGGTACGAATAAAGATTATGGAGATAAAGGACAATGAAATGGAGAGACAGTTAAAGAACGGCTGGTATACATGGGTCATTGGCTTATATAAACACAGAAGTGCAAATCACTACAATATGACAATATCTAAGAAATAAAATAAAGGTGGGATCTAATTGTTTGAGAAATGCACTACATAAAATCAGAGCAAAGACTGGAAGGTGGAAAAGGAGAAAAAGTCAATGCTCGGGGCAAATTCAATGAGAAATAATCCAAATAAAATGTGAAGGTACAAGATATAGTAAAACAGAACATATGAAAAAAACAATTATGTAAAAATATTATAGGCTACAATAATGTATCCTGATGTAGCACTGTTATACTAACAGAGGTGTCTGTCCAGTGTCTATACAGCATCTATAGTTCTGATTTCTTCATCTTTTGCATATTTGTCACTCTTTTTCAGATCATCACACAAATTTTAAAATTAGACAAAGATGACCTAAGTAAATACAAAATGCAGCTTTAAATTACTTTCTTTACTAAATGAAAACAGCTATCCAAGTCTTCCAGGTCCTGTGTGTTAAAGTAATTTCCCCCTAAACCTAACAACTGGTTGTGCCACTCTTGGCAGCAAGAACTGCAATCAAGTGTTTGCAATTACTGCCATAGAGCATTTCTTTGTTTGGCACGCCCTTCTTTGTAGAATTATTTTAATTCAGCCACACTGGAGGATTTTCGAGTGTGAACAGCCTGTTTGAGGTCATGCCAAAGCATCTCAGTCACATTTAACTCTGAACTTTGACTAGGCCACTCCAGAAACTTTTTTTTCTGGAGCAATTCAGAGGTGGACTTGCTGGTGTGTTCTGGATAACTGCCCTGCTGCATAACCTAACTGAGCTTGAGCTTCAGGGAATAAACTGATGGCCAGAAATTTCTCTTTCTGGTGGAGAGCAGAATTCATGGTCGTCCAGGAAATCAAAGCAGCCCCAGACAAGTACCGCCATCCTTACAACTGCCAAACCTGGATTTGTCCATAGGTTTGTTAGATGGAGAAGTGTGATGTGTCACCACAGACAACACGTCTTCACTGCGTTACTTTTTCCACACAGGACCATGCATGTTTGGACAGTTGCACAAGTCTGCAGAATCCCATCAGTGTATATTACATAGATTTTTGTATTTAAAACAAATCATCTATTTTTCACTTAAATTGAAGGTTAACTTACTGGTACTCCTTGTTTGCCTTGAAGGCCATCACTGCCAGGTGCACCAGGTGGTCCAGCATGCCCAGGAGAAAGTCCTTCAGTGGTGGCAGATGAGGACAGGTGGGGTCCAGGGGGACCAGGAGGTCCTGGAGGGCCCGGTGGACCAGGAGGACCCTAATGGAAGGAGATGTTAGATTTTTTTTCACTGCCATAATTGACTGTCAGACTCTTGCATCTGTTAACGAGTCCTTTCTCTTACCCGGATGAGTTCTGCATCGCTGTCCAGGTCTTCAAACCCAGAACCCAGGGCATCTGGTCCATACTAAAACACATTCATCAAGATGTTTTTCTTTGTATTCATGTCTCATTTATGCTGCCTACATTTGATATCATTGCTAAAATGCAAGACAATACAGATTATCTGAGCAGACACACATTGGGAGGAAGTAGCGAAACCATAAACTGTTACTCACAGGTACACTGCGTGATCTGGGGGGTCCAGGGGGTCCAGGAAGGCCAGGGGGGCCTGGTAAACCAACTCCCGGGTCTCCCTGTAAGGAGGCAGGGAGGAGTAAAGTACAGAAGAAAAAGACAGAACTTTTTCTTTTCATTTGGTATCATAAAATAAAACTACATTTGGAATAAAGAGTAACAGTTAATTAAATGCAACATGGCTGCATTAGCTGGACCTTCTCTCCTTTAGCTCCAACTTCTCCGTTCAAGCCTGGAAATCCTTGAGACCCTTTTTGGCCCTGACGATGAAAATATAATTAGTGAGCGTAGCAACTGAAACAGAAAAAAAACAAATAAGCAGACATAGTGCTGTTTAACTTACTGGATCTCCTTTATCGCCTCTGCTTCCCTGAAAGCAGAAGCACGAGGAAGCATGAAAGTCAGTGGTGCAAGAAGACTTATTACTTCGTGAGTTTAAAGTTCACTTAAAAAATCTCAGATGTTCTTCGAAAGATGGTGAAGGAAACACACACAAACCCTCTTTTCGACACACAAACCTTGTGTCCATCTTTTCCTGGCAGCCCAGGAGATCCTGGTGGTCCCTGTGGGCCAGATGTTCCAAGGTTAGTCTCTCTGAATACACTGGGAGGACCTGGTGGACCAGGTGGGCCAGGTGGGCCAGGATCACCGCGCTCTCCTTTTAACCTGACATCACCCTTTAAAATTGAAATCAAGAAGTCTTTAAGTTATTTGTGTCTGTAGGGAAAATAAACTGAAACACTGGAGCTACATTTGTTATCTTCTGACCAACACTGTCTTCAAAATAAGACAACTAGGCAAGAAAGCCCACGCTCCAACTTACACCCTGTGGCTGCTCTCCCGCCTCCTCTGTTCGGTGTAGCCCTGCAAACAGCATATGATGTCTATCAGTTTTACTTCAGACAGTGTATGCTTACATTATCATAGAGAGAGGACATTTAGAAAAGCAAATATGATAAAGGTTTAGTTCATAATTCAAATACTGAAGCTTTCATAGAATAAACAGGAACAAAACTTTGTACTACAGACCTGTCATCAGGTCCACTCGGGCTTCTGTTGGACCCGTGTGAGGTGAAAAGTCCTCAAACTCCTCTGGAGCATCAGTGGGCGGAGCACTAACGGGAACACCCTCCTCCTTGCAAGAGACAAAAATGGCTGTGATTCTGTCTCGTGTGTGCACCATGTCTTTGTCCCACCATTGTAAGTGTGACAACCTGCTCTTCCACATTAGCTTAGAAGGTCCTCCTTTCTCTGCTTCCTCCTGTGCATGTGTTGAAGTGTCCTCAGGCAAAAGTGTGAATGCGTGTGAAAGTTAGATAAAGGGTTTTGGTACAGATGAAAGAAGTGTATGACTGTATTTAGGGATGGTTAATGGGGTTGAATTGGGTGAATGAGACTATTAATAGAAAGCACTTTGATTTTTCATTTAGTGTACTTCTGATGAATGATTCTTTTTTTCAAAACAAGAGCATTACTAAACATCAACACAATAAAAGACCAACATCGTGTTCTGCTCTTTTTCTACTCTGCTGCTGATAGAGGTCTCCAGGTCAGACTAGAAGGGTCTACCATGACTCCACCATTCTGTAGTAACAGGTTATTAAGGCCAGTTTTCTTTGAAGCATCAAAGTCAGTTTTAATTCAGAGATGTTTGGGGTCAAACTGACTTTTAGGTTGTGGGAGGATGAAAGACAGCACCAAAACAAATGCATAGGGTTGAACTCTTACAAGTGCAAATAGACATGGAGTGTAGTTTTAGTTTTAAGCTCCAGACATAACAAGTGGACACACACACACACACACACACACACACACACACACACACACACACACACACACACACACACACACACACGCGCACACATTTTCATATCTTAGTGAGGGCATCTCATTGACATACTGCTTTCCCTATCCGCTTACCCCAACCCTAACCATTAAAAATGAATGGCTAACCCTAACCCTTACCCTAAACCTAACCATAACCTAATTGTAACCCTGACACTAAAATCACATTTTGAGCCTCAAAAATGCCTCAAACCTGTGGGGATGGGCATTTTGTCCCCATCAGTGACTGTTGGTCCCCACAAGTATCGTAGCATGCCAATTTTCTTTCCTCACAAAGATGTCTAAACATGTACACACACACACACACACACTGATGGACAGAGAGGACTAAAGTAATCCATCCAGCCATCACCAGCCAACCCGTGCTGAGCCAGGCGTTCTCACCTGTGCGGTCTTCCTCGGGTCTTTCTCTGTCTCTCTGTCATCCAAAGCCTCGTCTCCACTGGCGTACCCCGAGGCCTTTATCAAACGTCATATTATACATTCATTGGTGAAAAAAAAACAACCCTTTTAGCACAAATCCTTACAACCAGTAATTTTAACCACAAGGGGGAGCTGTGGATTGACATGTAAGTTTTTACAGCATTTTAAAATATCGCTAGGCAGACTGTGGCTTTGTGTTAGAAAGGTTTGCATTTCAGCAACAAGTTTCGGAGTGTCTCACATAAGGATCATCGTCTTCACACTGCTCCTCAGCCACTCTTGGATCGTCTTTTATGACCAGCTGCTGAATCGAACCCTGCAGAGGAAAAAACAAAGGAAATGTGAAACATGTCACTACATGGAGAGGGAGGCTTGTGCTGGCTGTAGGGACTGACGGGAGTTCAGTGACTGCTGTGACTGCTGGGCTTCTGTCTGTCTGAGCAGTGCTAGAATTAGTTCTTCCGTTGTGTCCTCAGCATCAGTCTGGTAAGACCAAATAATAACACAAATGAAACAGCAAAGCAGTGATCTTGCCTTTGTGGAGGTGTGCACTCCTCCAGTCATATTAGAGTTCCTCCACCAAACATTAGATATGTTTTCAGTCTCATTTCTCTGTGTTCTCATAATTCATCATAGGTAGTAACTCGAGCTACATTTAAGAGAAAGACTAACAATTTAATTAAAAATGGGTCATGGAATCACTGGCTTATGCCTTAAGATTGATGAATCTTAGTTGAGATGAGGGCAAAGAGATAACACATCACATTTTGGTGTGAACAGGATCACTTTCTTTACAATCGTGATGCAGGCACTCCAAGTGTCCATCTAGTTACTGGTCTACAGACTTCTTTGTGTGATTTGTTGGCAACATAATAACTGTCATCTGATTACATTGTACATGCAGTTAGGTCCATAACTATTTGGAAATGTACACAACATATGTACATTATGCACAACACTGCATAACGCTTGCATCCCAAGTGCAGTGTGCTGTCAATGCTAATTATTATTATATCATTTATCAGGTATTATGTAAACAAATACTTTACTCGTGAAGCAGTATTTTTTTATGTTTCAATGGTGATGTAATCCACGTGTGTCCGAAAGCAGTCCGATTTTTTCTACTTTACAGTCTCACTGAGAATGCATATTCCTCATATGATCATTTCAAACACAAAGCTCTGATTGTGGGCATAAAAGCTCCGCCCACCTGGAATAAATTATGTTCTTTGTATGAAAGAGCCAGTGAGAGGAAAGTTAGCTGAAAGGGAATGTTGCTCGTTTCAGACAGTGGAGGAAAGGATGGACTGTGCAGAAATCAGCAGAGATTATTCTGAACTGTGAATCATCCAGAGCTATCTGTTTAAACACCTTTAGTCCCCATTAAAATGTTTCATGGACTATCCTCAGTCTAAAAGGTGGGGACATATTTACATGCAGTTGCTGTAATTAGAATAGACAGAGGAAAAACTCTGTCTTGCCACTCAGCAGCCATCTTGAAATACCTCTGAAATATAATTGGGAAGTTATTCTGAAGCATTAAAAAATTTACTTTAGTTTCAGTGATCAGTGTTTGGAATATTTAACAAAAAATAAAGCTTCTATTCTTCTGTCACAGCACTTCTATTCAGGACTGTGGATCTCTCTTAGAAAGTCTGACAGTGATACCAAACACACTGCATCACAGCAAAATGTGAGGTAATAGGCACACACACACACACACGTGCACGCACACACTCAGTGTCCCAGATGGGCACGAGTGCACGTACTGCTGCTGAGCGTGCGCATATTTTGCCATCATGCTTCAGATAACCCGTTCAGAAAGTCAAGCTACACTGAACGAAGCAGAATGAGGTGATAAGGGTGTCTCACCACAGCAACAGCAATTTGCTCCCAGCTCGTATTTCTTTTATTTTTTTTCTTTTCTTTTTGTGTGGAGATAGTTGAGATGGAAAAGAAGCGATGTGTCAAAGTGGCTTTTGTAATATATTTTCATTCCTTTTGGCCAAAGAACGTCATGTATTCATTCTGGAAACGTCTGAGTTGACATTGCACAGACATTTGTTTTAATGACAAGCACACAAACATTTTTGTTTTGTTTTTTTCCTGAATGAAAAATGACATCAAGTTTACATTTGTGCCCTATCACGATGCAGCACTCCACGGTCTGCCTTTGATCACACCACAACCAAGCCATGTTGATATCTTCAACTTCCTCATCTGCAGTTGATTTACTACCCCATGTATCCTCCCCTCTCACTTCCTCTCTGTGTGTGATCTGTAGGCCTGGCTGTATTCTTATCCAGTCCAGAAAAACGTGTATTCATTTTGCATTAGGATGTGGAAACTGTCCTAAATAAATAAAAAACTGGCCTTGACGTTATGATTAAGAAAAGTCTCCAGAAGAGAGACAAGAACAGTTCACTCTATAAGTGTGTGAGGAAACGGTTCAACCAAACCAATGAAAAACTGCATAAAATTACAACAGGAAATTTACAATTCTAGGTCTTTCCATCTCAAATCAGGCAAATTTTTCAAACATTTTCTGTTTGATCAGTGGAAGTTTTTGCTTCCCTTTCTTACCATCAAAATCGATATGGGGTCTTTATTTAGAGACAGATTTATTTAGAGTACTGGCTAGTTAAATGTGAAAAGAAGAAGAAAATATATAGTTCTTTCTCTCGTTCTTTCTCTTATTTTCGGTTACCACATTAATATTAAACTTTCACTTACCACAAACTTGTCAAGCCCCGTGCTTCCTGCATTAGCTACAAAAATGCCTGAATTGTGTGAAAAGGTGAGTTTCTCTGGCCTACGATGGAAGTCCTTACTTTCGGCCTCTCCACAGTCCAAGTACAGACGGACCTCATTATGCTCCACCACCACCTGACAGGCAGAGACAACAGACGTGACCAGGATCAGTCCACAATGACTTGGACAAAGTTAAACCACTCATCTTAATGGCAGAGTCTTTTTATCTTTTGTCGTTAACCTGGATGAAGCTCACCGTGAATCGTGTCCACTGGTCAGTCATATCCGGGACGCTAAAGGCAGCCGCTTTGTGGCTGTGGGAGGCCTGCTCCTGGTCAGTGTAGTACAGTAGGATGCTCTGGAGGCCCTCGCGAACTGGAGTGAGGGCCAAACCCAGCTTCACCACCTTGCGTTGGGCATCTGTGATGGCAAAGAGCATGCCACCTCTCTGGCTAGTTGGGCGCACCTGGAATAATACGATGGTGTGAGGAAAAAAAAAAAGACTTAAAGCTTTTGCTTCCACATCCTTTTCACACGAAATTCAGTCATAAGTGAGTATATGAAAACATTAAAGAGATATTTTTCTTTATTCACAGTTTTTAAACAGGGACAAACATATGAGTCTTGCTTTAATGTCGACATTTCACACGGTGATGACACAAGGAGGCATTCACCCTCATAAACCGTCATATCTTTAGTTATGACAACTAAGCATGTTGACAATCAAGGAGGCTAAAAGATTATAGGGTTGAACTCTATAGCATTACCGTGACGATGATAGCAAAGTCCCGGTAGAACGATCCCGGCACAAAGGTTTTGGTGAGTCGGCCGACATTGGCTTGAGACCCAAATTTGTAGGCTGGATGACCCTCAAAGCCAGCAGTGAAGGACACAGAGGGAGGGAGGGGGAAGCCAATTAAGTCCGTTAGGTTCAGATAACTTCCTGAGCCTTGCTCTGACAGAGACAGACAGGAATAGTATATTAATAAATGCTGTACGTGGAGAGTGAGAGAGATAGAAAACAAGACAACAATACAAAACACGCTGCTGCATTTTTCATTCAAGTTTTATTCTTTCAAATCCTTCCCAGAGACACTAAAAATCCTAAATGTGTAGTATATTATATTTAAAGGCAAGCGTTCTGAACACACACTGCAATATTTAGCCTTAAGTGCAGATGAATCTGATCCAAATTGCAGTTATCTTGTTTTAATGTCTCAACCTCCATCTTCATCCCATTTGTCTGCCCTGTGCGTTCCTGGTTAATTCGCCACTTAAAATGAGGAGGAGAGGTACTTGTGATCCTAACACGGTGTTAATTTGACTTGATTTGATCCAGACTGCCCACCACGGCTCACTGCTCTGCCTCGTATGGACATAATCCTCAGAAACAGAATAACCGGCAATTAGAGTGCTTGGTGCATATGTGAAGAGACGGTTTCACATTCCCTTGATTCCTCTCACTGTGAGGCCTGTCTCCCGTGGCGACACTCACCTCAGCATTCCAGGCGTGCTCGTCCCTGTTATCTAAATCTTTGTCACTTACATGCACGTGTATAAGATCTGCATAAGCTTAAGATCAAACATACAGGTCACCCATGTGAACGCACACAAACACCAGATCAGACAGATTAACATTTAGGGGTCTCTAATTCATCAGCCTGGCCAACAGGAAACATACCTGATTAGAGGGTTTAGTATGTGTGCCACCGTGTGTATGCATCACTCCACTGTGTGTATGCATCACTCCACTGTGTGTATGCATCACTCCACTGTGTGTATGCATCACTCAGTGCACCGCTCATCCTTGCACATTTACACTTTTCTTCCTGCAAACAAATACACACACCCAAGCCCACACACCTCCAGTCCAGATGTGCAATCATTAGTATCCTGCTATGGGAGAACTGAATTTACAGCTAGACGTCCTAGTGACGACATCTGGGGTGTAGCAAAATAATGCAGTAACTTAGAGCCAGTCTTCATTGTTAAAATACATATTTGCAGACTAGTTCAAAAAACTGTTTTGGTTTCCATGGGTGGCTTCTCACTTCATAACAACTATAAAAAGGTCACTTAAAAAAGACAAAATGAATCCATTTCAGTCCTTCCTGGTTTGGCTGAAAGGGGAGGCTGAGGGTGGAGCTGGTTTAAATGCAGAAGCCAATAAAGTGGACTGGACCATCTATTGTGATGCAGGGGGAATGGGGTTCTTCTTGAATGATGGTTAGCTGTTATCTCTTTATGTCTGTGAAGGTTCTCAGTCATCCAGGTCATCGTAGTCAAAGGAGCTTGCAAAGAAAAGCGTCTGGACTTCTTTAAGTTTACTTGAAGACGTTTCGCCTTAACGCCCACTCACATCCTGGGCCATCTGACCTCAGGAATTCGCATGATAAGGTGGGGCCAGGTTTCACAATGAACACACCCGAAACTCTGGCTGATTGGGACCCACACCCAGTTTCACACCTTGGCTCAGGCGATTAGAGGATCATCAGGGGGTCCTTTTGTCCCTCTGTGGGGGGATACTCCCACTAGGTTTATATCTGGGACTCTCCACCATTTGACCTTAGAACTGAAGAAGCTTCTCGGATGAGAGGTGAAACGTCTTCAAGTAAACTTAAAGAAGTCCAGACGCTTTTCTTTGCAAGCTCCTTTGACTGTTATCTCTTTAGTTTTCACCTTTGGTGTATATAATGGTTTATTCATTTGCTATATAACTGGAGCTGTTTCTCATTTGGGCAGGTCAGTTTGTTGAGTTATGTTTTTGTTAAGTGACTTTTGAGTAGCGTTCTGTTAAGTTAACCTCTTTTATGGGCCCACTTGGTTCTTAAAAACTTTATTTTTGATATTTTGAATTTTGTAATCATCTTGTCCTTTTTGGGGGTATAATAAAACCCATTTTTTTGAAGATTACATTTGTGCCTGTGTGTTCCTGGCTGCTTGGATCATGACACCTGTTGTTGTTGTTAATGTCATTGTTTAATTGTTATTTTGTACAGCACTTTGGTCAGCTCCCTGTTGTTATTAAATACGCTTTATAAATAAATGAATGAATGAATGAATAAGACACAAATAAATACAGTTTTGTTATTTTAACCTCAGCATAAAACTTTAGCAGCAGGAAAATCTCATGTGAATCAGAGCTTTAACCAGCTAGTGAAAAAAACACAAAAAACATCTAAATTTAAAAAAATGTTGGACCGACAAAAACTGGCCATTACATTTGTTCCTGTATGTCTGCTGCATGTATAAATAGTAACCCATTTGCTAAAAGTTGTATAAAGTATTTCAGTTATAGCCTGTACCAGTGCCCAGGACACATCAGAGTATATACCTGTGTAACAATAACTCCCAGAGTGCCCATGAACAAATCCTGTGTTAATCACGTGAAAGTGATTAACACTAGAACCAGCAAGAGGCTCATTTTGACTGCAGACTGAGGTGGAGCAGTGTGGATGGTGAATGAGACTGAAGCTGCAGGTCCTGTGAAGCAGAGGTACTTGTGGACGTGTGATAAACTTTTACAATAGTTCATTTATTCTGTTTCTTGTTTTATTGGAGCCAGCTGTGAGCTTAATTTGAAAACAAGCTCTTCAATCTGTTTCAGTGTGTTTCATACCTTCTTTTTTATATACCTTGTCAAATCTGAGTTATTATCAAACAAATTTGTAAATGTAAATTAAGTATTTAACTATTTAACAGGACAGGGTCAGAATGATCCTCGTCCATGGTGGTTCAATACATTCAGACTTATGATTCTTGAAATTACATTTTATTAGTTTTATTGTTTTTTTGTTACTACTCCTCATTTCACTAATTTAATATTTTCATCAAAGTGTCATCATTAATAAACGGATTAATTCACCTAATACTCAGGCCGATGATTGAAGCTCTCAGGTCTCAGCTAGCATTTTAGACAATCATACAGTATTATTATTATTATTATCATTATTATTATTATTATTATTATTATTATTATTATTATTATTATTGTTGCTGTTGTGAACTTCAAAACTTAATCATGGTCATCTTGTTTTTTTATTCCTGCTTCTCAAACCTAATCCTCATCATCTTGGCCACATGAACGCCTAATCAGCTTGCAGACTTATAAAAACCAATATTAACCATGCATAACCTTTTAAACCCACCTCAGCCTTCGCATGCCACACAAAAGCTTCCTGTAGCTTGGCCCACTCTTTCCAGACGTCTCAGACTATAGACTAGGACTAGATCACATACTGGTCAGCACACAGTAACCAGGGATTCTGTTCTCCTTTATGAGATACACTAAGACAGGATGGAAAGACTGTGTAGGTCCACTCAACCACTGAACCATCAACATGACCCAGTAAACAAATAAAGAGAATCTGAGGTGTGAACAGGTGTAATCCTGTCACATTTATGCATAATTACCCGCTCGATGCTTTGAAAAATAACTTCCTCTGCAGTCACTCAGAAGCAGAAAATGGTTACCTGGTGCTGTTGTTATTAGATACTAGTCACGTATGTAGTAATATATAACAGTACAAATTTTATGAACAGTTAGCTGGAGGATATATTGATCACCCAGCTTTGCTCAGGAGTACTGAGTTCCTCATTGGTTAAATCCCGTCTTTTACACACTTCATTGTTAGCAAAAACCAAACCAAAGCTAATGACTGTCACAGCATAACTTTAAAGACATTTTAATTTCTGTTTTACAAATAAACCAGCCTTTACAAGGATATATCACGTAACATTTTTGGTTTCAATTTGTTTCCAGTCTAAGAGATGATAAATGAGATCTTTGCTTTTTTATGAAATATTGCCACATGTAGCATTTACTGACCACTATTAATGCTACAGCACAAATAACACTGAAACATTTTTCACAGTCTTTCTGTGTTTAATTTTGTGTAGTTTATCAATCACACACATACCAATAGATACATCTGGGGCAATTACAAGTTCAATATCTTGCCCCAAATATACTGAAGATCAGAGGAGCTGGAGATCAAAGCACCAACCTGCCAGTTCGTGAATGAACCACTGCCTGAAATAAGACAACTTATTTAAAAACAAGCCAAGCAGCTCTGGATCTTTAGTCTGACCACTAACCAAATCGGATTTCTCTAATGGCTAGTCCCAAATGTATGGAGCACAATGGAGCCTCCCAGAAGTTAGAACACCCGTTAAACTCACCGTTTCTCCAGTGTTTCAGGGGTTTGTCCGAAGACCCACTTTTACTGTCTCCACCTGCAGTCGTCCCTGTAGGAAATGTCCAGTGATCTGCAGTAGTGAAACCAGACGGTGACACTCCTGAGCTGGGCTGAGTGGGGGTCAAAACAGACCCTTCTGTGTGAACACCCTCCACAGCATTCACCAGCACCTCGTCCACTTTTACTGACCACACTGGTGTTGTGCCCGGGGTGTTAGGAAATCTTGGATAAGTCACGGTCGGAGAGGTAACTGAAGGAGGAATGGTGGTGGTTTCAGGATTTACCCAGAGCAAACTCCACCACTGGCCACTCACAGGAGAGAAGACGAGGAAGAAGAGTGCGAGGGAGAGGTGTGCAGGTTCCATCATCTGCCTGCGTCTCTCTCAGGTGGATGCTCTCTGATCTGTACAAGTGCAGATATTGCACACATGCAAACATATAGGCAAGGAAGATGCTGAGGGTCCAATTATGAGAAGTTACTTTCTGCAGAGAGTAGAAGTAATCCAGGTGATCCAGAGGGACGAAACAAAACAAAATAAAAGGAGTGAAAAAACCAGCTGTTTGTCTCCTGCTGCCTCTCTTGTCTCTTTTCCTCTTCGTTATGACCTCTCTCTCCTGCCCTGTTTCCAACCCCCCTGACATCTCCTCTCTGCACACCCCCACCCTCCTTTTTCTCTGTGTAATTATTGGCTCCCCCTACTTTGGAGGGGGGACTCTACACCACAGCTGACTTGACTTGATTTTTCTCTCCCGTTGCCTCGCAGACAAGAAGATTAGAGCGTTCGTTAACAAGGCCTCAATCCTCCACCTCCTTTCGTGCATCTACTGCCATTTCTGTGATCACACATGTGGTCCAAAAATCATGACGCACACTGACTGTTATAAAGCAGAAACACAGTGGGAGTGGGGCACAACCATGTGGTCTACACGCAAATATCATCCCCATGGCCGCATGTGTGTGACAAATTAAAAAGTACATGTATCAGTAATGAAGTGTTTGACATGCCTTTAATGAAATATAATTACATACTGCGCTGCATGTCTGTGTAAGCGCTCAGGTGTTCAGGTCTCCATCATCAGCATCAGACTGAGGTTAGGATACATCATACTATGGACAAGTGGAGCAACCAGACTGTTTTCAGAGGGACTCAGAAACTTCATTCTTATCATTTGCTTATGAAGACATGCCTTCCTAAAGTAGCATGAAAGTGCACCATGAAGACCGACTGACATGCAGGCTTGTCTAATGTGAACCTCAATTATCTGTCAAGTTCATAATGTTATTAATAATGTTTTTCTCCTTAATTATTGAGACATTTTACAAAACAAAACTATTTAGATAGCTGAAATTGGTTAGTGGATGTAACCGTAACATGCTTTGTCATTAGTTGGGTGGTGTAGAGTCCAGAGCAGTGGCGAAGCCTTTGGACCCCACAGACTCCATAAATATCACCCACAGAAATATTGCATTGTTGTTGCCAGATTTATGTTTGTGCAAACCTACAAAAACACCTCTAATAAAGCTTTGAGTGATGCCTTTTAAGGCTCAGCTTGTTCTACATTCTCACTGACATAAATATATCTATTTATTTAGAGTTGGAGCTGCAGCTGAATCAGTTTCTGTTTTTCACTATTTTGGGATAGCCTACTATTATTATATATTATATAAAAACATTTTTATGATATATCAGCAGCTATACAGGCATAAGAAGAACTTTTTACTTAGTTACTTTACACATCATAATAGTTCCCTGTTCTGTCTTGGAGCATGATCAGTGGTTATCTAAGTCCTCACCATCGCTATCAAGTTTGAAACTATTTTTGTCTGCGCTGCTTTGGGGTGGACCAAACCACTAGCAGCTCATAGAGGGGGGAGAACATCCCAAGAAAGCTTTAATACTGTTTAGGATGCAAGTTGTAGTCCAACAGGCCAAGATTAACTATTTTATTTGGTTAAGAATTCATTTTTTTCAGAATTTCACATTTCACCGCTAATTTAAAGAGAGTCTCTTGCAACTTAGCCCGACCATATCTGGTGCTACGCTGGCCCCGATTTTGTTGATCATCATACTAAATGAAACTACAGTGAATCAGGAGGGAAAACATTGCAGAGGCATTAGAAGGGAGGTTTCTTTTAAGAGCACAGAGGGAAAGCTTTGCTTCAGTGTGTCCTTTGGGACATAGTTTTTCGGTCACTTTCTACATAGAAGACACTGTAACATCGAAATTGAATAAAAAAGTAAGAAAATTATCAAATTTGCTCTATTCATATTATGTGACATTAGATAACATGTGAGAAGACTGCAGTTTAGAGATTGAATGTGTAATTCTTATTCAAAAACAATGAGTTATTCGTGTAATACTAATGTTTTTGATTGTAGTTATATCTCATTCTTAGTTTTTGACTTGTGCTCTCGTGTATGTGTCTAGAACTAGAAAAGCTCAAATTTCCATCACCATTGCCAGAGAATGGTGCTGTTGACCAGTCATAACATTCCTTAAAAGCTTGTTAGGTAAAAGCAGGAAAATGGCTTTACTTTTAATAGCAAGCGCTCATTAGCTTCCTGACGCAAAATTATCATGATTGTTTCTTAATTGCACGATAAAAGGTTTGGACTTCACTCTGCTGCCGCTCACTGATCACAGAGCGAGGACAGGGGCCCCACGTTGCTGATGACAA
The DNA here is from genome assembly GCF_051167445.1 of Perissodus microlepis. NCBI lineage: Eukaryota > Metazoa > Chordata > Actinopteri > Cichliformes > Cichlidae > Perissodus > Perissodus microlepis. The sequence goes on along the minus strand of NC_140478.1, from coordinate 3,311,814 downwards.
AGGCATGACTGTTCTCTTGTGTTGTGTCTCTGTAAATGTTTGGTGAGGTCCAGGACAAAGGCTGGATTGGTGGTAATGACTGGATTGTGATGTTTGTTTAGGTTTGAATTTACATGTACTGTTTGCTGTTTTTTTTTTTTTTTTTAGAATGGAAGTGATTATTTATTTGAACTAAAAAATCATTTGATTCTGTATATTTCAGTCACATTTTTATTGAGGATAAAGAAGCCATTTGCCAACCAGTTACAGACGTTTTGCTGTAGTAACAAATGTAACTAAAAAAAAACTCAAGTCTCGGCCATGTGTTGTGTGATTTACTTACAGAGTTGAACAAGAACCTAATTCTGTTATTCAGTGTTTTATCCAAGTATCAGTGGCTATCAACAAGTAGCTTTTACTGTAGCTACATCAATCACAGACTTTGTTATGTAGTTGAACTAATTAAAATGAAAAATGGCAACCAGAAACTGTCAATCAAATCGATTTTTTCTTAGCTATTCTCCTACTGGTTGGATGTCTGGCTGGTCACAGCAAAAAGACCACCCAAGGGGAAAAAAGAAACGCCCAAGAATTACAGTATTGTTCAATGCATTGTGTAGTAAAGAGCAGAATACTTCATTTGAACTCATAGTTGAAAGTACTGCTTTTATTAATATTATCCACTTTCTTCTGTTTCCTTGTTTTCCACTTATATGTTAACTTAAACTCATGTCTATGCTAAGTCTGCTAAGCCTGTTAGCAGAATCCAACCAACTACCTAACCCAGTGATTTCATGTTCTGCAATTCAACTTTATTTACACAGCGCCAAATCACAACAACAGTATTTGTATTGTAAGGTAGACCCTACAATAATACATACAGAGAAAAACCCAATAATCATATGATCCCTATCAGCAAGCACTTTGATGACAGTGGGAAGGAAAAACTCCCTTTTAACAGGAAGAAACCTCCAGCAGAACCAGGCTCAGGGAGGGGGCGGGGCCATCTGCTGTGATTGTTTGGAGTGAGAGAAGGAAGACAGGATAAAGACATGCTGTGGAAGAGCCAGAGATTAATAACAAGTGTGATTCAGTGCAGAGAGGTCTATGAACACATAGTGAGTGAGAAAGGTGACTAAAGAAGAAATACTCAATGCAACATGGGAACCCCCAGCAGCCTACACCTATTGCAGCATAACTAAGGGAGGATTCGGGGTCACCTGATCCAGCTCTATGTTATTTATGTTACTCATTAAGATAAGATGGGGCCTGAATAGTGTGTAATGGCACAAGGTGTTGCTGAACGTGCTCTAAAAACTTGAACTTTAAACACTTATTTCCTTAATCCAGTTTCACAGAGAGTGTTAAATCTGACAGTTTTCTGAGTAGGGCTCCATCATGTGAATGAGACTTTTATGGACATGTATGTAATAAACAATGTAATAACAATGCCTAAACTAGCCTGAAATTAACTAGCACCTGAACTCTTGGTTTGTAGATTTGAATAAGGGTTTCTAGCTTGTAAAATAGGATTTGTACAAATCTGCAAATTTATCAGAAATTGTTATAAATTAGACTATTATCTCTTAGTGGTTGTAATAAGAACGTAAGTGTTGCAACTGCATCAGAAATACAAGTCAATGAGCTGATGCCAAATGGAGCCTTTTGGCCACATTCAAATAGTAAATGAAAAAAAGTGATTATTTGCAAACATGACCCCAGTCAGGCTTTATGGTGTCAAAAAGTAACAGAAAGAAAGTTGAGCTCTTATGTGCGAAGGCGAACGTGGTGAACTGCTCCACATTCTTATGAGTATTTACAGACCCTTTTTTTCTATACATGCTGACCCCATTTAGGGCCCCTGGATTCCAGGAGGAGTAACCCCTTCACCCTTCACCTCTCTCTCACTTCCTGCTCTACCTAGCAACTGCTACAACAATAAATGCTAATTGGTTTACTGTCACAGCCAATCCCATGGATGAAACTAGGAATTTATTTACAAAAAAATAACATTTAAGTGTCTCCTGGAAAGACAAAGGAAAATCACAGAGGCGTGTGTCTGTGTGGATATTTTGATATAACAGTTTTAGTTATAGAATTTCTTTAGATGACGTAAGATGCCAATTTTAAACTAAAATGTGTCCTGCTTTTGATTAATAATCAGAAAACAGTGATATAGATCTATGTACATAAATGTGTTAAGATAACCAAGCTGTACAAGTATAACTATGACATATGGGCACATGGTGTGATTTCTAATATCAGCATATTCAGAATCAATAAAATCAATGAAACACTATATTGACCACACATTAAGACACTGCAGTTAAAATCATACTGTGCTTCGTTCACACATGCTAGCACTCTGCCACCACCTTGTGGTCAAAAAAATTGGCTAGAGTTTAGAGAAGACCAGGATATTTAACTGGCTTAGATGTCACAACACAATCCATCAAAACTACTGCAAGATAAAAATAAAATCCAAAAATATAAATAATACTTGATATAGTGCTATTTTGTGCCATTTAGTTACATTTTATTTATACAGCACCAAATTGACACAGCAGTGGCCTTAAGGCACGTTTTTTGTAAGGTGAATGTTCTATCAGAGACAACACCAACAAGCAGGAGATCTCCTATGAGCAGCAGTTGGCGACACATTACGTATTGGTATGAGGTTAATGTGTTGTGATCTGTTACAGCAACATTAACCATTGACTGAACTTTTGCCACATTGTGTACTAATGCAACGCCGTCCAAATGACACAATCACAGCATGAATAGTGATCAAGAAGCACTTGAGCTGAGCTAATGGGAGCTGTGATAGAGCGCACAAAACACTTAGCAAGTTGTGGTCTTTCTTTTATCTACTACTAAAATGTAGTAGATAAAACATTGGAATTTGGTGTCAGTTTTGCTCTTTGTGTGTGTGTTCATAAGCCCGAAGTGTGTGTCTGCATGCGCTCTTGGTTTTGTGTGCTTGAATGTACAAGTACTTTGCCAATTAGAGCGAAAGAGGTTTTGGTTCTCAGGGTTAGAACAACAAAAGAACTCATTTACGAGGCACTGCAGACTGTAACCTTTTTTTAAAGGAAAATTACACGTCATTTTTGAAACTGTTCATGCAACATTCTTGGACACTTATCTCGAGGCATTTTACACGCACAAAATTATGCAACTCACAAGGAATTTATTTGTTTTTTTGTTCTTTTAAATTTGTGTGTTTGTGTTGCTGTATATTTTACCCCAGTAAGTTTGACTGACGCCTCCTCTTAACCAACCCTAAAGACTGTAGCTGGGTGGGTGGGCTGCACAGCTGTCAACAGAGAGGACCTGTTTTCAGGTATAGGTATACCTCACACACACACTTTCAGACTCCCGAACATGTGCAGACGCTGCACCAACCAGCCAAGCAGTAAATGAAGCCTGTGTTGAGAAGCTGTTTTCCCATCCCGCCCTCACTCCTCTTCCACTTTTCCTGTGTATGTATTTTCATTTTATATTTCTAGGCCTTTCTATTTGAAAGAGTGTCCAAGAAAGGCTGCTCACACACTAAAAACTAACACTGTCATCAGCTTATGAGTGGCCAAGAAAACCACAGACAAGAATCAGTGACAACACTAAAAGTCAGCTCCATGGCTAAAAGTAAAACTTAGCAAGAATAATTTGGTTGCTATGCTCCTTTAGGACATTTGAGCGTCATATGTGATGGCAACTAAAAAAAATAAAGGGAAGTGGAGCGAAAAATTCAGAAGGGAATAAAATAACTTAAAGTTGAAATATGTATATGTATGTTGACCAACTGGTTTACAGTGTAATGGAGACAACATGGGTGTTACATAACAGCGGGACAGCAACGTTTCTGGATGTGCGCCTGCACAAAGTAAAGGTGACTGTATGATCAGAAAGACAGACAGCAGCGTCTGTCCTTCTGATTGGATCTCCTTTGTGCCCAGGATGACAGTTGGGACACAAAGAATTCCTGGAATGTGAGAGGTGATGGGAGATGTGCACACACACATCCACACACAGAGAAACGGTCACACTTTTTGTGGGCTCTTTGATCTGCTGGCTCAGCCTACTGCCACAGTGAAGACAAAAGGGGGACCACCTGCAGAGGGAAGGGGCATTGTGGCCTGGGAATGAGTTAAAATCTATCAGTCTCTATTAGATGTCTTCTGTGTAAGTTCAAACAACAAGTTACCAGAACGCCTCAGGCTGGGGTGAGGGTGCCCGAGAAATCAGTCGTTTCAGACAAACGAAGAAGTGCTTTACAAAATCCTACAGTCCGAGGTAAAAAAACAAACAAACACCCCAAACAAGTAAGGTAATGATACAATGCTTACCCACAAAATGATGACAAGTACAGAAAGGTTTCTTCTATACAGTGATAAAATCAAGTAACCCTGCCTGATCTACTTCAGCAAGTTGTTCCAGAGCCATGGTCCCTAAACAACTCTGCTAGAGATTTTGAGGAGTGTTCAGGTGTGTAAGGGATACATTTGAAAATTTGAAAATTAAATTAACACCTACAGTCTAGGGACATTAATTGCCATTATGTGGATCCTCTTACAAGATTTAAAATGGGACCAAGTCACAGTCCCCTCAAGGAGCTTTATAATGTAAGGACCCTATAATAATTATTAATAGCTATGAAAAGTTGTCAGATATTAACACTTAGATTCAAATTAGCTTAATTAAATGTAAGTAACAGCTCATGAGTTATTTAAGAAGTAGAACTGGAAATCATGTGCACAAAAATAGAAGAATGCAGAAATTATAAATAGAGAATAGCAAAGGGCCAGGGACTGAGCCTTGGGGCATCTCATTAGAAAAGTTACTATTTTAATGTATAGTATGAATATTAAAATCTTCTTTTTCTTGGCATGGAAAAAGAGGGGGAGAGGGAGCAGAGGAGGGACAAAAGAATAGAAGCAGACACAGAAAGAGGTTTAAAAAACAAGATAAAAATAAAAGACAAGAAAACTATGAGTCAGAGAGGTTTGCAGAAGGAGAGTCGAGCCTCAGGGCAGGATTAACCCAAACAAATGACCTGCTCACACAGACACAAAGACTGAGTGAAGACAACCAACAGTCCAAACGTTGGGTTTCAGCAATACTGATTCTTATGTTTGAGGGCACACATACACCACACATATCTGAATGTCTCATTTTGAGTCCCAGATCTCACTCAGAACCAAACTCAAATCACTTAAATCGCTTTCAAATTTGTGTCCCCTTTATGAAGGCATTCTGCATCGCACAATGGAGAAGTCATAGGGCTACACAATACAGTCTCAGGAACAGTTAACTAGACAAATCAAGAACGTGCTCCACGGTAAATTTGTTTATTTGTATTATTATTTTAGGTTTCCCCATGTCTCAGTGATCTAAATCTTACACAGTATACAAACTGGGTGCTTTAACAAGATCACTCAAAGGTCAAAAGTGTCATAGCAAAACATTTTTGTGGATTTTGTTAGAAGGGTTAATAAACATCTCAGTTCCCAAAAATCTGAATTTTCTGGCTATTTTCTGATGTGTTGGGTCTTACAGTGCTACAGATGAACTTCTCACCTTGAACACACTCGTACCCTGATATTGGACGCACACACACACACACACACAAAAACACAAAGACACAAGTTCAGTCAATGGCACACTGTAAAGCCTACAGAATATTTCAGATAGAGGACTGCATTGTTGTTAGGAGGTCAGAGGTGAACATCTGCAGAAGGACAGTTTCCATTACATCAAGTGTTCATAACTATCACCCAATCAGCCTAAAGTCCCTTTTTCCTCCTCTCACCCTTACTTCACCTCTAGAAACACGCAATCACGCAGACACACACAGAAAGAGAGTGAGACACACACAGGGAGAGTGATGTTTTTGCCTCAGTGCATGAATGTATACTGAGGTAGACTGTAGTCTACCTGTCTGCATATAACACACATGCAGATGGGCAGACATAAGCTGACGACAACAGCGAAATCTATTTTCCAAAGTTTATTTTCTAAAACTGCTGTAAATCCTGCTGAGCTGTTTACATCAGCCTATGTCCTGCTTATGCATTAGTAGGGCACAGGGAACTGAATGTGAGATATTCGGCGTGTGTGTGTCTGTGATCGGATGTTTGCTCAGCTGCAAGTGTTGTTCTCAGAGCCTCTTGTCTTGCTCCAACGCGAATGCTAATGAAACACAAGGAAGGCAGTGTAAGGAGGTGATTCTTTAGCACATATGATCCTGTAAATACTGTCACATTATCACAGTTACAGTATAGAAGGTGTGTATCCCACTGGGCAGCAGTCCAGGACTATAAGACAATTTGGATCCTTCACGCCAATGATGTCATTCCTGTTTGTGTTTTGAAGGCCTCGCCATTGTGCATTGTGACAGATTTTTGCTGTGAACTGTCTGGAATGAAAGGCAACCTTTAGAGAAATGCGACAGGAAAATATTATCTCATGTTTGCTCCACATGTCCCTCTGGCAAAGGACCATCTATTGGCATCCACCCACTGTGCACCACAGAAATCACTATTGTTCAGAATTCCAGTAAAATGCTAGAAAGTGTCAATTTAATTATGCTTTTTCTGTGCTAACAGATAAGTGTGACTTCAGGAGAAATTCCTTCTTCAAATAGTTTAACAAGTAGTTAAAGTTTGATAGTATTCATTTACACCTGGCGCAGGCTTTGTCTTTAAAGCTGGAATAAAATGTGGATTTTTCCTAATGAATGATCTGAAGAATCAAAAAGGTTTGGCCATCTCTGCAGTTCTTTTACAACTGACAGACCTAACATCGAAGAATCTCAGGACCCTGCCATCACCCCACCACTTTCCCCACTTGAGTAGCCTCATGGTTACTTGAAGGCTGACCAAAAGTCTAGTTGCATGGCCTCACCAAACTCCTCCCACACCAAAGTTATTGCCAGAGCTGGTTGGACTGCTGGTACCTGTCAGCTTCAGAGTCCCATAGACTAACCAAGGCTGATGGGACTCTTTCTTTAGCATGACTGCTCTCTTCACCACCAAATGATATATGTTTTGGGCAGGCCTGTCCAGTATCCCTTCCTTGCCACCTGATCCAACTCACCACCAAGTGGTGACCAGTTGACAGCTCAGCAGCTAAGTCATCCAGTGACTGATGGGAAAAAAGTGATCACCAACCAACCAACTCTGGTATAAAAGACACCCTGGGTCACGGGTGTCTTTTATACCAGAGTTGGCAAAAGTACAGACATTCTGTACTTAAGTAGAAGTACAAATACAACTGTTAAAAAATACTCCAGTAAAAGTACTGATTCAACTTCTTTACTCAAGTAAAAATGAAAAAGTTCAGCCTCTGAAATGTACCCAAATAGGAAAGTAAAAAGTAGCTCTTTGGAGGACGTTTCCATTTTTGTGCAGTGCTAACTGAACCTTGTGCTGTCTTAGCATAATGATAAAATAATATCAGTAGATGGGAATACAATCTAATTATACTCAAATTGAATCTGAAGAAAAAGAAGGATGATAAAGGATTTGGTCTATTTTCTGTTGCCTACATTGTAGAGGGCGGCTTTGTTTTTAAATAGTAAAATGTGTACAGTCAGAGGTTAAAGTGGATTTATCAGGTGGGAAACCCTACAGTTGTTTGTGTTTCATGCAGATGTGTCATGATTTCCATCCTCTACACTGAAAGCACACTATTTCTAGTGTCTTTTTTCTACAAGGTATAAAGTTGGTATGAAGGTGGAATTCAGTCAATGGATGTCAGCATCATCAGCTAAAGATTCACATGAATCTGTGCCACAGCTGATGTAACCGAAATCTGACCATGAAACCACAGCCACTGTGCAGCAGTCACACACTGTTCTTTACTCCATCACAGTACAAACGTAGCTGTTTATCCTGCAGAGGATTGTCATGCAACCTTTAAATAACACAGTGAGTTTACCTCAGTTTGTTTTGCATGTTTCACAATATGAAAAATATCCAATCAGACCCAGTATCTGATTTAAAAACATGAGGACTTACACTTTAAATTTCCAGCTAATCAAACACCACTGAGCAGTTCTTACCTTTAAATCTAACCTGTCTTCTTCCTTTCCTGTCTTTCTTATCTTTCTCCATCTCTGAGTGAAGTTAGCTCTCTTTCCTTTCTCTCCCTGTGAAATACAGCAGCTGGCCCTTTAGCTAGCGACACACTGTGAGACAAACTGCACACAAACAGTTTGTGTTTGAGCTGATAGAAACGCTGCATTTGAAATTACCTGACACTCAAAAAGATACCAGAAACTATCGATCTTTAAAGGCTCAGTGACACTAAGGTTAAAATAGGATGGCAGTCACCTTGTGATTAGGTTGCACAGTGATTTCATGAATTTTTAGACACTCAGAGACCAATTGCAAGTAATTGTGGTGACAAACTGGTTGTGATAAACATTGTTTGAATTTGCAAATCCCTAAACCTCTGGGTGACCACTTTTGATTTGTTTTCACGTGGATTTCCACAGCAGACAGATCCACATGTTTGGCAGAGATTTTATCCTACATACACCTCCTGACACAGGGCTTGTGACCCCCTGCAGCTGGGTTTGTAGTTATTGGGCTAATAGTTAAAAGGCTAACAAGTGGTCCAGCCAGATTAACGTTTCTGATAACTGTTCAATACGTCAGTGTTGTTGAATCAGGAACTTTAATGACCTCCTTCTAAAGTGGTGTTCAGTGTTTTGAACATCAGCCACTTCATCTGACTGTAGGGAGAGGCTGTCTGCCTCCAGGTCAGCAGTGGTGCCGTGTGAAATTTTGTCGGCTAGAGGAGGTAAAGATGGCATTTTTTTTATTGATACTAATTCTATATTTTTCACCAACCTATTTATGTGTCTGTACAGAGCAACAGACTTGCAGTTTCCACCAATTTATCATAGTTAAACACCAGATTATGACAAACATTTTGCACGTTCTAATAGCCAACTTGACTTCATTCAATCACTGCAAAAACTGAAAGTTCATTGCACACAATCTTTGTAATTCTGTTTTTCATAGTGTGACTATAGCATGAGGCATATCTTATATTTGTTCTCAAAGCAGCATATCAATCAAATCAAATCATTAATAATAAGAGCGGCATATCAATTGAAGAGAGTGTTGTGTTGTGTGTTGAGATGCTTTGGTGTCTCCTGACTTGTTGAAGGTCTCTGAAACCTGTGCTTCGTGGCCTATGCACCTATCAGAAAGGAGACATTCAGGTAGCTGCAGCTAGGTGAGGTAAAATAGAGGAGAAGCTGATGTTGCAGCAAAAGGTTGCTGCAAGTGTGAAAGCCTGCTCTTCCATCTGCTTGTTGTTGTTTTTGTGCTTTTAGATTTAATGTGAATTATCTCAGTTAAATTCATCATAGTCCTCCAACAGAAGCTCTTGTTTGTCTTGTTTGTTTTTCTGTGCTTCTCTTCATATTCTCTACACCCCCACCCCATAGGATAGTTGTTGGAGATAGCTCCTCCTCCCTAAGCATGCCTGTGCCTGTTAAAATGGAGTTTTCCCGGTTGCCAAGTGCTTGCTCATAGGTAATCGTCTGACTGTTGGATGTTTCCTCTCTGATACAGCTGCTATGTAAATGTTTGACTATTATCATCTCAGAGGGCTGAATTCGGCTTTGCTGTTCTAATTCACGTGTGGCTTTAATAAACTGGATCAGTGTAAGTAAGATTAGCCAGTTCTAGATGTTGGCCTTCTAAGTGCCACAAATCGAGGGGCAGCTGGTCATTCTCTGGCAGATGACCAGCCAAGTTTCACAAAATCATTTGAGTCTCTCATTCATCAAAAGCGCGGAAAGCCAAAATAGGTACTGAAGAACCGAGTGCACATTCACTGTTCCTCAGGGAACGATAAGGGCTAAGGGAAAGAGAAATGTCTGAGCTGATGTAAAACAGTCGACAGTGAACCGTACCGCAGAATGTCACAACACAGAACTTGGAAGATCTTGGTGTGCTCTAGGACAAAAGCTTGTTGTGAGGAAATTAAATTGCTACATGTATATTGTGTATGAGCTCTCTCCTGGATTGAAAATTTGGGATTTGCAGTGCCATAACTTCCCTTTAAGCTTGGAGTACAGCATCATGAAAATCAAGTTTGCATTGCTTGGGATTTAGAGTTTTAACAAACTGAGTGTGTGTTTATGTAACACTCTATCTGCAAACAGGAAAAAATGGGCATAATTTCTGTGCCCACAGAGTCAGACCCAAAACGCAAAATCATTCCCAAGCATAAACACAGACGCAGAAGAACTGTGTACTGTCAACATTTTCCTTAAACTTGGACATTTCATGGCCTGTTTAGCAGAGGTAAATGAGTGAGTGCAACAGTTTGTCATGTAAAGTCAGACAGACAGGAACATGAAAGAAATTTGGGACGATTCAGACACTTATATCTGCAAATCTGTACGAAGCAGTGTTGTGGACAGACTTGTCCATAAAACCCTCAAAAATGTATTTTGAGATCAATCTGTAGCACAAATTTTAAGGGTGGGGCTTTAACAAAGGGAACGCCATTGTTCAATTCAATTCAATTCAATTTTATTTATATAGCGCCAAATCACAACAAAAGTCGCCTCAAGGCGCTTCATAGATACAGAGAAAAACCCAACAATCATATGACCCCCTATGAGCAAGCACTTTGGCGACAGTGGGAAGGAAAAACTCCCTTTTAACAGGAAGAAACCTCCGGCAGAACCAGGCTCAGGGAGGGGCGGGGCCATCTGCTGCGACCGGTTGGGGTGAGAGAAGGAAGACAGGATAAAAGACATGCTGTGGAAGAGAGACAGAGGTTAATAACAGATATGATTCAATGCAGAGAGGTCTATTAACACATAGTGAGTGAGAAAGGTGACTGGAAAGGAAAAACTCAATGCATCATGGGAATCCCCCGGCAGCCTACGTCTATTGCAGCATAACTAAGGGAGGATTCAGGGTCACCTGGTCCAGCCCTAACTATATGCTTTAGCAAAAAGGAAAGTTTTAAGCCTAATCTTGAAAGTAGAGATAGTGTCTGTCTCCTGAATCCAAACTGGAAGCTGGTTCCACAGAAGAGGGGCCTGAAAACTGAAGGCTCTGCCTCCCATTCTACTTTTAAATACTCTAGGAACAACAAGTAGGCCTGCAGAGCGAGAGCGAAGTGCTCTAATAGGGTGATATGGTACTACAAGGTCATTAAGATAAGATGGGGCCTGATTATTTAAGACCTTGTATGTGAGGAGCAGGATTTTGAATTCAATTCTGGACTTAACAGGAAGCCAATGAAGGGAAGCCAAAACAGGAGAAATATGCTCTCTCCTTCTAGTCCCTGTCAGGACTCTTGCTGCAGCATTTTGGATTAGCTGAAGGCTTTTCAGTGAGTTTTTTGGACATCCTGATAATAATGAATTACAGTCGTCCAGCCTGGAAGTAATAAATGCATGAACTAGTTTTTCAGCGTCACTCTGAGACAGGATATTTCTAATTTTAGAGATGTTGCGCAAATGGAAGAAAGCAGTCTTACATATTTGTTTAATATGTGCATTGAAGGACATGTCCTGGTCAAAAATGACTCCAAGGTTCCTCACAGCGTTACTGGAGGCCAAGGTAATGCCATCCAGAGTATGAATCTGGTTAGATACCATATTTCTAAGATTTTCAGGGCCGAGTACAATAACCTCAGTTTGATCTGAATTAAGAAGCAGAAAGTTAGCAGCCATCCAGGTCTTTATGTCTTTAAGACATTCCTGCAGTTTAACTAATTGGTGTGTGTTATCTGGCTTCATGGACAGATAGAGCTGGGTGTCATCTGCATAGCAGTGAAAATGTATGCTATGTCTTCTAATGATGCTGCCTAAGGGAAGCATGTATAATGTAAACAGAATTGGTCCTAGCACTGAACCCTGTGGAACTCCATAATTAACCTCAGTGTGTGAAGAGGACTCTCCATTTACATGCACAAATTGGAGTCTATTAGATAGATATGATACAAACCACTGCAGTGCAGTACCTGTAATACCTACAGCATGTTCTAATCGCTCTAATAGGATATTATGGTCAACAGTATCGAACGCTGCACTGAGGTCTAGCAGGACAAGCACAGAGATGAGTCCACTGTCAGAGGCCATAAGAAGATCATTTGTAACCTTCACTAAAGCTGTTTCTGTGCTGTGATGAGCTCTGAAACCTGACTGAAACTCTTCAAATAAACCATTCCTCTGCAGATGATCTGTTAGCTGTTTGACAACTACTCTTTCAAGGATGTTTGATATGAAAGGAAGGTTGGAGATTGGCCTATAATTAGCTAAGACTGCTGGGTCTAGAGATGGCTTTTTGAGTAAAGGTTTAACCACAGCCAGCTTGAAGGCCTGTGGTACATAGCCGACCATTAGAGATAGGTTGATCATATTTAAGATCGAAGAATTAATCAATGGCAGGACTTCTTTGAGCAGTTTTGTAGGAATGGGGTCTAAAAGACACGTTGATGGTTTGGAGGAAGTAATTATTGAAGTTAACTCAGAAAGATCAATTGGAGAAAAAGAGTCTAACTTAACATCAATGGTACTAAGAGTAGCTGTAGATAATATTACATCTGTGGGATGATTACTGGTAATTTTTTCTCTAATGATAAAAATTTTATTTGTGAAGAAGTTCATGAAGTCATTACTAGTTAACGTTAAAGGGATGGTTGGCTCAACAGAGCTCTGACTGTTTGTCAGCCTGGCTACAGAGCTGAAGAGAAACCTGGGGTTGTTCTTATTTTCTTCAATCAGTGATGAATAGTAAGATGTTCTGGCTTTGCGGAGGGCTTTCTTATAAAGCAGCAAACTATTTCTCCAGGCTAAATGATGATCCTCTAAATTTGTGTTCAATTCAATTCAACTTTATTTATATAGCAGCAAATCACAACAATAGTTGCCTCAGGGAGCTTTATGTTGTAAGGTAAAGACGCTACAATAATTGTGTTCTAATTGTGACAGAAGGATCTGCGTCAAGGCCAGTCATCATCAATATTACCCGGTAAGGCTGCAGGCGAGGACTAGTCACATCAGACATTTAACAGTGTTTAACTTCTCCCTGTCTCCCTAGTACGAGGTCAGTTGAATGTCTGATGGTACTTGTGAAAACAGACCAGGTAATTACCCAGAGAATTCAAACAAATTGGATATAGAACACAGATATTAAAAATGAACACTTGCAATAAGTTTCTTTTCCAGGGGAAACTTCAGAAAGACAAGCTGGTCTTGGGATGCAGAGTATTTTAGCCCGATTGCTATACTGCATTCAGTTTAAATTAAGATGTATTTAAGGTTAGGAAAATGTGAGTGGAGCTAACAATGAGAAGAAATATCTTCAAACAAACTGGGCTCCTCTCATAGGCAGTTGCTGTCTGATGTGATCTCAGTAGCTTTAAACTCATTTTCATAGCTCTGTGGCTTCCAACAGTGTGCAGATGATTGTGAACTGAGGAGCCACAATTCGTCCATAAGATAAACAGCTGGTGTAACAGCAGTCTGGTAAGGAAGGAGCGGCTAGCAGGTCCAGCGGGCATGTGGTGTGGAGGTTAGCCGGATAACTCGAAGCCAGTCAGTTAAATTAAACAACAGACCTTTATTCATTATCAGCAACATAAGACCATACAAGCCAGGTCTCCACGGCTCTACTCTGTTCGTACATACATGTGCGGGGTTCGGTAGTTGCCGGCGCCAGGCCGTTACAACAGTAAGGTGTTTCCTCGGAGAATGGAACACGAGCAGCATGGAATGGCTGCCGCTAACAACACCACACCCACTAGGAGACTCCCACAACTACTGCAATAGTAGGGCAACCCCCCCTAGTGGTGCTATAACCCAAAAGGGTTGTTACACTGGTCACCACTGACCTCAGGTATACAGTTCAATTCAGTTTTGTTTATATAGTGCCAAATCATGACAGCAGTCGCCTCAAGGAGTTTTATATTGTAAGGTAAAGATCCTACAATAACACAGAGAAAACCCCAACAGTCAAAGGATATATACAGATAGTCCGGCTCACTCACACATGCAGGCAAGCTGACCCACAATACACACCACAGTACAAAGAGATACTGTTATCTTTTAACCCATATGACAATAAAACCTTTACTATCATCCAGAATACAGTATTTTTCTTTTTTTATTTCTTTTCTATCCAGAGAGAGCCAATTATCCTCTAAGACCTGAATGTATGCCAAAACATGAGAAGCTCACAATGGGGCTGGGCTACAGCTACAGGCACAGTGGCAGTTAAAGCTATGTCATTGCTGCAGTCATAGTCACACCTACAGCCTGTCTCTGCACATGTTTTTAACTGCAGAAAACTTGGACTTGTCATAGAAGGGGTAGCACATTCATGATGGCTGCATTCCATCTGGCTGAGGCTATGCTGTTTTGATTGCTTGGGCTTACAGAGACACATGATAGAGTTGAAGCATCATTTATTCCACTGGTACTTTCCCTCCTGCAGTTAGTGAAAATGTATGCTGGGGGGAAAAAGCCATAATTCCTTGAAGCAGTCTGCAGCTAGGATATCTATCTAGCTATATCTAGCAGGCGGAGCTGAGACCATGTCATTGGGTTATTTTCCCACTAAAGGAGTCCAAGTGGGTGTATACATCTAAAATCATGGGCTTGCTAGTGTATAAAAGGAAAATAGAGGTTTGTGGTATGTCTCTCAAGCTGTCAAACTGAAACACCACACTTCACACCACCCTGAATCCTCCCTTAGTTATGCTGCAATAGGTGTAGGCTGCTGGGGGAGTCCTTTGATTCACATTGAGTATTTCCTCTTCAGTCACCTTTCTCACTCACTATGTGTTAATAGACCTCTCTGCACTTAATCATCTTGCTATTAATCTCTGGCTCTTCCACAGCATGTCTTTATCCTGTTTCCCTTCTATCACTCCAAACATCACAGCAGATGGCCCCGCCCCTCCCTGAGCCCGGTTCTGCTGGAGGTTTCTTCCTGTTAAAAGGGAGTTTTTCCTTCCCACTGTCATCAAAGTGCTTGCTGATAGGGGGTCATATGATTATTGGGGTTTTCTCTGTATGTATTATTGTAGGGTCTACCTTACAACCTTACCTTGAGGCAAGAGTTGTTGTGATTTGGCGCTGTATAAATAAAGTTGAATTGAATTGAATTCACTAAAGCAGCAAGAGTGAGAAGATGCAACACCTGCATATACTCATTTTTGACTACTTTTCTGACAGTAACATAAATGGAGTAAAGCCTGACATTTGAGGCACAGTGCCATACACACTAACACACATTTTCCTTACATATACAAAAAACAAACTACGCTGATGTCCACCTGAACTCTCAAGGAGGTTTTAAATGTGGCATATTTGTGGGAAGTGGCTCAGTTAAGAGTTTCATAAGTTTCAGAAGTTAAACTTAAAACGTTCTCCTTCTCTGAAATCATCTGGAAATATTGTGTTCAAAATGACAACGTGTATCAAAAGTTGGAGAAGCAGGACATTTCTTCATTTGGTTTCTGTGTCAGGTTCTTGTGTGTATGTGCTCTGTACATGCACCAGTTTCATGAGAGTTACGTATCTTTATGTCTCTAAAACACTGGTTTAACATTTAGCTGTGAGGCTATGCAGAGACATTTGCAAGAGTGATAAACAATGCAAAACAATTCAAATGAAGCTCAGCAGGTTCCCCCCCCCCCCCCCCCCATGGTATCATGTGTATCCCTATCTTTATAATATACTATATTATGTTATAGTGATTGATGCTCATATTCAACATGACCAAAGATTCGTACAACAAGATTAGTCTGTGAAGGTTCTCAGTGATCCAGGTCATCGTAGTCTAAAGAGCTTGGACAGAAAAGCATCTGGACTTCTTTGAGTTCTTTGAGTTTAAAGAACAAGTACAAGTTTCACTTAATGTGCTAAAAGCTCTAAACGCCCAGTTGCAAAGCTTTTTCTACTTTTTCATCAGTGTGAAAAGCTGATAAGGTAAAACCCTACAATAATACAGAGAAAACCCGACTTGGTGACAGTGGGAAGGAAAAACTCCCCTTTAAGAGGAAGAAACCTCTGACAGAACCAGGTTCTGGAGGAAGATGGGAGAAAAAGTCACAGCCAATCAAAATAAAGCTTAAAACAATTGTGATTAATTGTGCAAATACAGAAGCTTAACTCACATAAATTAGTGAAGTTTCAGACTTTTTTTCAGTTGGAAAAATGCTGTCTTTATATGCTTGATGCCCCAAAGCACAGATAGAGTGGAAGAGACACACAATGATAGTGATTCATGGCCAGCTTTTTCAAAAGAAACCATGGAAACAGTGTACTCAAACAGCAACAACAAACAGCTGCTCTTCAATGTTATGTTTGTTTTTTTAAAAGCCATTACTTCAAGCTGTAAATCTGAATATTTATCTTCAAAAAAATCAAACCAATAAATGCTTCTGATATTCCTTTCATTTCCTCGGCAGCAGCACAAATCCCCCTTCTTTCCTCATTTTGAACCCAGGCACACGCAGTTTTTCTGAAAATGCTAAAGGGTCCCAAAGTCAGAGCACTACATCACCTCTTTGAGCATCACATCATGGAAAATATGAAAGAAAGGCTATTTTGACTGGAAATTGAAAGGACCCTCAAAGAAACACCCATTATGCTGAGACTTTTTTCCCCCATTAAAAATAGAGCTGACCGTTACACTCATAAACCAATGGCACCTTTTACAGTTGGCCCATTGTGCCCAACTGTGTTCAAATCAAAGTCACTCTGGCTGAATGAGCACATTCCAGGCAGGACGTGGGACTGCAGCGAGGGCTCTCAGTGCTGTAATATACTGAAGACATTTAGGTAAAGGGTCTTTGATACACCTCTATAACATGCTTGCTTTCCAGGTTTTAGTCATAAAACACCAAAGGGAGCTTGGAGGGAGTTTTACTCCAGTAAGATCAGAGACTGAATAAGGTCAGGAGTAAAAGTGATGTGAAGTCTTGGGTAAAACTGGTAAAAAGAAAGGCGGGCAACTGTCAAGTGCTAGTAAATGGGGAAAATTATGTTGTGGGCAGCAGAGAGAATTGACTTGACATGTGGCTATAACTAAGATTTTTACACTAACAAGACTGACATTGTCAGCAGCACAATAATATGACTTGGTTTTACTGTACAGAGGAAACACGTCAGAAACAAGACTCCTACTGGGCTCACCTCACATTCATTTATATTGGCTAAACATTGAATCCTTTCAGGGCAATTCAACCAACAGTAAATGGAAAGTGAAGGTTCCTGGAGCTGGGGCATTTTTTTCGGTGGGAGAGTGGGGGTCTGAAGTATGGAAAACAGTTTTCAGCTGAAATTGCAGTGTAGTTTACAAATGTGTAAATCATGAATGATGATGGAGTCCACTCTGACCACTAAATTTAAGTCCAGTGTTGTGATTTCAGCCCTTAAAAGCATACCTCAAAGAAGTTATCTGATTTCAAGTTTCTAAACTCAGGAGAGTGTTTTTTTTTCCACTGGCTCGTTTGGACAGAGCATTCATATATTCTAGACATGCATCCAGTGGACATTAAACTGATTTTAAACTGCCAGGTCAACAGCAGTGACCAATGGGACATTTGTGAAGAGTTGGTAAGTGTGAGAAGAATTCACAGTGAGGAAGTGGGCTTCGTTTGTCTTTGCGTCCACCAAGGACTGCTACATAACATGCTCACGTTGTAAGAATGTATCTGACAAGAAGAATTTCCTGTTGTGCTACATGTAAGGACATCTTTGTGAAATGCCCAGATGTGATTCTTTTGACACTATCAGGAGTTCATAGGTGAAAACTATCCTTGTTCAGGGTGAGCTGATTGATTTCCAAACAAAAGAATCACACAGCTCTTGCAGACTAAAGGGCCCTTCTGCTGATGGTGCACAACAAAAGTGATGTCACATCCACTGGGGTGAGGGCTGCCACTGTTTAATGCAAGTCAGTTTTAAGTGCCTTTAATGATGTAATGATATTCTTTTAATGATATATCAGTGCATTCGCAAAATATACAGAGGAAATGCTGCAATGTCATAAAAGTGAGACTGGAAAAGGTAATAAAAAAAACTAACTCCAAGACCGCTTATGTTTATTTAAAGCTCAATGTCGCACAGCATGACCAATGGGACAACTGTAATTCTGTAAACAGGTAAAGACAGCCCATCCCCGATAACAGCTCTTTCAATCTTTAGGTTGGATCAGTGTAGACCCAAGTTTGTTTACATTTCAGGCCCACACTGTATTATCAAAAATATTCACTCGTCTGCCTTCCACTTAAATTCATCCCAAAGGTTTTCTGTTGGGTTGAAGTCAGAACTCTGCACAGGCCAGTCAAGATCTTCTACACCAGACTCCATGTCGTTATGGCCCACGCTTTGTGCACTAATGTGTGGATCCCTAAACTTTTCCCACAAAGCTGGAAGCATGACATTGTCCAAAATGTCTTGGTATGCTCAAGTATTAAGAATTTCTTTTACTAGAACTAAGGGGCACAGCCATCTGTGGTGACTGGTGAGGGAACCTTGCCCACTTCCAAGTCTTCAGACAGAATAATGCTTCCTTAACCGTGCCAAATAACCACCACAAGCTTCAAGGACCAAATCAACTCACACTGTTTTATTTTTGGGTTAAAACAGCTGTAGAGTGCTGTACACTCTAGACTGTAAATGTATGAATGTCATTGCTGGATTTCTCCATTTTAAGACGAGATCTAAAGGCACTGACTCATTTTGTTAGCCTCGAGCTGCTATCGGAGGAGCTGTAGTTTTTTGCCTCAAGTCTCAACCCACAGGTTGCTGCTTTCTCTGGGTACTGTGGGAGCGCACAGTGTCACGAGCTGTGTGAATAATCAATATCTCAGTGTTGACAAGTCTTTCCGAGACATATCAAGAACATGAGTTCTAACCAGATGTTCTAACATTATTTTTATCATCCATTGTCAAACATCACCTACACACCACTGACATCAAACTGGCACAGGATCAAAACGTACCACTTCAAAGCTCTGCCAGAACTCTCCTCCATAACTCACCGCACACACACACACACACACACACACACACACACACAGAAGAAACCCCCTCACAGCATTACCATACAAACACTTCACTTCTCACCCTGGTGCAGAGTTTGACTTCTCTGCCACTTTTACCTACATCATCATACGTAAAGGATTTAGGGGACAGAGGAAGCCTGGCCCATTCCCAAACAAACAAATAAACCTCTCCTGCTGAGCTGTGAGCCGAGCCCCACAGCAGGCAGCCGCTGAATGAAAAGCACCACAGCAGGCAGAGGTGTGATAATGGAAATGGGAAGGGGGCTGAACCATATTGTGTGACTCATAATGGATCTGTGTGAGAGCAGTGGATTCAAGTCCAGACTCTTTTGTTGGCATTAAAGACGGTTAACTGCTATTTTGAGGACGTTTTAAGCCATTTGTTTTACAAGAACTCTCCACCAGTTTAAGCTCTGCAAATTATTTGGGAATTAGTGAGGACAGGGTAGAAAGATGCTTTTTGGAGAAAAGCCTGTGAGGTCTGAGTGTTTTACATGATGTAAATCAGAATGACCAGTCTTAAATTATTTTTACTAGATCATGTATGATTACCAGATGTTATCTAGCTGGAGAATAAGCACATAATTGTGCATGAATTCATAGCAAAAATTAGATTTTTTGATGTATATTTATCAGATGATAATTTGAGCTAAAGGAGAGCGCAGCATAAAATGCATCTAACTGTGGAAAAACTAGTAAGTTAGTTGACATGCTAGCAGACCAGACACTGAATTGTCCATTCCTGACAGATTTATTCTTGTGATTTTAGTCTTTGAGAGGAAAATCCTAGTTGTTAAAAGTCATTTTTAAGAACTAGGATTTGTCAATAGTTTGGTTTTTTGTAAGGTTTCAACATTACCCTGAGAAATTTCATCAAGCATCTCTCACCTAAGGAAAGTTCACTTAAAATCCCTAAACGACAATGACTCTCACTGTGATATGTACTTTGCAAAAGAAGTTGCTTGAGAAATATAGAAACGTCTACAACCGTAGATCAATAATTTGGCATCATAGTTAACTTATATGCTTTCTTATTATGTGTCGATCGCTTTAAAACACTTATGCTGTCCATAGTTCAGTGGGATTAATCATCAACACTAGGAAACATATCCCTCCTTAGATCAAGCATCTCTGGGTCACTGTCCCGTTTTCTTTTTGCAATCACAGACCCGTCCCAGCTGTTACTTTCTTTATACAGGCCATGCTGAGCTGCAGCTGCGTGAACCTTACCTTCTGTAACCTGCAGAGCTGCTGCCAGCCAGCACAGCAGCATGGTAAGACACCATCTAAGAAGACACATCAGACACATAATGAAAGTTGCATTTGGAGAAATTCTGCATAGACTTAAAAAAAAAAAAAGTTAAAACACACTGCAAAAAAGTTCATGACATCGATTTAAAATTCCAGCTGAAAAGTAATAGCAGAAATCTAGCAGTGTATAGAAGAAATGAACAGGTCTGCTCTGAGAAATGCTTTTATAATTTCAATAATAATAATAATAATTTAAAAAAAACCCAGTTCTTTTATGCAGAAAATGTTGAGGTAAGATATAAATAACAGCTTCTTACCGCTGAGACATTTCAGTAAATACGCAAATCCAGCTTTGGAAGTAAACTCCAAGTACATGTGTGAGGCAAACTTTGTGGTCCCTCTGCCTGACTGTGCAGACCTGAAGTCACAGTGCTGCTCTCTCTCTCCCCCTCTCTCTCTCTCTCTCCCTCTCTCTCCCTCAGCACAAAGACTCCCTCAGTTCTGTCTCTGACTCTTAGGACCCACACAGTTGGGAAATTTGACTCCCTTGAAGGAAAAAAACGTACTCTTTAGACCTTCTTTGTTAACCTGCTGGTTGAGACAATTTCCTTTGATTGATAATAACGTGATGGGCTGTTATTTAAAGTTAAACACATCAACCAGTGAATCGACTTTCTATGTACAATACTGTTTAGAGTGCTTTAATTCATTGTACCTGCAGGGATATATTTGTATCATTGAAGTGAAAGAAATCCAGTAATGCTTCCTAATGAAAGAGTGACACAATGACAAAATCAAAGAACATGGCCGGAGCTTCCTGGTTGTCCTGGGTCAAAGATTTGTTGTTGGTCACCCAGTGATCCTCACTTCCCCCATCCCCTGTTTCATTCTGGACACACTCACCCTGAAAAACAGAGATCACTTTACTGCCTTTCTCCTATAAAGTAACTTTGTACTGACCTGTGTGTCAGATATAGTTGATGGTAATTCAATAAACACCTGCAATATAACAACCAAGGCTTTTCTGTGATACGGGAATTTTTGGTGCCACCTCAGAGGAAAATGACGATACTAATAATGTGTGTATACTAGCCTCTCCATGATTCATGAAGAGGCTTCATCATCCAATCAAATAGTTTAATTAAAATGAAAAAAGAACAGGATTCTGCTTAACAATGAGCAGATGCTTGCACCTCTAAAAAGGTACCAATTATGAGATTAACGTGTGCAGCCTTAGGCTAAATGAGACAAAGCCTAATTTCTAAGAAATTAGAAAACAAAGAACATGTTTAATGTTTAATTAAAGAAGACAAAGAGGATTTAACCACAGAATTGATATATTAAAAAAGAACAAATCAATATTCGATGAAGTGCAGTAGTTTAAAATAGCAGAGCTTGACAGTTTTAATCTCCTCTTAGACATTCTTTCTCAAGCTAGCAGAATGAAAGGATAACAGGTCAACAAGGTCAAAGGGAATCTGTGGAATAATCATGTCATGATGTTAACACCCTGGCATCACCAGATTCTGGAATGATAATGTCTGTGAGAACAAGAAAAGTTACATTCTTGCTCACTGCATCACCTTATACTGAGAAAATGCCCTTCCTAAGACACTTGTGTTTTATACTCTTTCTGTCTATCTATATATCTATCTAGACTCCTAGGTAGGAGAAATCTGTTATTTCTGCCTTTCAAGTTTAATAAAGGCTGATTGGGTGGAAACCGGTAATGTTTGGGTTAAATTATTCATTTGAGATGGTTGGGTGGGTCCAGGTTGTACAAATTAGCATGTAGTAAAGGTCATAAATTTCTTGTATCAGATGTGCATTTTTTAAACTAATTTTTCCACTCTCTGCTGTACAATCACAACACACGTTTTCATTCTTTTTCTCAGAGTTTGAATGGCACACAGAGGGCTCTGTCACTTGAATGTAAATCCGTATGAGCTTTGGATTGCTTTCCACAAGTATCTGAGAGAAATGTCAAGTTTAATATCGGCGAGAAGGTCTGTTATGCCTTCTAGCTAGTTGCTAGCCTTTCCTATCGGATGGTACTGGGCAGGAAGTATATCATGTGTTTAAAGAACTTTTTTCTCCTGAAAACAACAGCTCGCTGAGGCAGAAAACGATGCTTAGAAGTGCAGTGAGACAGCTGTAGGAGGGGGGTCAATTTTCAATGTTCACTCAACTTGTACGAAAGCTTAATAAATAATGTCTACGCTGAGCGACAGATAGGTGGCATTTCATCTCATTTTATACAAACAGACACTATTATTAAGTGCCAAAATCAGTATTTGACGTAATATCAGTGAAATATGAATGCACCTTGTTACTCGTGCTAGCTAGCAGTAGCATTAGCTGATGACTCAGCAGCTTTTCCTTTTATATTAATAATAATAATAATAATAATAATAATAATAATAATGGATTGCATTTATATAGCGCTTTTCGGGACCCCTCAAATATTGATTCCCTCAGTTCCAGAAAACCAGTATGGTGATAACCAAAGACTATTTTTGATCACCAGCTGTAAGTCTCTTTTCAGGTACCTTGCAGCTGCCTGGAGTATACTCTACCTCTCATTCAGTAACAGTTGGAATAGACTCTAGCCCAACAGCAGTCCTGATATGGATAAACAGAAGAAAATGATGGAATGAAGTCTAATTTTTCATTTATTATATGTCTCATATGTGGGTTCATTACTGTAGACTGCAGTCCATGTAATCTTAATGAAAAAACGAGATGCTGAAAGTCCAAGATTTGCAAAAATAGAATCCTCTGTGAACCCATCGTTTACCCATTTTAGTATTTCATGAGCTTTGGGGATGGTTTCACACACTGACACTTGAGGTCATCGTGGTTTTATGTGGATTCTGGCCAGCGGACAAGACTCTCATTGGGGAAACAATAAAGTGTCAAATTAGGTTAACGGTTCTGAAGGGACAGCCTGCACTTTAGAAGAAGCAAGGGTTATGGACAGCAGACTGTGTAACAGAGTTGTAATTCAGATGGTGATCAGAGCATCAGACTGGGCAGGTCGTTATTGTTGCTCTGTGCGTGCTGACCCAGCTAACCACTCTCTGGGACAAACAGGAAGCCATTTATCCAGGGCCAAGTTTCCCAACAGCCTTCTTACAGCAGCTCCAAGATGGGCTCTGTTGTTTTGTGAGCCAGTGATGATTTTAGAACTAAATTAATTTTTGGAAACTGAGCCTGAGAGGCTTACGTAAGAGACTCTCAGTTCTACTCTCCTCTGGGTCAGACAAGAACTCAATCCATCTGGCCAGAGAATATCACCTTGGTCACCACTCAGTTTTTTTAAAACTATATATTTATTGGTTTTTTGTTTTTTTTTTCATTTAAACATGAAGTAACACAGACAGGGTCAACATAAATAAGAAAATATATTAGAAAAAAAGTTATATCAGCGGGGAGAAAATTTTGATATTTGGTTACCAATTCAGAGTTATATAGACACAAAAAGAATATCTTATTAATACAAATGTTATAAAGAAATAACACAGGAGTCTAGAGTCATTTCTCTGTGAAAGCATTTCCATTTCTCCCAATATTTTTCATATTTTTCTGAAAATAGTCTCAAAGAGAAGGTTAGTCGTTCCATAGTGTGAATTTCATGTATTATTTCTGTCCAGTCCGAAACATTTGGTGTTTCCTCATTCAGCCATTTGTGTGTAATAACTTTCTTGCTGGCAGCCAGTATCTGTAGCCGGTATCTATCCTGTTTGGTATATTGCCTAAATAAAAAACACAGAAACTCCCTTCAAGCTGTGACCCAATTATCTGCTTAGTGTGTGCAATCACAGCTGACCAGTAGGGAGAGATTTTAGGACATTCCCAAAAGATATGGAAGTGGCCTGCTGAAGTCTATCCACATCTCCTCCAACATTTCCCTTGGTCAACATTTTTGCTTTGGTGTTCTTTAATCTTAGGTGTAATAAAAAACCTCGTAGTGTTCTTCCAAGTGAATTCTCTCCATAGTTCGGAGCTGGAAGTAGCGGCTATAGTTTTACATATATTAGACCAATCTTCTTCAGCTCTATTCCGGCCTCTTTCTTCCATCTAAATTTAATATGGTGGTAGACAATTTCCTTTCTGTTTGTAGTGTTGAGTATATCATAGACATTTGTTTTTTTTTAGCACTTTCCCTTTACATATGTTTATAAAGATTTGGACTAAAGACCACCACTCAGTTTGATACAATAATATAAAACTTTGAAGAGGATAAAATATTTACTGTTGGCACGCATTCCAAGTGTTTTGAAACAAAAGGAAGAAATTGAGAGTAGAATGTCATCAGAGACATCACAATGGTCTATATCTGGCTGACTACTACTTTAGTTTCGTTTCCTTTACATACCGACTTCCTGCTTCCTGCCCTTTGTCTCTGTATGTTTATAGATATGTTTTATGTGATTGTTATGGGAGGTTCCTTCCAAGTCTTTACAAACACTTCTCATTGAGGATAAGCTCATTTTGAGGGTCACAAGCAGTCTAAGCAGAGATTTCAAGTCTTCCCTCCTCCCTCTCGCTGGCCGCTGTCCCCAGGTCCCTACCGAGGCATTCCAGGGCCAGCCGAGCGGCATAATCCCTCCAGTCTGTCTTAGGCTTGGGGTTTCCTGTCAGTAGGATATGTACAAAACACCTCAGCTTTGGAGGCATCAAGAAACCAACCATCTCAATTGGTTCTTTTCACTACAGAGGTGCACAGGCTATTTGACATTTACTGTAGATACAAATTAATTATTGTTGTTGTTTTGCGGTCACACATCACTCTGTCCAGGTCCATATCCATTGTTGTGCCTTGTTTTTTTCCCCCTTTATAGTGTACTGGTACCTTAATGCTTATTACCTTTACCAAAGAAAATTAGCACAGAACACATTGCCATAAATAATCAGACATGACAACTTCATTATTATACACTTTAAGTTATATTTGTTTTTTGCTAAATAACATGCTAAAAAGAGATGAATCAGTACTAACCTATGATAAAAAAAAACAACAACACTACTATAGAGACTCCAAATTGCATCCTTTGCCACTAGCTGTAGTGGCTTCTATGGAAAGAGCTCACAGACTAACATTCTGACAACATACAAAAACTCAGTCAAACTCATCAATAATAAAAAAAGTCCTGAAATGTTGAAACCAGCAAATCATCTGTATCATTTTCACTCTATTACATCTTCATTATGCTTGGCACATTCCCATCTGTGGCAACAAAAACAGTAATGGCCTAGTGTGTTACAAGCAGCACTGATACGTTTGTTCATGGTCATCAACACATTATTCCACATTTGATATTCTTTCACAATATTGGCTAAAAAACATGTTCAACTCATTTAATCATCCCAAAGTAAAACATTTGTTACAATGAGGTGTCATAACTGGCATGGAAATAAATAATAAAGATCACAAAGGAAATATCATTGAATGTTATTGCAAAACGCAAAAGTATTCCTATAAAAGTCATTGCTGTGATCTTTAGGGTACTCTGTAAAAGGACAGTTTCCACTATATCTGCATGTCTCAGTGAAACCAACGATTGCACTAAAGGCAACAAAAACAAGCTGCAGTTCATGTTTTTTCATCTGGAGGAGTTGGAGTGGTGGAGCCCCTAGTGGTCTGTCTGTAGTCCATCCTCTTCACTTCCAGACTCTGCACTAAGCTGAGGCTGTGCTGTATGCAGAGTCCCTTGTTGTCCAAATGTGGCACTCTTCTCTTCGTCAGTCATCCAGGTTATTGTAATCTAAGGAGGTTGGAAATACTGGACTTCTTTAAAAAAAAGTCTGTTGTCACTGTCCCACCTTAAAGCCTTTGTGTCCCTCAGCTTTTAGCATTGTCCAAACATGGTTCCTTTAAAGTACACGTCCAAAAAAATAGGAACCTCTTTGTGCTAGGAGTAGATAGTAATGACCTCCCGACCTCCTCCCCGAACCAACAGTACACGGTCTAGACCTTCCATTAAAACTTCCAGGAACTCCATATCTGAGACACACATTCTGGTTAAGGGGGTTATGCACTACTATTAGACTCAATATGCTTTATTATTTTCTTACCAGGATGAATCAGTAAATGCCACTTCAATATCTTTATTCTAAGTATCGGGTTTTTAGGTCTGACGTCATTAGCAGTTTCCAGGTCCACACTCCACTTCAGGTCCCAAAGTCAAACGAACACTGCGACATCACTGAGAGCTAAAAACTGTCTAAATTCTTTCATCTTTAATAAAATGATCAGCGTTGCTGCTTTACCAGGTGTAGTAATTAATTTTAACATCCAGGCATCCATGAAAACAGAATTTATTAAATTTAATGGAGTTAGAAGTTAGCTCGCTAGTTTCCACCCAAACATGATATACCATTTCTGAAAAAATTAAACGTACAGCTCTGCTACCACTTCCAACATAAATGAAGGCAAAAAAAAACTAAACAGCAGTGACGTTTGTAGGGTTACTGAAGTTGGGCTAGCTGTTTTATAATGTGCTACATTAGCATAATATAAACACATTATCACAGTGAAGCTGGAGGATGAACGCTAATGTTTTTCCACTTAATAAAAGTTAACGTGAATGCGCCACAAATGCAATTGCATTTCTTTTAGGGGCTTGTTCAGATTAAATAAAACAAGATACAAAACCTTAAAACATGTTAAAGCACAACAGCCTTAATAAACGCAAAGTAGTCTGGACCCGGAAGCCGGGTTCATACGTCGTCACTTAAAGACTGGATAGAACTGCTGTTATAGTTGGATGGCTTAGCTTAACTTAGCTTAGAACTGGGGCAAAGAATTAACATGGGTCCAAAATGTAAAAAAATAACCCAAAATTCAACCTGGAGTTACGAAGATATGGAAACATTAAGGATTTACTTTGTTTTTTATAAGACTGCTTAGAGTCCTATTAAAACATTTTCAAAACAGCATCTTAGTTTTTATGTTCAGTTTTAGTGTGGTTTAATTAATGACATTAACTGAGTCAATATGCTTTAAAATGCTTCTAGGAGGATTTTTTTTAACCTTTGGAAGAAGACACGGTTGTTGATTATCTATCCATGCTTAGTTAAGCTAGCTGACTCTAGCTTCAGCATACAAACATGACAGTGCTATTAGGGCTGGGCAATATCATACCGTTCACGGCAATACCGGTATAATGTCGGGCAACGACAAGAAAATTAAATATCGCGAGAGAATTTGGGTAAAACGCGCATGCGCGGTGCCTTTGTTTTCATACGCACACGGCAGAAAAAGCATGGCGGCGACGGAGAATGAGGAGGGCGAAAGCGGATCGTTGAATGAAACGGATGAACCAGAATTGGTTTGTAAAAATGCTGCAGCTTCAGTGGTGTGGAACTGGTTTAGCTTTCGACCGTCAGATACACAACAAAGCACTATTTTTGCTAGCGAGCCGTCGTTATTACCGTGTTTTTTGGAAAATACGGCGCACTTAAAATCAATCCTTTGATTTTTCTGAAAGTCGACAGAGCCCCTTATAATCCCGTGTGCCTTATGTATGAATTCTGGTTGTGTTTACTGACCTCGAAACGATTTTATGTGGCGCTCGAAAATCTGTCAAATGTTTTAGTACGACTTTGCTAAGCTACGAAGCCGCACCGCTTGATAGATTATCGGAGCATTACGGCTATCGTAGGCGGAGCCTCGCGGAGTGATACGTACTGTGCTTCAACATAATATTACCGTATTGTGTGTGTATAACCTCTTTTTAAGTTTTGTGGATATTATACATGGTTATGCTGAGGATATGTCGGCCAGTTTCCACTGGAAATGCCTTTTGGTTAAACTGTCAGCAAGGAATTTGCATTTGCACTGTTAAATTTTTATGTAACTTTAATGCACATAAAAACAGCTGCTTGTTTAAGTGAAAATACATTGATGTTTTTTGGGTTTTTTTGCACTAATAAAGTTGTGGAGTTGTAAAGTATTTTGTCTAGTGTCAATTATATCGTCTGTTATATCGTTATCGCAAATTTTCAAATGTATAGCGTGATAAATATCTTTGGTCATATCGCCCTGCTCTAAGTGCTATGACTAATCTAACTCATAGCAAGAAAGTGGGTGCCTAAATATCAAACAGTTTATCTACTGTGGTTGACTAAATGACTGAACAACTCACAGACTGAAAGAAAAATCCAGTTAAGGGCTTAATACTGCTGGTACTTTGAAAAAGGATACAGTTCTCATCCCCTTTCTTGTTCTTTGGTGGGCCCGGCATGTTCAGCAAGACGAGCTCTGAGTTACAGGATTTTTTCACCACCACCTCGTTCAGTTTCACCGCTGTGTGCATCCTCCGCACATTAGAGTGGTTGCTATGTTTAGCCAGAGACATTAACAAGGTCTTTAATTTAACAAAAAATCATGCAACACAGTCAATCATCTTCTAAAGTATGCTATACTATCATTCATCTGTCCACTCAAGTGCAGTATAAAAGATTGGGGATGACAATGAAGGATGCAAATGCAGATGGATGCAGTTTCCTTGTGATAAAAGCATGAGCTTTTTGTCTCATCGCGTATGCATGCATGAACTAGTTAATCGCTTTTCTACCAGCATGCCAACAGAGATTATTTCACACGTGAAAAAGTTCAAGCACATGCAGCCAAGAAGTGAAAGTTACTTACAGATTCTCCCACTCACTAGAGGATAGAGGATGGGGGATAGAGGATGGGGGGACACACATCCAACATTAATAGCAAAATATAGCCTCTAAATATTCAGAGATTGTATTTAAATCATCACGCTGTCACACCAGGAATCACTCCAGCAACATTTTGAGTAAATTTGCAATGCCACTTTCTTGCAATATATATTCTAAATTATGTTTATGTATGTGTCAAAATTGTGAGGCAGCATACTTAGCTCTACTTACGGTTTCATGTTGAACATGTCTTTCACTGCCATGTTTTCTTTGTGTTTGTTCCTCTCATTCTGCAGTTTGTCTTTGGTCCAGGTCATGTGGACACGATCAGAAGTGGCGCCAGCAGCCTTGTCATTCGCTGCAGAATGAGATGCTGTGTTCCGGTCGTGAATCAGCTGAGCCTGAACAGACGGTGACATGATATAAAGTCTTATTAGTTTCGTTATCTTCACCCTTAATCTTTCATTAGGAGAGCTGATACTGAATACCACAGCTTTTCAGGAAATGGAGACATTCTAATATGGAAAGAAAAAATGATGAGAAGAAATGTCTGACATGACAGCAGTCAAGCGATATGTTTAAGAGCATAAAGTACATGCAGGCTCAAAGAATCACATGAATGAAGAAAAGCCTCAGCTTCCCTCATGTGATGGTAACACTTCTATATATGACTAAATTATTAAAAACCTGCAAATTCATATGTGTAAAACCACCAATAGCAAAACCTTCTGCATATTCTTTTGCAGGATTTGTTTTTACATTTTTAAATGTTATTGTTGACTCACCTTATCTGGCTATAAAATAGATTTGTTTTGTTAAGTGGTTCTCTTTGACCCAAGTCTCCACCTGCATCTGGGACCCCAAGCAGACACCTTTGGACTAGGCACGCGCTTCCAAACTGCCTCAATGAGTCCCATCACCAAGAGGGCAGACTCTGACCCTGTGGACCTTTCTGCAGCCTTTGGCACTGATTCTCACATCATTCTTCTCTCTCACCTCTGGCTGGCTTTCTTGGCCTTACTGGTACTGAACTCTCACAGTTTCAGTCCTACTTTTCCAAGTGAACACAGCTTGCCACCTCTATTCCAGTTAACCATGGGGTGCCTCAAGGCTCTGTGCTTGGACCCCTTCTCTTCACCATCTACATGCTCCCTCATGGTGAGTGGTGCTGCAGTGATGGTTTCTGTTTCCATTCTCATGCTGACAACACACAGCTGTCAGTGCTAAGCTCTCCACAATCAAAGCTCCTTGACTAAATGTCTGCATGAAATTACAACATGGATTTTAACTACCTAGCTCAAAAGCAATAGCACTGTGCTTTTGCTTGTGGCCATCAAGACCCTGCTCCAGAAGAATGGAGCTCTTCTCATCGACATGGATGATCCCCCATCTCAGCACCCCCTGGACTCAATTTAATTTATATAGCACGTAATCACAACAACAGTTGTGGCACTTTATAATGTTATAATGTTCTACACTTTTATTCCAGGGTTATTATAAATCCGTCACCAAAGCAGCTTTTCTTCGTCTAATGAACATCTCTTGACTTTGGTCATCGCTCACTGACTCTACAACGCAGAGCCTCATCCGTGCCTTTGGTGCTATCTGGCTGCAATGGAGTCCCATTTGGGATCCCCAACATATCACTCCACATAAAGCTCAACTGGCTCCTGGTCACGTCACGCATCATTTACAAGTTGCTTCTGCTCATTTATAAATCCTGTTAATGACCTGGGCCCTCAGTACCTGTCTGGCCACCCATACATGCAGCCTTGGATGATGTGATCCTCAGCCATGGGGCTCTTTTCTGTCCCTCGCACCAACCTCCATATCTTCTTTAAAACTCCCATCAGTTCTTCAAAACTCATCTCTTCTTTAATTTCAAGATTTTTTATTATTGTTTTAATAAAGTGTTGTTGAGTTTCTTGAAAGGTGCTGAACAAATCTATATTGTAGTAGTAAATTGTATCTATATAGCACTAAATTACAAAAATAGCTGGCCTGAGGTGCTTTATATTGTACGGTAAAATTACACTAAGAGAGAAAAAGAGAAAACCTCAACAATCACTGCTCCTATGTACAAGCGCTTGGCAAGAGACAAGAAACAGGACCGATAAAAGTTAAAACAAATAAGCTTCATGCAGAACCCTGGACACACTCTCTTACCTATAGGTAAAATGTGTCGTTCCAGCTCTCCAGTGCAAAAATGCATGCATGAAAGGGGGAAAAAATGATAGTGCATGATGCAAAACTAGTGACATTATTCTTTGTGTCAGACCTGCACATGTATAAGGCAACTGACCGCTCATTGAGAGTTCCACATCTTAAAATCTGAAGATGGCAGTGCTAAGGGCACAAATCAAAAGATGAAGATTTGGGAGGAAATAGTCAATACTCTGTTGTATGACTGATATTTTGGTGCCTGCCGCTCAGGGAGGACTTTGTGTCCCCCTAGTGGCTGTTTTTGGTTTCTGACACTCTGTTAACAACATCCTGGAGGGTGAACAGACGAAACAAGCTCATGCATACACTTAACAAGTGAGTTAATTCAGAGCACTGTCTAAAGCATTCCGGCGGTTATGAATGGATTAGGATGGTAAAGATGATGAATGGGATAGAGCGACAGCTCCAGGGTTGGTTGTTTGTTTGGTCTAGTTGCCATGGCTACCTCATCCTCTGGAATGCACTGAGAGTAGAGGGGCGGGGCATCGGCACTCGAACACTTCTTCCTCTTTATGGAGGCACGCGATACATCCGTGATGCTCTGAATCTGAGCCCATTGTCCATTCACAACGCAGTGATTAGGGGGAAAAGGTCAAAGGTCAAGAACAGCAGAACAGACCGTGAAGACTTTTGCAACACCTTAATATTTAAGCAGTTTTTCCTAAATCCTGTCATTATAAAAATATTAATTATTGTTGATATGTTTGTTTTAACACATCCATCATATGATCATCATAAAAGTCTTGCAGGAAAACATTAAAATATGCCAAAATAACCAGCTTATACATCGCTTTACAATCATTTGAAAAACGTTAAGGATGTCCAGTATGTGTCCCTTTACCTCTCTCTCCCTCTCTGTGCGGGACAGCTGCATCTGTTTGAGCATTTGAGATCTCTGCTCCATCACCAGCGTCTTCTCATAGGTGAAAGCTGAGATATCACTGTCATGCTACAGGGGGAGAGAGAGCATCTGCAAATTCAGTATCAGTAGGTATAGAACTATTATCATATTATGTGTTACATTAAGTAATATAATGCAGATTTAAAAGTGAATTAAAAGTGTAGACAGTCTCACCATCTCCACTACCTCCACCACTGCATTTAGACGCAGTTGGTAGAGAAACATCTGGAGATCTTTCTTCATCTGAATGGAGTTGTCATCCATCTGTGCCACAGTGAAGATTCGCATTTTGCACTTCCTCCATACCTAAACAGAAAAAGTTATTATAACCAACCACCCAGAGCAACACGCCCATCTTTTATCCAGCTCAATTAATAGGCCACCTGAGTGCAGCACGAAAGATTAAAGACCTGCTTTTATTATTTTATTATGACTGAAGGCCGGCAGGCTCTGCATCAATATTAAACTGTGTGACATTAGAACAGGGGTGGGCAACTCCAGGCCCCGAGGGCCGGTGTCCCTGCAGGTTTTAGATGTGTCCTCGAACCAACACAGCTGATTTAAATGGCTAAATTAGCTCCTCAACATGTTCTGAAGTTCTCCAGAGGCCTGGTAATGGACTAATCATGTGATTTAGGTGTGTTGACCCAAGGTGAGATCTAAAACCTTCAGGACACCGGCCCTCGAGGCCTGGAATTGCCCACTCCTGCATTAGAAGCTGTTAGCAAGAGATCTTGATTTGCAAACAGGTCAACGGCTATTTACTACAAATCTGTGGGGAAAATGTTTAAAGGTTAAAAGAAGAGTAATTTTAATTTTGGTTGAAGTTGATTAAATGTAGTCCCATATGGTAATTGTCAAGTCAGAACCTACAGTACTGAGAAATGCAGCCACCTTCGAGGCGCAGTTCCTCACATGACCACTTGAGGCTGATTCCAAAATCATGATCTTTTTAACTCTCATGTTAAAATGCAAACTTTAGCCTTGTAACTTACATGTTTACAGCCTGGTACCAACATGGTTTTGGTCTCCATAAATAACAAAACACATTCACAACAACATGCATGTGGTGATGTGTTTGTAAGATTTCCCCCTTTTGGGCATTCCTATGGCTTAAAGTCTGGGGTGTGGCCGTTTTGATTGACAGGTTCAGCTTCCTCAAGAACTGAACTCAAGACTTTATTTGTGGTGTTCAGAACACTTGGTATCGCTGCTGTGTGATAAAGGATGTACAAAAGTCTAGTGAGGACACTTTTTGTATTTGTTTGTATGTTGCTTAGCATTAATTAGCAGATAACTAGCAGATAACGGTGTCTGCTCATTGCACCCTTACAGTTCATGGAAGCAGCTTGATAACGAAGCTTGCTAGTATTAGCCAGTAAGTTAGCATACACTCATTTCAAAAGGAAACTTCTGGCTGGAAGACAGCAGCCACAATGCTAACGGTGAGAACATTGAGACAAATTTTAACGGTGTATATAAATGCACTCTATTCGTCCTGCTTACTGTGGCAATTTATATAATTATTGATTTTTATCTTACTTTGGAGTACTTGTTTTTTCTTGAACGGTGCTCATTCATATTTAAATTCAACTAAAGAATCTTAAAGTAAAAAGATAATTTAGGCAACACAAACAAAGACACACCTTGTGCTGACTAAGTAAGAAAGGCAGAAGCATGAGCAGTCCACCATCATGTACGATCCACCACACATCAACGGTTCCCTCCTTCAGACGCTCCTGGTTACCAGGGAAATGGTCGATGTTCTTGGCTACGAGCAGAGCCTGATGTGCCGAAGTCGTCTCTCTAACTGTTTCTGCAGGGAGAGAAAAAAGATGTTCCTGAGCCCTGTCCAAAATCTCTAACCCTGTGCGTAAATACGGCAGCCCTAAACACCGGAAATTATGAAAACACCAGCAAACAGAAAAATGCAGCAAAGGCACATAAAACATGGAAGAAAAAGAAGACGAATAAAACACAAAGGAAGTAGAAAAACCAAAATCTCACAACACACAGAAGTGTTTTTGGGAACACATTACTGTGACGAAACAGCTGTGGAAGTGACACACACCCAAACATGTGAAGTACTTTTGCAGCATTTTTTGTATTTGTTGGGGTTTTCTTAAACTGCAGTCCGTTTGAACTCTCAGGGCCACCATAAATCTGTAAAACCATAAAATCCTGGAGCGCAACAATAATTGTGATTATCGCTTAATTTGTCATCTGCATCTGCAGGACATCTGGACTAAAAACATCTGTAATCTACTCGGTAATATGTGATTACATGTCTATATGGTCATAATAGAAGAAATGCAAAAAACAATACAGTAAATGTCAAATGCTGATATTTTTGGCATTAATATTTTTGTAATGATATCTTTTCTATTTCTTTACAATAAGAATGTTGCTATAACATTAATTGTTGTCCACAGTATTTAAGTAGTTATGGATTAGCAAATGATTGATCTCAGTTATTACAGCTTTTGAAGCCTTTTGAAATGTTGCCTCATCAGAAAACCTTTTGTAATTTTCTCAGTATTGGAGTGTTGTCACACAAAACCCTTCTGTTGAGTTTACCTATAAAGTTTCTCCTTGCGGAGGAGTCCCGGTCCTGTTTCCAGCCTGTTGGCCAGGCCATCAGCACGGCATTGTGTTTCATTCCCCCCAGTCCAGCTGACTGAATGAGTATGGAGAAACCATCTCGCAGGCTGGACGACACCACGACGTGAGAGAAACCCTTTGTCTTCTCCGCAGCCATGGCTGCTTTCAAGTTCTGCCGGAAGCAAGCAAGGAAAAGAAAGGAAGAGTTTTAGGTGCTGAATGGTGTGCAATATTTTGATTCATTCACAGCTTCAGCAACATGTTGGTTCATATTCGAGTGAACATATAGAGCAGGAAAACAAACGTAATTACAAACATAAGAGACACATGGAAAAAGGTTAAATGCAAACATTAGCATGTACAGTGAAGTCAAGGCTAGCCGATGAGAGCGAACGATTGAACAAACTGAGAAACCTGCTCTCCTTTCTTGGCCTCGTCCCCTCGGATCATGTATGTTCCCTCCAGGACGGAGCAGACGATGGTCAGCCCTTTCCCCGCTTTGAGCTGCGTGGCGAAGGACAGGAGACGAGGGTGTGTCACCTCCAGGTCTGAGTTCAGTTTACACAACACCAGCAGCTGAGGCCTGAAGACAGAGCCAAAAATACAAACGTCTAGCAGCAAACAACCGAAAAACAATCAAAGTAATTTTTCTGAATGAATGACAGTCTGTCTGTAGACAACTGTAGTTCTTTAGAGGACAAGATGATAAAAAATATAATGACTGTCAGTGACAATGAGGCTGCAACTTAACTGTTTAAGATTTGAAATATCAGATTCAGAAAAATAACTGTGCCGAGGTAAAGGTGATGTCATATTGTTCAACATTTGTTCAACAGACCAAATCTGAATATTCAGTAGATTAAATGTAGAGCAGCAGATTTCTCTGCCAATCTCTGAGTTTAAGAAGAACTTGTTTGTGATTTCTAAGTGATTAAATATAGACCAATCATTATTTGTTGCCTCTAATTAAAATACTCTATTGTGAGAGAAGTGTTTTTGCACTCACCTCCAGTTTTTGGTGTGTAGCGGTGCCTCCTCTAGCCGGATGAGAGCATAGCGTGCTGCATTTAAGGACAGACCTCTGATTCCATCTCCCCACTCCTTCACTGCCCTGCACCACCATTAAAACTGTTTTACTACATCTCAACAAACAAGAACTCGTTTTGATTTTCAGAAAAAGGTGTTGTTGGGATGGGAGCGTATGTGGCTCTAAAACTTGTAGAAACCTTTCACCACCTGATGGCATCCTTCCAGTTGTGTAAGCTGCCAATTCCTTGCAATCTAATGCATCTGCATAACATTAGAGATGCAGGCTTTTGAAAAGAGTGCTGATAACAGGCCAGCTCATTCCTCTCCTCTTTAAATCGGCGAGTACAGCGCTCGTGTTTTTCCAATTCTAATATTTTTATTCATCTGGCCACAGAAGATTTTATATTTGGCCCAGTGAACATGGCGGTTATCGGTCATATTCTTTGCAAGAAAGAGCTTTAACCTGCATTTGTGGATGGCACAGCAAACTGTGTTGACAGAAATGTTTTCTGGAACGGTTCCTGAGCCCATGCGCTGATTTTCAGTGACATAATATTGTCTGTTTTTCATGCAGTGCCAACTCAGACCCTTTTTGGCCTTGTCTTGTGCACACAGATATCCAGATTCTCAGAATCTTTTAATGACATCATGTACTGTATATGATAAGATATTTTGCATTTCTGAAATTGTTCCACATTTTGTCAATTTGTCACAGTTCTTTGAAGACTGGCAAACCTTTGCCTCTCTTTACTTTTGAAAAGCTCAGCCGCTCTAAAACGATTGTTGTGTATCAGTTTGTTTCTGACCATACCTTCTTACCTGCACCTGGTTTAAACGTTGAATTGATCTCATCACCTGAAACTTACCCTTTGTATTCAATGTATTTGTAGATACAGCCGGCTATCACTATGACGACCAGAGCGTAGATCCAGGAGGAGATGAACATGAGGGAGAGACAAAGACTCATCCCTAAGAAGGACAGAGTCCTACAGGAAACAAGCAGTGTCATCATTACTGTTACACTCAGAGATAAGAGAGTTTTCTAGGACATGCTCTTACCAGTGATAGAACTTAAAGCGAGGTCTCCAATTGGGGGTGCAGAGCAAAGTCTGAACAGCACAGGCCAGGTTGACAAACAGATAGCACATGAGGAAAAACCTGAGAAGACCAGTGATTAGCATAAAATGTAAAGACATTAACAAATTCAGTGACAAAAAGAGGGAAAAAAGCACATACATGGAGAGGATGGGGGCTACATGATCCAGAGAGGCAATAAGGATTCCTATCTCGCAGATCCCGACAGTCAGCAACAGAGCCCAGGTGGGCTCACCGTTAGCCTTCCCATGACCAAAGACCTGAGAAAGAGAGATCCAAAGGACAGAGGTTTGATGTAGTACTTATTTTTATCAAGGTCAAAACGGCACGCCTTTCTAACTCCTGCGTGAGAATTTGCAGCTTTTCTCTCATTTATTAGGTTAGAAACTGAAAAAACATTTTGAGAAAAACATAAAATGAAACAGATTAAATACACAACCTAAACATGCTTCCTTAAAACTCTGGGAAGCTGCAACGGGTATAATGTAACCATGTAATGTAATCCTTTAACAATTTATGAATGAAACAATCAGTTCAGAAGACTTTTTGAAAAAGAAGGAAATCTTTTAAACAATCATTTAAAAATGAGAAAGTTGACCAAACATTTTTTACAGTACACATTCATAAGTTATGACTACCTCTGCTGTTGGCTTTTAAACGGTAAAAAAGCACAATAATGAAGCATGAAAGGAAGCTGCATGTGCACTTTCAAGATAAAAATGAAAAAGGAACAGGTGTTTTTCAAAAGAAGTGAAGAAAGGATCCATCTTCCACTAACCTGTAAAAAAGGAATGATGCCATCGCGAGCAATGGCCTGCAACAGCCGGGGGGCACCAGTAAGGCTTTGCAGTCCCGCCCCGCAGCAGGAAAAAAATGAGCCAATCACAATCACCCACGGTGATGGCCAGGCCAGAATGCTGATGACAGGTTTCGTCTTTACTGAGAAACCAAACCTGAAGCATACATACGCTTTATTAAACAGTAATCGCAATGATAAAAATGCATTATGAGACGTTCTGAAAAAACAAAGCACCTGCTTTTCCAAACATTTAAACATTGTCTTACTTATCTCTCAGGACCACTCCTTCAATACAGGCTCCAAACAAGACCACAAAGGAGATATCTGACCAGGAAGTTAAGATGAAAATACTGGGACAATTTACATCAACAGCCTGTGACAATATCAATCTGCTGCTCTTCACCCACAGCTGATGCATAAATATCACCTCATTTAGAAGCAGCGTGAATCTGGGAATCATCAACATTTTCTTCCCTCAATTCGTTTAATATTAATAATGATAATAAGAAGAAAAAGAATGCCCTGAATTGCGTAAGCAGTTAAGACAACTAATGGAAACAAATAAGTAATTATAAAGTCAACAAAAACTGCTTACAGAATAAAACAGAGAACAATGTGGAAACAAAAGAAATCTAAAAAACAGTAAATATATGAAAATAATGAATAATAATGAAAGTAAGAGATGTTTGGATCCTTGCTGGATGTCATCACTGACGTCAAACCTTTCTCAACTTTTTAGTCAAAGTAATAAGTCATAGTGCATGACCCATTACATCTCAGTTATCATCACACCTGAGGAAACCTGGCTTTCTGCCTTTCTCCTCAGACACTAGTGTTTCAGTTTCTTCAGCTGCTCTTGTAACGTAGTAACAGTGTCACCTCTGTGGGGCGATCGTGGCTCAAAGAGTTGGCAGTTCGTCTTGTAACCGTAAGGTTGCCGGTTCGAGCCCCGTCTCGGTCGTTGTGTCCTTGGGCAAGACACTTCAGCTGCCGCCTACTGGTGACGGCCAGAGGGGCCGATGGCGCGATATGGCAGCCTCACTTCTGTCAGTCTGCCCCAGGGCAGCTGTGGCTACAACTGTAGCTGCCTCCACCAGTGTATGAATGTGAGAGTGAATGAATAGTGGTATTGTAAAGCGCTTTGAGGGCCCCGAAAAGCGCTATATAAATGCAATCCATTATTATTATTAACAGTGTCACCTCTGTCTCCACTACACCTCGAGATAAATAGGTTCCCTAATGCTGACCAACAGGGATTATTAGTGGAAACAGTGGATTTACTTTAAATGACTTCTTAATCTCAGCTAAAAATGAGACCAAGATTTAAGATTTAAGATTTTAAGATTTTCAAGTTATTCACAAAATGAAAACCTACGCTTTGTTTCGTGCGAGAACTCCATTCAAATGCATGGGATCGTAAGTAACGCACTAACGTGGTGAAGTAAAAAGTTTTTCATCAACTTCATAAAGATAACTAAAACTTTTGATTAAAGACTCAGACACACATATTTATGGCTTTGCAGGTATGTCCAAGAAGTGGTGTCCCCCCAAACCAAACCTCAAGCATGCCTTTACACTTGAACACTCGTGTGAATAAGCAATTAACCCTTGGGAACACCAAGAGAGTCTTGCACTGCCACACCTGATGTCCAACTTTCCCTCACTGGTCTTTCAGGTCTGGTTAAGAACCACAAGAATCCAGAAGGACCTTCTCTGGATTTGCTCCTTGGGGAACCAGCAGCAGTGAAAGAGTTTCTGGGTGTTCCTGTAGCAGTTCCACAGACACAATCGACACATTCAGGATCTCGAGGATACAGATGAAGGATGTGGTGAGAATAGCCAGTATGGTTCCTATTGGGATGGATCTCTGGGCGTCTCTGAGATCACCTGACCTGTTAGAACCAGCCATTATACCTGAAACGCAACACAAATTTTACTCATGTAAATACATTAAAACTATAATTCCTCACGCTCAAGTCCCTTGAAACATTTATCCTAAATGATTTCTCATCTTTGTATAATGTGACCACAATAAATCATCTACCTGTGACAGAGGGGAAGTATATTCCCACCAGCAGAGTGAAGTAGGTGGCCCAATCGTTGAAGACGTAGTTCTTAAGTTTGTCGTTGTTGGCCTCGGCTGGTACAGAAGACAGGTTTTTCCTCTCTATCACCATGTTGTCTGGGCCATAATTGCCCCACAAGTTGTCTAAAGGAAAGACAAGCACAGGCTGCAGAATCAGAATTTACTGCAGAAAAAAAGACTGTGACAGGAGGAACTCTCAGTGGATTTTTGCTTGACGGTGACGCACCGTTGATGACTTCCCCCAGGACTCCCGGTGTGGCCTGGATCTCGGTCAGGTTGTTTAAGGCGAAGTACTCGTCACAGGTTGCGTTGGGATATGGACTGTCACAAAAAAGGTTCCAGAGCTCCACATCTGTTTTTGCGCACTTTTCAAACATTTCATTCTTCAGAGTGCGGTTCCCCAACAGACAGACACTAGAGGAGAAAAATGAGATTAAGCATTTCATAAATTGTTGCAGACACAGCCCCCCCCCCTCCTCACGCATGACAAAGGAGTGTCTAATTATTATTTCTTATTGTCAGATTAGATTCATCCATGTGCATGTCACGAGGGCGACTGTTGGGAGATTTTGAGTTTTGTGTTATGTTTATTTTGTAGCTTCATTTAAAGGAAGAAGAGCTTATGAGTTGTACAACTGCAGAATAGGGAGTGAGAATATGTGCTATGACCGTTAAACGCCTTTTTTCT
Source organism: Perissodus microlepis (assembly GCF_051167445.1). Taxonomy (NCBI): domain Eukaryota; kingdom Metazoa; phylum Chordata; class Actinopteri; order Cichliformes; family Cichlidae; genus Perissodus; species Perissodus microlepis. The sequence goes on along the minus strand of NC_140478.1, from coordinate 3,271,427 downwards.
GTTTCAACAGATAAGCTAACGGTCCCTCCTTTTAAGGAGTTGTTATCAGTTCCATACATGCCACACCTACTAATGTTGTGAAAGCTGTTTGAGTATAAAATAAAGGAGGTACTGACGCCCCGCGCGATTCCTCTGTGACACATCTAGTGCACACGTTAGTGCAGAGCAGATCGGATCGTGTCGGGGCATCGCCCATGTACATTCAATATCTTTGAGTTTGTGTTTCTTGCCTCCCAAGAGTTTTCTCCTCACATTTCTTGGTCCTTCAAGCCGGAGAAGGATACAACAACTGTATTGTTGTGACTCCAAACAGAGATCTACACTGTATCCTGCCGTCGTGGAGAGCCCGCACCGAAGTCTGTCGACAGCCTCCTCCAGGAAGGAGTGAAAGTCCAGGGACGTTAATTCGGGTCCTGGCTGGTGTTCTTATCAGTGGTCCACGACGCTGGGATCCAGTGGCTGACCTCCAACATAGCCAGAGAATCTTGGGGAGGTAAAGAAACCACTCACTTACACTCGCGTAAAACGAACTTAGGTCTCACCCGCCGAAAGGGTTTAACTAGTCTGATCCACTGCACGGATCTGTAAAATAGGAGTAATCCGCCGAAAGGATTTAAAACTAGGGCTCACCCACCGCACGGGTCTTTAGGACTGATCCGCCGAAAGGATCTGCGCGACTGTATAATAAATGTCTGTGTTTTCTGTGTGTTGAGAGTGAATTGATTTAAACAGCACAATACGCTGCTGAATCACTCTCACTGTTATTGTTATTTTATTTCCTGTCAGTAGCCAAAGTACTGGTGACAAGGGAGAACAGTTGAGTTCTGTCTCATAAAACTGACACCGCTCCACGAATAGCGTGGAGTAGAAGGGCGTGTCAGCAACCACTAATAGTCTCATACCAGATAAGGCTCTGCAGTTCTGTCATAATGGGTAATCAGCCCACCAAGCTTACTGCTGACGAGCAGTGGTTAGAAAAGAAATGTCCAGGCGCCGGACAAATTAGTGTGCAAAGATGGAGAAATCCTAAAAAGACCAAATGTCCCACCTGGGAAGGAAAATGTAGCCCATCTACACTAACACAACTTAAAGAAGCCCTACTAAAAGAAGTAGGAGAAGCAAAAGATTTAAAGAAAAAAGGAAAACGCACGCAAGAATTAGAATACTTCCAAGTATGGAAGCGAGAGGCAGATAGACGATGTGAGAATAAACAAAAGAAACAAGAAAAGAAAAATAAAAAGGCAGAGGTATCAAACCCCCCACCATATGCACCACTCGCCGGAGCAGCATCAATACCGAAGCCAACCCCTACTCCCGCTGCTGCGACACCCCTTAAACTATCCTATAATCCGTTTAGACCTCAACCTGGTCCCTATGCAGAGGCACAAAACATGTTAGACAAAATGACCCTAGGTGAAAATCCACAGGAAAGAATAGGAAAAGATCCATACGGACGAGATATGGGAGGTGATGTCGACCCACCTGGTCCTTTCCGGCATCTTTCCCATGATAGCAGTACCAAACCCCAGATACGGCCAACCTACAGGGGAAGGTGAAGAAGGTGGAGAGGCACAACGCGACAATCACCCAAATATATTCGTGTTCCGGCCGTGGTCACAAAAAGATGTGCTAAAAGACGTCCCCCCTCTTAATGAAGGTTTCATACCCTGGAGAGATGCAGTAGAAATGATCAGAAGACAGTGGTATCTAAATGGTCATGAAATGTTCCAAGTAGTACAAGACCTACTAGGTTTAAAAATGGGAACGCTTAGAGGAGACTTCACAGGTAGCGCCGCTGATGGAACATCCTTACCACCTGCAAGTCAAGACCTACAAACCGCCGTCACAAATTTATATGATCGCATCAGAGTACGATTGGCTCCAAGGGCTGACTATGGCAAAATTGGTGAAGTGAAACAAAAAGAAAATGAGACAGCGTCCGATTTTTTAGATCGCCTGCGCCCGGTTTTTAGGCAACATTCAGGAATGGATTACAATGAAGGTCCTGACGGTCCTTACCAACAGCAGCTAAAAAATGCATTCCTGAATGGCCTGCTACCCCCAGTGAAATCCCACGTCGAAAAACACTGGGTCACAATGAATACGGGACCACTATCCGACGCATTGCAACATGCCGAGCACGCTCTCCGTGTAATAAAGAAAAAAACCGCAAGCACAGGTACTTTCACATTAGATCCAGAAACAGGGTTTATCGCATTCTCAGGAGGATTTAGAGGTAACGGACAGGGACAGAGGAGAGGAAATAGAGGCAGGGGAAGAGGAGGATTTAGAGGAAAGGGCCAGAGAAACGTAGGACAGATAGACTTACGCGAAAAAAGTGAAGACAGAGATAATACGTGCTGGAACTGTGGCAAGGAAGGGCATTTTGCCAGAGATTGCAGACATAAAATGGACAAACGACAATACTCAAATGAATGACTAAATGAGAAAAAGCCAAATAAAAATGACAAAAGTGACGCAGAAGTATTTAATGTCCATCAATTAGTTTCTGAAGTAGAAGGCAAACCTACACTGACAGTGTATGTAAATGGCCAACCAGTGCAGATGTTATGTGACACAGGAGCATGTAAAACCGTTCTGAACAGAAAACCACAGGAAGTACAATTCTCAGAAGATACTTTAATAGTAAAATCAGCATCAGGTCACACTACAGTGCAGCGACTGACAAAACCCTTATTTTTAGTGTTAAGAGACAGCGGCAGATCATGCAAAAATCAGTGTATCTATGACCCGTCATGCCCCATGAATCTGTTAGGAAGAGACGCACTAAAAAAATTAAAGATAGGAGTAGTGCCAGGAGAACGAGGCATGCATGCAGAACTAATGCTAAATGATGAAGAAACAGAAAGCACCGAACCACGCCCAAATGGTTGTAAAGCGGGACCAGAGCCCCATTATTACTGGACCCTAGATCTCCCCTCATTAGAGCCATTACAACAAAAAGCCAAAATGTATTTGCCACCTACATCTGTTGTACTTCCTTATACAGAGTACCACAACACACTACGATATAAATTAAGCCCAGGCCCAGATCCTCAATATGATGCACAAATCCACAGACTAGGCCCACAACGTTTAACACTGCAGCACCTCTATGTCACAAAAAGCGGAAATGCAGTATGCTCAGTGATACAGAGTGAGAAAATTCAGGAAGTAAACAGGATGCTAAACCCACATGTGTCAGTGGCTCATAATGATAACACAGACTGGAGAGACTTAGGGCGGGTCCTCAGAAGTGTAGAAATTGACAGATATGAGAAAACAGAAGAAACCCATGAAGGGTGGCTACAAGGCAGAAGGACAAAATGCATGCGCTACACATTAGGATGGGTAATGACAACAACACCCACAACTCATCTATCGGACGGTGTAAACGTCTGTATGACACAGAATGATAATGAGTGACATTCATTAACAACAGAAACGTACCCAGAGCTAGAGCAATTGCCTGATGAGTTATGGTCTTCAGGTTCGACCGATGTAGGTTTAATAAAAAATGCAGATCAAATAAGAGTGGAAACAACTACTTCACACAGACCTGTAAAACCACAATATCCATTATCCAAAGAAGCTATGGAAGGCATTAAACCTGTAATCACGGATATGGAACAAGCAGGAATTTTAATCAAATCAGATAAAGTATCATGTAACACTCCCATTTTTCGAATAAAAAAGGCAAATACAGGAAAATTTCGTTTGGTACATGACCTACGTGCTATTAATAGTATTACAAAAACGGTACCACCAGTGGTGGCCAATCCACATACAATACTAAATCAAGTGACACCAAAAGAACAGTGGTTCTCAGTGATTGACCTGTCAAACGCCTTTTTCTCAGTACCCCTGCACCCTGATTCACAGCATCTTTTTGGGTTCACGTTCAATGGTGAAAGATACACATACACAAGGCTACCACAAGGGTTTCAAAATAGCCCAACACTGTATGCCGAAGCATTGAAACAATCTATGTCACTGTGTACATTACCTGCACCGGGACAATATCTGCTTTACGTAGATGACATCCTAATAACAGGACACACACAAGAGCAATGCAAAGTGAACACCTTAACTGTGTTAAAACATTTGGCTGAACAGGGGCACAAGGTCTCGCAACACAAACTGCAGTTGTGGAGCCCAAAGGTTACATACTTAGGGCATACGCTCACGGGAGAAGGAAAGAAACTACTAGATAGTAGAAAAGTGACTGTGCAAAATGCCCCAAAACCTTTAACAAAGCAGCAAATGATGAGTTTCTTGGGTCTCTGCAATTTCTGCAGAACCTGGATTCCAAATTATGCAGCTGAAGTTCAGCCGTTACAAGACGTGATTTATGGAAAAAAACTTAGCATTAAAGGATAAAATACAGTGGACTCCAGAAGCAGAGAGGGCATTCATAGATTTAAAAAATGCATTACAAACAAACACTGTACTCGCTCTACCAGACTATGACAAACCATTCTACCTGCATGCGGATGGTGGAGCAGGGTACATGAAAGCTGTGTTAACCCAAGCCTTTGGCGAAAAACAACGCCCATTGGCATTTTATTCCAGTAAATTAGACTCTGTTGCCACAGGACTACCTACATGTGTACAGGCTTGCGCAGCAGCAGCAGAAGCAGTAAAAAAGTCAGCTGACATTGTACTAGGTCACACTCTAATAATTAGAGTACCGCATGCAGTAACCTCCATTCTGTTGCAAGCCAACCTATCATACCTGACTCATGCAAGACAACTATCCTATGTTGGCATTTTACTATCACAGTCACATATACAGATTGAAAAATGCGGCCAGCTAAACCCAAGCACACTTTTAGCTGCGCCAGGACAGGGTGAACCACACTGCTGTATAGAAAAACTTGATGAGGACACCAAACCACGTGCTGACATCCACAGCATGCCACAACCTGGTTTCAGCGACATTTTTGTAGATGGCTCAGCATCTAAAAGTAGCACTGGCCGAAACTGCGTAGGTTATGCAGTAACTACAGCAGACAGCGTGATTGAAGCAAAACCTCTCACACCCTCACACTCAGCACAGAGTGCAGAACGGAAAGCAGTTATAAGAGCATGTGAGCTACACAAAGGCCAATCTATAAATATTCACACTGACAGCCAGTATGTTTTCTCAGCAGAAACACCATTTTGCGAGAATTTGGCAAAATAGAGGTATGGTCACTTCCACAGGTAACCCAGTACAACATGGTGACCTACCAAAGACTCTACTGGAAGTGATCACCTTGCCAAAACAATTGGCACTTTGCAAATGTGCAGCGCATCAAAAAGACAACTCTGTTGTCACAAAAGGAAATAACTTTGCAGACCAAACAGCAAAGCAGGCTGCACAACAAACAACAACGCTTCTAACATTTGAACACTGTGCACAAATACCACTTGACGTACTAAAAACCGAACAAAAAGCTGCAACAACCACTGAACAGAAGAAGTGGCTGAAATGTGGAGCACAACTGAAAGATGACTTAATGGTCTGTGATGGAAAACCAATATTACCAAAGTCTCTACATAAAACAGCAGCCTTAGTGACACATGGAGTAACATGTGTCAACAGGAGGGATGGTACAGATAATCAATACACACTTTTACACTATAAATTTTGAAACTTCAGCAAAAGAATTTGTAAGAACATGCCTAATCTGTCAAAAACACAACTCACAAGGAAACTTAAGACCTAAGAGAGGCCAGTTCCCCACACCACCTCATCCATTCCACACCATCCACATGGATTTTATTGAACTGAATGAATGTCAAGGATCAAAATATGCCTTAGTGATCATAGATGTGTTTTCAAACTGGCCAGAGATATATCCAGTAAAAAGGAATGATGCAATCTCCGTTGCAAAATGTTTATGTAATCATTTCATTCCCACTTATGGCATTCCTTCATTGATCAGATCTGACAATGGCACACACTTTGTCAACGAAGTCATCAGAAAAGTTTCAGAAGTATTAGATTTCAACATTAAAAATCACTGTGCATACCACCCACAAAGTGCAGGATTAGTAGAAAGAACTAACGGCACTATAAAACAAAGACTGAGGAAGTGCATGGAAGAAACAAAAAGACCATGGCCAGAGTGCATAGGTCTAGTAAAAATGTGGATGAGACTAACCCAGGGCTCCCAAAAACTGACACCATTTGAAATAATTCATGGGAGACCTTTTCCACTACCAATAACAAGCGAACCAATAGATAAATCTGTTAGAGAGACAACTTTAGCAGAATGGATGGCAAAGCTACTAGAAAACAAGGACATTGTGTTGAACAATAAACTGCCGTGTGATTCCTCTCCAGTCTCTTGCAGATTACAACCAGGCGATTGGGTCCTCATACGAGTACTCCAGAGAAAGAATTGGAACTCACCCCGGTGGGAAGGTCCATACCAAGTACTCCTAACGACACCAACAGCTTGCAAAATCGCTGAGAGGCCCTCTTGGATCCACCAGAGCCATTGCAAAAAGGTGGAAGTGAGTGATAGCCCAATCTAAAGATACCACCACCCTGACTCTTTGGTGATCTATAAGGTGAAGGGAGGGCTGATTGGGTTCATCCCGCCTTCTACTTCTCGCCTGTAGTCTACTCACCAGAGCAAATTGGTGTGTCTGGTCACCATGAAGATTATTCTGCTTACCACCTTGGCCCTGCTGCTTACAGCATGGACTCTGATGCACTTAATGGATCAAGAAGTCAACCTGCATAGAAGGGCATGGACATATGACAACTCACACCTGGTCGAAGTGACACAGGACCACATCCATCCCTGGATGAATAACGCCTGGTATAGATACATATATAATCGCACAGAAGGTAAAGATTGTTATATATGCTCACACATGCCTGCTACAACACAGCATGCTACATTATATGGCAGACCTATGAACATGACCCAAGTGAAATGCGCGGCAAGTTTTGCCAGTCTAGGTTATCAATATTCAGGAATTGTCCTAAACCACAGCGACCCCCTGACTATTGGACTTCGGAATGGCACCTGTGACCAATTGTTTTGGGTTAACTTGAAGGTTAAACAAAGAAGCGAAGCAATACATTTCCCGGTATTCTTAGACAACCCAACAAAGTGGAAACATACGAGATGTTATCGCCAGACTAAGGGAACCATCGATTTGGGGAACACTACGAACTGTGTAGGAACGGTGACTCATGCGACCGGTGCTCCCGTGAAAAACAACGATACGTCTAACGGCACCTATTGGGTGCAAGGAACGGCATGGCTATGTGGACAGCGTGCCTATTTCGTACTCCCAAGGAAGTGGACAGGTACATGCGCCCCTGTATTTATATCTGACCACACATTCAAGATGACGGCAATCAAGAGTTCCCAATCTACGAGAAGGAAACGAGAAGCCCGACAAATGGAGCCACATGATCCCGTGTGGGGCAGCGACGTACCGAAAGAATTCAAAACATGGACTACTGGACAAAAGATTGTCCATGCAATATTTCCATGGATTGGAGTTGGAAAACATGCCCTACGTATTGAGACTCTAGACTATCGTTTTGGGCTGTTTTTGAATGCATCGACCAGCATCAACAAAGAGCAAAATCAGGAAATTGATGCCATAAGAATAACTGTTATGCAACATCGAGTTGCCCTGGACATGATCTTGGCAGAAAAGGGAGGACTGTGTGTTCTGTTTAATACAACTTGTTGCACTTATATTCCAGACAATGTGCATTCTGACAATATGACAAATGCTCTACAATTACTTAGAAACATTCAACAGGCACAGGTAACCGATTGGGCAAATTCACAAAGTAATTGGTGGGATTGGCTCATGAGCGGCTCATGGAAAATGCTGTTTAGGGTTTTGACGTTCATTGGCGTAATACTTGTGTTTTGTATCTTCATTACATGCATTATTCCCTGTGTGAGAGGAATGGTATCAAGAATGATATCCCAATCTCTTGTCGCATATGTCACTGTGCCAGACGAGGAAGAAGAAGATGATGAGCATGATTCTAATATGATGAATGATTATGTTTGAATGATACACATTTTATGACGACTAGACCGAAAGCACTCACAATGTAGGGTCTGTGTCTGAAACACATTGATGTATCTGCTGTATATTTGAAATTCGCTACAACAGGAGGGAATGTTGGGAGATTTTGAGTTTTGTGTTATGTTTATTTTGTAGCTTCATTTAAAGGAAGAAGAGCTTATGAGTTGCACAACTGCAGAATAGGGAGTGAGAATATGTGCTATGACCGTTAAACGCCTTTTTTCTGTTTCAACAGATAAGCTAACGGTCCCTCCTTTTAAGGAGTTGTTATCAGTTCCATACATGCCACACCCACTAATGTTGTGAAAGCTGTTTGAGTATAAAATAAAGGAGGTACTGACGCCCCGCGCGATTCCTCTGTGACACATCTAGTGCACACGTTAGTGCAGAGCAGATCGGATCGTGTCGGGGCATCGCCCATGTACATGCAATATCTTTGAGTTTGTGTTTCTTGCCTCCCAAGAGTTTTCTCCTCACAGCGACAATCTAAAATCCACCCATCCATCGTCTTCCGCTTATCCGGGGCTGGGTCGCGGGGGCAGCAGCCTAAGCAGAGAAGCCCAGCCTCTACCGGCTGAGAACCGTGATCTCAGATTTGGAGGTGCTGATTCTAATTCCCACCGCTTCACACTAGGCTGCGAACCGCTCCAAAGCAAACTGGAGGCCATCACCTGATGAAGCCAACAGAACCACATCATCCGCAAAAAGCAGAGATGAAATTCTGAGACCACCACTTGGCTACGCCTAGAAATTCTGTCCATAAAAATTATGAACAGAATAGGTGACAAAGGGCAGCCCTGGCGGAGCCCATCACCCACCAGGAACGAGTCCGACTTATTGCCGGCTTCGCGGACCAAGCTCTTGCCACAGTTGTATAAGGATCAATGGGCCAAACACCCCATAATCCTGGAGAACCCCCCCACAGGACATCCCGAGGGACACGGTCTAAATCCTCAATCTAAAATAATTATAGTGTCTTGCCTCATCTGACTTTGTCTATCATCAAGACAGTTCGTTTACTGCTCCCATTTATTCTTTTTGAGCATACCACTCAGATATGTCTGTCTGTGGAACAGGTGCTGGCTTTACAGATACATATTGGTGTCAGAATTTGAAGATGTTCAGTGCAGTACTGAGTAAAGGACACCAGAACGGTGCCAAGGTATTCAAGATCCCTTCCAACTTTACACTTTGTTACAGTCGCAGTCTCTTGGATGTCTTATGTAAATTTCAAATACCCATGCTAATACATACAATCTCTTTTTAATAGTAGTTTTAAGTTTTATTGTCATGTACAGATAAACAGTGTAGCCACATTTATCCATAATGAAATTCTTTGGCTCGTGCTCCTCAGCTTTACATGAGCATATAGAGAGTGCAGTTATATAGAGAAGAAAATAACAGAAAATAGCAGTGATAGTAATAAAATAATAATAATAATAATAATAATGGTAATGATAATAATAACATCAATAAAAAGGAGAGGAAAAAAGTATTAAATATTAGAGAATTTAGTTGGTATTTACATTTAAGACATTTAGTATCTAACCAAAAGTAAAGAAAACCAGCTGAAAGAGACTAGAAACTACAATTCTACTTTTGTGCAAGGAAAACAGATCTCATACAGTTACTCTAAGACGTTATTTTAAGGTTTTCCTAAAACTCCCTGAAGTCTCCAGTTTCTCCCATATTGGCTTCTTTTCATTGGCTCCCAGTTAAATCTAGAATCACATTTAAAATCCTTCTGCTCTCTTACGAGGTCTTGAATAATCAGGCACCATCTTATCTTAAAGACCTCATAGTACCATATCAACCCAACAGTGCACTTTGTTCTCAGACTGCAGGTTTACTTGTGGTATTTAAAAATAGAGTGGGACGCTGAGCCTTCAGCTTTCAGACCCCTCTTCTGTGGAACCAGTTCCCAGTTTGGATTCAGGAGACAGACACTATCTCTAACTTAAAGATTAGATTCAAACATTTCTTTTTGATATTGCTTGAGTTAGGGCTGGATCACTTGACACTGAATCCTCCATTAGTTATGGTGCAGTTATTAGTTTTCACTCCCATCATACTTTCATTGTGTATTTATACACCACTCTACACTTAATTAGTCTGGCTCTCTTGTACTTCCTAACCTCACCCCCAGCTGATCATTGCAGATGGCCCCGCCCCTCCCTGAGCCTGGCTCTGCCAGAGGTTTCTTCCTGTTCATTTCATTTCATTTATTTGTTCATTTCAGGCACAACAAAAATACATATATTGAACATAAAGTGCACAAAACAAAAAACAAAAATTACCTGAAAAGGAGTGGGACGAAGAAAACTTATTAAATCCCACCCCTATACTCACTCATCAACAAAAAACAATAAGCTTCCCGCAGCTACGCCCATCGTTGCAACCAAACAAACCATCAACAGCCTCGGGCACATGCAAGCATCTCAACGGCAGCTCGCAAACAACAAATAGAACCTTCATAACTGAATACAGAATATATATTAATTATAAATTACGTTACCACAGGTAACAGGCAATAATAATTACATAGTGACAAACACACATACATATACATACATACATATATATCTACACACACATGTACATATATGTACATACATACGCACACACTTTTTTTTTTTTTTTTTTTGGAATCCATACCAGCAATGGTAAGAGAACAGACATTACAGAGCACACTAAAACCATCATTGAGTATACTGTGACCAGACCAACTGTTTGTAGAGGAATTTAAATCTATGAATATTTTTGCATTGTTTCAGTTGTAAACTCAGACTGTTCCAGATTTTCACACCACATGCAGACACACAAAAACCTTTACGGGTTGTTCGAGTTCTGGGTAATTTAAATTCTCCGAAGCCTCTCACATTATAAACCCTTTCTCGAATTTCAAATATAGTTTGTAAATTTGCAGGTAGAAATTTATTAAAGGCTTTGTATAAGATTATGGATGTATTGTAATTAACCAGATCCTGGAATTTAAGTAACTTTGCCTGAAGAAAGAGTTTGTGAGTATGATCTAGATAACCAGCCTTGTGGATAATACGCAGTGCTCGTTTCTGTACTGTGACTAATGGATTAGTTGTATTTTTATATGTGTTTCCCCACACTTCCACACAATATGTAAGATATGGAAGAACCAGGGTACAGTACAGAGTACGAAGTGCATCTTTATCAAGGTATGGTTTCACTTTGTTCAAAACTGCGAGGCTTCTGGAAATTTTGGTTTTTATGTGTCTGATGTGGGGTTTCCATGAAATTTTGTTATCAATTACGACTCCCAAAAATTTGTTTTCACTCACATTATCAATTGGTACACCTTCAATGATAATTGGTAATTCTATATTATATTTTAAATTACCGAAAAACATTGCTTTAGTTTTATTTATATTTAATGATAATTTATTTATATCCATCCATTTTTTTAAATTAATTTTAGCTCCCTGTTTACGGTCATTACAAGATCAGTATAATCATCACTACTGAAAAATATGTTGGTGTCATCTGCGAACAGTATGAGTTTAAGTACTTGTGAAACATCAAAAATATCATTTATGTATACATTGAAAAGTTTTGGTCCCAACACTGACCCTTGGGGAACACCACATGTAATACCAAGTTTCTCTGAGTGGTAATGCCCTATGCTAACATATTGTTCCCGACCCGTTAGGTAACTTTTTAACCAGTTACCAGCTTTCCCTCGAATACCATATCTTTCCAATTTATCCAATAAAATTGAGTGATTGATTGTGTCGAAGGCCTTTTTGAGATCAACAAAAATACCAACTGCATATTTATTTTTATCCAGTGCATTAGTAATTTCTTCAACTGCCTCAATTATCGCCATTGAAGTGGTTCTTTGCGTTCTGAAACCATACTGACCAACATTAATTATTTGATGTTTTTCAAGGAATTTTTCTAATCTTGAATTAAAACGTTTTTCTAAAATTTTTGAGAATTGAGGCAGTAGAGAAATAGGCCTATAATTGGTAAAACTGTGTTTGTCATTACTTTTGTATAGTGGTATTACTTTCGCAATTTTCATTTTTTTTGGAAAACAACCGGACTGAAATGATAAATTACTGACATATGTTAAGGGACTAGCAATATTCAGAATAACCTGTTTAACTACAGACATATTTATGTCATGATAATCCATTGAAGACTTACTTTTATATTTTAATGTGATATTTATTACTTCTTGCTCATTTGTAGCTGAGAGGAACAGTGAAAAGGGATTTGATTTTATATTACTGATATTTTCATTTTTTTGACACGGGATGTCCGCTGCTAGTTCAGGGCCAACATTTATAAAAAATTTATTGAACCCATCAACAATGTTACTCATGTTGTGATTTTCACCATTTGCATCAATGAAACATTCAGGATATGATGTTCCAGAAGATCTTTGTTTAATTAAGTTATTTAACACATCCCAAGTTCCCTTTATATTGTTTTTATTTTCATATAATCTTCTTCTATAATAAAGTTGTTTACTCATTCTTATAATATCAGTCAATTTATTTCTATATGCTTTATATCTTTGTTCCACTTCTTTTGATTTTACTTTGATGAACTGTTTATACAGATTGTTTTTCTTTTTGCAAGCATTGATAATTCCTTTTGTGAGCCAAGGACTTTTTATCTTTTTTTTCTTTGTCTTGTGTTCGTTTACAGGACAATGTTTATTGTACAACATAGTGAAAATATCTAGGAAATTGTCATAAGCCTTGTCCACATCTGACTCTTCATACACCGAACTCCAATCTTGTTGTGCTAAATCGAAATTGAAGGCATGAATTGCTTCTTCATTTATTGTTTGCTTTGCTATCGTAATCTTGGTATCTATTTTTTTTAAATCACAGTCACACAAAGTAAAAACTGGTAAGTGGTCAGTTATGTCACAGACAAGCAGACCACTATTAATTTGGAAATCCATGACATTAGTAAAAATGTTGTCAATAATAGTGGCGCTATATGATGTTATTCTGCTTGGCTTTGTTATTGTTGGATATAGTGATAAGCTGTACATCGTGTCAGTAAAGTCATCAATGGCTTTTAACCTTGTTGGGTTTAGCAAATCAATATTAAAATCACCACAGATGAATAGTAATTTTTGGTTCACCGAAGCAAACGTTTTTTCTATCCATTCATAAAAAGTGTCAATACTTGAACTGGGTGTCCGATATATGCAACTTATTATAACATTTCTCTTTTTTTCATTCATGATCTCAATAGTCAAACATTCCAAAATTCCATCAATAGACATAGACATAGTTGTTACAACATTATATTTTATAGAGTTATGAACATATATAGCAACCCCACCGCCCGCCTTATATAATCTATTCATGTATTTTAAATCATATCCATTCAAACAGAAATCTATTCCTTTATTGACATTGAACCAAGTTTCAGTGATGGCTATAACACTGAAGGGGCGAGAAAATTGTTGCAAATAGTCCTTAATGAAATCAAAATTAGAGTACATACTTCTGCTGTTAAAGTGAATTAATGAGAGCTTCCCGTCTAGGTTGATTTTTTTTCCATATTGTTCCTGTGTGAAATAATTACAATTTTTGACAAAGGAAGAAAGAAGATTACTTTCAGAATCTATTTCTGGGTCTATTATATTATGCTCCTTATATTCACAATCTAGATCAATTACTTTCTGTTGAAGAATTGATTTCAACGTGTCCATGTCATTTCCTGGTGTAATTAGAGATGTTGGTGTATTTATCATTTGATTGTCATTAGAGTTATATATTACCTCAATACATTAGTGTCCGTTGTACTTGTCCAGATCCTCCATGTTCCTCACTATCAATACTTTTGCCACTTCTGGTGTCCCGTTTAGCTTAATGAAAATCTTGCAGTTTGTTACCCATGTATGTTGTATTTTACCGTTCTTCTTCAGTTGCCTTGCCTTCCTCGCGATGTCTGTGTTTTTTCGTGTCAGATGCTCATTAATGAAAACGTCCGTGCCTTTCAGTTTGCGTCCTTGTTTCAGCAGTGCGACCTTGTTCTTCCGATTGACAAATCTCATAACGACGGCCGGCGGTCTGTCGCTCCTCCTGGGCAGTGAGTGACATGCTTCTATGTGCTCCAGGTCCATCTCTATCCCCTTGCTTTGGAGGAAGGAGGCCACCTGTTGCTCCACCGAGCGGGTCTCCTCGTCGCTGGGCTCCCCGACGCTCCCGGCCACCGCGCGCGTACGAGCGCGGCTTGATTTTTATACCGCTAATGACCACGTCGTTCGTACGGGTGTACTGCTCCAGCTCATCCACCCGCCGCTCGAGAGCCATAATTCGTCTGTCCTTCTCGGCATTTTGGAGGTGTAGCTGTTTTACCTCCTCCAAAAGCCCCAGAAGCAGCTCCGGCTGCGCCCTGACTGCGGCCACGTCTCCGCACAGTGCTCCGAGGGAGGTTTTTATGTCCTCGACCTCCTCTGGTGTTGGGCCTTTCTTGGGTGGCATACTGTCTTTAGTTTGTGTTACTCGTAAAACGACGATAAAATATTTGTCTTAACCAGCCATTCCAGTCCAGGGGTCCTTTCTTCTTTTATTTAACTGGCGAGCTAGCAGCTGCTGGTAGCTAATGCTACCGTAAACTTGCTAGCTATCTCCCGGCTGTTTATTTGAAAGTACCGCCTCGGGCAGCGAGACCAAGCAGCCCAGTCTCCGTCGTTGAGCCCGAAAGTTTCGGCGCACAGCGGGCAGGGGAAGCTCTCCTCGTTCTTCTCGTGCTTTAATTGGACGTGATACAGAGGTAAACATGTGTCTGGATTGGCCACGGCTGTACTAAATGCTGCACTTGGACAGAGAAGGCATAACTGCCAGGGTCACTGCCAGCGTTCGCCCCGCTGATCCTTCCTCAGCCCCAAAGTTCACGCTGTTCTCCTTAAGCAGCTAATGAAGTGCTGACACACTGGTTAACTCCAGTCTGTTAAAAGGGAGTTTTCCTTCCCACTATTGCCAAAACGCTTTCTCACGGGGGTCATCTGATTTCAGGTTCTACCTTATTAAAATAAATATAAAGCATGTACTGAATTGAATCTCCACTCTTCAAAAGCTGTATATCACTGCACCATTTTCCTCCCCCCACATATGAACTGTACAGTGTGCAGAAAGACAGAAGCTGTTTTTCATATTTTTTCCCTTCTATTTACCAGATGAAGACAAATCATATCAGAGGATAAAATACACATTTTAAAAGACTATCTGACCGAATGACTCTAAAAGGTGTTTCAAGTTATGTGATTGTTTCTTGCAGCTTCACACACTCACGTATACACTTACCCAAGTACTTAAAACAAACTTTGCAGTGATTGCAAACTAACAAACAAACTAATCCAGTTCCTTATCTTAAAAAAAGGATAAATCAGCTGTAGTACAATAAATTGCTTAAAATGTATCTGTAAGCACTGACAGTACGTGATTTTCACTGCCAGCACTTCATAAAAAGCGGTTGCTCAGTTATTAGTCGCTCACCTAAAGTTTGAGGGTTTGATGGCCGTCTTGACGGCTCCTGCGTAAGTGGCCATGATAGACAGAACCACACAGGACAGAAACACCAGAGCCAGCTTGTTCACATACCTGCAGACAGAAAGAGAGGGGCAAATGTGAGCCCGTGTGGTGTGTTCTTCTGTTTGTGTGTGTCAGATGGTGAATGGAAACTTACTTCACCCCTACAAACACAACCAGTGCCATCAGGAGCAGGCAGCAGGTGCCATAGATTCGCATGTCGTTGGCCGTTGTTTCTTTGACCACTTTTTCTGGTGGAATGATGTAGAGCTGGTAGACAGTAAAGAGAAAAATCAGATCGATCGAGGGATTAATGTGCAATCAGAAGGGCCCTGACATGGCTGCCTCCTTGTATGACATAGAGTTTACAAACCAAAAGAATCTCTATGGTTCCAAGAATGTACAAGGATCCAGCGAAGGTGGTTCCCAGGTACAAACAAAGTCCCACAGCACCTCCAAACTCTGGACCCAAGGATCTGGAGATCATGTAATACGAGCCACCAGCTGTCAGGAAGTGATTACAAAAATACATTTTACTAGTTTCATATCTACACATACACAAATGTAAAAAAATAAATAATGCAAATAAAGTTTCCGGTGACAAACTGATAGTTGCCTGTTCCTGTGCTCGTAGACCATTTTGGGCATAAAACTGTTTCAGAATGTTTTCTTTTAGCTTACTTGCATAACACTGACCTCGCTGTTTGAAAACGTTGCTCATATTTGATATAAACATTGATTATTTTACCAGCATCTACATAACATAAAATAACGTAAAATAAGGATAATTGGTCCCCTTTAAAATTGGGCTCTGTCCATTTGCAGCTTTTGTGCATTGCATTAGATTTCATATATTAGCTACTGAGAATATTCTACTGAGATTTAAAAATCCAATATTCCAACATATCGAACTATGTTTTCCCTTTCAGACACAAAACATAACAGACAAGGGCCAAATATGTTTATGTGCATTTAGTTATTTACTCATTTGTGTTCTGCTAAATGTATAAACTGTAAGTATGTATCAAGTGCTTGTTGTGTTTGTGGTATTACAAAGAAGTGTGTCGCCAACAGGGAAGATGCAGAGTGTCCCTATGGACAAGCTATGCAACACTGACACTCATAACATCAATGCCTCTTCTTTACTTCTCTATAATCGAAATCAGATGCCAATACCAATCAATCAGCAAATAGCAGATATCGGCTGATAACACTGGCATGCCAAAAAAGTGGTTGTGCTCTACACAGTGTGCAGAATTAGCTTGCTCTCACACAATGATGAAGTTTAAAAAATATTTTGTATGCTGTGCAAATCATAGCTCAATTCAAACTCTGTATAATCTCACTCACAATTGCAGCTATTTTTGCAGACTGCATGTGCATACATCTCTTGTACCGTAAAAGCAAATCAAATAATTCATTATGTACCTGGGACAACTCCATTTGTTGCAATGGCACTCATTGATATAGCTGTGAGCAATGTCTGCATGAAAAAAGCAAAAGAAAACAGGACAGATGATCACCAGTGGATGGTTTGTAAAAGCAACATAAAAGAAAGAAAAATAAATGAAAATAACTTTGACCAGCTTGTGTTTGTCAAGTTTGTTAAGTTGTCAAGGTGCAAGCATCATGCTCAGATAATAGTTCTTTGAATTGCAGCTGAGCGGAAGTATAATGTGTCATTAAAATACAAAGTAGTGCAAATACCTGAAAACAGTCACTGAAGCCTCTGATTAGAATTAGGAATGCAATAATGTGAAACAAAAAAGCATGCAGAGTACTAAATATTCTTCATGCTACATGTTGTTTTGTGTAATATGCCAGTGAAAAAAACATTCCAGCATTTTGTTTCCACTCCATCAAACACAAAGTTGCCTAAATTTAGCAGAATCAGTGAAAGCACCAGTGTCAAACCGAGTGTGACTGAGGGCCACGCTGAAAATCAGAAACACTGAAGTACAGTCATATATTTATGTATTTTGTATTTATTGCACTTAGTCAAGAAAAATAAGCTTGATTGTCTCACTCTGCAATGTTTGAGTTTTACTCAAACACTGTTGGAAAATTCATTTCATTCACCATACAGTCAAGCTCTGTGCAGTGAAACTGGTTACAAATAGCAACAAATAAAATAAAAAAATGCAAATAAACTTTGTAGTTTCTCCAGAGATGAAACGGCGAGAGAGTCTCTGTTTCCAGGAGATTTGTTCTAGAAGGTTTCTCCAAGGTTTTACTGAATGAGCCCTTCTGTTAGGATGCGTCTTTTCACTTCACTGACTTTCTGCCCACTGCCCCGCTAACGGGGAGGAACTTTAAGTGTAAAACACAGACACAAGAAAAATGACACCACTGGCAGCATCACCTCTATTGCCCGTCATCTCTTTGGTGTGGAGCATGAGAGCGTGTCAGGGTGAGTCTATAATGTAAAGGGGTTGTAGTTTGCAGATTGTTCGCATACATCACATGAGTGCTGAGCATTCAAGTTCAAACTTTGAAACAGGCACTTCTCTGTCTGGCCATCTGGAGCTACTGACGTATGTGCTGCGGTTGTAAATAAGGTTTTCTGCTCGTTTTGGGGACTCGGACAAAGACATTAATGCTCATCACACCATAAATTCAGAGGAGCTGTGATTGGCGTGACGTAAATCTCACACTTAATCACAGCTACATCACTGATGGCTGGCCAAGGGGGACAGTTTGTTTAGCACCACTGCCACATTTTGAGACTCATTAAGCAGGTCAGCTCGTCATCTGAAGCTGTCAATTACTCACGCAGATGCAGCACATGGAGACAATGGCGAAAGATCCGAGAATTCCTGCTGTGCCGACAATCCAGGTGAGGCGCAGAAAGAGAATCACCCCCAGAATGTTCTGCATGCAGGGCAGGTAGACCCCAATGAATGTTCCCATATGGGGGACCTGCCGACAGACAAACAGACATGCACAAAGGCGAGAGTGAATCTTGAATTATGCCTCATTGCACTGTTACTGAGGAGATGAACATGAGAGTAGGCTGCAATGTGGGGAAATCCAACATGTGTCCCTCCTCACAGCCACACCAAGCCACTTAAAAAACGTCTTGTCATTCAAAGTGTTAAATTACAAAGCACATCCTGCATTTAACATTACTGTATGTTTACAGTGCGTCGGCATGTTATCATCTGTTTAAGATGCATCAAATTCAGTGCCACTTAATTCCAGTTAAAGCTAAAAATAATCTCTTGCGTTTTCAAAGACTCTACAGTCAGATTTTTTCTGGTGGTTGTCCTCTTAATGCCCATCAGATCATGAGCAGCCAGCCCAGGGTTAGTGTCAGGTTTTCTTTTAGCCACGTGCCGTTTCACAAAAGGAAAGACTCACCAAAAAGTAAGGGAACAACTAAATCATACATCCTATATTGGCGAAAAATCAAGTTACTGACTACACTGTATGACAAAGGTCAGCAGAAACCGAAATCATCAACACAAAATATTACATTATTCACTTTTATTTTAATTACATGCGTATAAAACTTGTTTTACTGAAGAGAAGGCTAAAAAAATCTGTATTTTCGAGATAACCTTGTGCTTAACACAACTTGCAGAAAATGAAAACAATTAGATGGAAAATATGAAAAAGTTAATCACACTGAAGCTGTCATTTACCGACTAACATCAAAGCTCATTAAAAACACCAGCAGGGTCACATAACTTGAATGATTTAAGTGCAGTATAGCATTAGCAATGCGGATTACAATAGCCAAGCACATACATACTGCATACGCACGCCTCCACAAACACCAAAGAGTACGTACCATTTTCCGACATGCAAACATTTTGTCCTGTGCTTTCTCCATTGCACTCAGCTGTTTGTCAAAATGCTGCAAAGTGCCTGCTGTGGATTTCCAAACCTCCCACATCTTCTCCTTTCTGTTACACTGCCTCGCTCTCCTGCCTGTTTTCTTCCCTTCACTGGCTCTATGCTCTCTGAGCCGTTTAAGTTAAAGGTCCAGATCCTCTGCAGAGCTCTCAGCTATCATTCAGGGGGCGGGTTTTAGTCAAACATCATCAATGCTTCCACATAGAGCAACAGACCAAGGTCCCACTGTCTTGTCAATGACTAATGTTGTTTTTGACTTTAGCAAAACCACAAAAGGGACAGAAATTGTTGGAATGAAAGCGCCTTCTCAGTTAAAAGCCCGTTTTCTGCAGCATGTACAACTTTTGCCACAAAGCAGCAGTTTTGAAACATATTTTATTGTGTGTTTGTCTGCTTTTTTTTTTTTTTTTAAACCTGTGGACCTGTGGTCAAAGGCTAGCTGTTCCTCTGTGTATCCGGTTAATAAGCCACTCTAACAGACTATTGGCAGTAGCTTGACAGTTATCAAAGTCACCCACCCAGGTAACATCTGTACAGATGTTTTACCAGGAAAAATTTTGTCGTTTTTCTCTTCAGTTTGAGTCGAAGAAAATTGGTCTCCCTGATCACATTTCCATACCAGGCAGTTTATTTAAGCACAAAGGAGATGAAATCAATCTTATGACCTAATGAAGGTGGTTGTTAACAATCCCTCATCTAAGTCCTGATAAAAAGATACAACTGTTAATGTGCTGTATGTCTGGTTGTATTGAACCGGCTGTCTGCACTGTATTTGTAAAATCCCCAGCTCTATCACATGAAGCTCAAGCGATTAAAGATGGATAGATTTAAAAAAAAAAAAATCTGAACATTTAATCTTTTCTGCCTCAAACTCTTCTGTTTTCTCTCTTTGTCGCACCATTTGACCTATTTTCACTTGCTCTTGGCTCAGTTTTTGGCAACATTTTTAAAGCAACTGAAAGATTTGAGTGTGAGACCTTGAGGAGGATTATGGTAAGACATTCAGACTAACGGTTCACAGAATGAGTTTCCACCTCCGGTTGATGAGGGCCTAATCTGTGAACAAAGTGAAAAAATATCATTGCAGTCCATCGTCCTCATTGTGCACAGTGCAGAAGAAGGAACAAGCAGGCCTTTGGGCTCCTATTGTTCATGCTTGTGTTGCTGTCAGTCCTTTAGCTTAACTTATGTTGAAGACAACAGAAATCAAACAAACTAGTGCATCTCAAAAAAATCTTAATATTATGAAAAATGTTCTTATTTTTTTTTATTTAACTCAATAAGGTAAAATAAAAGTAAATGTTAAAGGGTGTGGTTTATAACTCATGCAAATCAAAGAAAATGGTCATTTGGACTAAATTCCCATTCAAACAGCTTAAAGATGTACGTCTTGGTCCAGTTCTGTACATGTAACCATGGTCGGGGAAGGACTCAGAAGTTGTTCAGATGACGATCACCAACAGCGCCCACAATGAGGATAACCCACATAAGGTCATTGCTGAAAAGGCTGGCTGTTTGCAGGGTGCGGTAATAAAGTATATTAATGGAAAGCTGACTGGGAGGGAAAAGTGTGGTACAAGAAGGTGCATAAGTAACAGGCATGACTGCAGCGTTGATGTCGATTATGATGTTTGACGACGTCATGTTCGGTTCAAGAGAACTTTACAAGCGACGGTCTGACGCTGGTTGCATCAAGAACCATCATGCACCGACGTCTTCAGGAAGGGAGCTACTACTGTTTACTTAGCCTGGCAGGGCGAAGGACACTGTCTCAGCTGAACTGTGGACACATACACACACACACAGACATATATATACACATGCAGACATACACTCATCCCCCCTCCAAACGCCTTCGACGCTTATTCCCTTCCAATGCTGACGGTGGATCAAGGAGACCAGCGCACAAGCTGCAGGCCCGGATGTACTGTCTAAATCGGCTGTCGCTCACCCTTTACCCACCCGTGTTACTTGTCATGTTTCTTTGGTGTATTAAGAGTTTTTTTTCATATGCAGAGGTGTTTTTTTCTGTTCTCAAACTGATCTCCCTGTTGGAGCTCAGTCTGGGGGGAGTTCTTTTTTTTCTCCTTATCTTTCCTCATGTGGTGCATTTTCCATTGTTATACCTCTCTGACCCGTCTTCCCCATGTGATGTTTTTTGTGTAATGTACGTATGGTCGGAGGGTAAGATGGCGCCGCCATTGCGTGCAATAGGTCGGCAGCCTTATGAAATTTCCTCTTGCGGGACTAATAAAGGTATATCAAATCAAATCGTCATACACCTCATTTCAAGCCACTCCTGTAACGGAAACATCAAAAACTTTTCAGCCGGCCTAAGAAGAAAAGAAACTGGACTGATACACAGCAGTCCAAAGTTTTGTATTTCTTTTTGAAATGAGGGTCCTAGTGTCTGGAGGAAGTGGAGAAAGCATAGAATCCGAGGTGTTTGAAGCCATTGAAAAATTTCCACACTTTCCAACTTTATTAATTGCATTGCAATAACATCTACTGGTGTTTTTAACAATAGCTGTTTTTAAAAATGTGCTAGTACTAGTTAGTGCGCAAGTTAAAGGACAAAACAATAGGGCAGCAAGGTGTTGTTTGCATGCTCTCCCCATGTATTTGTGGCTTTTCTCTTCGTACTCTGTCTTCGTGCCGCAGTTTAAAGACATGCAGTTAGTTTGGTTAGCTTAATTAGTGATTCTAAATTGCCTGTAGGTTTGAATGTGAGTGCAAATGGCTGTCTGTCTCTCTACACAGGGCTCGCAAAATCGCTAGCCCGACGTCCCGGGGCTAGCGATTTTTCCAGTCGGCTACCAAAATCTATCTCAGCCCTGCCCGTCGGGCTATCATAGGAAGGAAAAATATATGTCAATGCTTTTGCATTCTTTCGGAAATGTAGCTGGGTAATTATGTCATTGGCATCGGTGAGCCGCTGTCAATATGTGACATATTGAAATCGTGTTTGAATTTGCTCTTGTTTTTTGCTTTCACTTTGCAATCGCGCGAACTGTGTATAGAGAGCGACAGCACTGATTGGTGAGTGATGATAATTTGCGCACCAATTCCTCTGACATCGTCTTACCAATCGTTAGCTTACTATGCAAACATGACAAGTGAAATCTCCCGCAGCTTAAACATGTGAGAGGTTGATCGCGCAGAGAATCGCTGAGCGTTATGTGAGTGCGTGTGTAAAAGCAGCAGGATATATATTTTAGTTCTGCTGAGCCAAATAAGACAGGTCAGGGTGAAGAAGTGACAGCCAAAGAAAAGCTTACCACAAAACGGAAAAGTTATGACAAATAAGGCAAAAAGAAAGTGCAGCTTTATGGTTTCATGGACAAAAGAATTTCTGTGGCTGCAATATGACGAGCTAAATAACCAGGGCTGCACATAAGTGGTCCGCAGGTGCGCATTCGCTGTCAAAATAAAAAACGCGCACAAGATAAGAAGTTGCAACGCGCGTTTGCGTACATAAGATTTTGTGGAGGAGGACAGACATTTGTTTAGAACTCTTAAAGATGTCGAAGAAGCTCCTTTAAGCAATTACTGTGATGTTCCTCCACCTCCAAAGAAATGTCAGAAGGAGTCCGAACCGCAAAAGAAGCTCGTATTCTCGGAAAAGTGGTTGCAGGAGGTGAGCTGGCTTCAAACTAATGATGAACGCACAGTGATGTGGTGCAGAATGTGCCGTGAAAATCCCACTCTAGCGGACAAAAACAGTGCCTTTTATATGGACGCAAACGCGCGTTGCAACTTCTTATCTGGTGCGCGTCTTTTATTTTGACAGCGAATGCGCGCCTGCGGACCACTTATGTGCACCCGTGTAAATAACATAATGTTCTGCCGGGTGTGTAGTTGGTTTCCCTCGATTTCTGAGTCGACAAGCGCCTTTGTTACTGGGACCAGTAATTTTAAGAAAGGCCCCCATTAGAACCCATGAGAAATGCAAGAAATGCATTATTGCTCAGTCAGCAACATCTTTCCCAGAACAAACACCAATTGCAAATAACATACTAAAAATAAACCTGAAAATCAGTTTAAATCAGCTACTATGTTGCAAAGAGTGAACTACCACTGGCACAATTTAGCAGTCTTTGCAAACTTCAAAAAGCAAACGGCCTCGATCTTGGTTCCACTTGCCTCTTTCCCGTGACTTCAGTGGAAATTTCAAATTCAGGATCTGACACAGACTGATTCATGTCCTACACAGTTCTTACAAGTTCATAGAAATTTCTGTTCAATTAGAACCAAGTATTTGAGTTGATGATTGTAATTTTTATACAATGTTGTAATTTGTGTTTCAACTATTTTTTGATTAATGTTTTGTTTCCGTTACAATATTATACATTAAAGTATAATATTGTAACGGAAACAAAACAGGAAACAAAACATCAATCAAAAAATTGCTCTCTTTTTTATTCGGGCTACTTAAATTTATTTCGGGCTACCAAAAAGTCCCTGCCCGAAGGGCTACCAGGGACTTTGAAATTTTGCGAGCCCTGCTACATTAGACCTGAGACAGATGGATGTCCTTTGACAGCTGGGATAGGCCAGGCCCCTCTGATCCTGAACCGGAGAAGTGCAAGAAAATGGTTGGATAAAAAGATAATTAAGGCTCATCTTGAAATAAACTTTAAAAGGCTGGTTTCAAAACATGGAAACAAAATAAACTAAATGTCAGGATTAAATATCTTTAATAAGGATGCAGTAACAGTAACTTAACTAACATAGCGTAACTTTACAGTCTGATCCGCAAAGCGCTTTGAGTGCTCAGATGAGTAGAAAAGCGCTATATAAGAACCAGTCCATTTACCATTTACCATGATCCTTAAAATTGTGGGTCTGTGTCTGTATCCAAACACTTTCTAACTGCACTGGTTAGCATAAAACGTCTGGTCTCTATAGACAATTACTCCTTCACAACAACGTCTTGGGGTTATTTTTCATATTAACTCAACCCTTTGAACTTGAGGATCAAAATTAGGATGTTTACACAGCTGCTGTGCTGCTAATTCAATTCAGTGAACTGAATGAAACACTAAACCTCCTTTTTTGTTTGTGCTGCCTTTTAGAGCATGTTTCATGTTCTTCTGAAACAGAATGTGCTTGTATATCGAAAAATAAAAACAGGATGGCAGATGAAAAAGATAAGCAGATATTCCAGACGAAAAGAAAGGCCTTCTTGTGTACAGATATAATCGGTGCTGAAGTTTTATTGCAGACGCTAAAATTCCCGCCAGAACCGATTTCACTCTGAGTGTTGAGGACTACACTAACGATTATGTTGGTGCAAAGCATGCATGCTTTCATTAATCAGAGTTCTGCTGGCTCAAAAACAGGAGTCACGTACCATGACTGCAGCCCTCCTGACTCCATCCTCGGCTTCCTCATGCTCCCGAACACCCTGGGTTAGGTTGGTGTAATTAGCCAGTTTGTTGAGAAAAGATGAAACCATGGGCGTACTGTCCATTTCTTCCTGTAAACAGACAGAGAACATATAAAAATAAAGACTAATTCAGGCCTTTCAAGCATGACCAAGAAATATTTCCTATTGTATGTTCCTCACAGACTCCCTTTATTGACTCCAAGATCTTTATTGTGTATGTATGTAGCACATTTTCCATGTATGAATGACTTTTTTAAGGCCAGTGAGTGAACAGACTTTAAGATAACTGAGACCATCTCAGATTGATTTTGTTTATGAGAGATTTGGGACAAACTAAACAGAAGCACTCAATGACCCCAGTCTGACTTTCTTAAAAATTGCAACCATCTGGTCACACAGTCCTGTCTTTAACTTTTGTGATGCTGCTTTTCTATTAATGTTACATAATAACAAAAACTATATCTTAGATACCGTTTAAATCGTTAGCAGCACGTTTTGGACTATATGTATTAAAAACAGACAAATCATTCGTTTTTAATTTATCTTACCTCAAACAAGGCCATATTCTTGCCTTCATAGTAGGTCTCTGTGTCCATGTCTGGGTTGATGAATGCAGAGGACTCTCTCCGGTTGTCATCTCCTTTTGAGGTAAAAAAGGAGAAAAAAAGAAAGAACCAATGAATAAACAGGCAAGAGGTTGACAGAATCATTAGATGTGTATTTTCATTTGGATTTAACTAATTGTCACTGCAGAATTAGCTTACTGACCGCCTCTTGTATGTTGATGTTATAACTTGTTGCTCTTAAACAAGGACAGAGTTGTAGAAGACCGACCGTGTCATCAGTTCTTAGTGAAATTAATGGGTGTTAGTGGGAGGCTACTTGTCTCAGCATGGTAATCCTAGTGAGCAGCCAGCATCACCCATACTCATCCCCATGACTATTCCATGTTTTTTTTATTGTTAGCACACAAATAAATGCGTCACGGCTGGTGTGATCCTAATGATAGTCTGCAGTCCAAAGTCTCTCTAATAGGTAATGCAAATGACCTGCATAGCTACTACTCGTACTGACCACGAAAGACTGATGACACATCAGGGGCAGTAACTGTGGTTTAATGTCGTCCCAAGGATTCTTAAGTATGGGTTTTGTTGGACCTGCACATCAAACTACTGGGCCAGAGCTGTATTTGATATAGCTGTACTCTGTGACAACTGTGTCCAGTACCATTTATAGAGAATCAGGGGTCAAAGGTTTGATCCCCTGCAGACAAATGAAGGCTTTGGCCACACTTTAAGCTTATAGTTTTGCTAACAGCTTTTGTGCGCCACTTAAAGACACAGTGGCTTAGATTAACATTATGACTGGCCTGTTCAGACTGGCTTCTTTTGCCCCTGGTTGTCATGCAGTGGTCTATGACTGTTAGATATGGCATATTATCACACTCACATCACAGTGTTGTAGGCTACACTGTCGCCTTGAAGAGCCCAGGGCCTTACATGGATTTAGTGATTGTTGAAGATAAATTAATGAGGATGGAGTACCGCAGATGCACATGACATAGTGAAGATTGTAAGAAAATTTCACGTGGTATTGAGTGAGAAAGAATATTGGTATGAAAGCTGCTTTTTCAACATTCATGCAACAAAAAATATAAAAATATACAGCAAGCCTCTCTGGCTTTTAAAATAAGATTACAAAAGGGTTATATACCCAGGGTTATAGAGTCGGGGCAACAGCTTTGCTCAGATTGCCTCTTCTAAGCTTGGACTACCCACCAAGAGGCAGGATATCATCGGAAAACAACAATGAGATAGTGATTATGTACTGTAAGCCTGCCACTAACAGCTGTTTAAATCCAATGGCGTATCGTAGGATGAGGTTGCTCATAAACACACATCCAGAAAGACATTCCACTTCTACACAGAGAAGCTCTTGATTGTCCCGCTTTACAACTGTTGTTAGGTGTTGTCCAAAGAGTGATGAATTGTGTGTGTAAGCATTCAAACTGTTTTAGTGACCAAACCAGAACAGAGGAAATGCCATGTTTGCTGCTGTCTGTGAAGGTTCTCAGTCATCCAGGTCATCGTAGTCAAAGGAGCTTGCAAAGAAAAGCGTCTGGACTTCTTTAAGTTACTTGAAGACGTTTCACCTCTCATCCGAGAAGCTTCTTCAGTTCTAAGGTCAAATGGTGGAGAGTCCCAATGTTCACATTTTGGACAGAGAGGACAGATGGACCATCTGTTCTCGGATGAGAGGTGAAACGTCTTCAAGTAACTTAAAGAAGTCCAGACGCTTTTCTTTGCAAGCTCCTTTGACCATGTTTGCTGCTGCACATAAGGTTGTTTGCTTTGGGTCATTAGTTGCTCCTTTTTCTTTCTGCATCTTTTTTAATTATACGTCCACCCTTCCACTCTCTTAACTCAAGGGTGGGGAACTCCAGGCCTCAAGGGCCGGTGCCCTGCAGGTTTTAGATCTTACCCTGGGTCAACACACCTGAATCAAGTGATTAGTTCATCACCAGGCCTCTGGAGAACTTCAAGACATGTTGAGGAGGTAATTTAGCCATTTAAATCAGCTGTGTTGGATCAAGGAAACATCTAAAACCTGCATGACACAGGGCCTTGAGGCCTGGAGTTGGACAAATTCAGGCTGTAGACTATCCCAGCTGTCATAGAGCAAAATATCAGCATCATTTCCTAATCAGTCCATAAAACATCCAGACATGCAATTTTATAAAAAAAGCTTTTTGCATATACAAACTCTAGTCTGTTTTACTTGTAAATGTAGAGGTTTTTTCACTTTCACTCTTGCCCGTCTTTCATCTGCTTTAACCCAACTCTCAAATATGTGTTACTCTATCTGTGGTATGTATGCGTGCTTATTCATGCCCTAAAGCTATCGGTTACTATCAAAACTATATCAGCAAACTCTAACTCTAATCATATTCACTAACCTTTGATTCAATGTTACTGATCATTAAAATTTAGTTTTTGCAAATCCTTGTGTCTGAATTAGGGTGGCTATAACTCTGGAGGTAGAGCAGATCATTTACTAATTGGACAGTTAGTGTTTCAATCCCAGGCTGCTAATTATCCTTGAGAAAGCTACTAACCCCAAGTCTCTGATGCATCCATTGGAGTGTGAACGTTAGATACGTAGAAAAAAGTGCTTGGGTGAATGAGGCAAGTTGTACAATGCTATGAGTCCTCAAGTGTAAGAATGCGCTATAGAACCAGCATGTAAATTGGTTTTGAATATTGCAAAGTGAAATAGAGTTATCAAAAGAATGTGAAGCTGTGACTTAATGTCTAAAATGCTTTTGTATTCTGCCAAAGAGATATCAAGTAAGGTTGAATTAGAGCCGGGCTATACTTTCATGTGATAGCAATTTGTTCCACAAGGTGTCGTAGATGTTGTGGCGGGCCAATGTAACCTCAGAAGTCATTAAAAACACAGTCATAGTAAAATGACATCCTGGGCAAATTCAAAGCTTCTTAATGGGATTAGATATATCAAAACTCCATATGTGAATACTTTTCAACAGAACCACTGGTGAAATAGCTGTTTCACCAGCGGTGCAAGTTTTAGATAAAAATGTGATGTGTGAAATCTCGAAAGATACACAAGCACACACACTACACTTCAAGGTCTATATAGAATCGACTATTTATTAGCTGAATTACATGGTAAAATCCACCAAACATGATATAGTGTTGATCAACAGCACAAATGGGTTAGCTTGGAGTCCTATGTGTGTGTCACTGTCAAGTGTCCTCATGAGCTACTTTTTTCTCTTTCCCCTCACTACATAAGCAGTCGTGGCAGATGGCTGCCCTGTTAAAGTTGAGTTTTTCCTCCAATGGTGTCCCAGGGCACCCCATCTATGAAACAAGCATTTGAAAGAGACTGCTGTACATAGCTGCATAAAGCAACGTTAATTTCAAGCCACATCTGTTGGTGTACAGTACCCAATTTTTTATTATCTAAACCTCACGTGCCAGTGTTTAATTTTTCTAATAGTTTACTTAGGAAAACAAAGTCAGATTGCATTCATTTTCTGTATAGATCTTGTCAGAACTGTTTGATGGGGAACATGGTCTGTCATCATATAGTCATGTCAGAAAATTTGCAAATCATCATATTATCAGGGAAAAATCAAAAGACTTCTAAAATGAGCTCAGTTCTAAATGTCCTCTGAAAGTTCATTGAGTGAGCGTAAAGGACTCTGACAGTTTGATGCAGTAATCATGTTAACCAGCAGAGGTCTCCATTGTACAAAATGCCACATAGACTTTGTCTATGTACAATAAATGTTTAATCCATTTAAATTACTAAAACACACTAAAATCCATTTGGCACATGTATGTTGTTATTAAGTGTCAGTTAATCTGCAAAAAATGATATGTTTGCTAAGGTGAGCATAAAAATATATATATAAAAAATATTTTTGCAATCTGACATTTGGCACAAATATTTTTTTCTTTACGGAAATATATGTTACATGCATGTGTTGCTTAGTGTGGACAACTCACATGATTTTTGGGAAACAAGTACAAAACTCAAAACTAGACTTTTTTTTTAATCATTTAAAAAACAAAACAAACAGGTATTATAAATGACATCTCGGA
The DNA here is from genome assembly GCF_051167445.1 of Perissodus microlepis. NCBI lineage: Eukaryota > Metazoa > Chordata > Actinopteri > Cichliformes > Cichlidae > Perissodus > Perissodus microlepis. Next base: position 3,241,956 of record NC_140478.1, on the reverse strand, counting down.
GCACACCTGCAGGACCAGCCCACCAGGTTATCTGTGGCATGTGATTTGAGAGCCTCTGGGTTAGAATGACAAACAAACAAAAACACAAACCCATGCCCTGTGAACACTCCCTGCACAATTTAGCTAGTAACAGTTTGACCCAAAATAGACATCCTTTAAACAGGAAACAGGGTGGCAGCTGCTTTTGGCAGTTCTCCAACCCCAAAGGGCTAACATATGGAAAACAGAGCTACACATGATGATTTATGTCCTTTGCGTTGGAAAAAGAAGAAGGACATGAGAACCACCTCGAAATGAAACAGACAAATGCAATGAAGACATTTAATGCTGAGTTTAGGAAATTTGCTGGACTGATTAAATTACAAGAGGAGTATCTAAGGTGTAAAGAGCAACAGTGGATAAACCATGGGTGAAAATCTCCATTTCCAATTCACTGTAGACAAGGATGTTAAAAAACAGTTTTGGCATGTAATTTTAATTCCCTTGTTAGGCAAATGTTTAAATACAATATTAAACTTCTTAAATAATAGTTTCAAGAATGTGCGACAGGATCAGCTGCAAAGGTTGGTACACCAACTCACCAGTTAGGTGGTCTATGTGAATGTGATCAACCAATTTGCTTGGCATAGCTCTAAGGGAGGAAACTGTTCAGCTAACAAAGCCCTAGATTTATATTTAAATCTAGAGTCTGTAGATCCTGACTGTGGTATTCTTCTTTCTATCTAAGGTATCAGTCACATAAGCCTAGAAACCAGGCAGTGACCCAACCAGTTGGTGTATATTCCAACAATTGGTGACTGGTTGCTCAAGGTTGCTGTCTGGGTGAAACTGCATGCAATGAAGGTGTGTACTAAATACCTCCTTGTGATTGCATTGGTTGCTAGTAGATTGCCGCTGTTGGCTGTAATTTGTATGGAAGACGCCAACTTGCCTGGAAACATTTCCTGTAGATTCTCTGAGATGCAGGAAACTTGGAAAAAAAATGCAACGCAAACCTTACAACCTTACTTCACTTTATAATAAAAAGCGCCTTGAAGCAGCTGTTAATGTGATTTGTTGTGCTGTAAATAAAATAAAACTGAATTGAATTAAAAGTGAAATTTCTGCTTTACAGTAGCGATCAACACACTCCGGTTTGTCTACTGCTTGGCAAGTAGTTTGGGTGTCTCTCTAGGACAACATGACCGGTTATCATTTACTACTTCAGTCTCCTTCTCTACATTCGTTTTCATAGAGATGCCCTGCTTTTTGAGTTTCATCAGTAAGGTTCATTCAGAAGCAAACAAATAATTTCAGTATGTGTCAAAACTACGTGCTAAAACTTGACAAGGAAAAAGAGGGACAATATGAAACAGGACACTGTACACATGACACCGGATACTTCTTTGGAAAATGGTGATACCGAGTTGTTTATACAGATTGCATCTTGTCTGTTCAGCACTGTGCATAAATCTGTGCGTGCGTGTGTGCTCGTCTGTCCGAATGCAGAGCAATCTGTGACTTTTGTCTTCTCCAGAAAGGACATATTGTAAGGAGTAAAGTTGTAGTAAAATGTTTTTACATTACATTATGAGTTCTTATAGGGTCACCACTCTAAAGGATCTGTTGGACCTTGATACACAGATAACAGAGGGTCTACATTGTTTGGAAACCTTTTTATTTTTCCCTCGTTAGCATCAGTAAGAGATACAGGTTTTCAGGGGAGGATTTCCTGTTCATCCCCCCTTGCGGGCTCCAAGCAATTTTAAATAATTTCCTTGTCCTATATGTTGACACAATGTAATCTTAAAAGAGCAAAAGCACTGAAAATAAACCACTACCCCCAAAACATCCCCAAAGTCATTAAATGAGGTAAAAACAACAACAACAACAAATCACCCACACACACAAAGAATGAAGCTCACTCAAATAGAAAAATAAAATAGAATATAAAATAAAGAATGAATAAATTAAAACTAAGTTTAATAATATGAAGAACAAAAACTATGTAAATGTGTAAAATTACTACTTTTATATCACGTCACTCTGTATTATATATACATATACACACACCAGCACCTAGGGCTGTTCGATATAAATCGGATGACGATATAAAAACGTCTATCGTTTCATTTTACACTATCGTTTGTTTCGTTGTGTCGCAAAATAAACTGTTTACGGCAATATTTTTTTCATGGTTTTGATGGTCACTGTAGTGGCTATATTAATTTCTTAAAGTTCTCTCTTTCTCTTATATTTAATATAACCACACTACAGACGGACAAGCACCTGTTTTTATGCGTTGTCGTTAGCAACAACGACGGTAACAGCATCGCGTGTCTGCGTGTTTATGTACCACATAAACCTTTCACAATAAAGCTCAAGATCCTGTTGAGACTTTTCAAAATAAACTGAATCACGTGAAAGAGCAGATTATTTATGGATGAGAAGTAAAAAAGAGCCGCCAGGTGCTAAAAAATAAACCCCTTCCTTCCCTCCCCATCTCCAGCTGCCTCCCTCTTCCTGCTCCACCACAACCACCCACACATGCAGGGCCTTGGAGTAGGGGTGTGTCACCAGGGTGCAGAGGAGGCTACCCCCCCCCCCCTCTGTCCCCTTCTGGCTGCCTCTGCCTCAATTTTATCCCACAACTTAGACATTCACATTACTCACACTCTCATTACACATACATATAGGATCTTGGGGGTGGGCACGCTACACGGATTCCAAAAGACCATCAGGGTGTACACCTCACCCCTGGCGTCGTTGCCCACCTCTCAATTTTAAATACACGTAGACATTGAGGGCTATCAGGAGGGGCTATGTGCTTACCTGCTGCTCTCTGGCAGGTAGCTCCATGCCCTCCTGGGTTTTAAATGCACCTTAGAACACACATGCATCAACACTACAATGAGCGGGTGGAGGGAGGTTCGGAGTCTTCTCTCACCCCCGTTCTCTGCAGCCTGCTGGAGCGGGGGGGCTAGAAGGAGGAGTTGGCCCTCCGACTGCGGTCTGGAGTGTGGGGCCTCCCTGCTGCTGCGGAGTCGGGGCGGTCTGCTTCTCCCCACCGCAGGGAAAAGGATAACACCACCTGGGTCTGGGTGCAGTTCCCCCCTCCAGGGGCAAGGGTACCTAGACCCGGTTCGTAGAGTTCTTTGTGTCCGGGGATGGGCGTCCAGGTACACACCGGCTCACTCCTTGGCGGCCGCTTATCAGGGCCTGGAGCCTGGGGCTCGCTCGGGCCACTTCGGAGGTGGGGTGCTCGGTCACTCAGGCACAGCTGGCTGCCGGCGGAGCTCACGGGCGCGTCACTGCAACCCCCCCTGGCTTCTGCTCCGCGGCTGCTGAGTGACCCCTCATCTGGGACTCTCCTCAGCTCTTTCTGGGACAGTGGCGCGGCTGCCCCTCTGTTGGTCTTCCTTGGTCTCTTGTGTTCTGGGGGCCTCTGGATGTCTGGAGTCTTGATCTCCTCCATACCTGCTTCATGCCCTGGAGGACGGGGCTGTGGCCCCCCCACACCCTCTAGCAGATCATTACATGAAGGAACCTTTTAAAAAAACAAGCGCGTCCATGCTCACAGGTGTACACACGGGTGCTCACACACACAAACTACACCCTTTTTGGCTCCTACCTCAAAGCACACTGTGTTCTGTTGATCTTATGTGCTGCACAATAATGTTTAATATTTAGTATTTACTGTCATATTCCCATAGATCATTGTGATGTTGTTTATTCTGTTACTCTTGTTCTCTTCTGCTTGTTTTCTTTTTTCTTTCTCAACAGGTGATCGATATATGCATTTTTTTTTTCTGCCCATTCTGTTGGTTTTTGTTTTTTGCCCTTGTCCCTCTTCTCAGCTGTTTCTCTTTCCCTCTTTCTTTCTCCCCTTCTTTCCCCCAGTCAAGTCTGTCCCGTATTCAGCAAGTGAAAATAAAATAAACAATAAAAGGTGAATCAAATGGACCATTACGGCAAGGCTGGGATGGTCAATTTGGTAAAGTAAATCCGTTGGGCATCTTTCTTTGCCTTTAGACAATAATTCTGATGGCAAAAGAGCCAAACGGGACAGGCAAAAAAATAAAAATAAAAAAAAATAAAAAATAAAAAAATAAAAATAAACCTTAGACTCAAACGTTAGAACAGGCTTTTCCCTGCAGCACGCCGTGTAATAAATACTCACAAAGAAAACGGCGGCTGTTACAACTTATGTCTAAAAATGTATCGTTTCATGCATCAGTTAAAACACTCGACTCCAGCTACATGACGCGCAGCTGGAAACACTTCCCGCAAGTCGAGCTGCCCGAGATTCACAGAATTTACAGAAAATGTTACATTTTTGTGATTTATATCGTTATCGGGACGATAGATGTCTTAATATCGGGATATGAGATTTTGGTCATATCGCACAGCCCTACCAGCACCAATTTATTAAAACTATTCATTTTGCAAACACACATGACAACACCATATATAAAGCTAAAGCTGAGTCTGTACAATTCTAAAAAGCTTGAAAGTCAATATTTGGTATCAGCCCCTTGAGTCTTCCACACAGTTTTCCTGGTATTCTTTAAGTAGTCTTCAGGAATAATTCTCCAGGTTTCTTGAAAGATATTCCAAAGCTCTTCTTTGGATTTGTCGGTTTTTTGTTCAATTTTCTGGTCAGATGATCCCACACTGCTTTAATAATGTTGAGGTCTGGGCTCTGGGGAAGCCAATCCATGACTGACTCCATTGTGTGTTTTTCTATGCAGGTATGTTTTTACTGCATTGGAATCACTGTCATACTGAAACATGTTGTCAGTTAGCGTTGGGCGATTGGACGAATATATCGACTATCGACGATAGGCTGAGCCTATTGTCGATCATTTTTACAAGGGCGATTTTTTAATTTATTTGGCCATGAGTAAGTTAATAATGATGGAATTAATAGAAGCAGTAAACAGAAAAAAAATTATAATAATAGCGCTGTTTTAACAGCACACTCTTTCATCTGCGAGCAAATGCACCCTCCTCAGAGTGCGCCCAAATGTAGCGATGCATTTACGCAAACTCATAACAGAAAGAAAGAAAGGCAGTAACCTATGTTCAGAAAAAAACATTCGGATGGTGGGCACATACATGCTCATGCAAGTTAGTGGTGTTTGAGTCCTTTGCGTCTGCACAACCGGCACACCGCTTTGGTTACATCCTTAGGTTTACCTCTTTCATCCATAAAGCCAAAGAAATCCCAAATTGGCAACTTTATATTTTTCTTGGCAATTCTTTTGTGTTGTAAACACGCAAATCAGTCTGTGCATGATTACATTGCTCCACCCATCAAAAAGTCTGCGCATGTGCGAATATATTGCCCATCGTCGATGTTGTGTTCTGTAATGTTTATATCATATTGCACCACTAGAGGGTGATGTCGCAAAATAAGAGTAAAGCGGAGTCGGTAAAGGTTGAGAGATAGAATACAGTTAGATGGCTAGCTGATAACTGATGTGTGTAACTGCTACCTCTTCGATGTTAGTCTGTGCTGAATTCATTAAAGAGCACTGTTCTTCATGAGGACTGGTTTATTACCGGCCGCTACTACATTTTGGCGACGAGTAACCCCTGCGTGTTTTTTTTCTGCTTTGAGTTTTTTTGCTGAGTCATCATGGCTGCAAATGTCCATCCGCCGCGGATGTTTTTGCCTTGCCCTGGAGATCCTGCTTTGCCATTCAACATGTGGATGCGTATGTTCAACAATTATTTGCTTGTGATCAATGCAACAGGGAATGCTTGGCCTGAAGCACGAAGAAGAGCTACTTTACTTCACTGCTTAGGAACTGAGGGACAAAGGATTTTCTACTCACTGCCAAATACAGGTGACACTTTCGCCTCTGCTGTTACTGCCCTAGAACAATACTTTTCACCCAAGGTAAATGTTGTTGTGGAAAGACATGCTTTCAGACAGCGAACACAAGCTTCACATGAGACTGTTATCCAGTATGTGGCTAGCTTGCGTGACCTTGCTTCTAAATGTGAGTTTGATGACAGGACAGAAGAAATGATCCGTGATCAGCTAGTGGAACATGTGTCTAGCCCCAGCATAAGAGAAAGACTCTTGCTGGAACCTGATTTGACACTAGATAAAGCTGTTACACTGGCAACACAAATGGAATCTGCAGTTCAACAAGCTAAATCCATAGCTGCAGACAGCAGTACTCCAGTCCAAGCTGTGCAGTCTCACTCGCGCTCCATGCAGAGGAAACATAAATACAATGCTCACCCTGCAAAGCCATCTCATGCAACAAAAACATGTAAGAACTGTTTTAGATGTGGTTCAAACAGTCATTTAGCCAACTTTCGTCAGTGTCCTGCTGCCAAAGCTACTTGTAAACTGTGTCATAAAATTGGACATTTTGCTCGTGTCTGCTGCTCATCCAAGACAAGAGATGTACGGGAAGTGCATTTACCAAAACTCACAGTCCTTTACTTAACAGATCCTTCTCATGCATCAAAAGGATTGCAATGCAGCATAAATGTGAGCACACCTACCTCATCAGCTAAGGACATTGAACTGATTGTGGACACAGGTTCTGCAGTTTCTATCCTGCCTAACCACATCTACGAAGAGCACTTCAGTGGTACGCCACTAAAACCACCTGACCTTCAACTAGTTACATACACAAAGAAAACAATCCCTGTGTTAGGCTGCCTGCAAGTCACAGTGAGCAGAGGAAATGCATCTGCCTCAGCTGTGTTCTTTGTTGTAAGGAAAGGAACTCCTCTTCTTGGAAGAGATCTGATGGAAGCGCTGAATGTCAGCATTGCAGGCAATACTGTTCTACCTCCATGTACTGATCCTACTGCTTCTGTGATGTCTACAAATCCATCACCTGCTTCTTGCATCCCTGCTGCCCCAGATATTGGCTGTGTGCGTGCCTTTGTGCATAAAGTGAAAGTTGACCCAACAGTCAAACCTGTGCGTCAGAAGCTGCAATGTCTCCCGTTTGCTGTGAGGGCTTCAGTTTCAGCAGAACTGGATCGTTTACTCAAAGCTGGTGTCATTGAACGGATTGATGCATCACCATGGGTATCCCCAATTGTTGTGACAGGACAGAAAACTGGTGGAATAAGGCTGTGTGCAGACCTCCGTGAACCAAACAAAGCTGTGATCACTGATTGCTACCCCTTACCACATGTAGATGAATTGTTTGCCAGCTTACAGGGTGCAAAAATGTTTTCTACAATTGATCTTGCAAATGCATACTACCAGCTGCCCCTGCATGAAGATAGCAGAGATTTGACAGCATTCATTACACATGATGGACTCTTCAGATTCTGCAGAGTACCTTATGGACTGGCCTCTGCCCCCTCAGCTTTTCAGAAAATGATGGCTGAAATCCTTAAAGACCTCCCAGGTGTCCAAAACTACCTGGATGACCTTATTGTCTACAGTAAAAGTGTAGTTGAGCATGACCAAAACCTTAGCACTGTCCTGCAGAAGCTCAAAGATGCTGGACTTGTGCTTAACGAAAACAAATGCCATTTTAGGAAGACATCGCTACGCTTCCTAGGTCATGTTGTCACTGCTGATGGCATTCTTCCTGATGAGGAGCATATTGATGCTGTTTTGAGAGCCCCTCCCCCATCTGATGCTGTTGCTCTGAGATCCTTCCTGGGCTTGGTGTCATGGTACTCCAAGTTCTTGTCAAACTTTGCAACTGTTGTAGCCCCTATGCGTGCCTGTGCTAACGACAAGAACACCTTCACATGGACTTCAGATGCACAAGCGAGCTTTGAAGAAGTAAAAAAGCTCCTGGTGAATAGTCCTGCACTGGCACTGTTTGACCCTGCCTTGCGTGTTGTGATCTCTACTGATGCAAGTGACTATGGGCTTGGTGCTGTATTTGCTCAAGTGCAACCTGATGGCACAGAAAAACCTGTGGCGTTTGCTTCCCGCACACTGTCTGCAACAGAACAAAAGTACTCAACTGTTGAAAAAGAAGCTTATGCTTGTGTGTGGGCTGCAGAGAAATGGAGAACATATTTGTGGGGCCGACGTTTTACTCTGCGGACAGACCACCAAGCTCTGACAACACTGCTGAGCACCAAAGGGATTAATAGGGCTGGAATGCGCATCGCCCGCTGGTCTGCCCGCCTCCTGTGTTTTGACTATGTAACCAGTAAGTAACCAGTAAGGTAGGCGTCACGCACGGAAACCTTCTTTTCTACCAGGAGAGAGTGTGAGGATAAGGAAACCCCACCATGTCCCTAAAGGACATCCCAGATTTACCCCTCCTGTAACAGTAACAAAAGCCAAAGGCTCGAATGCCTTCTTGCTGAGTGATGGAAAGATTTGGAATGCCACTCATCTAGCACGTTGTCGCCCTGTGACTGAAAAGAATGCTGACACTGCTAGGTTGCACCACACCCAGACTGGCTCACCTACTGCCAGAAGACTGCCACGCGTCAAGTACAAGCCTCGTTGGCACAAAGACTATATTGTACCATAATAGGTTGCTTGAAAAAGGACATTAGAGAAATGTCATTACTTGTTCTATTTTGGGTTTAAGAAGAACTGATTTCCTGCCACCAATGCACTAAGAAAAAATTGTAATGGAAAAACTGGAATAATTTCTTTTCATTTTACAATTTCAGGCTTATTTAGCTTTTCTAGTTGTAGTATTCTGATGTTATAACTATTGCGACATTTAAGTTCACCTGTGTATGTTTGGTTTGCTAAACAGTGAATTACTTTATTTCTGTACTACGCTATTTGGTGAACTCTTTTTATAAAGAGAGAGGAGATGTTGTGTTCTGTAATGTTTATATCATATTGCACCACTAGAGGGTGGTGTCGCAAAATAAGAGTAAAGCGGAGTCGGTAAAGGTTGAGAGATAGAATACAGTTAGATGGCTAGCTGATAACTGATGTGTGTAACTGCTACCTCTTCGATGTTAGTCTGTGCTGAATTCATTAAAGAGCACTGTTCTTCATGAGGACTGGTTTATTACCGGCCGCTACTACAGTCGATTACTGTCAGTTGGAAAATTTTTACATATCGCCCAACTGTATTGTCAATCCTACATTTTCCAGATATTATTCTATGGTGGTTCCAAATATTTTCTGTGTTCATAATTCCATCAATTTTGACAAGATCCCCAACACCACCAGCTGAAATGCGGCCCAAAACCATGAGAAAGCCTCTCGGTCGTTGCGTACTTGGGCAAGACACTTCACCTACTGCCTACTGGTGATGGCCAGAGGGGCCGATGGCGCAATATGGCAGCCTCGCCTCTGTCAGTCTGCCCCAGGGCAGCTGTGGCTACAACTGTAGCTGGCCATCACCAGTGTGTGAATGTCTGTGTGAATGAATAGTGGTATTGTAAAGTGCTTTGAGGGGTCCCGAAAAGCGCTATATAAATGCAATCCATTATTATTATTATTATTATTATTGTATTGACAATAATTTGAACCAAAAATGTCAAATTTGGATTCATCTCTTCATGAGACCTGTTGCCACTCGTTCTCACATCAGTTCTTCTATAATTTGGAATACTTCAGTCTTTTATCCCCGTCTTAAAAATGAGTTCTTAGGAGGCAGCCGTCCACTGAGACCATTTTTGACGAAGCTTCTGTAAACAGTAGAAAGATCAACTGAAATGCCAGATACAGCTCTCAGGTCCTTTTTCTATTTCTTAACAGCATGGCTTTTAAATACCATCCATATTCTGCATACAGTTTTAGACCTCAAATTGTTTTTTAAGAATATGATACTTATCATGCCAAGACATGTCAAGTCCACAGCCAATAGTTCTTTGGTAATCACTTTGCTCCATCTCCTTCCAATCGTGTTACCTTTGGTGTTTTTCAAAGATTCAAGAAATTAAAAATTGGTTCTTTACTAAGTTTTCAGTTATAGTAAATGGACTGGTTCTTATATAGTGCCTTTCTACTCTGACCACAAGTGCTTTACACAACTGGCCTCATTCACCCATTCATACAAGCACTTTTTTTCTGTGTAAATGCTTTCTAGCTAACATTCACATTCAGAGAGCAACTTGGGGTTAGTATCTTGCCCAAGGATATTTGTCATGCCTGGAGCAGCCAGGGATCAAACCATCAACATTCCAACCTGGGCTACCTCCTGAGCTACAGTCACCCCAACGTTATGTGATTTGGTTCTACAAATCATGTGCGTCAATGTGGAGTCTAACATTTAGATTAAAAAGAGAGTAATTTTATTTAGCGCTATCCAAATTGTGACAAACAAGACTGAGTGCAACATATGACTGATCACTGAAAATAAATGCATTTAGTCACTGTCTTTGTCCTTAAACTGATGGTGGATTAAGCACAAAAACGCACATGTTAAACATTAAAAACACCAAACTGGGTTCACAGGAGAGGAAAAGGAAAGAAACTGGGTTTGTTGAAGAAAACCTGCCAGTAAGCATGTCGGATCACAGTCTGTGAGCTCTTAAGTTTAACCATTGACTCTCTTTCTGAAACAGATAACCATGTACACTTAATTTCTGTCAAATAAATAACAAAGTAACGTGTCATGGTTTGTAGTTCTTCTCAGACTGTATTTACCTCATTTTAAGACCTACTAAGAAGCAAGCTAATTTTTAATGTGGTACTCATATGTAAAACCTTAGAGTTTAAAGAGGGTCTGCTCTCTTTTTAACATTATTATAGTGAGGGTTAGAATATAAAAAAACCTAACCTGTTATGCTTGTTTTACTGATACTGATACTTCAAATCTGCCTCGAATCTCACAAATGCTTTGGGGGAACATGTCCTAACTGGTGGATCCAGAATGATGACCATGGGTGACTCGGGCTCACTCTGAAATCTAACTGATCAAAGTCAGAAAACAAAAAACAGATAAAAAAGGCCCACATATGAAAGACGAGCAAAAGAGGAGACATAAAAGAAGTTTAGAGAGAAGCAAGACAACCAGAGTTCAAGGCAAAAAGACCAGAAATGCCTTAGCTAAAGACAAACCTACATTTATTGCAGGAATTTTCCCTAAATGGAAAGTATGCCTGTTCATAAACATGACACTTGTGCAGTAGAGTTAGTTCATCAAAATATTTAAACAAGGCAGTGTCTTGTAATTGGATTTCATTCGAAGCCATCTCTGCAGACTTTTGAGTCTAAAGTAATAAAAAGAACAAGCACGCCTAGATTACAATAAAGATATCAGCTGACATTATGACTTTATCACTTAAAAATCTTGAAGCAATTTTTTGTCTTTCCAGAAAACAAACACGTTTGTCCTTCAAGCTTCTCCGCTTCTTCGAGCATTGCCCCGTGTCTGTTCTGTTTCTGCAACCTACATCCAGTAATTTTCTAACATCTACAAGTCTTTATGTTGAGGACTTGCTCCTTGTAAAATTCTCTTACTGATCCATTTAAAAACTGTGGCAAAAAAGTAGCCAGAAATGCACAAGAGGAGTTTGATAGATTTCAGACAGTACAAGATCAGAATGTAGATTTTTGCAGTAAGATGAGAAAACAACCAAACGTTTCACCTGTTGCATACAATCCCACTGCTGAATATTAAACAAAGACTACTATTTGAAGTCGCGTTGCTCCCAAGCTTCGAAATACGACTTCAAGGTATCTGGAACGTGTAGCACAAACAACCTGACCCAACCCCCAAAGCGGTTGACTGGGAAACTGATGGATGTAAAGAGGTACAACATGTGCACAAAGAAAAATGGTTAAACTAAGTGTTATAAAGGTGAAAGAAAAACAGGCAGTAATTTTAAATGGTATAATAATATGTCATGTAAGGATATAGACTTTGTACTTTGTCACCATAAAACAGTTAGGCCTCTGTTACACAACTTCCCTGCTGTTTTAGGGTAGTTTAGTTTACTGTATATTTAGTTGCTTTGTTCAAGAACTGACATACAAAAACACATGCAATGAGGCAAGGAGCCTTAACCATCATTCAGGGCTGCTAAGGCATACATACCAACACCAAGGCCCTCCTTCCTGCCCGACTGATCCAAGTGCAAGTTATAGCTAGTTCATCTCTGACTTTGCATTTTTCCTTGTGGGTGTCTATATGTGTTAAGCATGTGCCTGTCAAAACATGCATCTGTTTGTGTCAGCGCGCTTCCAATGTCATATTTAATCTCACAATGACGCATGCAGTTTATCAAAATTGCACACCTATACTTCCCGCAGTGCATGCTGGGATAGCAACCACAAAACCCCCAAAAAGCAGGCTTGTGTATGAGCACATCACCGAAGCAAAGAACTGTTTACTCCTACCTGAAAAAGGATCCTCTGAATTGTCTGCCTCTTGCTCCTCTGAAAAGATTTTGCCCAAACTGATAGGTCTGTTCCCTCCAGCTGCAGCTCCACTGTTGCTGCCATCTTCCACATCCTCCACTGGCACCACAGTGAAGGTGGGCATCTTGATTCTTCTTTTACCCGGAAGAAACTATGAAGAGATTACAAACTAGGAAGACACTGGCTTTTCCCACAGAGAACAGATTTTAAAAAGTGTCCAGATAAATGTAAATAAAAGGACTGAACCCGATGAGGCAGGCCAAACTTCACTTTAACCACAACATGGCACTCAGATCTTTTGTTTCCCTTCTTTTTGGTGTGTAATCCAATGTCCTCTAAACCCAGGGTGAAAGTACCGCCTCCTGCACATGAAGCAGGCCAAAGTCCTCCTGTGTATCAAGTTACGCCCTCTCCTTGTTTCTTTCCCTCCCTTTTCTCCTAACTGCTTCAGCACTGTTGGCCCACGTGACCCTCTGTTTACCATATGAACAGTTAGTCCACACAGAGGAAGCCCTGCAGCCCCTCCCACTCTGACGTCCCACTTCTCTCGCACACACCTTAGAAATGCAAGATGGCAGGGAAGCAATATCCAGAAGTACATATAAAAAGGATCTGACTCATCCACACGAAGCGGAACACCCGAGTCATGCTTAGCAGGACAAACCTAAGTCTGTTTCTTTCTGTTAACTCTGCTTTCGTTTGTTCCTCTCCCTTCGGGCTAATAGTTGTCGTCTCTGTGTTTTTCCAGGTAAACGAGAGGAGTGTTCCTTTTCCCACATTGCATGATGGGTAATGAGGAAGAACAGCGATTCAGAATATTCTTGCTCTCTGACGTCCGCACACATTGTAACAGCAAAGGAAACACCTTGGAAATCTTGAACAGTGACTTTCCTCTTTATTTCTCTGTATTTCCTGTCTGTTGTGAGTTCCACGATGGACAGTCACAGGCGGAAAAGAGTGAGCTTTGAATAACAACGGCCACAAGTAAACATGCATTGTATTTAGTTTGTGGGAACAATTCTTTTATTACCCATCTTTCTCTTTAAAAGGCTGGCAGGGCCTGTCTTACTCAACTATAAACTACCTGTTACGTCATATCTTTGTGTCAGTACTGTGAAGTCTGAGTACTGAGAAATTATATAAGTGTCTGTTTTTGAAAGTGTCTGTGTCAGTCAGTATATTTTGCAGCACGTCTGTTAGGTGTTTAAAAGGAAGCTAAACTACATATCTTACTTGAGAATGCCATTTTGGCTTTTGAGGTTTAAAACTATAGTAAAATATACTATGGTCTGAAATTATACATGTCTGTATTCATCTGATGTATTTTATACCACTTGTATTTAAAGTTTAACACATTAAGTTATTCTAACATAAACCCGAGACACATGGAAAAATGCCATTTACACCCTGAAATGCAAGACAGTATGAACAAGTAGCTTTACTGCTACTGTTTTCTGTATTATTTTGGTAGTTCAAGTTTTGCTCTTTGCTCTCCAGGCGGATGGTATCATTTTTGTGCTATTTGTTAATTTTTTTAATATTACATTGCCAATCCTGGACCTCACCCACTACATAGCATTATTAATCTGGACATTAACTACACAAATGCCTTTTTGTAACATTTCTAATGAATACATTAGAATCACGTAATAGATTAATTAGACAAATCATCTCAGAAAGTTGATTCTGTTCATCTGTATGTGACGTTTTCAGTGCAAGAAATATTTTGTAACTTATCCAAGCGACTTCTTCAGTCTTGGCTGACAACAACACATTTGCACAAAGTACAAAACTAGCACCACTGACTAACAGTGGGCCGTGAGCTAGATCTCTTAGGCTGTAAAATTCCCGTCAATAATGAATTTAGAAGTCGATGTGTAGGGTTAACCAGTAAGTGCCACAGATCAGGATTTTATGTTTGTCTCTCATAATCTATTGGAGCACAAACTGAGTATCATGAGGAGGCTACAACAACACAAAGTGAACAACATCGCCACAGACACAGCAGCCAGGGAAGCAGAAGAACATCATGTCAAGAAAGCATGTTGTTCTAATAGTTTCCCGTTACTTTTGTTCTGCAAACACAGAAACACAAGCACTTCAACTCAGAGGCTGCACTCTGCAGGCCGTGTGTGCACTGAATGATACAGGACCACTGTAACCAGCTCCTTATGTTATTTCAGAACTTGTGCTGACAAAATAACCAGATACTCAGTATTGTTCACACTGACAATTTTGTGCACCCCTATGTATGTTTACACAACTTATAATGTAGCAGGCTGCTGGGGATTACTCTGATCCCCTTATTGACAATTTGAGAGGTGAAACACAGTTTCGCACAAGTTCATGTACGAGATTTAAACTGCAAACGCCAACATTCACGCTGTGTTTATGTTCATAACAGAACATCTCTCGAACACACTTCTTGTACAGCTTCACTCTGCTTACATTACGTGTGCTCACCTGCAGACACAGAAACACAAGCACTTCCGTTCAGCGGGGATTCACTCTGGAAGCCGCTCGCGCCACGCGCGTGTGCCAACAAGATCTAAGGACCCCCAAGCTGCCCTACCCAGTGCCTGCGCGAGGTCCACTCATGGGAATTATAATAGACCTGTCGCTACCCGAGGTACCGATCGGGTTTCCGGTACGGATCGGGTAGTGACAAGACCCTGTGCACGAGAAAATGCTAACTTCCTGGTTTGAGACCGGATGTGGGGTTGTACATTTCCGGTAGCTTTACTTTGCGGTCAATCGCTACTGCGAAGATATACTCCAAAACCATGTCCAAAACTCGAAAACGGAAAGATCGCGTTAAGTTACAAAGAGCAGAAGGCGGGAACATTCACCACTGTTGTGTCATAAACAATCTAATGATCAATTTTGACGTTTAAAGAGTTTCGATCGATCAGTTGTTTACATCACTCAACACAAGCAGAACTGCATTACTGCAGCAGAAGACACATCATCCACATTCAGAAGCACATCTCTGTATAGTGACTGGTCTTATGATTTAAACAGGCAAATGTTCAGCATTCAAACTACAGGTGAACAATAGTCAAACCAGATGTTTCCCCGTTATGTCGATATCAGCTAGTCAAGTACACACCTACACAGCATGTTAACAAACCGTGAAAAAAAGCCACACAAAAAATGAATGATTGCTGGTAAGGGTTTCTATACATTAGTATGTACGAAGGGTATGTTGTGACTTTAAAATTACAGCGGTCCCTCGCTATAACGCGGTTCACCTTTCACCTCGCTGTTTTGCAGATTTTTAGTGCAAGTTTGCATGCTTATTTTTACGTCACATTGTGTCCTGCGTCCTGATCGCTGCAGACGTTCTCCTCCGTGACGTCTCTCCTGTACAGTACAGAATCGCTGCATCGATCGCTAGCAGTGTGACTCTGAAGTGCAGTGCTGTATGTCCACGAAACGTTTTGCAACATCAAAAAATAAAATTGGCTACTTGATTTCACCTATCGCTGGTTATTTTTAGAACATAACACCCGCGATAAACGATGGACAGCTGAGAAATATAACATTTGAATCCCTTTTTTCTTTTGCTCTGAGGCGCAGGGGAAAAAATATCGACAAGTCGATGAACATCATTTACAGATATATTGGGTAAATGCCCAAGACATCTATAGAAATGTAAATCGCTGCTTGATTCATTCATTTGCTTAACTTGTTTTGGACCGTAAACAAGGCGCGAATAGGACACCGGAAACAAAGCTCCCCACAGGAGTTTCCGCACCGGAAGTAGCATATGCTAACGTGCACATAGTCTATTAACCCACTAAATGTTGTAGTTGGATTGCCAGTGAGCATAATATATGTCAAAATAAAGTAATAAAAATGTAAATCAACACAGTAACATCAATAAGGAACAAAATTAAATAAAATTATGTTTTGAAATCCACTCCTGTGGATTCAAAAAGGTGAAAGGGGAACACCATCTCAGAATCGAAGAGGGGGCCTGAGAGTACATCTTTTCATCTTGTAATGCTGTGACCAGCCATGGTACTCATGGCTATTTGTCACTGGTCATGACGATTTTCATATTAATGATAATATGAACGAAATTGACCTCATCGTCCAAAGTCATGCTTCCCCCAGGCAGTATCACTTAGAAGGCATAGCATGTATTTTTTGACTGCTATGCAGATGATACCCAGCTTTCTCTATCCATGAGGCCAGATAACAAACACACTTAAACTACAGAAATGCCTTCAAGATACAAAGACCTGGATAACCTCTAATTTCCTGCTTCTTAATTCATATAAAACTGAGGTTATTGTACTTGGCCCTAATAATCTTAGAAATATAGTTTCTAACCACATGCTTACTCTTACTGGTATTGCATTTAAAATCATTCTTATCACATACAAGATCTTGAATAATCAGTCCCCATCTTATCTCAAAGACCACGTACCTTACCATTACAATAAGCACATCGCTTTCAGATCGCTGGTTTACTTGTGGTTCCTTGGGTATTTAGAAGTAGAATGGGAGGCAGAGCCTTCAGCTTTCAGGCCCCTTTTCTGTGGAGCCAGCTCCCAGTTTGGATTCAGGAGCAGACACTATCTCTGTTATTAAGATTAGGCTTAAAACTTCCCTTTTTGATAAAGCTTATAGTTAGGGCTGAATCACTTGATAGTGAATCCTCCATAAGCTATGGTGCAATAGGCCCATAATTAATGGGCCTAATGCAATACCTTCCCACTGTTGCCAAAGCACTTTCTCACAGGGGTTCATCTGATTGTTGGGATTTTGTTTGTATTATTGTAGGGTTTTTACCTTAGAATATAAAGCCTTTACAACAACAGTTGCCTTGAGTCAACGTTATTGTTATTTGTTGCTATATAAATAAAATTTAATTGAGTTGGTGCCATTGTTAGTCTCTTCAAAGTCATCAAATGATAAGTACTAAGGTCACACCATATAATGCCAGCAGAGGGTGCTGCAGGTTCATGAGGCCTTGAACCTGCAGCGCTGACAGTGAAGTGCGAAGAGATGGCAACTCAGTGTCCAAGTCACAGGGAAGGATATTTATAATTTGCAAACAGCCAGTGGTGGACTAGCTGCATATATGCTTTGGTTCACAGGAGGATGGCACAAAGAGCACCTGAATCTGAACAGAGCTGTAGAAAATGATATACAGTTATTTAAGATAAGTCATGCTTGTTTAATGAGGTGAGATGCAAATCTACAAAAACCCATTTTTTCCTTCATATCATTTGTGTGTGATATTGCTATGCCTATGCCCGAACCAGCACAGATTCTCCTTCCTGGACAAAACTGCCATTTTATCCTCAGATGGTTCATGTGTGAATGTTGAAAAAAAAAAGGTAAAACCTAGAGAAGTAGAGGTGAAATCAAATCCCTTTAGCAAACAGTAAAAAGGTCAGTGCTGACGCAGACCTGGGAGCAGGCTGTCCTCCCTCAAGACTATATTCTTAAGTGGCTATAGATTCTATTTGTAGCATTTTACCTGTTTACTGACTCCCCCACTCCAAAACCAGGTAGCTGCACAAACATACTGCAGGGTTTGGATGACCTCTTGTGACATCACACAAGGTATAAATTTCAATTGCCTGCACTGTGCTGTCAGACCACAAAATGCAACATCAAGAGCAACAGAACTCGTGTTTGTCAAAGTTTTCATTTAGTCAGAGTATTTGACGAAATCCAGAGATATTGAATATATGAACAACGCTTCTAATTATATACACAGACACCCAATGAAAAGTAATTCCTTCTATATTAAACAAAAGTGTTGCTGAGATTGTGTTAAATGCTAAATACACTCACCAGTTATTTTATTAGGTACATCTTGTAAGTACCAGAACTGTCTTAATTCTTTGCAGCATAGATTCAATAAGACATTGGAAACATTAATCAGAGATTCAGGTCTATATTGACATGACAGCATCACTCAGTTGCTGCAGAGTTGTTGGTTGCAAATCCGTGATGTAAATCTCCTATTGCACCACATCCCAAAGGTGCTCTATTAGATTGAGATCCGCCTGTGGAGGCAGAGTACAGTGAACTCATTGTCATGTTCAAGTGGGCACTCTATCATGCAAATGTCAGAGCAGAAACTGAGACTCATCAGACCAGTCAACACTCTTCCAATCTTTTATTGTCTAGTTTGAGCCTGTGCTAATTGTTGCCTCATTTACTTGTTTTTACCAGGTTTAAGCACCCGATGTGGTCGTCTGCTGTTTCTTCTGTGATCTCTGGCATGAATAGAGCATTTTCAACAAGGGAACTGCCAATGGTGCATACAGATTTTCTATTGTTTGGACCATTCTCCATAAACCCTTCTCTAATGTCTTCATATTTCAGGAACAAAGAAAATAATAATTCCAACGGACAAACATAAAAAACCATTGACATTTTTTCCAAAAAAGTTTATCTTCCTCTGACATGTAAGGTTAGGATAGGGTTACCACCAACAGTGGCTTAGACTGTAAACTGTTAAAGAAACAACCACACATCATGGTGATGCCTAACTTTGAATTATACTATTAAATAAGCTCAACTAAAGTTTCTGAACCAAAAATCATTTTGGAACTGCTATACTGTATAGTAGCATTGAAGATCATATAATGCCTCCCTTGTCCGCATCACTCTTCTCCTTTTAGAGACATGACCACTTGCTCAACATGCAGCAATCTCCAGAACACCCAAGAATAACCCACTCGGCCCTTCTTCACACTTTAACTTAAACACCCAGTTCGCCTTCGTTATGGAAAAAACCAAAAATGAATATCTTAACTATTAGGATTCACTGTGTGTACTCAGCCTACCGTAACCAACAGGGGGGCTCCAGGCAAGCATGGGCAGCAGTCAGACAACTATTTTTGGTATAAGTGGAAAATTTTGTTTTTGAATGGGGACCAACAGCAAAGGATCAGGAGAAAGTCTGTGACTCCTGGGGGACTGTGGGAAACAGTGACCCTCTGCAACACTCTGCTGGCGCTGAAATTCTGCATGTGGGTTACCAACAAAACAGCAGGCGAGGGAGGGTTGCCAAGCCCATAATTTGACTTTGGGATCAGTATGTGTGTGCGAGTGTGTTTGGCTGGTGGGAGGTGCGGAGCCAGAATTCATCATCCTTAAAATGCTTTCCACCTGCAGATGAAAAAAAAAGTAGTAAAACTTCCAAGGACCGAAATCAAGTCAGTTTTCTTCTTTGTGTCAGCATTTTACACGAAAACAGATGAGGTGAACCACTCCTTAAGCTAGAAACACTGCAGAGGAAACCGGTGAGAGGAAAATGTAAAATGTGGAGAAACGAAAAAAAGGCGAATGATTAAATGAGTGGGTGATAACTAAAACTGACAGACTAGCAACAAAATGTGGGTCTGGAATCTGCTCAAAAATTCGCTGAATTTTTGGAGGGACTTTAGCACAGGAGGCCAAGAGCAGTTGTAGTTTCAATCAGTAAAAGCAGGACAAGGAGACTCTTGCCAAACATGAGGCAAGATTTCAGACCAATTAATTTCTTTGAAGTGTGACTCCTTACTGTACATAGTCCAGTAGACATGTTTGCTTAAGGGAGTTTAGAAACAGTCTGACTGAGTGATATATCGCTCTCGCCCATATTTCTGCCACTTGTCATCGCCCACTCCCTTTCCTCCAGAGTGGGCAGAGCATTGGCACCAACCCTCTTTTCAGCTGGTGCAACCTGTAGGCTGTGCATTCGAAACCACTCATGGTGTTTTTGGCCACTGATTTAGCTAAAATAAATAGATATGTCAGCAACTCAAATAGAAAATATAGAACATAAAAACAAACAAAAAGAAAATTCATATAATCTGTAAATCAGGATTTAAAATATAATTTGGTACCCCAAGAGTGCCTCTTTGATGTACGCAAGATGTATCCCAAATAAACCGAAAATGCTAAAGGCTTTGTGGGGAAGGCTTTGCCGCATTGTAGCTGAGGAGGTAGAACAGGTCATTAACAAACTGGAAGGTTGGTGGTTCGATCCTTGGCTGCTCCAGTCCACATGCCAAAGTATCTTTGGGTAAGAGACTAACCCCAAGCTGCTGTGCAGTGTGCTTATTAGATACAGTGTGAATGTTGAACAGAAAAGCACTTAGGTAGAAGAAGCATAGAAAAAAGTGTTTGTGTGAGTGAGAACCAGTCCATTTACTAATCACTTACTTGTTTCTAGCAAAATACATTCAGCATCCAACATCCTCAGAATGTGTTCTCTTACACAAGGACACAAGAGGCTTTCTTATAGGTATGGTTCTGGGGAAAATTCATTTTCTAATTCTGTAAAGTAGATGACCTGAGAGGAGGATGCTACCAAAGTCAGGAACCAACAGTGTTGGTCAAGTTACTTGAAAAAAGTAATCCTGTTACTTTACTGATTACTTATTTTCAAAAGTAATTAGTTACTTAGTTACTTTTTAAAACATGATTTATCCCCTAAATAGGTAATAAAGCAATAGATCTTTCAGCCCAATTCTACTTTTCCTGCATAATCCATCATATAAAATGCAATCAAATGAAAAAGTCAGTTTTTAAAACTTGTTTTATTAGTTTTAATCTTTTAACTTCATGCATCAGGCAAACATTAAATTATCTGCAACATTCTCTGACTGGGAGAAATTTGTTTAACATTTAAACCTATTTTCTGCATATTCCAGCATATAAAATAAAATCGGTCCTGTTGCTCTATTTTCATCTGTATAGCAGGAGTGGGGCAGGCGGAGGTTTGCCCTGGTGCAGGTGTGCCGCAGCGGTCAGTGAAAGGATACGGCAGTTTCTCTGTGAATTTCACATATCAGCGGCAGCGTATTTGGTGCTTGCTCAGAGGTTTAGGGGGTTTTTTTGCTGTAAAAAGAAGTTTTCTTCCCACGCAGTGAGCAGCGGACGCTAATGTTTTTGTCACTTTTTATGGAATCAAACTCAAAGTAAGATCAGTACTTCCACGCTTTAAACGCTGCACGCTCATACTCTCTCCCGCACTCCATTGTTGATCTGCACACAGCTGTTGCCACGAACGTCGCACTCGCTTACGTCATTGTCATGAGAAAAAAAATCATGGTTTTAGTAACGCAGTAACGCAGTGTGCTTACGGGAAAGTAAAGGTAATCTAATTACCTTTTTTGCAATAGTAATTCTTTACTGTACTCGTTATTCGGAAAAAGTAATCTGATTACAGTAACCCATCTCTGGGAACCAACAGCATAAACAATGAACCTAGCCATCTTGATGTCACCCACTGGTTTCAAGAGCCTGCATTTTGAGGCTTCGGTGTTAGTGTTCTTCCTGCAGCCATGTTTGTTTATGGAACCAGAAGGTACCTTGTTTGGATGAAAGCATGGAGTGCAAAGTCATCAGCTATGCTAGCAAGCTTGACTAGCAACCTGCATCCATAAACTTTGATGCATAGCTAATTAGCAGTATATTGGGCTAGTTGGTAGGCTATCACAACTTAAGTTTAATATCTGGGTTGATTTGTACCATGCAACAAACCACAATATTAGCCAGACACGCAGTTAAAATGATGAAAATGACAATGACACCAGTCAGCTCCAGCTGCCTGTATCAGGATACTTGGCAGTCCACAAGGTGGATGGATGGGTACAGGTGGATGAGTTATGACTTGTTACCAGGGAGGATACTATCTATAGAGACCAAAACTGATGGAGATTTTAACATGGGAGTCTAAGGGGATTTACTGACTTCTGAAGCTTACCTTGAGTGGTCACTTCACTCTTGAGGTTGTCCTTTGGAGTTAACCAGTAAAAAGAAAAGTCACCAAAACATTACAGAAATACAATTTATTTTATGATGATGGCAAAATTTAAAAAAAAGAACCCAAGTGAGAATAACTATTAAAAGAACGCTGAGTTCAGTGTGTCACAGTTCACTGAGGACTCACATGCAGGACTCTTTGGTTTGAGGAGACCAGTGGGGTTTATTTCACATTCACCAGGTGTACAGACAGTGAAGGGAATTGTGCTATATACAAATGTGACAGGGGTCCGGGCTCCAGGGAATCCAAGGTGGGGAGGACAGGGGAAAACACTCGCTCGAGCTGAGATACGCTGATGCGAGTCATGCAATGATCCAGTGATGAATGGCTGCCATCCCTCTGCTTAAATGCTGGCTGCGTCAGTGAGACTCAGGTGTTTCCATTTCACGGGTGCCGAGGGCCGGGGGCATGAAACTGCAACGAGTTCCACCCCGGCACAAGAGAGAGAACAATAATGCAGATCAGCTACCTGCTGATCCACCGGGCCGCGACACAATTATTTTTGGCTTAAGAAACATACACATCTCTGTGACGAACATTAAAAGTTCTTTTTTCCAGGACCAACTCTTCCTGTACATTTACGCTGAAATTGAAGCATAACCGACATATTAATGTAGTTTAATGATTTGCCCCTAATGATTCTTTCAGGCTAAATAGATTGACACAAAGGCTAACCGAGTATGACTTTGAGAAGCTTCCAGATCTGTGTTGTGTCATGAGAAAGAAGACTGAAACTCCCCACCGTTATAAATACACCTCAGCCATCAGAAAGCCCTGCGGCCGTGAGATGATTACCATGTTTCGCCACCAAAACACAGCTGCTAACTATGTTAAAATAATAACAACGTCTAAATCTATGAGTGGTGGAGGGCTGAGAGGAGGAAGTCCAACCGCACACTCACACAGCAGCGTACACACACACACACACACACACACACACACACACACACACAAGTGCCTCTCATCCTGTCACGCAGTGATCGTTAGCCCACATGCTTGGTGTGTGTCCACCCAGGAGTCAACCGCCAGCAGCGACGGGCTATAAAGCATGCGAGTGATTGCACGAGTCATATTTAGAAAGTGCCTCACTTTTACACACGCACAGTTACACATTTGTACGTAGAGGTGGACACACACAAACACACACACACATTTTACCCATGCACTTCAGTGTTTTTCAGGCATGACCAGATGTGTCCAAATTTCAAACATATCTCACAAAGCCTCATAATTGCTATGTCTATTTGATGTTTCTGTATTTTTTTGACCAACACACACAATCAAAAAGGTTTTATTGCTAAAACGGGCAACACAGGAATATGTTGTTAGACTTACACAAATACAAGCTGGGACTATTTATTCATTTGCCATGAAAAGACTCATACTTTTCTTTACAGTTCAGTTTTGTGGATTAAATGTTCCAGGCCTCTGTCTATCATTATTTAAAAATTCATGAGATGGCAGTTATGATTACAAGGGGTAACTAAGTTTAGCACGAGGGGAGAATGAACACTGTGAATGCTTTGAGTCTGATGCAGATTGACTGAAGCATTTGACGTATGCAGTTCCTAGCTGAGAAGTGTGGCACACAGAGTGGAAAATATGTCCTCCATGTCTGTGGGGTCCTTCTCAATGGGGGCCAGGTTAGATTGTGCTAAGCTCAGCATATCCTAGTCAAGAACCTAGATTTCTTACCAGTGCACCTGGGTCCATTTAAATGTTGCAAAGTCGCCATGTTTTATGGAGATATGCTGGAGGCACGGTAAATGGTAAATGGACTGGTTCTTATATAAAAGCCCTCTTCTACTCTAACTGAGGACTCGAAGTGCTTTATGCATTTACAAAAGCACGTTTTTCTCTTTCTGTGTAAGTGCTTTCTATCTAACATTCACATTCGGGTGGATGTACTGGAGTGCGTTTGGGGTTCTTGGGTATGTTGCCCAAAGATATTTGGCATGCAGACTGGAGCAGACGGGGATCGAACCAACCTACCGATTAGTAGGTGAGCTGCTCTAGCTGTGGAGCTACAGCCACCCCACATACAGGTTAATAAGCATATGTGTGTGTTTTATAAATACATGTCACTGTCAGTCGCTGCACACAATAAATAATAAAAAAACTAAAAAAAAAAAACCCCACAAATTATTCATATGAAATAAACCTGTGCATTTTTTGTTGATGAAACGTGATTGAAACATGTTTAGATGAAGTAAGTTGAGCTCTTGGAATATTTTAATCCTTCACAATTTTGTAATTTTATTCCAACACTATTCAATAACTTTTACCCCAATACTACTTGGTCACTTTAATACTACATGTTGTCTTCATGTTACATAATGTTCAACAAAGTGTAGAGTGTGGTTAACATAAAAAGTAAATGGATTTACAACAACTACCATCCTGTCTTTATCCGGGTTGCAGAGGGGCTGGGGCATATCCCCAAAGTGATAGGTTAAGAGGCAGGGTACACCCCGGACAGTTTACCAGTCTATCACATAGAGACAAACAACCATTTGCACTCACATTCACGGGTAATTTAGAATCACCAATTAACCTAACTCTAATTGCATGAGTTCTTACTGTAGGAGGAAACCAGAATACCCAGAGAGAAACCACTGCAAATGTCAATAGAAAATTGTGCTTAGTCTGCATATGATAGAATACTGCATGATGACCTTTTGATGACTGTTGTTCACTACAAGACTTGTTCTGTTCCCTCTTATCATACAAAGAAGGAGCAGTTTCTTCTTCTAGCGATAATAAGAGCTGAACAAGCACACTGTTCCAAAAAATAGTAATGTCGAAGTATCTTACTGTATATTTTACAGTTTTGTACTGTCTTTCTAGAATATCATGAAATTTACATAAGTAGACTGTGATTTTACATGTCAAAGGTAAAATAACATAACATCACTGTAAATATAGTAAAACACAATTTACTTATTTTTTAAGTATATATTTTTTTGTACATATGCATATTTAGATTGTAAAAATACATTCAGAAATGTATCATAATTTCACAAATATTTGTCTGTTAAGTGAGAGAATGATCTGTTAAATTCAAATGTAATACTATGGAAAAATATATAAAATGATCGAAAATTAATGAGAGTAATCAATAATTAAAGGAGTATTTGAATTATAATTTTGCTGAAAATTTCATGTCATCTAGGTCTGATTCAATAATTCAGAGGTAACAAGTGAAAATATAATTAATAGGAATAAAAACTAAAAAAAATATATAAAACATTGCACGGCCACGCTGTGCTAATTATATATTTTAAAAAATAAATGTAGAGGTAGGAATTGCAATTAATATAAATCTCAAAGTATTCCCAACATTCCTGAACAGAAATAGGCCTCTGCACCTGGGGTGAGGGTGTGGCCATGAAAACAATGTGACATGCCATTGGATGTTGGGACACATAATAACATGACGCTAAGCATCGGCCAATGAATGTGAACTAACAACCACAAGGTCGCGGGTATGGCTGCACTGTAGGAAAAAATCCTAATATAAAAGTATTATCCTGCATTTTACAGTTTTGTTCTGTTCTCCTAGAATATCATTAAAGTTACGTAAATAGACTGATTTCACATTTCAAATGTAAATTAACGTTAAATCACTGTAATGCAATAAAACATAATTTTCATGATTATTAAATGTATCTGTCTGTACTTATGCATATTTAGATTGTTAAAATACATTCACAAATGTATCATGATTTCACAAATATCTGTCCGTTATTTGAAAGATCGAACTGTTGAATTCAAATGTAATGCTATGGAAAAGTATATAACATGATTCCTATAAGCTTGTGTTACATCACATACGTATTATTATCACTGCTCTTTAGGGCGATTGTGGCTCAAGAGCTGGCAGTTCGCCTTGTGATCCGAAGGTTGCCGGTTCGAGCCCCGGCTTGGACACTCTCGGTATTGTGTCTGTGATCAAGACTCTTCACCTACTGGTGATGGCCAGAGGGGCCGATGGTGCAATATGGCAGCCTCGCCTCTGTCAGTCTGTCCCAGGGCATGCAATCCATTGTTATTTAAACCAACTGTTAACTGTATATTTCTGTACATTTACGTATTATGATTCATATTGCCACATTCATTGACCTTGTTTATAGGTAATTTCATTGTTTGATCACGTTAAAATGTTCCTAATTTGATGTCTAAAAGCACTTGGAAAAGGCAGAATCCCATGTAAAATTAGTGCAACAAACTCTATTTTCATTACTGAAAATGACTGTATTTTCATGAGGAAGTTATTTTCTGTTATTTTACGGTAGTATTTTGGCGCCCCAGCTGCCGGAATATTACTGTGTCTTTAAGATTTGTTTTTTTTCCCTATTTATAGATAATTTCATTGTTTAATCACATTAACATGTTCCTAATTTAATGTTTAAAATCACTTTAAAAGGTAAGATCCCGTTTAAAATTAGCGCAACAAACTGTATTGTCATTACTGGAAATAACCGTATTTTTATGAGGAAGTTATTTTCTGTTATTTTACTGTAGTATTTTGGCGCCCAGCTGCCGGAATATTACTGTTTTTTTAAGATGTTTTTTTAACAGTGCAGTTTCACTCCCTACCAGGAAGAGGAGCCGCTTCTTACAGAAACACACACATACGCACATACTTACGCACCAACATTCCTCTGTCATGAACAAATGTACTTACTGTTGTATTACCCTTGTATATAAATAAAGACCAGAGCAGAAACAGAGCGCAAGTCCCTGAGCCCCCGCTCTCGTGCGGGCGCTCTGTGACTGCCCTTGCTGCAAGTAAAACTGTGTGTTTCTACTCTCTGATTCTCAGCTGAAGAAGCTGTATACCGAAAAAAGTTGAGGCGGCTGCTTGACTTGACTGAGATGGATGCCTTCCGACTTCCGGTCTGGCGGGTCGTGTGATGGCTGTGTAGGGTAATTGCTCCTGACCTTTTTACTTTTTTCCCCCAATTTATCTTTTTTTTTTTTTTTTTTTGTGTCCCGTTTGGATCTTTAGCCATCAGAATTGTTGTCTTAAGGCCAAGAAAGATGCCAAGCGGATTTATTTTACCAAGTGGATCATCATGGCCTTGCCATATTGGTCCATTTGATTGACCTTTATTATAATTATGTATTTATTTTATTTTCGGTTGCTACAAACGGGACAGACGTGACTGGGGGATAGGACAGGGAGAAAGAATGAAAGAAAGAGAGGGAGAGAAAGAAAACCAAAGGGGAGAAGAGACGGTGAGAAGGGGGGGAAGAAAGGAAAAAACAAACAAACAAACAAACAAACAAAACGCCTGGATCACCTGTATGGAGAAAAAAAACAGAAGAGAAAGCAAACAACAAAGAGCAACATAATAAAAACAGCACCATCACAATAAACTATCTAGCAGTAGATAACAGTAGATACTAAATAATAAACGATATTGTGCAGCACGCAAGATAGACAGCGCACAATGTGCTTTGAGGCAGCAGCCAAGAAAGGTGTAGTCCGCGTCTGTGAACACCCGTGTGTACACCTGTGTGCATACCTGTGTGGATCAGCATGCTTGTATTCCAAAGGTTTCTCCATGTAATGATCTGCTAGGGAGTGTGGGGAGCCATAGCCCCGTCCACCAGGGTATGAAGCAGGTATGGAGGAGATCCAGGCCCCAGATATCCAGAGGCCCCAGAGTACAAGGACCCGAGGAGGACCACCAAAGGGGGGGGGAACCGTGCCACCCTCCTGGGAAGAGCTGAGTAGAGCCCCAAACGAGAGGTCACCCCGCAGCTACGGAGCAGAGGCCAGAGGGGGTTGCAGTGGCGTGCCCGCGGGCTCCGCCGGCAGCCAGCTGTGCCAGAGAGGACCGAGCTTCAGGCCCAGAGGCCAGAGGCCTGAGGGCATCCCAC
The DNA here is from genome assembly GCF_051167445.1 of Perissodus microlepis. Taxonomy (NCBI): domain Eukaryota; kingdom Metazoa; phylum Chordata; class Actinopteri; order Cichliformes; family Cichlidae; genus Perissodus; species Perissodus microlepis. Next base: position 3,214,018 of record NC_140478.1, on the reverse strand, counting down.
CCCCCGGAAGGAGCCCAGCCGGGCCACAGGCGCCCGGCCCCGCCAGTCGGCCACCAGGAGTGAGCCGGTACATGCATGAACGCCCAGCCCCAGATGACAAGGACCACCAACACACCAACGTCTAAGGGCATCAGCCACCGGCAGGGAGTGTGGTGAGGGGAGATAGGCCTCCGTACTTTAGAGGGCCTGAGATGTACCCAGAGAGGTTGAGTCTAAGACCCAACCTGACATATAGACACAGACAAACAGGCACACGCGGACACAGACGTGCATTCCCACCCCCATATGCACAACCAAATACTCGGCACTCACCCAACGTGTAGACAGACACAAATAGACACTGCACAGACAGTCACACTCCCCAAACATACTCTATATCCCAGGTCCAGGTACCCCCGCCCCCAGAGGGGCAAGCCGCACCTAGACCCAGGAGATGTAACCCTTCTCTCTGGGGTGGAGGCAAGCGGACCACCTCCTTATCTGCAGTAGCAGGGAGGCCCCGCATCCCAGACCCCAGTCTGACGGCCAGCACCTCCTCCCAGCCCCCCAGCCCTGACGGCTAACAGAACCGGGGTGAGTGAAGACCTCAAACCTCCCTACGCCCGCTCATATGTAATGTTGTTGTGTGCTGTTCTAAAGTGCATTTAAAACTCAGGAGAGCATGGTACTAGCTTCCTCTCAGAGAGCAGCACGGCTCCTCCCGAAAACCCTCAGTGTCTAAATGCATTTAAAATTGAGGGTAGGGCACCAGCGCCAGAGGTGGGTTGGAGTACAACGACCATCCTCTGGATGCTGTAAAACGTGCCCACCCCCAAGGCCCTATATGTATGTGTTATGTGAGAGTGTGAGTAATGTGGATGTCTAGGTTGCAGAATAAAATTGAGGCACAGGCGGCCAGAAGGGGACAGAGGGGGAGTGCCTCCCCTGCACCCTGGTGACATACCTGCACCCCAAGCCCTGCGTGTGTGGGTGGGTGTGGTAGAGCGGGAATAGGGAGGCAGCTGAGGATGGGGAGGGAAGAAAGGGAGGGGCAAGCGGCCCCTCCCTGGGGCCAGCTCCCCCGCTGACCCCAGTAGGCACCCCCACGCTCTGGAACCCACCAGGGCAAGGAGGCCCAGGCCCATCCGGACCGGGGCCCGCAGCAGCAGCACTGCCCAGCCCCACAGAGTCCGGGGCAGCCCACCCGACTCCACCCCAGAGAAAACTGCACCCACCCCATCATCCAATCATCTCCCAAACTACACAAGACAATAGACACCCAGGTTGAGTTCATTCTCCCCCTCTCCTATATCTCTCCCCCCACCTGCAGAGTGAGCTCCTGTAGTGAGGAGACCACCTGCAAAGATGTAACAACCTCCCCACCAGTTAGAGAGCCCCCTAGTTGGGCCGATGCACCAGAGGTCCCCTGCACTGGGGCTGAGCCCCCCTGCACCCACCCGCCCACTGCTCCGGCGACACAACAGCCAGGACCCAAGCCCCCAAGGCCCGGCCAGCACCCCAGACCGGGGGTCGGAGCACCCCCAGACCCCCAAGCCTCCACGCCCGTCCTGGACCCTCCCAGGGGCAGCCAGGCTACCAGGCCAGTAACCAACGTCCGCCAGCACAGACCCTCCCCCATCTCCGCTGTACGCAGCCACAAGGAAAACACCATCCAAGAGCCCCAGAGCTTCTAACCAGGTCATGGCCACAGCCCCCAGGTTAGGCCCTCCAGGGAAACGTCCCTAGGGACTCCCCAGACGCCCTAAGGCCGTCCCTACCCCCACATCAACCACAATAGCGAAGGCAGGACCAAACCATGACCCCCCACCCCCACTAGGTGATGAAGCCGATCAAAGGAGCCCAAAGGGATTGATCAAATGTGATGGCAGAGGTTGTATCAAGACTAATGTGATCTATTAGATGGTTTTTATATTGGTTAGAATTAAGATTATTTTTATTTTTCCAGTTAATGAGGACCATTTTCTTGGCAATGCATAGGGCCGTAAAAACAATGTGGGCTGTGTTTATTTCTGCGGTGACCTCATCCAAGTTGCCCAGCAAGCATACTAAAGGGGAGGCTGGAATGTTACATTTCAGACACTTTGATAAGTCTTCACATATCTCACGCCAAAATTTCTGAACTGGTGGACAGAACCAAAGAGCGTGGATGTAATTGTCCGGTGTATTTGCTGTGCAGTGTGAGCAGTTGTTGGAAGGCGTATAGCCCATCTTGAACATCCTATGACCAGTATAGTGCACTCTGTGTAATATTTTGTATTGTATTAATTGCAAACTGGGATTTCTGATCCATTGAAAGGTTTTTAAGCATATCTGAGACCAAAGGTTTGGGTCTAAGTTGATTGATAAATCTGCTTCCCATTTTGCAATAGGAAGGGATATTGATTCATCTATTTTAGAAAGTGTTCTGTATATTTTAGACAATAATTTGGGGGGTTTTAGACTAAGAAATTGTACCACACTTGGTGGTGTTTGTAATTCAGCTTCACTGGGATTAAATTTCTTTTTTACTATGGATTTAATTTGTTGATATTCCAAAAATCGTTTCTTGTTGATCCCATATTGTATAACTAGTCTGTCAAACGAAATAAAGTCTGTTCCTTCCAATATATGTTCCAAGTATTTAATTCCTTTGCAACTCCAATCTCAAAAATTTATCATATTATTGTTTTGTAATATGTCCGGGTTGTTCCAGATAGGTGTACGTTTGCATGGGATTAATGAAGACTGTCATTTTTAGAAACTCCCACCATGCTGTCAGAGAAGAGCTAATATTGATGCTTTTAAAGTATTCATGTCGTTTGATGTTTGAGCTGATAAATGGTAGGTCTGAAATTTCTAGGTTATTACATAGTGCCTGTTCTACATCTATCCAAGGTTCATCTAAGAAGGTGTGTTTAAACCATCAAGAGATGAGCCTGTTGGCTAAAAAATAGTGATTAAAGTTAGGCAGATCTAATCCTCCTTTATCCTTGGTCCTTTGTAGTGTTTTTAAGCTGATACGTGGGGGTTTATCTTTCCAAAGGAATTTAGAAATGTACGAGTCTAGAGATCTGAACCAGTCTTGTGATGGCTTATTTGGGATCATTGAAAATAAATAGTTTATTTTTGGCAAGATCATCATTTTTATAGCGGTGACCCTTCCCATGAGTGATATGGGTAAAGATTTCCATCTAGCCAGGTCGCCTTCTACTGTCTTTAAAAGTGGGATGTGGTTTAATTTAGTTAATTCTGAAAGTTTAGGAGAGACATTGATACCTAAATATTTTATATTTCCACATTGCAGTGGGGAAGGAGAAGAATTATGGAAGGAGCAATTAATCGGAAGAACTGTTGATTTCGACCAGTTAATTGAATAATCTGAGACACTTGAGAAGGAATTTATCAATGCAATTACCCCAGAGATATTGGTTTGTGAGTTTTGGAGAAAAAGTAACACATCATCTGCCGCCAATTAATCTAACTCGAAACTTAAAAAGCTTGGATGGATAGTGTGGAGTTTTTGTGTTTGGAATAAAAATGCCCAGAAAATTTAAGAAAAAGGACGTAAGGTAACGTAGTGAAGTGGAAGAAGATGCTTTGTCGCAAGCTAGTAGTAATATGGAAGAAGATCAGCAATCCGATGCTAATGCTAGTGCAAAAGACTACCCAGCTACGATGGATATGATATTAAAAGAATTCTGTGCTTTCAGAAAAGACACAAATGAGCAGTTTAATGCCATAAGGGAGAATGTGGACGGCATTGGTAAAAGACTCGATGAAGCAGAGGGACGCATAGACGTTGTGGAGACTCGAATTCAGGTTTCGGAGGAGCTGCTAATGGAATTAGCAAATCTTCAGTTGCGATGTGAAACTAAGCTACTGGATTTAGAGGGACGGTCACGTTGCAAGAATCTCAGAATATATGGCGTGAAGGAAGGAGAAGAGGACAAATTCCCATCTGTTGTAAACTTTGTAGAGGTTTTATTTGAAAAGACAATGTGCCTCTCTCCTCCCACCGTGTTGGGAATCGAAAGAGCACACCGAGCCGGTGCTAAGAAACCCCTGGAAGGAGCCCCTCCACGCTCAATTGTGGTCAAACCCGCAAGCTACCGTATCAAAGAAGACATTATCAAGAGGCCTGGCAGGCTAGGGGGTTTGACTTTCAGGATACTAGGATATATGTGGACAATGATTATGCCCCGGAGATACAACGAAGAAGAAAAGAATATGCGGCAGCGAAGAAGGTGCTTAAGGAGAATAACATTCGCTTCCAGACACCTTTCCCGGCCAAGCTGAGAGTGTACTACAGAGATGGAACCGCGACGTACAACACGGCGCATGAAGCGACTATCGACATGGTGAAGAGAGGATTATCGGTAGACGTTGTGAAAGACAGGGATACACTCATGGACCAAATGAAACAGAAGACTTGGCAAACAAGTACGAAGAAGAAATGTGGAAACACGATCCAAAAGCAGGGTTTCAAGGAGCGTCTCCAGGTATTTAGGAACCAAGATGACCGTGGATAACCAGGCTGTTTGTGACAGAGCATCATATTAGAGGTAAACTCAAGAGTATAGAGACTTAAGATGAACTGAGACTACGAACTTTATTTTGATAAAGATGTTTTTGTTATATAATTAAGTAATTCCATAAAGAGGGCATATAAAAATACCCTAAAGTCGGGTCATTTATATGCATAGTAAGCTGGACCCTACAGACCACTGGGCTTCCGGCCTGCGTGCCGAAGAGGGCACTCTTCCACAAGTGGACAGAAGAGTTTTTCCCTCACCAATTACAGCTAATAGAGCGTTTATGTTTCTGGAAGTCAATATGATTGTATGTTTTTGTTGTATAATGTTTTTTTCTATAATGTTTTTTTTTTCTCTTTTTTTTCTCATCGGGGTGTACTTTTCGATTTCTGGTCATGTGCAGAGATTAAAATCATATAAGGCCGTACAATAATGCCTCGCAAGGTAACTAAAGTAGTGTCATTTAATGTAAATGGTTTGGGGAATCATATTAAAAGAAGCAAAATTATGTCAAAAATAAAAAGAGAAGGAATAGAAGTTGCCTTTCTACAGGAATCTCACTTACCACAGTTTGAGCATGAAAAACTCAAGAAATGGAAATTCAACCAGTATTCTTCTTCTTGTCCTCAGAGTTCAAAAAGGGGTGTGGTAATTTTAATTTTGAGTAGGTTAAATTTTGAATGCATTCAAGAAATAGGCAATAAGGAGGGGAGGTTTGTGTTAGTAAAGGGGTATCTGGAGGGTATACTGACTACTCTTATAAATGTATATGCTCCCCCAGGATCAGAGTTAAATTTTTGAATGCTCGACTCAATCCGTCTTTGGACTCATCAAACCCACACGCCCCGGGATTAAATAAAATAACCAAAAATATTAAATTAATGTTAAAGGATTTAGGGCTTATAGATGTTTGGAGAGAGTTAAACCCCCAAAAAAGGACTATACCTTTTTCTCTCACCCACATTCATTTTATTCTAGATTGGACTATTTCTTTATGTTTCAAAAAGACTTTAACAGTGTGGTCAATTGCAGGATAGGAGTGATGGATTTATTGGATCATGCCCCACTGTATCTGGAAGTAGTGCTAGGATACGAAAGAAGAGATACATCTTGGAGATTATTCTATGTCCGTTGAAAGAGCAAATTAGCCAAGATATAATAGATTATGTAGCTGAAAATGACAATGAAGAAGTCTCTCCGAGTATTTTATGGGATGCCCTAAAAGCGGTTATACGAGGAAAACTTATAGGCTACAGCACCAACTTAAAAAAAGAAGAGAAATGAGCACTTAAGAAAACTCCAGGCGCAATTACAATATCTTGAAGATGTCCATAAAATAAGCGCAGATATAAATTTGAAATTAGAAATACAAAAGAAGAAAAATGAAATTGATGAAAGTTTTTCATGTGAAATACAAAAAAATATGGCTTTTTTTACAACAAAGATTGAGGTAAGAGAGGTAGGAGGTAAATCTGCAAAATTACTGGCCTATAAATTAAAAAAAACAACAATTAGAAAATATAATTCACAAAATAAAGGATCGTCAAACAAATAACATCGTGTACAAATTGGAAGACATTCAGCTAGCTTTTCTAAAATTGTACAAAGAGCTATACACACAACCTAGAGTGGATGATAAAGGTATGATATCCTTCCTGGACTCACTTTGCTTACCAAAGCTGACTGAAAACCAAAATATAACCTTAATCAAGGACATATCCGAAATTGAAATTAAAAAAGCTATTTCAAAATTAAAACCCAATAAATCTCCAGGCCCAGATGGATTTCCATCAGATTGGTATAAGGAAATGAAAGAGTTATTGATCCCCTTGATGAAAGCAACATTCAATTATATCTTAAAGACGGGAGTAATTCCCCCATCTTGGAATGAGGCTTCTATTTCCTTAATAGCTAAAGAAGGAAAGGACAGGCTTGACTGTGGAAATTACCATCCTATTAGTGTTCTTAACCAGGACTATAAGATATTTACATACATCCTTGCCAAAAGAATTGAAAATATTCTTGTTCAGATAATTAGCTTGGATCAAACAGGTTTTATTAAGCAGAGACAAACGCAAGATAATGTTCGCCGAACATTACATGTTATTGATTATGTTGGTAAAAATAAAACTCAGATGGTCCTTATGAGCTTAGATGCTGAAAAGGCTTTCGATCGGGTTAATTGGGAATTTCTATACAAAGTTATGGGTAAGTTTGGATTTCATCAATCGTTTATCATGATCATTCAAGCATTATATAAATCACCAAGGGCAAGAATCAAAGTCAACGGGGCGCTTTCTAATGTTTTCAATCTACAGAGAGGGACACGCCAGGGTTGCCCACTTAGTCCTTCACTCTTTGCCCTTTTCATAGAGGCCCTGAGTCAAAGTGTTATACAAAACATTAATATTACTGGAGTCAAGATCATGGGTCGAGAACATGAGATTTCCTTGTTTGCTGATGATATTTTGATTTACTTGACAAATCCAAATATTACTTTCCCCAAGCTGCTATCACAACATCGGCTAATGGGCGGATGCCTGCTCTTTGTAGGACCTCCTCATTTGGACCGAATAACAAATGAGGAGGTCCTACGAAGAGCAGGCACCCGCCCATTAGCCGATGTTGTTGCAGAAAGGCGCTTCCGCTTTGCGGGCCATATTTTACGCCTACCCCCTCATCGCCCAGCTAAGATTGCCATGACATGGCGTCCACGCACTGGCAAGCGAAAGCAAGGCCGACCAAAGACCACATGGCGTCGAACATTCATGGACGATCTGAGAACTGTCGACATTGCCTGGGACGAAGCTGAAGCAGTCGCTGCTGACCGACATCGATGGAGATCACTAGCTGCCCGATGCGCCGCCCGGCGTAGGAGGAACTAAGTCTAATTCTAAGTCTAAGTTATCACTTTAGCTCACTATCAGGTTATAAACTAAATATATCGAAGACTCAGATTTTAACTTTTAATTATAAGCCAAATCAGGAAATTAAGTCTAAAGTTTACTTGAATTGGGAGTTGGAGCAAATTAAGTATCTTAGAGTAAATATCACTAAAGATCTCTCTAAAATATATCATGTGAATTTTAAACCTTTGTGTTATAAAATAAATGAGGATATTAAAAGATGGAACTTAATACCAATTTTAAATTTTGAGTCACGTATTGGTACAGTCAAAATGAATATTTTGCCTAGATGCTTTATCTGTTCCTAACACTCCCAGTTGAAATAACTGATAAACAATTTCAGGAATGGGATAAAATAATCTCTAGGTTCATATGGCAGGGAAAAGACCACGGATTAAGTACCAAACTATCCAGTTGGCTAAAGATAAAGGGGGGTTGGGGTTCCCATGTTTGAAAGATTACTATATTTCAGCTCAACTGAGGATCCTAGCGTGTTGGTACAATGTAGACTACCAAGCAAGATGGAAAGAAATAGAAACAGTTGTCTCAAGAGATTTTCTGATTCAGGCAAGCTTAGGGGACGTGACACTTATTAAAAAACAAATCAATCAAGGAAACCAATGGATTAACCTGCCTTTAAAACTCTGGTTACAATTTCTTAATAAGAATGATTGGAATGAAGAGGCCAGGATCTTAAGATGGTGCGCTTATGATCTTGATTTTTTACCCAATAAGTTAGACGCAAGATATAAAAAATGGGCAGGGCAAGGCTTAATGGCATATTGTATGTTTTATGATAAGGGAACTCTTAAGGACTTCCAATCAGTAAAAGATCAATACCAGTTAAGCAATACGGATTTTTTCAGGTTTCTTCAAATCAGGCATTATCTACATAACTTTATACCTAAGAGAACAGATCTTTTCTCTCTTCCCGTTTTGAATATATTTGTCAAGGCTTGCCATGCAGATCCTGGCCTCAAGGTGATTTCTAGACTGTACAAGGGTTTACAAGAGGTTAAGAAGTTGAACACTATCTACATTAAACAAAAATGGGAAAGGGAAACAAATATAGCAATTTCAAATGACATCTGGTATCAGCAGTGTGCCTTTCAGTGGAAAATTTCTAGTTCTAATATAAGGAGATGTTTTGGTTGGAAGAGTCTCTGTAGGTTTTTTATTACACCTGACTTGTTTTGGTCTTGCCCATTGATCAACACTTTTTGGGTATCGATTCACTCGGAGTTACAGACCATTTTTAGTATGCAACTCCCCTTTAATTGGGATGAACTTTTGTCTGGATATTTATACTCAGTGAATGTAGATAAAATGTCCAAGCTGTTATATGGTATTCGGAGTCTGGCTGCCCGAAAGACTATTACTAAGAAATGGCTATGTGTGAAAATTCCATCACTAAATGACTGGCATGAGACTGTTTATGGGTTGTTTAAAATGGAAAGAATTACCTTCTTTAACAGATTTCAATATGACATATTCATTGAGATTTGGGATAAATGGAAACATTATATTTCGTCAAGGAGACCCGATTTTGTTTGAATCTCTGTAATTCTGTATGCCATATTTTTGAACTGCTATGTGTATATATGTGTATGTCTGTATGTATGTAAGTATGTATAGGCGTATATGTATGCATGTAGGTATGTATATGTATGTATATATATGTGTATATATGTGTGTATATATGTATATATGACTAGATGGTACACCCGTTTGTTTATTTTCGATTACTTGTTTATTTCGGTTTATTTGTGTTCTCATAGGTTGTTTTATCTTACGTTCCTTATTTAAAAAAAAAAAAAAAGTAACACGAGATGGATGCCTTCCTCAAACCACGATCCAAAACGCGCAAGATGAAATCACGTGCAGTGTTGCAAGATTGAACATTGCTATATTATTGACTTACTTCACTCAAACATGATATGAACAATTTAATCTACCCTCTCTGCATATCAAGTAGTTTCTACACTATATAGTTACACTTAACTTTAAAGCATAAGGCATTTGTGTTGGATACACGCAAGATGCTTACATAAATCCAAGAGATGGCCATTCTCTTGTTTTCAGTGTGTGACCAGCACTTGGTAACAGTGGGAAGGAAAACTCTCTTTTAACAAGAAGAAACCTCCAGCAGATCCAGGCTCAGGGATGAGCAGCCAGCGGCCACAACTGGCTGTATGGTTAGGTGCTTGATTTTATACGCCTGTGGCAACAGGGCTGAAAACACCTCAAATCAAACATAACTTGTTTTCAAGGTGTGCATTACCTACATGTAGATTGAGAACTGCCCCAACAATACCTCATGACAATGTCTGAGATCTAAGCAAAACTGTAAATCCACTCCAATAATTTTGATAGACTCACAATGGAAACCACTGAAAACAAGTGTCACACTGGTGGTGGTGGTTTTATTAAGTTGTGGCTTCAACACAAACTGACAGAGGACATGTGATTTAGTGCCACATACATCACACCTGCATGTAAGTGTAATCTCATGTGCATACATTATGAGTGGAGCATAGTCATATTTGCTGCGGTATGGCAGCAAACTTGCCGTACTTAACTTGATTGAATGTTTATCAATCAAATTATGCATCAAGGAGCTGAAGTTTTATCTGTCACTTAGCTGTTCAGCAAACTTTCCTGTGGCCTTTTTAAATATGTGCACTTTAATATAGCAACAGGATCAATGAGTGTTTTTAAAGCATATTTTGCACAAGTACAGACATGCACAAATAAAATGTGTCCTCAGCATGCAGGCAGAAGCAGTCAGACAGTTTTTGTTTGTTTTTGGCAGTAACTCAAACACCGATTGGTTCTAATTACACTGAGAAAGCAAAATGATCCCTCTTTATATATTGGTACTCTACATATTATGTTAGACATGTACAAATGCAGTGAAGTTAATGTGTGGGAGTTGGCTGAAATGTTTGCCACTTCATACTGAATGCTCCCTAAACATTTCTAAACACTATAGTAGCCCTTTAAAGGCTGAACCATGATGTAATAGCCAGAAAATTACCCTTTTTTGGGGGAAAATTGAGTGTTTATTGAACCATTTATTGAATAAAACAAATAGGTAAAAAAATCATATCATTTAATTTTTTGGGAGTTTTAATTTTTTTTTTGTTCAATTTCTTTCCTTTTTTGTGGGGGTATCACATCGCTCATGCAGGAGTCTGAAATCTCGAAAATATTTCAAATATGATGCACTTGGCTTTAAAGAACCAGATGTCCAACCTTTGCTTAATTGACAGTCTGGTTGACTGTCTAAAAAGCCTCTCTACTGCTTAATAGACTGTTTGGCTAAACGGTGGCTATTTGTCTGACCCAAATAAGCATCTATTTGACTGGCACAGTGGATGACTGACTGAATGGCCTGTTTTTGACTGACAAGCTGAGTAACCGACTCGAGCAGTTCACTGAGGTCCTACACCAGCGGCCACCTCTGCAACAGAGTCCTGTGAATTTTAACAGCACCGTGATGCTTGGCTTTTCTCTCCAGGATACCTGGACCAAACCCAGTAAGCAGGTTATAATCTTGCTTCATAGCTGTTTCATGTAATTATACATTCTGAAAGAGGTCATGTCTACTTCTAGGTGCAGCTCGCAGCAGTTCTGCGGAGCTGTCTGTGGTGTTATGTTAGGAGATTCTGTTGTACCCAGTCTGTGTGCATGATTTAAAACTTTTGTTGTAAAGCAGTGTTTTGCGTGTTTTTCTCATATAATTGTGCATCTTTGTCTATATGAGTGCAGTGTGTGTGGCTTTTTAGGAGTTTTAAGAGGTTGCTGACCGGGACTTTTTAGCCGGAGCCTTAAAACCCAGCGCCAGTCCAGAGGAAGGAGCGGAAATGCACTCTGGGAAGTGAACCGATCGAGATCAACAAAACACAAAGTTGGTCTTTGTGCATGTGGCTGCTAGCACAGCGAGGGGGCCTGAGTACATTGACATCACAGAGCTGAGATCAAACACTCTAAAAACCAGAAGTGATAAAGAACCGCGAGCGAAAGATAAAACCTTTAACACGAGCTAAATGCCAGACTTCCTCTGTGGCATTTGGAAATGGGATATTTTTGATTTCTCTTTTCATTCTTCAAATGAATCCAAAATTAACTTTTAAAAAACAAACAATTTAAAGTATTAACAAAAATAATATTTTATGTGTTTATTCTCTTTTGCACACACCCTCTTTCACCAAAACCTGTCAGATTGACAGGTTGTTGTTAATTCTGTATTTCAGTAAGTGCTTTTCTTATGTTTAAAACATGCAAAAGCCAACTGGTGGATAAGATCTACTGGCTGGAACTGAAACAAGCACTTTTCTCTTCCTCCGTGCTCCCTTCAGTACCCGGAAACACCCACAATTTGCGAGAAAGAAACTTCTCTCAAGTTTTCTCAGCAGCTGAATTTGAGATGATGTTGAAATGTTAATGCCTGCATTCCTCAGGCTATCTGGAAGCTGAAGGGACTGATATTAAAATAATGTGGCCACTCAGCCACATGTTCACAACCATATGTGCGCAAGAACTGAAAACATCTGTAATGTAATACAATGTAAACCCAGGAGCAGATTTAACTTGGGGTTAGCAGGATTTACACACTACAAGGTTGCTGAGTCATTCAAGCTGAATGTTTTTTAAACACAAAAGTCTCTAATAAAGTCAGAGAATGACACAATATATACTTTTGTACATTTTTAATACTTTTTAAGAATTTTTGGGAATTAAGATTATGCCATGCGCATTCCTGGCCAGCCAGGTCCACTTATAAAAATGTAAAAAACAAAACAAAACCAAGAGCTAGGAATGCAGAATAAAATCTAAAAATATCTGTTACACATGCACACATACAATATTTACAGTCATATCAACATATTCACTCTATGGCGAATATAAAAGCTTGAGGGGCAGATGCATGTTCTGCGTACAGAAGCTGTTGTGGCAATTACTGTGCATTGACTTGCATGGCTGTTAAATTGTACATTAAAACGAGGAGAATAGCAAGCGTGTTTTCAGTATTATTTACAACATTATATACAAAAATATGTAATATCCATGTTAAGTGTGTATATTAACACTATAACCAGACAGAATATTTGGAGACCCCAACCAGACGTATCAGAAAACCGAAACTAATAATAATTTCTGTGCCAGTGATGAATGCCGCTCAAAGTATTGTGTCTTTATGTAAACTCTACGATTCTCTGATGTTAATTCAAAATTGTATTCTTATTTAAAATTCCTTTCTGTGCATGTTAAACTGACAATATGACTTCAGCATTGTGATAAATCGATACATTTATGCCATGAGGAACCCACTTTGCATATTTGAAGGACTCTGTATTTAAGATTTGTAGCCAGTATGTGTAATAACATATATATGTTTTGGATTTTTTTTTTGTCATTTTATACTTCATTATCTTATATTATGTTAATATGGCCAATTTGTTCCTCCACAGACACACCTAGGACTGACTAAATTGAAACAGTGTTTTACCTTCCTTTTTTCTATATAGATGTGATGCGTGCGCTTTTTAAATTAGTTAGCAAACACAGCTGATTTTAGTCTTTTTAAAATGTCATGAAGCTGCTGGAAAGGTAATAAATCTGATGCTTTAAACACAGCTTTGAAAGCTAAAAACAGCTTGTCGTGGTATCATGTCTATGGTCAGCTCAAGATGTTCAGGGAAAGATATGAGACAGAAGACATCATTTGCCAAACATCCTTTGCTACATTATTACTGGACAGTGATTCAGTCATGGCCAAAGATAGAAGGAAAGCCTTGAGTTACACTTTTAGTGACAGTATCAGTAACACTGATGTGCTCACTGTAGGAATGTACATAATTATAGGTTGTAAATTGATAATGAGTAGGTTTGCTGGATTTGAAGTGGATGAAGCTGGATTTGAGTGGTTTTCAGATGACTGCAAACACTCTGAAGGCTTTTCCTCCTGTGGGGTTTGTTAGGCTGGAAGAGGAAAAGCAAAAAGGACACATGTTACATGAAAAGCATGGACCTTTAAAACAAAACATCTCTCTAGATGCCAATCAAATACGCACACGCTGCATTATTCAGGCCAATTACATTAACTGGAATGAGATGTTACCTTTCTGAGGTGATGCCATTCTGATAGCTGCCGCTATAATGCCTCTTCTTGTCCACTGGCATCACATCAAGGTAACCTCCTGACTCGTTCTTGATCACTCCAGCATGAATGGCCGCTCTGCAGATACTCGACTTCTGGATGGGCCAAGACAATGAGTCGTTAGGCAGAAAAGCACCTCTAACCTATCAGCATTATACTGTGGCACTCTGTGTGTTCACATTATCAAATGCAGCTGCTTGTGTTTTTAAAAACTGAGCAGAGGTTTGAATTACAACAGTAATTAAGGCTGCATTAACTTCAGGCCTTACAGATGCAATGCATTTGATATCTGAGTGTGAAGTCTTCTGGTTTATCTTATAAGTTAAGTAACAAATTACTATTGTTACCCAAAGTGAGGACAATAATGCAAAAACTTACATCTGAGTAGTATTTTGTCCCAATAACTCGTGCATGGCTCTCACGCAAACAGTTCCTAGGACAATACAACCTGGGAAAAGCCAGAGTTAAGGTAAGGTCAAAGAGCCCGTTGTTTCCAGACAAAACTTGACTAATCAGCTCAAATTTAAACCAGTTTTTGAAAAAAAAAGAAAAGAAAAGAGGAAGAAAACTATAAATGATAAAGTACACACCAGTTGTTAAGACAGAAATTCAAAGATGCACAAAAATGTATGTATACAGGTGACAGTAGTGACACTACTTTTGCCTTTGGTGGTCATAAAGGTCATAGCTGTAATCAACACACGTTACCTGGGACAGTGTCGTACAGGTTTCTTGAAAGGACAGAAAAGCGCCACTGTGGTATCACATCTTACTGCCTTGACTGGGAAAAAAAAACAGTTGACAAAGCACAGCAAAAAAAAAAAATGCTACAGTATTTCTGTGGCTATGAGAAATGAACTTCTTACCAGGCACAGACTCAACTTTAAAAGAATTTGCACTTCTGTTTTTCCTGTAAAGTTGACAAAAATGGCAGTAAGCCTGATGTATTATAGCCATCCATCACAATTAAACAGCCAAAGTATAAAGCTTAATAAATAGACATAAATACAGAGACCGAGTCATACCCAATGGATTGAATACCATTCTTGTATGACTTGGTGAAATGTTGTTTTCTGCCCAGTCTGGTCACATCGATCCATCCTCCATCACTGTCAATAACACCAAAGTGTAGCGCAGCTCCACACACACTGGATTGCTGGATCAATCAAGCAAAGATTGGTTTATACAAAATAATAATAAATGAAAGAATACATCGAGTGCTGTTACTTGTGAGTTTTTACCATATCATAGTATCCAGTCCCAACTACTTTTCCAGGCCTTTCAAGGCAACCGGGTGGGCACTCATATCTATGGACAGAAACCACAGTAAAGTGAAGATCATAGTGGTACTGAAGCCAAGTCTGTTTCTACTAATCATCTATGTTAATGATAATAAGTTCATCTATACACATCATCTTCTACCTGTTACAGGTTGTTCCCTTGCACTGATCCCTCAGCTTGGTCTCACAGTCCACCTGTTGGCCTTAAGTACACAAACTCGTCAGTATTAATATTGTATTCATATCCGTTACTCAGGGAGCTATAGTAATAGCAGTTCATCCTTACACATCTGCTCTGTGCTGACAACCATGTCTCTTTCCAGGTTGTCACTGGGCGAGGTGCTTGGTGCCTGAGCCCTGGGTCGGGGCGCTCCGTCTCTTACTGGTTCTGGTTCGGGTTCAATGTAATTGGTCTCCTCAATCTCAGGAGCCGGACGCCTGTCAACACCTCCGTCTGAAAACACAGTCCGTTGCGGTTATTCAATTTTTAGGAGCTGAATAAATTTTTCTGTGCACTTTTCTGATTGTATTAGTAGTAGTAGGATGTCCTAGGATGCTAAAGGCGTGTGCTGCTGAACTTGAGGAGCCGCTACAACGAGTCTTCAATCTCAGTCTGCGACTGGGGAGAGTGCCCGCCCTATGGAAGACATCTTGCATTGTCCCAGTCCCCAAAAGGAACCGGCCCGATGAGCTGAATGACTTCCGACTGGTGGCACTGACGTCACATCTTATGAAGATTCTAGAGCGGCTCTTCCTCAACCTCCTCCGACCACAGGTACAACATGCCCAGGACAGGAAAAGGCTCGATCAGGATCCTGTTTCTTGACTTTTCCAGTGCCTTTAATACCATCCAGCCCTGTCTGCTCCAGGAGAAACTAAACAGGATGCAGGTGGACTCCTGCCTGGATCTCCGACTACCTTACTGACAGACCACAGTACGTCAAGCTGAAGGACATCATGTCTGACACTGTGGTCAGCAGCACAGGAGCACCACAGGGAACTGTGCTGTCCCCTCTTCTCTTCACCCTGTACTCCTCTGACTTCTGCTACAACTCTGAATTATGCCACATTCAGAAGTTTGCAGACGACACGGCCATCATGGGGTGTATCTGGGATAATCAGGAAGAGGAGTACAGGAGTCTGGTGAGGAACTTTGTCGCATGGAGTCACAGAAACCACCTGCAACTCAACACCTCAAAGACCAAGGAACTGGTTGTGGACTTCGGGAGGTCCAGACCAGGTCCACTGCCAGTTCAGATAGAGGGAGAGGAGGTGGAGGTGGTCAACACATACAAGTACCTCAGGCTGTGGGTGGACAACAAGCTGGACTGGTCATGCAACACGCATCACCTGTATAAAAAAGGCCAAAGCCGACTGTACTTCCTCAGGAGGCTGAGGTCTTTTAACATCTGCAGGAAGCTCCTGAGGATGTTTTACCAGTCGGTGGTTGCTGGAGTACTTTTCTATGCTGTGGTGTGCTGGGGGAGCAGCACAGCAAAGAAGGACTCATCCAGGCTGGAGAAACTAATCAGGAAGGCTGGCTCTGTGGTCGGCATGAAGCTGGACACTCTGGTGACAGTGGCAGAGAAAAGGACACTAAAGAAAACTGCTGGACATTATGGACAATGCTGGGCATCCTCTGCACACGGCCATAAACAATCAGAGGAGTCTGTTCAGTGACAGGTTGCTTTTCCCAAAGACAAGAACCAACAGACTTAAAAACTCCTTTGTCCCACACGCCATCAGACTGTTTAAATCCTCTCTGGAGGGGAGAGGGAGGGGAAACAGGAGGACAAAGGCGGGGGAACAACTGAGCTGTAGTGCCTTTTCACTGTGCAATACTTTTTGTTAATATCCAACGGTGCAATAGACTCACAATACTTGAAATGTGCAATTCCCTTGTATTCTTATTCCCATTTATTCTATTTATCCCTTTTGTATACTCTGTATTTATATATGTGTGTATATATGGTATATTTCTGCTCACATTCTGTAACTTCTGTCGGTGCTGTGCTATTGGAAACCGAATTTCCCGGAGGAACCCACCCGAGGGATTAATAAAGTTTTATCTAATCTCTAATCTATCTATCTAGTTCTTCTTGATTTAACTGTGCAAACAGTACATTGGCTCAGTATAAATGGTCAAAATCATGGGAAACCTCCACAGTGATATAAATGACTAAAATACAATAAAGATAATAATAATAAACATGTGAATAACACATGAGTTATGTACAAAAATAAATAGGCAATAACCCACGTTTATAGCAGAGGTTGTCCCTGCATCCCCCACCATAGCTCGCTGGACAAGCAGAGCAGGGAGTCCCATATTTGTATGGAGCATGACCCCACCAGTTGCCTCTGGAAGAAAAAAAACAAGAAAACAAACGAAAGAAATGATAATACTGTTTTTTTATCACAGTTGTAACCTGCCAGGAAGTGCAGAACCTTTTGTTTTATATTTCTTACCTTTTCTTCCATGTAAAGAAATTAAAATATGTAAGCAGTAGGAACAAAAATTAAATAAAGTAACTGCATGCCTTTTGGCCTTTGTAAATTTCTGTTATTGCTTAATCATTTTTGTGATTGCTGATGACAGACCTGTGTCGTGAGCTACTCACTCATTAAAAGTGATGACGTTTACCTCTGACTCCTCTCTTCTTTCACTGAAGCAGCATGGAAACATTTTCTAATGTGTTCATGTCCTGGGTGAAAACTTACGGCGGGGAGTAGTTGCAGACCAGATAGACTGCTTTGGCCCAGATCATTCCCCACACATTCATGTTGTAACACACGTTGATGGCACAGCCAATGCGATTACTGGTCGCCCACACCAACTAAACAAAAAACAAAACACACACACACAAAAACAGACGATGTGAACAGAGTTGTATCATGTAACAGAAAAGGCAGTGGTAATTATGAGTTGTAGTACGCATTCGCAGTTATATAATGTCATATTTTACTCAGTTTTGTAAGTAGTTATCATTAAATATTCATTTTAAAGCAAATAAACAACCTGGTTGCACAAATTTTCTTGGTTAAATTTAGCTCATTCCTCAAATTGTAATTGCAATTAAATAGAAGAACTTTTGACATCCCAGATATTTTTATACCAGTAAATATGATTTTGTTAAATGAAAGAAACATATGATCACTAGTGACTGTATAACTTTTAAGACAATTACCTGAGTATAATGAGTACAAACAGGTCCCGAACACCTGAGTGGACAGTGTGGGTTGCACTCCTGGGCGTAGGGATAGCTATAATACCTCACCTCATCATACCAGGCCTGGACATGGTAGGTTGGGGGTCGGTCCCTGATGTGATAGAAAAAGTGTTAAAAGTATAATAGATGGATGTAGCTACTGTCACGTCATCCACTCCTGAAGTCCGTTCTGAACTTGAGATGAAAGATTTCTTGGTTTGACATTGGGGGTCTGACTGAAACCACCTGATTGGCTTAAAGCTGGTCAATCCCAAGTCATTAGCTAATGAACATCCTCCTGTCTTAAATAAAATTTACAGAGGTTTACAAACAGATTTTAATTTTTATTCATTATGACACAAAATTTACAAAGCACAAATTGTTTACAGATGTCAAGACAGAACTGATTCTACTTTACCAGTTTTTAGCACTGGAGGGTTAAGATGTTAGCTGTTAAACTGCTGACACATTTAAAAGTGTACATTTAACTTTAAATACACTGTATTGGAGACAAAGATACATCAGTTCAGAGCTGTCAAACATGTGACACAGAATATTTTAATTGCTACACTTCCCTGCACGCACCTGCCCCAGTGTACTCCGAGGTTTTGGCCTATTTGTGTCAGCATGTGACTTGGTCCATGTTCCCATCTGCAGGTGTGAGCCCAGTGCTCTGCACTTCTCTCCAACTCGTAATCCCATACCTAAGGAGCACACGCATTTTTCACCACAAAGATTTCATGAAACACACACACACACACACACACACACACACACACACAGGTTCTTGGATAAAAACGTTACCGCATTTGAAAAAAATGTACTTAGAAGTTTTCCTTTTAAAGTTAGGGCAGCTAATATTTTATTGCTATTATGATTTGAAAGAAATAACGTAATATTTGTTTCATCTGACCACAGAGGTTTTCCATTTCCTCCAGCCTAATTTACATGGATTTACATTTTGGGGGGGATTTGAGAAGGAAATTATGTTCAGGGTTTATAGGCTCCTGTTAGTGGTTTGATTTTAAAGTCCCTGTATTTATGACTTTTTGTTATTTCATGCCTTTAGCCCCTTGTTTTGTTGATGACATGTTTCTAAGTTCCCCTTTGTGTTCCCTTCTCTTCCTCCAGTCTTGTCTCTGTGTCTGTCTTTAGTGTTTGTCAAGTTTGCACGTTTAATTCTGTCTCAGAGTTAATTGTATTTCCTGTTTTATTTTGATAGTCTCTTGTCTTGTCTGCCTTCCCCTCTCTTGTTAGTCCTGATTTGTTTCTGCTGTGTTTCCCACCCGTTTCCTCTCGATTTTTATTGTCCTGATTCTACTCTTGCATTCTGGCTGTATGTTTCCCTGATTCATGTTTTCTAGTTATCTGTGTCCCTGGTCCTGCTCTGCAGTCAGGAATACTATGTAGTCTTGCACATAACAGCAGTAAAGCTGCTTTTTTAATTCATTCCTGCCTTCCAAGTCTTGCATTTGGGTGGACACATTGCTTGCCACACAGCAGTTTCATGACATAATTAGTTACACAATGTTCTCCAGCAGTTTTCTTAAGTACCACTTAATTTTTCCAGCCTTTTCTTGACCTGTCCCAACTTTTTGGAGATATGTTGCTGTCATCTAATTAAAAATGATCAAATACTTATTTCTTCGGTTCAACCATTTGATATATTTTCTATGCTCAATTGTGAATAAAATACGGCTTTATGACATTTGTAAATCATTGCATTAAATGATTTACACTTTTCAAAAGGGCCCATTTTTTGAGATTTGAGGCTGCCATAAAAAAAAAACAAAAAAACAAAGATCTAAAAGTAACCACACAAACTTGATGTGTTATTTCATTTCACCTCAAAAATTGACCTGGTCTTTACTTGAAAGCACTGTGACTGTATGCATGCCTCTTGCAAATTTGACACCATATGGTCAAAACGAGGCCTATACACTCTCTAACACACAGACACACACATGAGAGACCACCACATCAACTGACAGCTTTGTGCTACTATTCAGTGCGGTTGTTTCAGCTTGTTTCCAGTAAGTTCTGGCCTCATAAAACAATCTGAGAGTTAGAAAAAGCAAAGACCCCCCCCCCCCAAAAAAGTAACTAACAAACACAGGAGCACAGAGACTTTCTGTTTTAAGGACTGATGCCATCTTTTCCAGAGAAGCTTAAGAAAATCAGCTGAAAATACCTGAAACTTACTCCCATACCTCTTATTTTAAAGAGAGCAGACTGGGGGCTGCGCAATTTTAATGTCGCGGCAAAGTTAATTTACTGTTGACTCTGTTGGGGAGGGAGAAGAATAGGTGCAGTGTGCAGTCTGCTGGCATACTGTTTAGTTGCATTAGAGCTATCGCGCGTCAAAACTAATAGGATAATGTTTAAGTGTTGAGTTGTAACTGCTTTGACCACCATAATACGTTCCATATGTTTAGACTAAGGCTAACACACTGTTGCACATTGTAGTGCTAGTTGTTGTTCATGCCTGAGTGGAAAAGTGATATTTGGACTGGAGATTTTTGGCCACAGTCCAGCTTTGGCTGATAGATATACAATATAGAGAATTCTTTAATATTACCTATGTGGTATCGTTTTCAAAGTTTTCTTAACATGATGTTGTAAATGTTAGAATTCTCATGTATTTTCAGTTCAAATTAAGTATTCATATACAATATTAAAACTTCATGTTGAGAGCATGTTGCAATAATGTGTGATAAGACATGTTATGCAATAATACACAAAAGTCGTTAGCCACCTCGTTTTGTTTTTTTAACTAGAAAATGAGAGATAGATGCAGCACCATCTATCCACCCAGCCAACCAGCAGAGAAGCCCACACTTCCCTAACCTGGCCACCTCCTGCAGATATAATGGAGGTGGAGGGGTGGGAAACCTAATCATTTACAAGCCAGCTGACAAATATAATCCCTCCATGTCCTGAGTAGGCCCCGGGGATAAACCCAGTGATTTATTGAAATGTGCAAAAACAAATAAAAATACAATATATAAGGCAAGAATCTTCATTTGACTGGCTTTTCAGAATTGCACAAACTTGAAAAATCAATATTAGGTTTGCCCTTTTATTCTTTAACACAGCTTCAGTGCTCTTCTTGTAATTCCTTCAAATAGTTTTTTGGAATAGTTTACTAGGCTTGAAGGAGATTATAAAGCTCTTCTTTGAAGGTTGTCTACCTTTTGTTCCATTCTGTCAAAATGATCCCACAATGCTTCATTTAGTTTAATTTGACCCGTGATTTAAGAGAGAGCAACATATGGTGTGCTCAGATACTGTTGTATCTTGATCTCAAGCTTGTACATGCTTTAATGTTTCCCTTCATACTCTTTGCACTATTTGAACTATCCTTCTGTCCCCATTAAGGAGCTTTTCTCTTCTTTATCACTTCTTGTAAGGAGAACCAATATTGTTGAGTTCCTTGTATTTTTGTAGATGAAACTTCTTTGTTCCATACACGTGTGTGGAACACCACAGGCACGCAGCTCTGATAGACAAGCTTTATACTGCAATGATTTTAGAAAAATAGAGCATTGTTTCAGTGAGGTGTAAGGGTTCCACAACAGCAGAATGCAGTCTGCACGTATTTGGCTGCCAGTGCCACATTGTTATCTTCTCACAGCCACAGTGCACAGATGGAAATAAGGTACTAATTTACAAAAATGAAAAGATTCTCTTAGATCATTTAAACCTAATAAATAAATACTTTTATTTAATGGTTAACAAACACATAACACTGAATCAGACAAGCTGTAGGAGGTCTGGGAAATTTTGACTATCAGGCACTTCTGCCCTGCATTGATCTTAGACATCAACAACGCACAAATCTCGACCTTTTCTGTTTTCTGCTGCAGAGAGTAATGGTCTGTGTCGCTTCATTATTCTCTCCATTTGTTATTTTCCCCCCTTGATTATCCAGCAGAGGAGAAGATAGACTGCTGGCCTTTGGAGAAAGGTCACCGTAAAAATGAGCAGTCTTCTTTTGCATTCCAAAGAGCATTAAGCTTCTCAGCTACAGCCCCATTTCCAGACATTGGCCAGCACCACCTCTGCAACAGAGTGCAAGTGCAAGATCTGCATTCTTACAGCAGTACATTTGGGAGAAAGAATACTGCTGCAGAGAATATTACTGAAGAAGAAAACAAAAATAGATCCTTTTCTATTTAAAAGTATGTGTAGCAGTATGTGTAAATGCTTGTTATACAACCTACTCTATATAAAGTCTCTTTGATTGGGGGAACGTTTAGGAAGTTTCAAAAAAGCACTAAAATCCTGCAGTTGAAAAACTAAATACTTGGCTTTCATCAGTCCTCTTTCTTACAACGACATCACCACAAGTAACAATATCCACTGCTAAAGAAACATTGGATTAGTCCACATAAAACATTCACTGTATTGCCAAAAGTTTCCTTTCACTCATCACATTCACTGAATTCAGATATTCCAATCACTCTCTAAGTGGTAGGCCAACTAAAAGACACAGAGGTCCAGTGGATGTTGAGGCACAGTGCGCAGGGGTCACCAACGTTCTGCAGTCAATCGCCACAGACCTCCAAACTTAATGTGGCCTTCAGATTAACTCACCAACAGTGCACAGAGAGCTTCATGGAATGGGTCACCATGACCAAGCAGCAGCGTCCAAGCCTTACATGACCAAGCACAATACAAAGTGTTTGATGCAGTGATGTAAAGCATGTCGCTACTGGACTGTAGAGCAGTGGAAGCTTGTTCTCTGGAGTGGCAAAACATGCTCTTCCATTTGGCAATTTGATGGATGAGTCTCAGTTTGGTGGTTGCTAGGAGACAATACTTGGCTAAGCGAACTGAGTCAAGTGGAGAGTTTGGTGGACAGGGATTATGGTGTGGGGTTGTTTTTCAGAAGGTGGGCTCACCTCCTTAAAGAAACTCTTAATGCTTCAGCGTACCAAGACATTTTGCTCCTAGCTTCATGGGAACAGCTTGGGGATGACCCTGTCCTGTTCCAACATGACTGCACACCAGTGCACAAAACAAGGTCCATAAAGAACCTGACTGGCCTGCACAGAATTTTGACCTCAACCTGATAGAACACCTTTGAGATGAAGCCTTCCAAGAAGAGTTGAAGCATTTATAGCTGCAAAGGGTGGGCCGACATGATATTAAACCCTAACCTTAACCCTTCAAAAGCGTGTGAAGACGGATGAGTAAATACTTTTGGCAAAATAGTGTACACTGGCACCACCGTGCACTATGAGATATGCGAAGGCTCAAATAAAAACGAATACTGGCTTGGGATTGCACAAAGTGGAGGATGCTAAAGAAAAGCCTGAGAGAAAACTTGTGAGGCTGACGATCAAGTGAGTAGGACTGAGAAAAAGACTCAGCAAGAGGAGAAATGGAGGGATAGAGCAAGGAGAGGCTCAGTAGGAAGAGGAGGGAGGAAGGGCAGGATAGTTGAGGTAGAGGGCAGGAAAACACTGCGGGGGTGAGAGCTGGACCTGGGCCAGGGTCAGCAAGGGTGGGCAAACAGGAGACAGGAGGTGGAGCAAGCCAGACGGTGGCTTTGGCCTGCAGAGCTCGTTTTCTCTCTTTCATTCCCTAATCTGATGTCTTTAGCTGGCAGAGTCAGGAAAGTGCCTTTTTATGAAAAACACTTTAGTGTAACTAGAAAGAATAGCTGGAAAGAGACCTTGCTTCTAATCTATTCTATAAAGATGCATCATTTATATGGTGTGCTACTTGTAAATACAGACTATATGTAACTCAAGCAAGCTTGCTTAGTGATGTCCATCCACAGACTAACTGTACAGGTGCATCACACATACCCACATACCTGCAAATCTGTACAAGAATATCACTCAACAAAACTGATGCACAGAATTCTAGAAGTGGATGTTAGTAAAAGTAATCACACAGCAATCCATATCATTTGTCAGAGACTTATGGGAAAGACAAAGACAACTTATAGACTATGAAGACCAAAAGCACTTCGACTCGGTATCACGGCAAAACGTATAATAGACATGCCAATCCACTGTGTCCATTTCACACTTTGCTTCTTCAAAACGTGAAATATACATGCATGCAGAAATTGCATTACCAGCAGGGAGAGATAATATATTTAAAGCCACAAAGTTGGTACTGAGTAACAAATGTATGAGTCCTTACTATAAAGCTGGGTGGCTAACATATATTATATACATATAAATGTAAATGATGATTATTTTCATGTTGGCTTGAAATAAAATATCTCCCTCTGCTGTTACTGCAACTTCTGCATTCATTTCATATTTTGGAGAGCCAAAGCATGAAATCTACATGGTGGACTGGTGCATCTATTACACGCTTTGCCATCATATCAGGTTGAACAGTTATGTTGTACAGTTAAGTGATTAAAACTAGCTGAAAGCTGACCTTTCAGACAAGTAGGAAGTTATCTGAAAGGTCAACAAAGCCTTAATACTTAACACATAGAGATAATCACCACTACAGCCCTCTGCATTTAATCATTAGGTGTTATTAATCTCTGCCTCTCTTCCACAGAGGGTCTTCGTCCTGTCTTCTCTCAACCGGTTGCAGCAGATGGCCGCGCCTCCTGAGCCTGGTTGTGCTGGAGGTTTCTTCCTGTTAAACAGGAGTTTTTCCTTCCCACTGTCGCCAAAGTGCTTGCTCATAGGGGCTCATTGTTAGGGTTTTTTCTGTATGCATTATTACAGGGTCTACCTTACAATAAAAAGAGCCTTGAGGCAACTGTTGTTGGGATTTAAATAAAATTGAACTGAACCACTGCACTTATCAAGAAGGTAAGAAATAAATCTACATAGACCAAAATTTTTTTTGCATCAAGCTATAAACGTAAGCTATAGAGCTATGGAGTTTTTAGTTTCAGAAAAGCAACAATGAAAAGTTTAATTGCAATCTACCTTAATGTCCTGTCATACATCACACAGCATATTGACACATTTACAAATCCAAAACGTAACCACATTTCTTTCATTAGCGATTACTGTAAGGAGGGACAGCATGCTTGTTATCAGTACTAAATTTAATCACGACCCCATATTCATGACAGAGTTCTAACTTCAAAGTGTAATTAATATTAGTACTATTTATCCTTTTAAGCAGTAGAAAGAACTGTTAAATATTCCGCAGTGCACTTGGCCTACAGATGGCTGTGTCCTCGGTGCTCACCATGTACTCCATGTTGGAAGCAGGAGGGTAGACCTGACCCCGCAGTTTGTTGTGCAGGTCCAGGATGAGGTGCATGTCTCCCTCGCTGATGGCCCTCCTCCCTCTAGGCTTGGCCCTCCACCACTCCTCATCTTTGTTTGTATACTTGTTCAGGATGGACTCGAGCCGGGTGGAGTTGGTGAGGGCCAGGGCCTGGATGGTTGTGTTCAAGCAAAGGAACAAGATCGCTACTCTCAGCAAGCCAGGGAAAACAATAGACCTCCTCATGATGGGGAAAACACTGATGCTGCGAGGAATACTGCAGGACAGACAGTGCAGGTTATTAGCCTGCCTCAGACTGTGAGAGCAAAGCCTGAGGGCTCAATCAAAATGTTTCTTTTAGCTCTTATATCACAGCTCCTATTAATAACATTCCTTTACTTATTAATGGGATTCCCATTACTAAAAAGTTACAGTACTACTGCATGTGCTAATATACCCAAAAGAAAAAAATATTAACTGTTTATTTAGATAACATATTTTAACATAAGAAGAAAAGTACTAAAGAATAATAAACACATATTCTCTAGGTATTCTCTGCCATGGGAATATAAATAAAAAGTGTTTTTTTTTTAAATAGCTAAGTGTAGTGCCAGTGTACCTCTAAATTGCGCCAACCTTTCTCCCAGGTGTAATATTCCTAGAGTTAAGCCGTCTGTCGTTCACTGGATAATGACAGTTTTCCAATCCAAGGAGCCTTTAAATCCATCCATCACACGGATTGAGCGCAAGCAGTCCGGTCTACAACTCTGCAACATCCACTCAGGACAGAGAGCTCACAAGTGTGTTCAGGTACCTGTTGAATAGCGTTAGCAGCGGGCTGCACGGGACTGCTGCGCATTTTGCGCTTATATGCCAAATTTGCTCTTAGCAACGTGCAACGCAACGGACCACGCCTCTGCGCACCCACTCGCTCACACAGACCCTCACTTACACATCCACACGCCGGCAGGGGTGTGCTGGAACTCCAGGAAAGATCTATTTGAGGAGGCACCTGATCGTATCAGCAGTGACGTGAAGGTGACACGAAGGACGTTAGGAGAACGGCCCACTCATATATTATGCACATTTTGAAACTGTATCGATGAAAAACAATAATTATCATGTGGTAAAAATATGCTGTGAGGCATTTAAGGATTTTCAGTCATGGCTTCCTATATAAGAAGATACCGACCATCCTTTGTATCTGTGTCCAGCAAAGAAAAATAGATGCTGATTATGTGCACTGTTTGCATAAACTTTGAATTGAGCGGTGTTTGAGCGGGAGGCTTCACTGCTATGTTTAAGAACGGCATCGGCAGTAGCAGCCAGCAGGGTGGCCTCTATTCCCCTGCGACACGACCACAAAGCACTGATTCATCTGCCTGAACACACACACTAGAACAGTTGTGAACGTTTGTGCGCTGTGTATATGTGTGCGCGCTTCCTTTAAGCTCTCTGTTCCCGATGTTCATCATTTGATAAATTATTATAATTTTTTAAAATGTGGCAATAATGAGGCAACAAAGGCCATGCCTCCTTCGTTGGTATGTCTGACGAGGCTGGAGTGGAGTTGATAGACGGGTAAAATGATGCTAATTATTTAGGCATTAAGCTTGAAATATGGTACCCACACTGCAACTAGAAGACCCAGGATCCACTATTTTTGTATCTCTTTTTTATATTACGCGCTACATGATATACTGCAACACATGTCGATGCAACATGAGGACTGTAGTTGGTTTATTTAAAATTGCCCACATGCCAGGCCAAGGTAAATAGGGTCTAATGACTTTTCTGTTATTGGCCATCATTCTCATAAGTCTACATCTGAAGTTGTTACCACCTATAAAATTATTCATTTCTTATTATACAAACACAATATATCGTGTAAACAGGGCTTTGACTTCAGTTAAATCCAGCCAAAAATAAACATGACATCACTACAAAGGTTTATATCAACAAGTGTACAGTTTAAGTTTCGCTGAGATTTCAGGCATTTTGTTATCCTCTGCTTGTATCTGCTGCCCCCTCCTGGATACAGCGGAGCGTTTCAGACCTGAAAAAGATCCAGAGATCTTGAACAGCTGTTTTAACAGTGATAATAATTTTTGCACATCAGGTCATCTCACATATCAAACACGCACATTAAGCTCATAGCTCTTGTGCACATAAATCTATTTAATACTTATATTTTTTTTGTCTCCATTTATTTATTCATGTTATTTGTATTTATCTATTTGTACATATTAACCGGCATCTGTGTGTGGACAGCAGAAAAAGAATTACCTTGTACAGAGAAATGCTTTTCTTTGTACACATGACAATAAACGCTTTGAATATTGAATCTTGAAAAGCCTCTGTTACAGTATGTAGTGATTTATTGAGAACTTCAAGTTTCTTGCCATTAGGCAATGGCAGTTTAAACAAACTCCTTATGTGGTTCTTGTGAATTAACTCTCCAAGCAGCTCTCTTTTGCCCTATTCAGAGAACGAGAGAACATTGATGCAACCTGAATTTACAAGATTTTGGATGATACATTTTTTGTAATTTTGCCTCTACACCAGTTACTGTTGTGGGTTTTAAATCAAATAATCAACATGTGATTGAAGTGCAGATTTTCAGCTTTACTTTGAGGGATTTGGCAAAAGTATTGCATTGACTGTTTCAGTAGTTGAGCCATTTTTAAACACAGCCCCACATTTTGAGCTGCTCAAAAGTAATTGAACAAACTAATATGACTGTAAATATTAGGATTCTTTTAAATACTTTGATGGAAATCCTTTGCAGTTAATGACCGCCTGAAGTCTAGAACCCATGGGCAGCACTACATGCTTTGTTTCCTTACTGCTAAGCCTTTCTGCATCCAGTTGCTTTGCTTTGGGTCATTATCTGATAGTAGAAAAAAACTATCATAGATAAATTGTTACTTTGTACACCTTACTATTGACAACAAGTTTTAATTTTTGTATATAAATAGTATACATAATGAATTAACACACTGAAATTTTGATTTATTTTTTTTTGTAGTTTTGCTGCTGTGGTTCAGTCTTATTGGATGCAAGCTCAACTACATGTGAGCTAAGAACTGCACATCCTGTTACTGAGATTTACACTATATCGAACTTCCAGTAAATTTTACTTCCAGTAAAGCTGCACTAAAAGCAAACCATCCCTTTGTTAGAACCCCCCCCTCCCCCTCCAAAAAAAAAAAAGGTATTCTACAAAATGTGCAGCCATTTAATTTGTTTATTCTTTTTGGTGATGGTCTGTGGGATCTGCTGGATAGCCACGTGAGTGAGGACTGTCACAGTGGAAGTACAGAGATACATGATACATCCTTTAATTCCCTGGACAGAGGATCCACTCCACTCCAGGACAACTAATGGCTTTTAAAGACCATATACCCGCACCTCTACCAACTTGCAGTGCAGTTTCTATGCACTCCAGCCTCTTCAGTTTCATGCAAGAGGATTTTCTCTGAGCCAGGAGACATGACCTACAAGAAGAGAAACAGACACTGCCCTCGATGTTGGCACAGTGGAACAACTTCTCTTCTTAAATAAAAAACAAACAGGATAACCTTAAATGCATAATGGTTTATGTCACAAGTTCATAAGAACTTCTTACCTGTTTATAATCAGTTCTACCCCCAGGTCAAAAACATATGGAAATTTGGCCAATATATTATTTATAAACATGTAACTGGACAGTTTGACACAGGTATGAGTATGTGGAGGGAGGACCTCACAGCACAAGCAAGTTTGATCAATAAATCAAGTTTATTAAACATATGCAGGAACAGGAGACACTCAACCTGGAAATCAGTGACCTGAAATCCCAGCTCTGCTCCAACAAGGCCCTCCATGATTTGAAGGTTGAGTCTCTTAACCAAGAGCTGAAAGAGGCCAAAGCATCCTACCTTAAAAATTACACAGGAGCCAAAAGAACAAAATTCCACTGATGCAAATGAATTGCAAACATCTGAGCCTCTGAAAGAAAAAGTCACTGGAGAACAGATGCAGATGGAAAAAGAGGACTCGCTGCCATCCACTGCAATGTCTCTGCAGGAGCCTCTGAAAGAAAAAGACACCAGGAAACAAGAAAAAGAAGAAAAAGAGGACTCGCCTGTATTGTCTGTGCAGGAATCTTTGCAAAGCCTATGAGACAAACAGAAAATGCTCACTGTGAAGGTGGCTGAACTCGAAACTGAGGTTAAGAGCCTGCCAGAGATTCCGCCAAGTAAGAAGAAGAAGAAGAAGAAGCGGAACTGGCTGCTTCGGCTTTTCAACTAATCGGTCTCAACATCATGTTGATGTTTCCGGAGGAGGGACACTACTTTTTCCTCACTTGAACTTACTTTGTGTTCCTCCACCTCGGTTCCATCTTAATCCCCTCCTCTCCCCCATCTCCCTCTCTTTAACTCCTAACACCTCTCCCATCTCGCTCCCCTCTCTCCTTCTCTCTCTCTCTCTTTTTCAGCCTCACCCCCCAACCAGTCCCGGCAGTTGACTGCTCCTTCTTTAGCCTGGTTCTGCCATAGGTTTCCTCCTTTAAAGGGAGTTTCTCCTATCCAAGATTGTTAGGGTTTTCTCTCCTCTATCTCTTTCCTCCTTTCCATCCCCCCTTTACCTATTTTTTCTTCTTCTTTACCCCTTTCTTTACAACCCCCACCCCCACCATTTCCTCCATCATCTCCCTAACCTGAACACAGGTTAAGGAGATGGGGTGGAACAATAAATAAAATTGGCTACATTTTACATGTGACAGATCAGTGTCTTCATTCAAGAAAAAGTTGTCTTAAGTAGAGATGGACCGATCCGATATTACGTATCGGTATCGGTCCGATACTGACGTAAATTACTGGATCGGATATCGGAGAAAAATAAAAAAATGTAATCCGATCCATTAAATATCAAAAAAGCACCTCGCAAAACTTGCGACACGGCGTAACTCTGCTCATAACCGTAGCACATCGCAGCAGTGCGGGTCACATGATAGAGCGGCTGTGTGTATTTGTAGCCTTGCTAGCAATCCAGCATTTCATCTCCGAGGAAGTTATGTCAGAGAGAAGTAAAGCAAGTGTGTAAGTTCATCTCTGAATGTTTGTAAAGCATTCCCGCGTTAAGCTTAACAACCGATATATGGAGTGACCGCCCCTCTCTCTCTCTCCTGCTGCTACTTCAATCATGAAACTGATCAATGATCAGCTGATCGGCTTTTCTGTCGCAAGTCCGTCTCTCTTGTTTGTTTATTGCTCACTTCGCGCCAGAAAGAGGAAACCAGCGGCTGAACAACAGCAGCACTATTAAGCTTGATAAGCTGTTGTTAGAATTTATTTAATATTACTTTCTACACCAGGATCTTTTTCTACGTAGCTGACGGCTGGTAACTGTGCAGGGGCGGATCTAGCAAAGTTTAGCCAGGGGGGCCGATAGGGCATGAACAGGGAAAAGGGGGCACAAAGACATACTTTTCTTTCTTATTCTCATTTAAAATGTCTAGTTTTTAAATGTCTAGTTTTTAATAAATAATTATCCGAATCTTACACCCAAAGTTTTAATCTGATGTAAAATGTATAGAAGTCCATTACTGTATATAGTAACTGTTAAGTCTAATATACCCTAGTAAGCTATAGTACTTTTTCCTTTGGGAAGGTACCATCTGTGCAGTCTGCAATTTTGTTGAAGAAAGATGTTGAATCTATTTGATTATTCTTGAAAAATAACTGATTTCTGTGTATTTTTTTTTCACACTGCATCAAATTATAGTTGATTACGTCAATTAAGCATCATGAGGTGGAGGGTGGGAGGTGGTTCCCTATTTTATTTTATTTTATTTTTTTTGCTGGGAGTTTTAGAACCCTATTAGTTAGGTTGCTTAATATTTCTGCTAAGTACTCTTTAAAATACCAGAATAGGAAGGATGGAGCAGGTTTAAGTTTATTAGATTGATCAGTTTTGCTGAACTATGAAATATTTTGGGTGCAGTGTATTTTTTGCATACAGGTATAACAGAATAGCTTTAGTGTTTTTTTTTTTTTAAACTTGAGTATGAACTTATACAAAAAGCAGCAAGATATTAAAAAAAACTGTTTTATTGATTAAAAAATACACTATATCGGATTCATATCGGTATCGGCAGATATCCAAATTTATGATATCGGTATCGGACATAAAAAAGTGGTATCGTGCCATCTCTAGTCTTAAGTATAAAAAGAAGAAATGGGTAATAGCTGCATGTGTGTTTGTGTGTGTGCATAATCTGTAAAAAAAACCCCAATTCTTTGATCTTCGGCCTGAAGGAAGAACAACACTCGGTGTTTAATGCTCAATCAACTATCACTTTAATCAATACAATTTTCTTTATTCCATACAACACTTTGAGCATTACAAATGTCCGGACGGGACACAAACTCATTATAGCCTCGGCCCCCACAAAAGTCACAAACATTCACATTCTTTCTCTCTCCCAGTGAGCCTAAGTTACGACCTTGGCTTCCTGTTTTTTCTCCTCCTGTGTGAAATGAGGGAGAATCTCCCGTGCAGTATGTTCTTTTCTCTTTATAATCAGAAAAGCAAGGCCATGATTCTATGCAAACAGTATTTCTTTATAAATCAGCAATATAAGGTATCATAAAACATAAAACAGTGTAATTCATTCGCAATAATAAATCAGCAGTATAGTGTAATACAAATCAGTGTGCTAATTTCACAACTTCTAAATCAGAAGTATAATGCAAGATGCTTGGAGAAGGGAGATCCAAGAGGACATAGATGAAAATGACTGGAACCAGGCTTGCTTAAAATCACAAAAACAAACAATAAACACACGCTTTAAACTACTGCAATATAAATGGCTCATGAGAACCTATATAACACCTGTCAAGCTTCATCATATGTCCGATGATCTTCCAGACATCTGTACTAAATGTTTAGTTGAAAAAGAAACTCTTCTTCATTGTCTGGAATGTCCTAAAATCCAGGAATTTTGGAAAGACATTATCAAATGTCTGTCTGAAGTGTTTAAGGTAAAAATCCCTTTAAAAGGAAAACTCTGTGTACTTGGAATATACCCAAGGGAATTTAAGCAATCGGAAAAAAAAAATTACTGGACTATGGATTACTTCAAGCCAGAAGAGCCATTCCACTATGTTGGAAGAGTATGGATGCTCCCTCCATGGGACTCTGGAAGAAGGAAATTGCAGACTCTCTAGGCCTGGAAAGACTAACATATATTGCCAAGGGCAAACAATGGGACTTTGTGAATATGTGGAAGCCATATATGAATATTTTAGGGAGTGGACGTGAAGAATGTTTATGAAAAAGAAGGAAAAGAAGAAGGGAAGGAGGGGAGAATCTTGTTTATCCTAATTCCTTGTATTTTTGTATTACTGTGAAAACTATGCCAATTTCTACATTTGAATATGATGTAGGCAGGTTTGATGTATGGATGGGTGTGTGAATGTGAGGGTGTTCAAATATTTGTTTGTATTGTACAACAGAAAATTTCAGTAAAAATATATGGGGGAAAAAAAGAAGTATAATGCAACATAAAACAGGGTAATGATTCTACAACACAGAGATCAACAACCACTGTCTCTCAAAACTAGGTGCCTGCTGATTCCTCTCTATCCCCAGCCTCCCTATTTCAAGTCCTTGCTGCCCACTTCTTCGCACTCTGTGTTCTCCTTGAAGGAATTCAATAAAACAAGAAGAGAAACAAAAACAAAACAAAAACTATATTTCTCTCCCTTCCCAGGTCAGGAATCAGGATGAGGAAGAAATTGGGTCAGATCAGTGCAGGTTTCCGCACTGCTCACATAAATAAATATATATATGCATAATATCTATCTATCTATATATCTATATCTATATAGACATATAGATAGATATATATAAAGATGCAACATATGAATTCAGCTAACTGCAATAATTTCATGAGTAAAGCTGCTGAGATGATTTAATTGCACTTTTAGTAAGTGTTGAACTTTGTTGCAATTTCTGTTTTTAGAATCAATAGCCCACATTCTGATTTATTTTTGCAAGTTGCTGATTTCACACAGATCCACTGCTGAAACGTGCCTTTGAGTTTTTCATCATTTAACAAGAACAGTCTCAGGCAATAATTAGGCTTAATGTATGCGACAGTACATAAATGCAAGCAACAGGCACAAAATGACTTTCATGTATCTAAATCCAGATTTTAGTCCCTGTTATCGTTGACCATAATGAAAATATATACTCTTTAGTATATATTCACTCCTGGATGTAAAATAATATATACAAAAGGAATTCTGAATCACATTTAGTGTTACATTTTAGATCACCAAAATGGTATATCCACAATTTAGAATTCAGGCGTTTGCTTTAGTTCGATATCACAATCATTCTATGAGTAGTTTACAGAACCAGCAGTTAGCAGCAATAACTTCAGCTGCTTCAATTCATTGACATTTACAAGCATTCCTTTATTCACAGCATTTAAATCAGGTTGAGGTCTGGACTGGAATGCTGTAGATTTGCTGCTGTGCTTGGGGTCATTATCCTTTTGCATGGCCTAATTTAGAAGAAGCTTTAGCTGTCACACAGATGGCCTCACATTTGACTCTAGAAAACTTTTAGAAACAGATTGTTTGGCAGTGACAGGTTTCTGGGTGATGGAGCTGACAAAAAGGTGTTATGTAATTGATGCTTCCTTCCTTGTGAAAGTGGGTTCCACTGGACCGGCGTCTGTGAACCATCTATTGAGGGTTTTTTTTCCTTTGCATGTGTGTAAGGATCAACCACCAAAGTCTCAGATCTGTTGCATTTAATTTTATGTTTTTTGTAAGAATATTAAGAAAATAGACA
Source organism: Perissodus microlepis (assembly GCF_051167445.1). Classification (NCBI taxonomy): domain Eukaryota; kingdom Metazoa; phylum Chordata; class Actinopteri; order Cichliformes; family Cichlidae; genus Perissodus; species Perissodus microlepis. The sequence goes on along the minus strand of NC_140478.1, from coordinate 3,179,896 downwards.
GAATGCTGAATTCTATGTCCTTTGCTGCCTGCTTTTAAATCAGATGTAACACGCCCCCCTACACTTTTTACGTAGCCCGGCTGCTCGAGTTTTTTTGCTGGTTTACTGTGACTGACGACTCATTAAATTAAGGTAAATACAACCATGTCACTGTTATAAAAAAAGACACACAGTTTATTATCTTATAGTTCTAAAATCACTCTGTTGTTAATTCGTTAGTTAGATTAGCCGCTAGCATACGCACTGTGTTGGAGGCTTGTTGCTAGCTAGTTAGCGATGCTACACACCTGTTACTCTAATAGTCTGTATTATTGAAGGATTCAGCACTTCTGTTTTTTTTATCCATTTTTAGACAGCGATGAGATCAGCTGCACACTCTACAGAGGCCCAGAGTTACTGTTAATATCAAAAATATAATGCTGTCCTTTGAGATTTTAACATAAGACTGTGAGTGTAATGGATCTAAAACTGTTTAAATCCTCAGAGCCCTCTACAGCCTGGTAACATGGAAACTTTAAAAACATCAGCAGAATGTTTCAGTAGTGTAGTCTAATTTGTTCTTTTTATTTAATAATAGAGTCCATATTATATCAACAGCTACATTCACCCTGGAGAGAAACTAGTGAGGGAGACCATCAGGACCAACCTGGGTTTCCTGGGTCCAGAGGTTTGGAGAAACTTCTTCCCTTTCTTTCATGACAGCTGTCCTGTGCCAGAAGTTCTGTTGACCCACTGAGAGAGGCTTCATTTACGAAACAACAGGAACACTGAAGCTCATCGCATTGATCAAGCAGGACTCATGATCTTCACCAGCAGCTCCCTCACAGGGAAATCTTCAGCAGTACTCTGGTAAATAACCCACTATGTGCAAAAAACTGTGAAAGAAACAAGTTTGTAGTTCAACATACAAGTGACGACCTTTGACCTTCATCAGGTTTTATTTAATTGTGTTAGAGAAAATCTCATGTGCTCTTCATGCAGCTGAGTACATCAAGTGTTTAAAATGGAAGCTGTGCAGGTCTGAGATCAGCAGCTTTGTGAAACACCAAACTGAGGTCCTGTTAATGCTGATATATAGTGACACAGTAACATGAGTGATTAACCATTTTGTTTTTTTGTCTTTAACTTTATCAATAAAGCTGCAGCTTTCACTACAGCACATGTGGTACTTTAACCTTTGCACTGTTTTCATCAGTTCATTTTGCAGTTAACATGTTGGATGATCTGTGCTGTCATTGGGTGGTGCTGAGGTCTGAATCTGAGGGCAGCTCCTGTAATCACAAAGAGAACAGAACCATCAAACTCACATATAAATTTTATCCCTCAAAATTGAAATAAAGCTGATTCTTCTGTCCTCACACACTCAGGATCTGAAGTTCTTCTCTTACATTTTTTTCAGTATTACAGTACACTACAGTACTTTAATCCATAGTTCCTGATTAATGAGGAGTTACTGAAATACAAGCTTTTAAAAACGGTGTTACTGTCTTTACAGATGTGGCAAGAGACTGAAAACATGCTGTTGTTTGCACATCTTTAATATTCAGCTCTGCACAGGAGCTGAAGCAGGGTGCAGCCTGTTGCTTTTACAGTATAATACTTGTAATGAAAGTACAGTAACAGTAATTAGTGACTGAGTAGCCCGGGGCGTTTCTCTTGATTTCTTTAGTAAATTCATTCACCTGCACAGATTAGCTAAACGAACCCTGACAGCCGAGTGCTCATTTTAGCTAGCTGGGTCTCAGGACTGAGCTAAGGACGGTAGTTACGGATTAGCTTAGAAACACGTTTAACTTACCGAAAAAGTGCAGCGGGGCCTCGGGTCCTTCTGTCGGGTAGTCCAGTTTACTGAAGAACACCTCAGGCTGTCAGGTTAAAACACTGGGTCGTGTTTTCGTAGCGTAAACGCTGGCCCTCCTCTCAGAGCCTACGCTCTATCTGCTATTCCCGAACAGAGATACGCAAGTTTCTCCGTGACTGCAGCTTTAAAAAAACATCTAAGGAGAATTAATTTATTTTGGGCTACGTCCACACGTACCCGGGTATTTTTGAAAACGCAGATTTTTCTATGCGTTTGCACCTTTCGTCCACACGTAAACGGCGTTTTCGGTCACTGAAAACGGAGATTTTTAAAAACTCCGGCCAGGGTCGGTATTTTTGAAAACTCCGTTTTTGCATTTAGGTGTGGACGAGAAAAACGGAGAAAACGCAGAAAACGCAGCGTCAAAGGTGTGCGCCTTTTTTGACGTCACACTGTGCACCACGTTATTGTTTCGGTGAAATGAATTTCTACAATACTGTTACTGTTAATTGTACTCTCTGCAGTGTTTAAATGCTGACATATACACACACAGTTACTGTCCCTCCACACATATGACTGGGTTCTGCTTCATCCTTGTTTACTATTTCCCACCGAGGCTTCTAGACTTCTGATTGGCCAACATTTCTACATGGTTAGGAATATATCGCCACCTGTTGCTTTGGCATGTTCCTAGCAGCGTTTTCCTTCATTTCTGCGTTTACGTGTTTTTATTTTTTAAAACGAAAACGGAAAATCTCCATTTTCAAAAATACCCGTGTACGTGTGGACGTAGCCTTAGTCTGACCCCAGTCCCATGCGCTAACATGGAGGAGGCGGGGTTAATGACGTATACTGCAGCAAGACACCAGGGGGCGATAGAGACATTTTGGCTTCATTTTTGGGGAGCTGTCACGTCGTCCATGTTTTCTACAGTCAATGGTGGAAACGTATTCGACATTCAACAGATTCTCACACATAATAACTTCTTTCATAATTTAAACAAGGACAGGTAGAAAACGCTCATATTTAGTGAAAGATATTTATTGACACTATCCAATGAGAGTTACTGAATGTCTGTAGGCAGTGGGATCTTGTTGGTTGCCGAGGCGACAGAATGTCATCTATGTTTTGTTTTAAATTCAGTTTCATTGCTGAATCTAAGAAACAACAGGCTGCAGAGGGAGACTTTAATAGAGGTTTACTAACTCTTACTATCATATCCATTGTGGAAAAACCTGTCTATATTTAGCATAATATATTTGAACAATCCAAGTATGCAAACTAAAATTGAAAGTAGAGCTTATGAGCCCACAAACACTGTTGAGGTCCAGTTCAGAGACACAGGGTTTGCAGAGGTGAAGCCTAGAGGGGAGCTGGCAGCTACAGATTTGCTGATCTGCTTTTTTCTCCACAATATCCACATTTTGAGTAAACAAATGCATGTATGAGAATCAGGCATAGGCTGTGTTTTGAAAAGTGTCTATTAAAATCTGTATTAAATGTATATTATTACATTTTTAAAAATTAGAATACAAATTTAATGCCACAAACCTGAGTTGTTATATACATCTGTGAGTTTATGTGCACAACAGTATGCACATGTGGTCTGTGCATGTACACACGAAGAATTTGACATTGCAGCATCTATGAAAGTGTTCATTGTGTAAAACTCACTACCAAAATCTCTACTAGAAAACTGTCTAAAAGACTAGTTTCAATATTTAAACTGTCATTTGTAGTTTTTCTAAGCAAAATCCCCAACTGTTAAGATCTAATTGATATTTGTTGATGCTGTCTCCACTGAGTGAGCAGCAACACCCTCTGATGTTTGTGTGTAGAAGATTACAGCACCTGGTATTGCATAAACAGATTATTTGGATTTGGTTCAAGATTGATGATTATTTCTCATTTTAACATTTTAAATGATAACATTGTTAGGTTTTGAATGTCCCTTATTGCAGAATGAAGATCTCTTATGAAAGTTTGTTTGGTTTTGGTTTTATCTTTAGCTCCATTCTAAGAAAATGACCAGCTTCAAGTGTCCTCAGTGTAGGACACGTACAGGATGTCATGTTGAAATATAGAGAACTTACAATAGAAGCCACTAGAAACAAATTATTCCATCCTAACTGATGAAATTTATGGCATTTTTTCTATGCTGACTGATATGCTGCTCAGTGCTTTGCTCCCTGATTTTATCAGATGTCACTCTGATGTCTCTGATTTGTATCCGTTTCTACCTGTGCTGATGCTAGCATGACTAAAGCTAGCCAAGCAGCAGTAAATATGTGAAGCAAGGCAGAAGGATATACTTTTTTTTACGGGCTCCCCTCCCCTCCCTGGCCCAGAGCATGTTCCCTAGAGGGGGGCTCTCCCCCCTCCGTAGCCCAGAGAAAGACTATCATGAGAAAATTTTGTCACTGCTTTTGAGCTCCTGAAATGTGACCCAGGAAGTGGTTACAGGAAGAGGGTGATAGACTGTCTGAAGCAGTTACAACAAGACGACGCTATTGACCGGACCTCATATCACAGGCTATACTCAGGGGAATCTACACCAAGTCTGTATGGTTTACCGAAAATACATAAACAGGGTGCATCTTTAAGACCGATTGTCTGTATGATCAACTCGGTCACCTATCACGTCTCTAAGTTTCTGGCTTCGATCTTCAACCCGCTCGTAGGCAGCTCTGAACACCACATCCAGAACACTTTGGATTTTGTTGAGAAGGTGAGAGATGTCATTATGGAGGCAGATGAAACCATGGTCTCAGACGATGTTACATCTCTCTTCACTTGCATCAGGGAAGCGTTTGAGGTAGTGTGTAAGAGATTACAGGATGACCCCAACCTCAGCAACAGGACCACGCTCAGCATCGACCAAGTGTGTTTGCTTTTGGAACTGTGTCTTCATTCCACCTACTTCACATACAAGGGTCAGTTCTACAGGCAGAAACATGGGTGTGCCATGGGCTCCCCAGTTTCACCCATCGTGGCCAATTTGTACATGGAAGAAGTGGAAAAGAGGGCTTTGCTATCCTACCCTGGAACACCACGAAGTCATTGGTTCAGATATGTGGATGACACCTGGGTGAAAATCAAATCTCAGGACGTACCACATTTCACGGATCACATTAATTCGGTGGACCAACACATCAAATTCACCAGGGAGGATATAAAAGTGGCAGGTTAGCCTTCTTAGACTGTGAGATTTCCATCAGTAATGGGGGACATCTAAAAGCTGACGTGTACCGTAAACCTACGCATACGGATCAGTATCTAAGGTTTGACTCTAATCATCAACTGGAGCATAAACTGGGTGTCATCAGGACGCTACAACACAGAGCGAAAACCATCCCCACAGACACAGCGGCCAGGGAGGCAGAAGAACAGCACATCAAGAAGGCCCTGAGTAAATGTGGTTATCCCAGCTGGACTTTTGTCAAAGCCGGGAAGGCGCCAAAAGAAAGCTCCAGCCGATCCAGGAGAGAAGAACAACCGCTGCCTAAGTGAAAACCTGTAGTGATCCCGTATATGTCAGGAGTATCGGAGCAGTTGAGACGCATTTTTTCTAAACATCGCGTCTCTGTGGCTTTTAAACCCCACAGCATGCTGTGCCAAAAACTGGTCCACCCCAAGGATCGGGTCCCCCGACACAAACAGAGTAACATAGTGTACGCTGTTAAGTGCCAGGAGGATTGCCAGGATTTATACATCGGGGAAACCAAACAACCTCTGGCGAAGCGGATGGCACAACACAGAAGAGCCACCTCGTCAGGCGAGGACTCTGCAGTCTATTTACACCTACAGACCAGTGGACACTCTTTCAATGATGAGGATGTTCACATCCTGGACAGGGAGGAACGCTGGTTTGAGTGCGGAGTCAAGGAGGCCTTTTACGTGAAGAGGGAAAGACCATCTCTGAATCGAGGAGGGGGCCTAAGGGTACATCTTTCGCCATCTTACAATGCTGTGATTGCAGCCATTCCCCAACTCTCTGTGAATGGTACTCATGGCCAATGTTCCCTCTAAGCTGCGCGCGTGCGCAATTGCGCACTGCTGGCACGGTCTCTGCGCACAGAAAATTTGCGCTGCGCACAAAAAAAAATCTAACCTGAATTGAAATTAAAATGAAAGCTTTAACAATTCTGTTTTGCAGTGTTAGTCAGTAAGTGACTGGCTGCTATGGGATTCGAACGATGCCACCTTATCCCATAGTCCAGCCAATGATGCGATTCACATTCGTATATACGCAGCTAATCAACGTCGTTGACAGGTTATGACAGCGTCCTTATGTGCCAACACCGGTGTTTTAGCGAGCAAAGCGGCGTGGCTGATGTGGAGTGAAGCCACGTTAATGACAACGTGTACAACCATTGGAGATGTGAGCAGGACAGACGGAACAACTGATGGAAAAACGTGTGGACTTTATACCAGTTTTTAAATTGTGTTGATCGGCCACGTAAAACCAGAGTTATGATAAAAATATCTGCACTGTTTGGTTTTCATCCTGAATGCTATCGTTGTTTATATTTACTGCGGGAAGAAACGGTAAAAATGGGTTTTTTATAAGGAAAATGCTCGAAAGCACTCTCCGCCTGTGAGCAAACCCCTGCCCCCAGCCTTTTCCTATTGGTGGAAAAATTTACCATGTGGACCAATCAAAAAATGATATGGCAACATGGCATTTAGTTGTTTAGGAAGGGGGAAGTTTTAGGTGACGGCGGTGTTTTGAGATGTGAGAGATTTGCACGTTTAGTGCAAATCTTGTGTAGTTAGTGTGTAGTGTAGTCAATAGTTTTGTTGTGTGTGTCAGAACAATGAGGAGACTGCTGAATGTGACAGGTGATACAGCAGTGATACATCTCCTGTTGTCAGGCCTGCAGGTATCAGGCTGTTGTTCTCCTTTATCTCATAGTGGACAGAAAAACATTTTAAGGATTGTACATTAACATAAAACTGTTGTCGGAACAATACACCAGAGAAACACACACACACATGAAGAGAGAGAGAGTATGCATAGTATGCAAACAGCTACCAAACAGCCATCATAATTTGTCATACTATGAGAACAGGACAAATCAACAATTGACACTGACTAATTAATATTAAAATCTGTAACATAATGTATTGTTTGGAGTTTAGTCTGTTACTGTTACTATTTTTACCATTTCTTTTTGGAGCAACTGTAACCCACATTATTTCCTTAAGGATTAATAAAGTATTCTGATTCTGATAGTTTCAGGATGAGCTGCCATTATCCAATGACACATCTGCTTACCTGTATCTTTTGCTCGTTTCTCCTCCTCTTCTTTTCTCTTTTTATCTAAGCTGAGCACCTGATGGCTTTGAACTTTTTGTGTCCATCTTCCATTGGTTTTAATTTTGCACTCCAGTATGAACACCCATTCCCCAACACGAGGATCACCACAACATAACCTAATAGACCAACACCTTAGTTCACAGATTCACTTTGTCTAAGGTGTATTTCTGGGATTTCACACAACCCAGGATTCAAATCATGAATACATGATGGACTTGGATTTACATCATTATGAATGAAATGTGCTCTATTTGGAAGCAGCCGGCCCCTCCCCTTTCGACGGGTTGTGTGTGAGACTTTAAATCATCAAACTGTAATTTATAAATTTTAAATTGTCTGAGTCCTAAAGTGTATATTTATTTTCTTACTCTTCTTATATTTATTGTTTGTTTACTTGCACTGCTGTAACTGGAGCCTCCTCGTCTCGTCTCTCTATATACTGGACTGTATGTAGCGGAGATGACAATAAAGTTTACTTTGACTTCAGCAGCGAGCAAGCGCACCGAGGGCTCTCGTATAGAATTTCGAGAAAACATTGGTGCAAATTATAAGTCTGCACCATGATGTCTGGTGTTTTCGTGTTTGTTGGTTTGTTTTTGTTTGCGAGTTGGTTATTGGATGCTGCTCCATCCGGTCAGAGAATCCCCCGCCGCCCCGCCCTCTCCTCCCTGTGCCGCAAGCAGCAGGCGCACCTCGCAAACGGAGGGCGCCCTTACTCCCAGCAAATGGGCGATAGAAAACCGATCGGTGCCTGTGCCATTCCCACTATGTGCTGGCATGATGTCGGGGCAGCATGAGTACGAGCAAAATTTTTTTTTTTGCCCATGCCCGTGATACCGCCCCCACCACGATGCACGATGCGTATCAAAAACCGCCACTGGCTAAAGCAGTTAATTAAAAGTAGTCTAACATAAATGTAAATGCTGTAATTTGATTATTTTAATAAACCATGTAACTTGGATGGATTCGATGCCGGCGTGACCACAGTGCACACGTCTGCTGTCGCTCACAGTGGTCCAAGGGACCGCTCAGGTAGTTTGTGTGTTCGCTCAGACACATGAAAAATTTGAGGGAACATTGCTCATGGCCCATGATCAGTGGTTGTTGACCAATGGTCATGAGAATTTGCATAGTCATGATGAAGGAACTGACCTCCCAGCCCATTGTTCCTTCAGTGGGCTGGTTTCAGTCATTATGCAAATGTACTGTTTATAAGATTGGGGAAACCTGCAGTCAGCTGAGACTGAAGAAGTCACTTGGGTGAGTGACGAAACGTTTCTCCCACTGAAAATGTCCAGATGAACAGAATCAACTTTTGGAGAGTTAGCAAATTTAGCATATTTAAATTTAAAAACTGACATTCTCTTCCTCGCTGTGTGTGCTTAAAGGCTTATACACCGGGGAACAGGGAGACAGACGTGAGGCACATTCAAAAGGTCACGTGATTAACCGTGGACATGGCTTCCATGTAAAACATGGCTTCCTTGTAAACGTTATGGATCCTGTAAACCTATGTAATACATCGGAAGAGCCGTTTTGTCGGCTATCCAAACGTTCAGCAGTAGTACACCCTCAGCAGCTGCAGTCTCCACTTCACAATCGCCGCAGCACTTGGTGAGTTTATTGTATAGCATGTTGGACGGCTTGATAGCAGTGTTAGCTAAACTAGCATAACTAAATTACTTAGCTAGTCCTCACTTGTTCTTTTTAAATTTGGTAGGCAGCAGACAGACATCGAACAAAATACAACTTAATTTATTTATTTGGTAGGCAACAGTCATTCTTGATGTAAATATTTCCTTAGGAATCCAGCAATGCATCTGGACCAACAACACCTGCCGTCTCCACTGGGATATCATACCGCTTGGTAGGCTTTCTTACACATGTAATTTCACTGACTGTTTTTTGTAAATTGTAACTGACAAATAAAGGCTTCATACATCAGAAAGGCTTTGTACATTAACCCACTGATGTGGGTTGTACAAAATGATTGCATAAAAATGTGACAAAATAAAGTATTTTTAGCGCATTCCCTTCATCTCAGAGGCTCAAAAAATCCAAAACTGAAGTAACTGAAAATAAAATGATCATTTCTATGACTTTATTCAAAACCCTTTGCAATGGCAGCCTCAAGTCTTGAACTGACGGCCATTATCAGATGCTGGGTTTCCTCCTTTAAATGCTGTGCCAGGCCTTTATTGCACTGGCTTTCTGTTGCTGTTTGTCTGTGGACCTCAGAGGTTGTCTAAGGGAATATTGGGAGCAACAACACCATGAAGTCCAAAGAACACACCAGACAGGTCAGGGATAAAGTTATTGAGAAATTTAAAGCAGGCTTAGGCTACAAAAAGATTTCCCAAGCCTTGAACATCCCACGGAGCACTGTTCAAGCCATCATTCAGAAATGGAAGGAGTATGGCACAACTGTAAACCTACCAAGACAAGGCCGTCCACCTAAACTCACAGGCCGAACAAGGAGAGCGCTGATCAGAAATGCAGCCAAGAGGCCCATGGTGACTCTGGACGAGCTGCAGAGATCTACAGCTCAGGTGGGGGAATCTGTCCATAGGACAACTATTAGTCGTGCACTGCACAAAGTTGGCCTTTATGGAAGAGTGGCAAGAAGAAAGCCATTGTTAACAGAAAACCATAAGAAGTCCCGTTTGCAGTTTGCCACAAGCCATGTGGGGACACAGCAAACATGTGGAAGAAGCTGCTCTGGTCAGATGAGACCAAAATGGAACTTTTTGGCCAAAATGCAAAACGCTATGTGTGGTGGAAAACTAACACTGCACATCACTCTGAACACACCATCCCCACTGTCAAATATGGTGGTGGCAGCATCATGCTCTGGGGATGCTTCTCTTCAGCAGGGACAGGGAAGCTGGTCAGAGTTGATGGGAAGATGGATGGAGCCAAATACAGGGCAGTCTTGGAAGAAAACCTCTTGGAGTCTGCAAAAGACTTGAGACTGGGGCGGAGGTTCACCTTCCAGCAGGACAACAACCCTGAACATAAAGCCAGGGCAACAATGGAACGGTTTAAAACAAAACATATCCATGTGTTAGAATGGCCCAGTCAAAGTCCAGATCTAAATCCAATCGAGAATCTGTGGCAAGATCTGAAAACTGCTGTTCACAAACGCTGCCCATCTAATCTGACTGAGCTGGAGCTGTTTCAAAGAAGAATGGGCAAAGATTTCAGTCTGTAGATGTGCAAAGCTGGTAGAGACAGACCCTAAAAGACTGGCAGCTGGAACTGCAGCAAAAGGTGGTTCTACAAAGTACTGACTCAGGGGGCTGAATAATTACGCACACCCCACTTTTCAGTTATTTATTTGTAACAAATGTTTGGAATCATGTATGATTTTCGTTCCACTTCTCACGTGTACATCACTTTGTTTTGGTCTTTCACGTGGAATTCCAATAAAATTGATTCATGTTTGTGGCTGTAATGTGACAAAATGTGGAAAAGTTCAAGGGGGGCAAATACCTTTGCAAGCCACTGTGTATATATATATATATATATATATATATACAATATATATACAATATATGAATTCAGCTAACTGCAATAATTTCATGAGTAAAGCTGCTGAGATGATTTAATTGCACTTTTAGTAAGTGTTGAACTTTCTTTGCAATTTCTGTTTTTAGAATCAATAGCCCACATTCAGATTTATTTTTGCAAGTTGCTGATTTCACACAGATCCACTGCTGAAATGTGCCTTTGAGTTTTTCATCATTTAACAAGAATAGTCTCAGGCAATAATTAGGCTTAATGTATGCGACAGTACATAAATGCAAGCGACAGCACAAAATTACTTTCATGTATCTAAATCCAACCCGTTCTCACTCCCGACGCGTAAAATACTGACGATTTGTCACATCCCTTAACTTCCCATGCTGACGGTAAAGGTACCCTTCCAAGTTTTTATGAGACGCTGTGGGTTGTCAATTCATTCCAATATGAACTCGCTCGCGGCGATAGGAGACGCTTCGAGCAGAGGCTCCAGCCATCCATTTACTCCAATAATAACCCCGTCAACGTGAAACATGATGCTGTGAAGTACAATCTAACTGGAGAACCGGGGACCCTCTCCCCCGACGTGTTTTTCTCCCTAATTTAAAGCTTTCTTTTAATGACATCGTTAACATTTCTCAACAAAAACACATGAAAGTATCACTGATAATTCAACAATAAAATCGCTTCATGTTGTGGCCATCACACAGTGTTTTCCAAAGTGATTCATGATCTGAAAGTGCGCAGATTTAACGTACATAATCCTTTGTTAGGTTTATTATTTTTATTTCACACGCAAAACACATTTATAGTTTTATTCACCACTCCTGTTAGTTTTGGATGCGCTCAGCTCTAACCAGTGTTGCCAACTCCTCAGTAAGGAAAATCGCTATTGGTTGTCCTAAAAGTCGCTAGAAGTTGCTACATGACGTCATCACCTAATTTGCATAATTGGTCATGCTAATCTAATTGTAACCTATGTTGTTGGAGAGAGAAATAACATCGTGGAAGAGACATAAAGTGAGTAAAAAACGTCCTAAATGCATTTAGAGTTTATTTAGAACTACAAATTAAATTTCTTTTAGCAATTATTGTTTTTTTTAATGTCACAATTCCAACCCTGCTCCTCCTTTTTAGCGACTTTTTTTAGAAAAAAAAGTCTGAAAACTCGCTAAATATAGCGACAAAGTCGCTAAGTTGGCAACACTGGCTCTAACCAATCAGACGCAACATGTGTAAGCAAAGGATGATGGGAGAACGGAGAGACCCGTTTATATGTCGTGTCCAAATTCATGGGCTGCATCCTCCTGAGGCCGCATTTGTAGACCGATTACGTCACAGCGACGCGCCGAAGGCTGTCTCCTCCGAATGCAGCCGACAAATGCGTCTTCCTTTTCCCCGAATTTGAAGGATGGGTCGGGTGTGTCCTTCGTGGCCTACTATATCCCAGAATTCATAGCGCGGCCCAGCCAGATGTCGTGTCCAAATTCATGGGCTGTATCCTCCTGAGGACCCAGCCTTCGCGGTCAGCAGAAGCAGCGGTACTTGCAGAAATAGCGTGCATTGGAAATGTGGACCCGTATGACATACGGCCGTGGAGTAGAAACCCCGAACACCTAGCGCTATTGACGTAGCCTGATATATTTTCGTACCTTGTCTGTGGAGTCAGCGCGTACAAGTCGTCATTCAAACAAAGGTAAGTCAGCTCGAGTACTGCATGAGAAATGCGTTTGATTTCCCTCCAAACATTCAGATTAGTGCAGCATAAATTCATTCATGAGGGGAAATTACAGTGAGAACATGTGAAGGCTGTTAGAGGGATAACAGTGAGTTCAGTGCATTGATGTGACATTGCCTGAAGGATTTAGTTATTCTTTATGGTTAAAGAAATTGCAATAATTTATTCAGATTTATTATAAATAATTCTAATTATACATCTTGCTTCAATATTTGTATCTTGTGTCACTAAAAATACATTTTATTTTAATTGTATATGTAACCCAACCAGTGCAGGGGCCTCCCTACACCCCGGACTCTGCGTTGTGTAAGTTTGTGTTGGATTTGGGTCATCCTTGAAATGCTCCCTAGATAGGCAGTTGGCAGGATTGAATGATGCTCTGCCTCTGTGGTCAAGTACAGACATAGGCCTTAAGCAACCATGAGCCACTGATGAGCGTGACAGATTAGGAAGCATGCATAAAGTTAGACACCTATGAGCCAGTAATAGGAGAAAATGAGCACGCAATAAAGTGGACTTGTTAGGCAGATTTTGTGAATGTAATTAAAACACTCAACTCAATTTTTGATGATAGACACAACTAAAATAATTCTGATCAGATACAGACACATGTACACAATACACACTACTGCTCAAAAGTTTGTGGTCAGATTGAAACATTCTTGATTTAATTATAAATTTACATTTGCTTTAATGTAATATTAGATGAAGTTTGCCAGTAATGTTTTCACAGATGTGTTTTTAATGAATCAAACATGTATAATCACTCATGATGTGTTAGGAAATGTCTTCACAGTTATACATGGGCCCATTTTTAGTATCAATCACTCCTGTATGGACAGATCACATGGTTATAAACCAGGTGCAAATTTGATTTAAGGCGATTATAAAGCAAAAATGGGATGATCCATTACAAACCTCGCAAATTTACTGTTGTTAATCTACACAATGATTTTGGTTTGTGCTGATGTCTTTGGAAAAAGGTTTTGGTCACTAATAAGTTGAGATTTAACAGGATAAACTGAGGCTGGGTAATATAATGTACACAGTAGCTATAATGACTATAAATGGGCATCTGTACACCTGTAGATATTTTATCCAACATCAATCACAATTTGTGATCAATGTGAGTTTTAAACATTGAAATTTCTTCATATTTCTGACTAATTTACAAAAAATGAAAAAGAATTGAGTATTTTTTCAAAATAAGATGTTTTTAATGGACTTCAAACTTCTGAGCTGTAGTGTAGATTACAATGATAGTTATCTATTATAGAAGATGATATAGAAGTATGAGGACAGGGAGACACTGTTAAAACGTTATGAGCTGTCTTGCTGCAGAGAAAGTGGAGTCTGTCATCCTTGAAATGCTCCCTAGATAGGCAGTTGGCAGGATTGAATGATGCTCTGCCTCTGTGGTCAAGTACAGACATGGGCCTTAAGCAACCATGAGCCACTGATGAGCGTGACAGATTAGGAAGCATGCATAAAGTTAGACACCTATGAGCCAGTAGTAGGAGAAAATGAGCACGCAATAAAGTGGACTTGTTAGGCAGATTTTGTGAATGTAATTAAAACACTCAACTCAATTTTTGATGATAGACACAACTAAAACAATCCTGATCAGATACAGACACATGTACACAATACACGCTACTGCTCAAAAGTTTGTGGTCAGATTGAAACATTCTTGTTTTAATTATAAATTTACATTTGCTTTAATGTAATATTAGATGAAGTTTGCCAGTAATGTTTTCACGGATGTGTTTTTAATGAATCAAACATGTATAATCACTCATGATGTGTTAGGAAATGTCTTCACAGTTATACATGGGCCCATTTTTAGTATCAATCACTCCTGTATGGACAGATCACATGGTTATAAACCAGGTGCAAATTTGATTTAAGGCGATTATAAAGCAAAAATGGGATGATCCATTACAAACCGTGCAAATTTACTGTTGTTAATCTGCACAATGATTTTGGTTTGTGCTGATGTCTTTGGAAAAAGGTTTTGGTCACTAATAAGTTGAGATTTAACAGGATAAACTGAGGCTGGGTAATATAATGTACACAGTAGCTATAATGACTATAAATGGGCATCTGTACACCTGTAGATATTTTATCCAACATCAATCACAATTTGTGATCAATGTGAGTTTTAAACATTGAAATTTCTTTATATTTCTGACTAATTTACAAAAAATGAAAAAGAATTTGAGTATTTTTTCAAAATAAGATGTTTCTAATTGACTTCAAACTTCTGAGCTGTAGTGTAGATTACAATGATAGTTATCTATTATAGAAGATGATATAGAAGTATGAGGACAGGGAGACACTGTTAAAACGTTATGAGCTGTCTTGCTGCAGCAGAGACCAGTCGGACACAGGCGTTCAATTTGTGGCTCGGACTGCGCCGTTTATTCAGATGCTGGGGCAAACACCACTCCAACTCTGCTGCTGGCCCTTTGCAAATCACAGTAAACACTGAACCAAGATGGCGCCCGCGCGAACGAGAAATCTGAACTACGGTGTCCTGCAGAGGACAAATAGTCAAAATTGCTTAGATCTACCATACATATGCAGCTCAACAGCGACACCTTGTGACTTATTCCAGTCACTGCCTTACATATACATTGATTAATGACCTGCAGAATCTCCTTATCATATTAAGTGATTCATAATGGTCACTTTATGCTTTCTCCATTTTGAAAGTGAAGACATCCTTGCATTACATACTTTAGGTTTATTTTCTGCAGGCAGGTTTCTGAGAGAGAACAGGCAGATTTACACTATAACATGCAGCGTTCTATAGATGGATGCATAATAAAATGAAAAATTACATGTGCTAACTGTCTAAACACTTTGTTACATTTATGATAAAGTAGATAAAACACATTTATGTCGGCCTTGGCTCATAGTTCTTGTCTTTAAATGAAGTTTGTGTGCGTTTCAGGTACTGCACTCTCAAAGACTGAATGAACCAGCATTGCAGCCATGGGTCACTGTGAGCATCACAGGGAAGGTTGAAGCCGCCCACTGCACCTGTATGGCCGGAGTCACGGAGACCTGCACCCATGTCCCTGCTCTTCTGTTTAATGTAGAAGCAACAGTGTTGATCTGTGGCACAAGGACTGTTACAGATGAACCTGCATACTGGGTTTTGCTGGGTAATATGACCAAGATACAGCCAGAGGTTGGCCATAAGATAGACTTCTACTCTGCAGCTGCCCAAAAAAAGGCTCTTGATCAAAACATAAACAGACCATCCGTATTGAAAGGTAAAAGGAGCCGTCCTCAAAAAAGAAAAATCCCACCTGCTACTATGGAGGAGTTGTCACTGCTATAATGCCATAATGTTTTATCTAGGGGTCTAGATTTATGCCTGTAGTGCACTGCCATGTAAATAATTTGCATTTACTGAATATGTACTGACTGAGTACCACTGTTCAAAAGTTGAATAAAGAAACAAACTCATTTTTGCCTCTTTTTTTTATTTCATTAAAACCACTTTATAGAACACCACATCAGTAACAGTGTAGAATCCATGTCATTTATAGTTTACAAATGACAAAATGTTTACACCAAATCATGACAGTGTTTACATGATATCACCCACTACTAACATTACTTTATTTACTGTATCTTTTGAAAAAAAAAAAATACCGCTATTTATACAGCAAAAGACTTAAGAATATTTAACAGGAGCAAGTTTAATTTTTCCCTGGTGTTACTACTACAAACAAACGCAGCAAACCTTCACCATCTTATCCAGAAGGGTCACCTCTTCACCCTCACATGGAAGAAGTAATCTGATTGGCATGGTGGTATGTTTGAAGCAGGTCCCTTGTGTAGCGCTGGAACCCAGTCATGATGTTTCATCCATTTCATAGGCTGGTTTGCTGCAATAATGCCAAATAATTAGCAACTCTAGAAATAGAAGGTAGTTCTGCAAAATCACTCAGTAGGATGTTTGTTCTAATTTGCTATGACCTCGGAGTGCATCGAAAATGAAACTAATAGGCTATAAAGAGTGATATGAACTAGAACAGGGCGATATGGCCAAAAATATTTATCACGATATATATTTGAAAATTTGCGATAACGATATAACTGACGATATAATTGATGCGAGACAAAATACAACTCCACAACTTTACTAGCGCAAAAAAACACCATCCATTTATTTTCACTTAAGCAAGAAGCTGGTTTTATGGGGGAGGCTAGTGGATGAACAGAGGTTGGCGAGTCTAATGGCTGAGCTAAGGCTGGCGGAGCTACGGGCAGAGCTAAAGATGGTGACAACGCTGCAGCCTGGGCTAGTAAAGCTGGTGCCTGAGCAGGGGACAGGTCAGCTAGCCTAACTAGGGATAGTCCTAGTGCATGAAAGGCAGGATCAGGAGGTGGATGAAGTGGTGGAGTGACAGGTGGAGAGGCTAGCTCTTCCGAGCCTCTAGCGAGGTCAGGCTGGGTTCTGGCTGCCCTCAGCCTGGGCGCTGGGACAGGCACGGGAGGTGGCTGGACACCAGTCACCCCCACCCGAGAAACAGGAACGGGTGTGGAGACAGACTGGGTCACAGCTGCTCTCGTCCTGGGAGCTGGCACAGGTGGGGGTGCTACAGGGACAGGCTGAGCCTTAGCTGCCTTCACCTGAGAAGGTGAAACAGGTGAAGGGGAAGGCCGAATCTGGGCCACCGTGCTGGCAGGAAGTGGCTGAGTGATGGGTGAGGAAATAATGAGGGAATGGGAGAAACTATCAGGTTTAGCGGGGATAATGCCTTTAGCAGTGGCTTGTGATGGTGGAATAGTCTCTTTGGAGGCAGGATGGTGAGTATTAATTGGGTAGTCCAGAATATAATCATAGTACACAGTCTTTGGCTTAGGTGGGTGGTGAACAGTCTCTGGATTATGGCGAGGTGAAAGAAAAAAGTCAGTTTCGCTCACCACCGGATGCTGCTGCTCCGAACAGGAAACGCGGTGGCGGCGTGAACCTCGCCTACGCTTAGATGTAGTAGCAGGCGCGGCGAGCGACGGAGCCTCCATCGAGGCGAGATGGGAGGCAGAGTTGCGGCGCCCTGGCGAGGTGGAAGGTGCGATGAATGAGGCGGGCGGTGGGTGAGCGAGGAGCGGAGCGGCGAGAGAGGGAGCGGCCGAAGCGCGGCGAGAGACGCCCACTCTCTGAGGCGAATACTCCGGTGCAGGTGAGGCAGCAGATGGGAAAACGCGGCGTCTCCGAGGCCCGCCCAGAGCCAAGCGAGTCCCCTCGAAGACGTGCTCTCTTTCGGCGAAGAGCTGCTGTTTCCCCCTGAGTTCCTCCGCCCAGCAGGAGAGCGCTGCCTCCTGCCGCTCGAACAGGTCCGAGTCCGCTGAGTCCCAAGCGCGTCTTTGTAACACGGGTCGTGTCATTCTGTCAGGAGTCGTGGTGTGGAGCGAGGGAAAAAAGGACTCAAACGCAGGACTCGTTGAGGAGTGACAAACTGAAAGCCGTGTTTATTATAAAAAGTGGACAAACCCAACATGAGATGAAGGGCTGGCTGGCTGAATGACTGGCACAGGAATGACGGCAAGACAACATCACATCAATGACACGACAAAGACCTGGTGAAACCGAGGAACTTAAATACACAGGTTGAATGATGACAATGATTGGAAACAGGTGAGTACAGGGCTGAACATAATCTGACTAAGTCTGTGAAGGTTCTCAGTCATCCAGGTCATCGTAGTCAAAGGAGCTTGCAAAGAAAAGCGTCTGGACTTCTTTAAGTTACTTGAAGACGTTTCACCTCTCATCCGAGAAGCTTCTTCAGTTCTAAGGTCAAATGGTGGAGAGTCCCAGATTTAAACCTAGTGGGAGTATCCCCCACAGAGGGACAAAAGGACCCCCCTGATGATACTCAAATGGTGGGGAGTCCCAGATTTAATGTCCACTGTGAGCGACCATCTTTGAACAGAGGCGGGGGTTTACGACACCAACTGTCTGCCATCTATAATCCAGTTTTGAGTTCCCTCCCCAGATGCCTTAACGCCCACTCACATCCTGGGCCATCTGACCTCAGGAATTCGCATGATAAGGTGTGGCCAGGTTTCACAATGAGCTCACCCGAAACGCAGGGTGATTGGGACCCACACCCAGTTTCACACCTTGGCTCAGGTGATTAGAGGATCATCAGGGGGTCCTTTTGTCCCTCTGTGGGGGGAAACTCCCACTAGGTTTAAATCTGGGACTCTCGGCCTCCTTTAGCAGTAATGATATCTGTAACAAATGTAGCATATTTGCAGCTCTGGAGGCCAGGATTACGGAATTGGAGACTCGGCTTCGCACCCTTCATTCACCCGTAGCTAGCCAGGCCCCTGTAGCTGGTGCAGCCAAAGATAGCGTAGGCCCCGCTAGCTGTTCCCCGGCAGACCCCAAGCAGCTGGGGAAAAAGGGCGGCTGGGTCACGGTGAGGAGGAAGCATAGTCCTAAACAGAAGCCCCAGGTACACCACCAACCCGTTCATGTGTCTAACCGTTTTTCCCCACTCGGTGACACACCCGCCGGGGGTCAAACTCTGGTAATTGGTGATTCTGTTCTCAGACATGTGAAGCTAGAGACACCGGCAACCATAGTCAATTGTCTTCCAGGGGCCAGAGCAGGCGACATTGAAGGAAATTTAAAACTGCTGGCTAAGGGTAAACGTAAATTCAGTAAAATCATAATTCACGTCGGCAGTAATGACACCCGGTTACGCCAATCGGAGGTCACTAAAATCAATATTGAATCGATGTGCAACTTTGCTAAAACAATGTCGGACTCTGTAGTTTTCTCTGGTCCCCTCCCCAATCAGACCAGGAGTGACATGTTTAGCCGCATGTTCTCCTTAAATTGCTGGCTGTCTGAGTGGTGTCCCAGAAACGATGTGGGCTTCATAGATAATTGGCAAACCTTCTGGAGGAAACCTGGTCTTGTTAGGAGAGACGGCATCCATCCCACTTTGGATGGAGCAGCTCTCATTTCTAGAAATATGGACAAATTTATTAAACCCCCCAAAATATGACTATCCAGAGTTGGGACCAGGAAGCAGAGTTGCAGTCTTACACGCCTCTCTGCAGCTTCTCTCCTCCTGCTACCCCCCCAAAAACCCATCTCCATAGAGACTGTGTCAGCTTCCAAAAAGACAAAAAACAAACTAAAAACCAGCAACAAACAACTTAAACATAAACAATTACAAAGAAAGAACAATACAGTATCCACATCTGAACCAAAGAGTAAAACAGTGAAATGTGGATTATTAAATATTAGGTCTCTCTCCTCCAAGTCTCTGTTAGTACATGACTTAATAATTGATCAACAAATTGATTTACTCTGCCTTACAGAAACCTGGTTGCAGCAGGATGATTATGTTAGTTTAAATGAATCAACACCCCCGAGTCATTCTAACTACCAGAAACCTCGAAGCACAGGCCGAGGGGGCGGTGTGGCAGCAATTTTTCACACCAGCCTATTAATTAATGAAAGACCAAGACAGACTTTTAATTCATTTGAAAGCCTGATGCTTAACATTGTCCACCCCAGCTGTGAAACTCAGAAACCAGTCTTACTTGTTATCATCTATCGTCCACCTGGGCCTTACACAGAGTTTCTGTCTGATTTCTCAGACTTTATATCTAATTTAGTTCTGAGCTCAAATAAAATAATTATTGTGGGTGATTTTAACATCCATGTAGATGCTAAAAATGACAGCCTCAACATGGCATTTAATCTGTTATTAGACTCAATTGGCTTCTCTCAAGATGTAAAAGAACCCACCCACCACTTTAATCACACTCTAGATCTTGTTTTAACATATGGCATAGAAACTGAACATTTAACAGTGTTTCCTGAAAACCCTCTCCTGTCTGATCATTTCCTGATAACATTTACATTCACAATAATTGATTACACAGCAGTGGAGAGTAGATTTTATCACAGTAGATGTCTTCCTGAAACCACTGTAACTAAGTTTAAGAATATAATCCACCCACTGTTATCATCTTCAATGCCCTGTACCAACATAGAGCAGAGCAGCTACCTGAACACTACACCAACAGAGGTCGATCATCTTGTTAATAATTTTACCTCCTCACTACGTACGACTCTGGATGCTGTAGCTCCAGTGAAAACTAAGGCCTTAAATCAGAAGTACCTGACTCTGTGGTATAATTCTCAAACGCATAGCCTAAAGCAGATAACTCGTAAGCTGGAGAGGAAATGGCGTGTCACAAATTTAGAGGATCATCATTTAGCCTGGAGAAATAGTTTGCTGCTTTATAAGAAAGCCCTCCGCGAAGCAAGAACATCTTACTATTCGTCACTGATTGCAGAAAATAAGAACAACCCCAGGTTTCTCTTCAGCACTGTAGCCAGGCTGACAAACAGTCAGAGCTCTGTTGAGCCAACCATCCCTTTAACGTTAACTAGTAATGACTTCATGAACTTCTTCACAAATAAAATTTTTATCATTAGAGAAAAAATTACCAATAATCATCCCACAGATGTAATATTATCTACAGCTACTCTTAGTACCATTGATGTTAAGTTAGACTCTTTTTCTCCAATTGATCTTTCTGAGTTAACTTCAATAATTATAGTGTATATGGCCTCAACCAGCAGCACAGGCGCTACTGTGCTTTAAATGGCCGAAACCAGAAGCAGAGGCCCTGATAAGGCTCAGTTTTCTTTTTACTAGCAGCATGGGCACTGGTGTAATGTAGGTGGCGTCAGCAGGTAACACAGCCCCTTGTGTGGTATAGAAGAAGGACAGGCCTGGTGTGATGTAGATTGCCTCATCCAGCAACAGTCCCTGGTGTAATGAAGATGGACTCAGCCAGCAGCAGAGGCCCTGATGAGGCTCAGTTTACCTTTTGCTGGCGGCACACGCCCTGTTGTGCTGTAGATGGCTTCAGCAAGCAGTACAGATGCTGGTGAGGTGAAGAGGGCCTAAGCCAGCAGCACAGGCCATGGTGTACTATAGATGTCCTCATCCAGTAGCACAGGCCATGGTGTAATGTAGGTGGCCTCTGTCAGCAAGACAGGCCATGGTGTCGTGAAGATGGTATCAGCCAGCATCACAGGCCCTGGTGTAATGTAGATGGCGTCAACCAGCAGCACAGGCCCTTGTATGGTGAAGCTGGACTCAGTCAGCAGCTCAGCCCCTGGTGTATTGTAAATGACCTCAGCAAGCAGCAAAGGCCCTGGTGTGGTGTAGATGGCCTAAGCACGCAGCACAAGTACCTGTGTAATGTAGATGGCCTAAACCAGCAGCACAGACCCTGATGTTGTCAAGATTGGCTCAGACAGCAGCACAGGCCTGGGGGTGGTGTAGATGGCCTCAGACAGCAGCACAGGCCCTTGTGTGCTTCACATGGGCTCAGCCAGAAGCACAGGCCCTGGTGAAATATAGATGGACTAAGCTGGCAGCACAGGCCCTGGTGAAATGCTGATGTCCTCAGCATCAAGCAGCATAGGCACTGGTGTGGCGAAGTTGGTGTAATTTACATGGCCTCAGCCATCAGCACAGGCCATGGTGTACTATAGGTGGCCTCATCCAGTAGCACAGGCCCTGGTGTAATGCAGATAGCCTAAACCAGCAGCACAGACCCTGGTGTAATGTACATGGCCTCAGGCAGTAGCACAGGGCCAGGTGTGGTGCCCATTGCCTCATCCAGCAGCACAGGCCCTTGTGTGGTGAAGATGGCCACAGTCACCAGCAAAGGCGCTGGTGTGCTTTAGTTGGCCTCAGCCAGCAGCACAAGCACTAGAGTGCTTTAGATGCCCACATTCAGTACCACAGGCCATGGTATGATGTAGGTGGCCCCTGTCAGCAGAACAGGCCCTGGTGTAATGTAGATGGCCTCAGTAACCAGCAGCATAGGCCCTGGTGTGGTGAAGATGGCCTCAGTTTGCAGCTCAGCCCCTGGTGTAATGTAGATGGCTGAAGCACGTAGCACAAGCACCTGTGTAATGTAAATGGCCTCAACCAGCTGCACAGACAATGTTGAGGGGTAAATGGCATCAGGCAGCAGCCCATGCCATGGTGTAATGTAGATGGCCTCAGCCAGCAACACAGGGCGAGGTGTGGTGTCCATGCCCTCAGCCAGAAGCGCAGAGCCAGGTGTGATGCCCATGGCCTCATCCAACAGCACAGACCCTTGTGAGGTGTAGATGGCCTCAGCCAGCAGCACAGGTCCTGGTGTAATGAAGATGGCCTCAGCCACAGCAGCAAAGGCTCTGGTATACTGTAGATGGCCTCATCCAGCAGCACAGGCCCCGGTGTGGTGAAGATGGCCACAGTCAGCAGCACAGGCCCTGGTGTGGTGAAGATGGCCACAGTCAGCAGCACAGGCCCTGGTGTGGTGAAGATGGCCACAGTCAGCAGCACAGGCCCTGGTGTGCTTTAGATGGCTCAGTCAGAAGCACAGGCCTTGGTGAAATGTACATGGCCTCATCCGGCAGCACGGGCCCTGGTGTAACGTTGGTGGCCTCTGTCAGCAGGACAGACCCTGGTGTCGTGAAGATGGCCTCACCCAGCAGCACAGACCCTGGTGAGGGGTAGATGGCTCAGCCAGCAGTACAGGTCCTGATGAGGCTCTGTTTACTATTCGCTGGAAGCCCAGGTCCTGGTGTAATTAAAATGGCCTCAGCAAGCAGCAAAGTCCCTGGTGTGAAGTAAATTGCTTCAGCCAGAGGCACAGGCTCTGATGTTTTGAAGATTGGCTCAGCCAGCAGCACAGCCCTTATTGTAATGTAGATTGCCTCAGCAAGAAGCAGAGGCCATAGAGTGCTATAGATGGCCTTAGCCAGCAGCAAAGGACCTGGTGTGGTGTAGATGGCCACAGTCAAGATCACATTCCCTGGTGTAATGTAGATGGCCTCAGCAGGCAGCACAGTCCCTGGTGTGGTGTATATGGCCTCAGTCAGCAGCCCATGCCTGGTGTAATGTAGATAACCTCAACCAGGAGCACAGACAGTGGTTAGCTTTAGATGACCTCATCCAGCAGCACAGGAACTGGTGTATACAGATGGCCTGAGTAAGCAGCACAGGCCCTGGTTAAATGTGGATGGCCTCATCCAGCGTGCAGTAAAGGCTCTGGTGTGGTGTAGATGGCCTCAGGCAGTAGCACAGGGCCACGTGTTGTACCCATGGCCTCATCCAGCAGCACGGCCCTTGGTGAGGTGTAGATTACCTCAGCCAGCAGCCCAGGTCCTGGTGTACTGAAGATGGCCTCATCCAGCAGCACAGGAAACTGGTGAAATGTGGATGGCCTCAGCCAGGAGGCAGCAAAGGCCCTGGTGTAGTATAGATGGCCTAAGCATGCAGCACAAGCCCCCTTGTAAAGTAGCCCCCATCACTGTGTAGTGTAGAGGAGAGTATTGCGGATTGCTGACATAATCAGACAGGGCAGCGGTGTGCAGCTTGCTTACATCACCATTAAGGGCACAGGAGATCGGCTTGCTGGCATCATCATTAAGGTCAGAACTGAAAACACCATAAAGGGCAGTGGATAGCGGCTAGCTGATCCCACCAGCGAGAGCAGAGGACAGCAGCTTGCTGACATCACCAGCCAGGGCACATGAGAGCAGCTTGCTGAAATCACCAGCCAGTGGAGTGCAGCGCTTCTTGACATCACTAAGCAGGGCGGAGGAGAGGAGGCCTGTTGACATCACCAGCCAGAGTAGAGGACAGGGGCTTGCTGACATCACTAAGCAGGGCAGAGGAGAGGAGGCTTGACGACATCACCAGCCAGGGCAGAGGAGAGTGGTTTCCTGACATCAGGGTAAAGGAAATTCGCTTGCTGAACTCATCAGCCAGGCCAGAACCGAAATCACCAGCCAGGGCAGAGGAGAGTGAATTACTGACATCACAAGCCACGACAGGGTAGAGTTGCTTGCTTACATCTCTAACCAGGGCAGAGAGGAGGAGGCTTGCTGACATCACCACCCACGGCAGAGGAGAGTGGATTGCTGACATCACCAGTCAGGGCAGAGAAGAGGAGGCTTTCTAACATAACCAGCCAGAGTAAACGAGAGTGGCTTGCTGACATCACCAGTCAGGGCAGAGGAGAGGAGACTTGCTGACGTCACCAGCCAGGGCACAGAAGAGCGGTTTGCTGACATCTCTAACCAGGGCAGAGGAGAGGCGGCTTGCTGACATCACCAGACAGGCCAGAACTGAAATCACCAGAAAGGGCAGAGGAGAGTTGCTTGCTTAAATCTCCAACCAGGGCAGAGGAGAGCGGCTTTCTAACATCACCAGCCAGGGCAGAGGAGAGCGGCTTTCTAACATCACCAGCCAGGGCAGAGGAGAGGAGGCTTGCTGACATCACCAGTGAGGGCAGAGGAGAGGAGGCTTGCTGACATCACCAGTGAGGGCAGAGGAGAGGAGGCTTGCTGACATCACCAGTGAGGGCAGAGGAGAGGAGGCTTGCTGACATCATCAGTGAGGGCAGAGGAGAGGAGGCTTGCTGACATCACCAGTGAGGGCAGAGGAGAGGAGGCTTGCTGACATCCCCATCCATAGCAGAGGAGAGGCGGCTTGCTGACATCACCAAACAGGGCAGAAGAGAGTGGCTTGCTGACATCACCAGCCAGGGAAGAGGAGAGTGGCTTGCTGACCAGTCAGGAGGAACTGAAAACATCAGAAAGGGCAGAGGAAAGTGGCTTGCTTACATTACCTGTCAGGCTAGCGCTGAAATCACCGGCTAAACATGCCTCTACTGCTCTGATTGCGTAGGGGCTCAGAGAAAACTATAGATGGTAACAGATGACTAATATGTGACATCGTCTACCAGCATCACTTTGCAGTCATGCTATAGACTACCATCTTAGTAGCTTAGAGACATTCCCTCGTACCACCATTCTGCAATTCAATTCAGTTTAATTCAGTTCAGTTTAGTTCAGTTCAATTTTATTTCTATTTCTCCATATCACTACCACAGTTGCCTCAAGATTCTTTATTTTGTAAGGTAAAGACTCTACAACAATCTGCAGGCTCCTCTTTACTTCACATTCCACCTCTATAGGACTACGAACGTGTGTAAATGTTGGATAGATAGCACTTACTTAGAAAAAACATTTTTAAAAAGTGCTTGGGCAGATTGTATAAAGTGCTTTGTGAAGAGAAAAGGGTTTACAAGAGCCAGTACATTAATCACCTGAGTGCACAGTGAATCTACCTCCGGTGCTCCTGGCCTTACTTCTCTTCAACCTGGTTTCATCCACATACATTATATCTACCTTCCTTCTCTCCTTCATATCAACCAGCTCTCATAGTCTCCACTTTTAAAATCCCTAGTCTCACCTCCAAAGTCCATGTCTCACTGCTTCTGAACCACCTTTCCCTTCTTTGTTTTATTTTGGCCAGCAGTAGCACAGTTTCCTCCAGGACATTTTTGGCCAGCAGCACTGGAGGGCAGCCATTGTTAACCCATGCCCTGAACTATCTGCTATGGACATGTCATTCTAGATAATTCATGTTTAATATAGCAAAGATTTTATGCCAGATACTCTTCCTGATGCAACACCCGTGGCTTGGTTAAATGTGAATCAGAAATTGCATACACCTAATGATAATCAAATGTGCATCACAAATACTAAAAATCTGCTCATTCAAGTTTCAAGCAAATATTTATCCAAGCCTTTTTATGTTTTATAATCAAAACCACACGCAGGTGTGCTTGTTTGAAACTATTTACTCACACTCATAGTAGCATTGTGTGGGCCACACCTTATTTTGCCTGCAGCCCTTTAAATGCAGTACACTGACTAGCACAGTGTTTGTATGTCTTAGGTTGTATGAACTTAGAACTAAGTAACCGTATTGTTTGTTTATCCAGTTTATATTCTCGCTAAGAAAAAGTGAAGCTGGAAATATGTTTCTGAGGATGTCTCATCTGACTGCTTTTTAATTTATAGTGGGATGCAACAAAGTTACTTTGAAACATATTTCAGCAGTTGACTCTGATTTGTATGGATATGAATTTCCTAAAGCTGTCAGGTAAGAGAAATTGCTTTCCAAATACATGTTTATTAGATATGTTGGACTTTAAGATTTTTGTTTTTGAAATATGCCGTTTCACTTGAAGAGTTTGTCATGTTAGCTGCAGAGATATACACTGTGTTCAGAAAGTATTTTTAGTGAAAATACCATGTGTAGCTGTCATATACATACATATACATGTCTCTCTCTCTCTCACTCTCTCTCTCTCTCTCTCTCTCTCTATATATATATATATATATATATATATATTAGGGGTGCAACGATATTCGTATCGATATTGAACCGTTCGATACAGTGCTTTCGGTTCGGTACGCATATGTATCGAACAATACAAAATTTGTAATTTATTTTATCAACTTTCCTTCTGACGATGCTGTCTGTGTTGAGCGCTCAGTGAATCTGCGTTCGACTACTCCGCCTAGACTGCACTGTCGAGCGCAGATCCACTGAGCGCTCAACACAGACAGCATCGTCAGAAGGAAGAGCGCAGGGCAAGCTAGCGAGACAGAAGTTAAGCTCTCCTTGCAACATGGCAAATTGAACCTCCCCCACCCTCATTCAGATCTGGCGTTTGGAATTATTTTGGTTTTCATGTGACGTATGACCCTGAAGGTAAGCGCGTCACGGACTAAAGTAAAACAGTATGTTGGATGTGCCACGCAATGCTCAATTACATGGGTGGGAACTAGTGTGTTAGCGCAGTTAGCTCGTTAACGTGTTGGCCGTCTAGCCCCATGCACGGGCGATCAGGGGTAGCTCGTTAACGGAGATTTGCCGTGTTGTGGCGTTAAGGTCATTTCAACGAGATTAACCTGAAAGCACTAGTGGGAACACAACGAATATGACTGCACATTTACGCCGACATCATCCTAGTGCAAAGACAAGTGGAAGCAGACAAAAACAACAAGCATGCATGCTACAAACTTTACCCGAGTCATTTAGACAGCCGTTAGCACAGGATTCTCCTTATGGGGACCTGATATGTTTAATATGCTGCTGAGAATATAGCCCAGAAGAAGCGTATAGTATAGCTTTTATTTTGGAAAGAGCCATTTCTCTGTAATAAACTCTCTTTTCCAAAGATGAGTGATTCCTCAATCAGATACAGGGCTCGCAATATCGCTAGCCCGACGTCCCGGGGCTAGCGATTTTTCCAGTCGGGCTACCAAAATCTATCTCTGCCCTGCCCGTCGGGCTATTGTAGGAAGGAAAAATATATGTCAATGCTTTTGCATTCTTTCGGAAATGTAGCTGGGTAATTATGTCATTGGCATCGGTGAGCCACTGTCAATATGTGACATATTTAAATCGCGTTTGAATTTGCGCTTGTTTTTTTGCTTTCACTTTGCAATCGCGCAAACTGTGTATAGAGAGCGACAGTACTGATTGGTGAGTGACGATAATTTGTGCACCAATTCCTCTGACATCCCTAATATATATATATATTAGGGGTGCAACGATACACAAAATTCACGGTTCGGTTCGGTTCGATACTTTGGTGTCACGGTTCGATATTTTTTCGATACAAAAAAAAATGTTCATGCCTTTTTAATTTGTCATTTGTTAAAATTATAAATATATATTTTAACTCAAAAGTACAGTTTTTAAATTTAATGTTGCTGAAACAACAAAATAATAAATCTAAGATCGAGAAATCACTCATCTTTGGAAAAGAGAGTTTATTACAGAGAAATGGCTCTTTCCAAAATAAAAGCTATACTATACGCTTCTTCTGGGCTATATTCTCAGCAGCATATTAAACATATCAGGTCCCATAAGGAGAATCATGTGCTAACGGCTGTCTAAATGACTCGGGTAAAGTTTGTAGCATGCGTGCTTGTTGTTTTTGTCTGCTTCCACTTGTCTTTGCACTAGGATGCTGTCGGAGTAAATGTGCAGTCATATTCGTTGTGTTCCCACTAGTTCTGTCAGCGTTAATCTCGTTAAAATGACATTAACGCCATAACGCGGCAAATCTCCGTTAACGAGTTGCCGCGGATCGCCCCGTGCGTGGGGCTGGACGGCGTCAACACGTTAACAAGCTAACTGCGCTAACGCACTAGTTCCCACCAATTGAGCATTGCGTGGCACATCCGACATACTGTTTTACTTTAGTCCATGACGCGCTTACCTTCAGGGTCATACTTCACATGAACACCAAGATAGTTCCAAACGCCAGATCTGAATGAGGGTGGGGGAGGTTCAATTTCGGGTAGCGTTGAGGCAGTAGCCATGTTGGTTGCAACGAGCTTAGCTTCTGTCTTGCTAGCTTGCGCTGCACTCAGTGGATCTGCGCTCGACAGTGCAGCCTAGGCGGAGTAGTCGAACGCAGATCCACTGAGCGCTCAACACAAAATTTTGTATTGTTCGATACATATGTGTACCGAACCGAAAGCACTGTATCGAACGGTTCAATATCGATACGAGTATTGTTGCACCCCTAATGTATATATATATATATATATATATATATATATATACATACATACACAGTTTCAGTCAGTTATATGTACAATCTTTACTTGTTTTAAAGTTTAAAGTTGAAGCTTTGTGGAGGGAATGGAGAAAGGAAAGCCCTCCAGGGATCATCTTCCATATTGTGATTTCAGACAGGGACTTTGGTGAAACAGCTAGCACGGACAAACCAAAGCGGAGCTCAGAATTTAGTGAAAGAAAACTGGCACCAGCTGACTTCAGTGGCATCTACAGCAATGGTGAGAACACAGATTCGTACAGGTCTGGTCTTTATCATCACAGGAAGAGCAAGTGAAGATTCCAGTTAGCAACATTTTAATAAATAAATGATGGGTGGTGCTGTCACTTGGTGTTGGCTCTCTCTGCTGTACAGTCTCACTTACTCTTTCTGTTACATCTCACAGTGGTGTATTGTGCAGCCCATTTAATAAAAAATGTTTAGATAATGTCCTATTACACAAATCTGGCCAAATTTATTAAATCCCCTGCAAAATAATTGTCCAGGGTTGAGACCAGAAGGCAGAGTTGCAGTCTTACACGCCTCTCTGCAGCTTCTCTCCTCCTGTTATACTTCCTAAACCCCATTCCTATAAAGACTGTGTTTGACCACTTAAAAACAAACCAAATATCATCAAACGTTTATTTCAACATTAAAGAAATAACAAAGAAAGTAGAATATGATTTAATAATTCATCAATATATTGATTTATTCTGCATTACAGAAACCTGGTTACAGCAGAATGATTATATTATTTGACATGAATCAACACCCCAAGTCATACTAATTGCTGGACTCCTCGAAGTGCAGGCAGAGGAGGAAAAGTGTAAACAACTTTATTAATCAATCGTAAAGACCCAGACATATGGAGAGAAATTTACCTCAAAAGTGTTATGAATTCATACAATATGACCATAAACAAAGATTTATCAATCTGTACTGTGATTTGTGTGTAATTTTTGAGGACTTGCATATGGATGCTCAAATCCACGCACAAATACACAGATATGTGACAACATGTTTGACCACAACTATAATAAATAGTGATCATTTACACACAAATGATTAAGTTCTGCTTTACTTCAGGAGGTCCAGATACCCCAGGTTTACATTGGGACAGGAACACGGCTTACATTTGTGGATCTGTGTGAAGTTGACAGTGTGATATTTCTCTCAAAACCCCACATGGACATTCGATGTGATCTGTGTGTTCTGTGAAGTTTTTATTTATCATTCACCTGGTCCTTATACAGAGTTTCTGTCTAATTTCTCAAACTTATATTGTACTGATGTAGTGCATTCAGTGATTTAGTACATCTATGTAGATACTGAAAATGACATCCTCAACATGGCATTTAATCTATTACTACTCAACTGGCTCTCTTAAAATGTTAAAGAACCCACTTACTACTTTAATCATACTCTGGATCTTATTCTCACATATGGCATAGAAAGTGAACATTTCTAAGCATTTACTGCTTTGTCTGATGATTTCTTTGGTTTTCATTGGAAGGTTGGTGGTTTGATCTTTGGCTGGTGCAGTCATCATGCCAAATATCCTTGGGCAAGATAGTAACCCAAGTTGCATCCACCAAAGTGTGAATGTGTGTTAATGTTAGATAGAAAGCACTTAAAAGCACTGAAAAAAGTGTTTGAATGAATAGGTGAGTGAGGCCAGTTATGTAAAGCGAATTGTGTAAAGTAGGTAAAATACTCCATTTAACACAGTGCAGAGCAGCTACTTGAACCCTGCTCGGACAGAGGCCAATTATCTTTTTTTAACAGTATTACATCTTCACATCATACAACTCTGGATACTGTGGCTCCTCTGATAAAGAAAGCATCAATTCAGATGCTTTCTTCCCTGGTAAAACTCTCAAATGCACATGCAGTCTTGTTAGTAAGATGGCACCAGTGGAATGGCTGCCATCACTCGGTGTTCTCCTCAGTTTTGCATTTTTCTCGTGTAGCGCTATTTTTTTAGCATGCAATGCACTGGTCACCTATGACAGATAGTCTTTTAGATGTCCTCAAATATTCACAATCAGGAACCACACCAATTGACTGTACCTGGGTATGGAAAAACCGCCGGAGGAAAGGGTTGAAAAGACCTCGAGTCCTGTTCAAACTGAGGAACAGACAACACCGTTCCCCACTTCCCAGCATTCTTCTAGCTAACACCAAGCTAGACGAACTACGTCCTGTTAAGGACTGTAATGTCTTTCATTTTACAGAGACATGGGTGGATTCCACAGTCTCTGACTTGACCATTGTTCCAATGGACCTTTCTGTTCTTTCAATAACCGTTAGGACTGTACAAAGAAGTTGGGTAAGTGCAGGGGAATTGATGTGTGCATAAAACAGTGGTGTGTGGATGTACAAGCAGTTTCATAAGGGTTCTCTCCTGATCGTGAACACCTCATCTCGCCATTTTATCTGCCCAGAGAGTTTACAGCGGTGTTCTGCACCACTGCTTGCATTGCCCCTCCACACCATGATACCATGCTGCTGACGTAGTGGCAGATGTCTTCACAGACATCTTTAACCTCTCCCTGCTGGTGTCTGTAGTCCCCTCATGATTCAAGAATAACACTATCATTCCTGTTCTGAAGAAACCCAGTGTGAGCTCCCTCAATGATGATTGCCCAGTAGCACTCACCTCCATGGTTATAAGCATACAGTCAAAGCTCATATCACATATTCACTGCCTGCTACACTTGACCCTTTTTAGGTTGCCTACAGGCCAGATAGATCCACAGATTATACAACAGTGCTGGCTCTGCACACCATTTCCTACCTGGACCATAAGAACAGTGGACTCATCTCTGTGCTTGTCCTGCTAGACCTCAGCGCAGCGTTCGATACTGTCGACCATAATATCCGATTAGAGCGATTAGAACATGCTGTAGGTATTACAGGTACTGTGCTGCAGTGGTTTGTATCATATCTATCTAATAGACTCCAATTTGTTAATGTAAATGGAGAATCCTCTTCACACACTAAGATTAATGGTTGGACCAGTTCTGTTTAATGCTCGTTTTGCACTAGAGGTGTCAAACTAATTTTACATCACAGGCCACATACTGCCCACTTTGATCTTTAGTGGCCTGAACCAGGGAAACTCCTCTTTCTGTCAGTGTAAAGAAGTTACATTTGAACTGTTTTTCCTGCATAATAAAAAAAAGTTGCTGTGACAAAGAAGAAATCTGTCAGCAAGACTTTGAACTTCAATAAATAAATCTGTAAAATTACAGAAAAGGTTCTGGTAGCTCATTGCCCAGACTGCCCTTTTCTTAACTGTAGTCATAAAAAAAGGAAATTTCTATAATAGAAAGTGAAACATTTCTGCCATTTCATTGTTTATGGCTTAGTTACTTAGTGTTTTATGAACGGCCATAAGGGAGGTTTTTATCATTAGGAAAAGCTGTAAAACTTGTAAAAATACAGTCAAAAGTCCAAAGTTTCTGTTGGTGCTTATTTGTGGTGAGCAGCAGATCAAACAAGTTAACAATTATAAATGGCTTCAAACACACATTCAGGCCTGTGAGACTCATTTAGACACTCAGACAATGAGCCATGGCTCAGTCTGAAACCTGAAACCTTTTGTCCTCCACGGTGGAAAATGGCTGAAGATAAAAATGGGTATCACTTTAGCCAGCTCCTAATTTTATAAATTCTGCACTTAGGTTTGCAGTCTCCAACGTCATTGAAATTCAGCCAGATGTTGCTCATTTTACATTTTTCCTTGTTTCTTTACTTTTTCCCAACACGCTTGCATTTAAATCTGACTCCCTCGTCTCTCTGTGTAGCTGTCTTCAAAATGTCTGCCCCCCTTTCTTTTACATAATGGTATGATCCCATCTATATTTGTATTGGCCACATGGTGTGCCCATCAAAATAAAGTCCGGCTCCTGTCTGCATGAATATGGCTCCCAAATACCAATAAAAATCATATTTTGCATGGTTGGTTACAAGTATAGAGCTTCAACATGCAACAAGTAGAAATGGGAGTGAGACAAAATATTTTCTGAGCATGCAATTTATTGAAAACAACATTTATACTTAAACTACAGCTTTTTGTTTATGATTTGTTGTTCAGTTATTAACTCATGTGCTGTAACAGTCTACGCTACCTTCGACTGCACCGGCTACAGGGCCTGTCTAGCTACAGATATTTCAAGGGTACAAAGCTGGGTCTCCAATTCAGTGATCCTGGCCTCCAGAGCTGCCATCTTGTCTCAGAGTGATGCTAAAAAAAATATGTTGTGCATTTATTATGTCTAAGCTGGAAGATTGTAATTCATTATCAGCATGTCCTAGTAACTCCCTGAAAAAAGCCTTCAATTTAACCAAACTGCTTCAGCGAGAGTACTGACAGGGACTAGAAGGAGGAAGCATATATTATTTCCATATTAACTTTACAAGGTATTGAATAATCAAACCCCTTCTTATCTTAAAGGCCTCACAGTACCATATCACCCTAATAGAGCACTTGCTTTTTAGACTGCTGGTTTACTTGTTGTTTCTAGGATATTTGAAAGTGTAATGGGAGGCAGATCCTTCGGCTTTCAAGCCCCACTTCTGTGGAATCAGTTCCTAATTTGGATTCGTGAGACAGACACCCTCTCTACTTTAAGATTAGGATTAAATTATTAGGTTTTCCCTTTTCAGGCAGCCCTGGGCCAGCGCTTAGTTATGCTGGGATAGGCCTAATTTCCTGGGGGCTTCCCACAACTTGTCCACAAAGATGGACTGTTGTTGTGATTGGGAGTTATATAAATAAAATTGAATTAAACTGAATTTAATTGATGTCTGACTATTTTCTATAGAATATTTAATCAATTTCTTTTTCTAATGACCCACATTCCATTAACCAATACTTTTCATACCTATAGTGGTGCTTTTAAGGCATCAAATTGTTTGATTGGAAACACTGGCTTTGGTGCATGCTTCATCTTACAAGTAACAAATAGTATTTAGGCACCTGACATTTATGAAAGGATTGTGTGTGTGTGTGTGTGTGTGTGTGTGTGTGTGTGTGTGTGTGTGTGTGTGTGTGTGTCTGTGCGCAGACCTGCTCCCAGCTTCAGGTGGTGAGGAGATGACCAGAGGATTTCTGCAGGAACTGGTCGGCATCTTGTTGGGTTTTATCTGCAAGTCTAATCAGAGGAGCTCTAAGGTACTGTTTCTATTATTACTTTAAACAGTTGTACTTTGATCAAAGTAGCTTTCTCTGTACATGATTCAGAATACAGCAGTACCCCTATTCACAAGTGCTTGCCAGATCAGGCACATGGTTAATTTGCCAAACTTTTTTTTTGTTTCTTTTGTCAAATACTCTTCCTGGTGCAACCCTAAAGGGATTGTGTCTTCTCCTGGAATACAACTAGTGATCTTTCCCTTGATAGACTAATATGTAAACTAGGGCTGAACAATTTTAGAAATGATCTAATTATGATTTCAATTCAATTCATGATATACTTCAAATTAAGCTTCAGCACAAAATTCACAATGTACAGTAAGATTTACAAACATCACAGAAGATGACATCATACCATCAGAGCATTAAAAGCTATTAATATGACGTAAGGATGAAAACTAAAGGTAAGAAGTGCTTTCAAATGTATTTATTAACAAGAAACATGCATGTGCATTCTTACTCTAAATTTTTCAGTTCTGTTACCACTTTTTCTTTACACTCTGCATATAGCTGTGGGATGGCAACCTGGCTGAAGTAGATGTGGGAGGGTATCACATATCTTCTGTCCAGCATGCAAAGGAGGTTTTTAAATCTGTATTTAGTGACCGTGTTAACAAACACCATGTCCCTGGCAATGTAATATGTTATGGCATTTGTTATCACCTGATATCTTTTGCTGCTCTCATCAAACAGAGTTCAGCTATCAAAAGATGCAGTAATTATAGACTGTTTGCTACAATGAACCTGAGCGCCACTTTCACTAGACTTTTCAGCAGACTTTTTTGTCATGCACTCCTCATGCAAATGCCTGTGGTGATTTTTCAAGTGTCAGTATAAGTTGGTTATGTTTCCGCTACATGTTGCAACTTTAATGCGACAGGTGTTGCACAGTACCTGTTTCTGGTGCACGTCTGCAGCCTCAAACCCGCAATACTCCCAAATGACCAACGTGCTGGTTTTTGAGAGGCCAAACGGACTGCAACTTAAGAAAACACCAGCAATAAGAAAAACGCTGAAAAAGCACACAGAACACAATGGAAATGGGAAAAATTACAACAGAAATAAGAAAAAACAAAACAAAAATGGGAAAAACAAAAACAGAAATAGGAAAAAACTGATTTCCAAAAGCACAAGGGAAGTGTTTCTGGGAGACAATAACCTGATGGACCTGTTCCAGGAACCCAAAACATGATAGGTGTGTTTTATCATGATTCATATAATACTGATGACCAAAATATGCTAAGAATTGCGCTGGGAGACACTTAAGAGAAGTGGAGGATCTATCGGTTTTGTGAGGAAAGAAAAGATGAGAGGTAAGTGTGTTAGCCTAACTATTAGCCTAAAAATCTGTCATCAGTATTATATGAATCATTATAAAGCACACCTACCATGTTTTGGGTTCCTGCAACTGGTCCGCCGGGTTATTGTCTCCCAGAAACACTTCCCTTGTGCTTTTGTAAATCTGCTTGTTCCTATTCCTATTTCCGTTGTTGTTTTTCCTATTTCCATTGTGTTCTGTGTGCTTTTGCAGCGTTTTTCTTATTGCTGGTGTTTTCTTAAGTTGCAGTCCATTTGGCCTCTCAGGGCCACCGTAGAAATCTCCTAACTGCGCTTCTGGTTCGGCTGAAGCCATCATGACATGCCACTTCTGATTGGTGAGCTTGGCAGGATGGTAGAGAGATGACATGTGTGTGTTAAAAAAAAACCCAAAACACATCAAAAAACTACAGATCCTGGGTCAGTTAGGAGTGCTACAAAAAACACAGCTTTGGCGATCACGTGATCACTTTGTCTGAAATCGCAATTTTGATCAGAAAACGATAAATCGTTCAGCCTTAGTGTAAACCATTAGTGTCCTAATATTCTTCTTAGTAGTGTAATGCCAGTCTGGAGTCCACTGTGACAACTTTCCAGCAGTGTGTTTGACTGTAAAACATGGACTTTCTGTTTTGCACACTCCTGTTGTCACCAAGTCTGTGAGGAGGTGGAGTCAGGAAACCAGCAAGGCTCTGCATAACTCCTGACTGGGACACGCTCTGTGATCCAAATGGTGAATATGTCAACAGCATCACAGACTGCATAATTAACCTATATGCATTTCTGTGGGGATCTTCCCAACTAGAACTGTACACTGTTTTCCCAGTAACAAGCACTAGATCAACATTACTTAATTGCCTTTTTCTCACCATTTTTGTAGCAACACACTACAACTACACTACACACTACAACAAACCTGTAGGAATTAGTAGAACCAGCTTTCAAGGCTTAATCAACCTCCACTACTGCAGAACAGCTTTAAATTGTTGACTCATGTTGTGTTCACTGAAAAAGGCTTTTTTGTATAATTCTGAAATGTACATTCTTTTTCGGTTTTGGGTAACCTTACCTTTTCTTTTAAACCTCTGGCAGTTCATCACTTACCTTTGTACCATTTCAAGCTATTCATTGGACTTGAACGACTTGAATTGCAATAAATAACTCGAAAAATTGGGGTGTTCTAAAAACCTTTGGACAGTAGTGTATATACAGTAATTTTACAGATTATTCTGTGTTTATAGAATTACTTTAATATCTAAAAAACTAAAATAATAGTCATTCATTTCAAATCACTTTGTCTATTTGTAATATATGTAAAGCACATGTATGATGTTAATCCTGTTTTTCACTTTTCACTTCTACCTACTGGCAAAAAATGTAATTCTTAATAAAATGATAGAGGAATGAGTCCCCATATTAAATCCCAGCGAAACTGACATGATTGAAAATGTTTTTATGTATGTGTAGGATTTAAAATGTGTATGATTTTAAAATGTAAAAAATAGTATCTACCATGTAGGTGCTGGACTTCCATCATCCTCATCAGCTAAAGGAGGGACTGGAGGGCTTCAGTCTTGACCTGCCAGTACAACCAGAAACTCTGGAGCAGTTACTAGTGGACTGTAGAGACACCCTCAAATATGGTGTTAGTACAGGTATGGGAAGTACTAAAATATGTTTATCGTGTCAGGTCTGAGTTCTTACCTACAGATGTGTGTTTCTTTTGCAACTTAAAAAACAAAGAAGTTCTGTTCCACTCAACAATGGAGGATTTGTCTCTATGCAAATTACGTTACCTGGATCACTTGAGATTCAGATGTGCTCAGTGTGCCATGCAATCTGCTGAAGTGCTTTTGCAGGTCCTTGTTATTAATACTTAATTATTTATGTATTTATTTTGAAAAATATAATTGGTTTTTAGCACACTAAACAGCAATGAATAAGCCTAGTTTTGTCCAAGTGCTCCTGAACTTTAGTTCAGTATTAGAACTCATATACAGTACATTTACTGAAAGAGAAAAAATAGTATTTCCACCCCCAAGGCACCAACCACCCTGTTTGGAACAAGCTGGGAGGTCTCCCATGGCTCAGAAGTCAAGAAACACCCAATTGACATCACTGTCAGATTGGTTTCTCTCCATATTATATAGCATGCAAATATATGCTTTGTTTCTATACAGTTGGATTCCAATGTAGAACCAAGTCATGGTTCTACATTGTGACTCAAAACCTAACTTCTTTATGCAGTCTACATTTTCCTAATGAACCTTGGCTGCAAATATTTACTTTCCCCACTGATTAGTACAAAGAACTTTTTCTAAAACATTTGATGGCAGGAAGTGCATTGGAAAATATATTACTTGTACTTTCTGACCTTGTTCTCTGTCATTTGTGGAAAATGCAAGGTACAATTTGTTTTTCAGTGTCTTATGGAGTAGTTTGTGGCATAGCAGCATTATAAATTAACCACAAGCTAAAAAAAAAAAAAAACATTTATAAAAAAAACTTTCATATTTTCCAACACTGCCCTTACCTTTAATATCTCAGCTGCCATCACTTTATCAGTGTAAACAGAAGGAGTAATAAAATACTTGGAAAATAATATTCACCACTGATGCTGCTTCTATGGCTAAGGAAAATTTCACCATGAGATTTCCTCTTCCAATCAGCACCGTTATCCTCAGTCCTGTGCATGATAGTGACATTGAGTTTTTTAAGATCTCACCAGACTAGACTGAAAATGTTTTTGCTTGACTGAAACTCTCTTTATTAGCGAACCGTTCCTGGTCCAAGTTCTCCCGTGTTTTTCGTATACAGCAGATAAAGTAATTATTGAGCATGTCACAAGTTTTCTAAGAAAATATATTCCCACTGCCCTGAAATTCTGACCAGATGTGGGTAACGAGCCAGGGGGGCACGGTCGTCAACAACAAAGTCGTCAATCCTAAATTTGAAATCCAGGTTCAATTTTTCTTCTAATGGAGATGATATGTTTTAACTGAAGAGACTTGCAAGGAGACATGAGTGGAGAAGGTCCAGTAAAAGAAAATTGTGTCTGTAACCCTTGTGGTGTCCTTGGATCAAAAATGGTCCCTAGGTGAATGGCAAACAAGCATATGGGAATCCCGAGGACACCACTACACCACTCTAATCAACCTTATGCATTTTATCTATGCTGTCTAAAAAATTGCCACTGCATTATTCATCGGGAAACTGAATTTACTTTACCCAACCCACTCACCAAGAGCCAAACATTTAAAAGTCAGAGGCACCTTCGTGGCATGCTGGCAAGTCAGCCACTCCAAACCCAATGCACTCAAGCACACACGCACGCACGCATGCACACACCCAAGCACAGCTGCCGAAATACTGTAAAATGATGCATGCACCAAAGTTACTCTTTTTATGCCAGTGTTTCCAAACAAACAATCTGATGCCTTAAGAGCACCACTATAGGTATGAAAAGTATTGGTTAACGGAATGTGGGTTGTTAGAAAGAAATTGATTAAATATTCTTTAGACAATAGTCAGACATCAAATAAATTCAGTTTCATTCAGTTTTTTTTATATAGCCCCAAACAAGGGCGTAGATTTGGCATGGACGGAAGGGACATGTCCCCACCAATATCCAGCGATTATTGAATTGTCCCCACCAACAATTTGATCTCTTCGAGTAAAGAAAAACAAAACCGATAGAAATTAAAAAAAAACAACAACAACCCAATCTGTCAACGTCTCATTCACCCAGCGGTGCAGAAAGAGTTAAATTACGTTCTCTACTGGAGCCCTATATCATGTGACAAATATGGCCAATGTGATTGGCTGTGCCTTTCAGGGAGCTCTGTTTAGTTTTAGCAGCGGCAAGCCTGCGCTGCCAGGACCTGCAAGGAGGAGAGGAGGATGGTAGCAAAAAGAACCTGGATGTAAGAAAGTATTTTTCAAAGAAACCTGTAAGTCACTTAAAGTCAAGTTCACTCATAAAATCTGTCCATCATAATAACGTTACAGGCTATGCAAGGCAATACATGCCAACCCTCCCGTTTTTCTCGGACAATCCCGAATTTCAGTGCCCCTCTTATTACTCTTTCTGGGTTGCAAAATAAACTTTTAAAAATTTTTCAGGCGAGAATGTAGTCGTGCAAACTTCAAATATCTGAACCGGGGAGAACAGCAAACTCCCGGCACATCGTTTTAGGCTTTGGCCCACATCAGTCTAAAATTGTATGTAACATGAATAACCATGTCCACCAGGAGAGACTGAACAGTATAGATGTAAAACAAGTATGCCAGCAGTTTATCTCAGTTAATGAGAGGAGAAGGCATGTGTTTGGCTCCTTCACATAGTGGACATTGAGTTGTTGTGTGGGACACCAGTAGTCCATGTCTGTTGCTGTAACAGTTCATGTTTAGAGTAAAACATCCCAGCTCACTGATTTGATCGGCGCAATAGTGCCTAAAATGTTGTATAATTTTGCTAAGAGATCTGTTACTTTGTGGTAATCTTAGATGAGTAGTTTTATGGACAAAACCCACCAGCTCATTCAGTGTTCCCTTAGTGCTAATGTGTCAGAGATGTTGGTGTACTATAACTGAAGTAATGTTGTTAAGTCCTTAAAGTCATATTCTTTTATTCTCATGACTGTATTTTAAGCTATTTTTATGTTTTCTATTTGTGTGCAAAACAGAAAGCCCATTTTCATTTGTTTAATAGTAACTTAACATTATATAATTCACATATAAAACTATGAATTTTAATTTTAAATGGTTTAAAAGCATGTAGAATAGCATATGTAGGCAAGTATATTTCTTCTTTTTTTTTTTTATCAAGAAGCAAAGACAAAAAGGGGAAAAAAAAGAAACAGGGCAGGGTTCGGTGGTTGAATCATCCGTCCCCACCAATGCCAAAACCAAATCTACGCCCTTGGCCCCAAATCACAACAACACTTGCCTCAAGGTGCGTTATACTGTAAGGTAAAGAGCCTAAAAGAATACAGGGAAAACCTCAACAATCATGTGACCCCTCTGACAGTGGGAAGGAAAAAAAACCTTTTAACTGGTACACAGCAAAATCTCCAGTGTTAAATTAACACTAGAGAGTGTCTATATGGGTCCACACCTCTGAGTGTTAAATACAACAGTGTTGAGTGTTAAATTAACACTTTTGACGGTGTTATATGTTTAAAAGTAACCTAGTCAGTTTTGAAGATTAACAATGGCTAACACTGAGCAGTGCTGATTTTCTAACACTGGAATATTTTTCCAGTATAACACTGTCAAAAGTGTTAATTTAACACTCAACAGTGTTGTATTTAACACTCAGAGGTGTGGACCCATATAGACACTCTCTAGTGTTAATTTAACACTGGAGATTTTGCTGTGTAGAACAAGGCTTCCCTGTTACAGGGAATAATGAAGGACATTTCTGTTACTGTACATCTTTAATCACATTCTTTGTTGTCTTTATTTTATTGGAGATGTATAAATGCACACAAGAAATGTCAAACCTTAGTAGTAAAGTATTATGTATTATTTTATAACACACACAAACACACACACACACATGCACTCATAAGCATAAAAACACATATATAAACCCCAAACAGAAAAAAACCACACTATAAAACTATATATACACTAATTCTTCTTTACTTATGTTTTTCAGGTCATCCACGTTTTTTCAATCAGCTCTCTTCAGGTTTGGATGTGATTGGTGTGGCTGGCGAGTGGTTGACCTCAACAGCCAACACGAACATGTAAGATCTCAAAAAAGTCACATTACACAAAAGTTATACATTGATTTGCATGTCATTGAGAAAAAATATTGAGGGAAATAAGTATTTGATCTCCAATCAAAACATGACTTAGTACTTGGTGGAGAAACCCTTGTTGGGAAGCACAGTAGAATACATCTCAGAAAATCCTTTAGGCTTCTTGGCTGCCTAATGGACAGATTTTCTATAGAACTAAGGTGTGTTGTGCGAGTGTTTTAGTGTGAGTGGGTTTATCTATTGCTTTGTTCTTGTACAACGCTTTGGGAAAACTTTTTAAAGTTTTTAAATGTGCTATATAAATAAATTGGATTTGGATTTGGAACTTGTTAAATGTAGAAAGCTGTCTATAAAATCAGTTTGTTCCATTCCAACCTGGGCAATTCTACAAAATTGTGAAGGAACATCAGTGACAAGCTTAAAAACCTGCACAAGGCTGGAATTTGTTATAAGACCATCAGTGAAAAGCTTGGTGAGAAGGTGGAAATGGAGGAAATATAAAATTACCTTTGACCTTTGCTTGTTAATGATCTGAAGGCAGCTGGAACCACACTCACCAAGAACACTATTGGTGACACACTAAGCTGTAATGGATTGAAATCTTGCTGCAACTGCAAGGTCCTCCTGCTCTTGAATAATCAAGACCCTTCTTATCTTAAAGACCTCATAGTACCATATCACCCTAATAAAGCACTTGTACAATAGGAGCCAGAGCCTCCAGCTTTCAGGCCCCTCCTCTGTGATTTGAATTTTTAATTCATTAAATAAATATGGACAATCATTTCAACCAGGAAAAAGAACTGTTTAAAGAAATAATTGAAATTACCATTACACCGATGCCGATGAGTGTGTGTAAACCAGGGGTAGGCAACTTTTCTGATGACGAGTGCCATTTAGAATTTCCTCAGTCAGTGTGCCATATGACTGCATTAGCAATAAATTTTATAACGCTCTATAGTAACAGTTACACACTATATAGAACTCCTTTATAGAATTATATTTGTTCGCAGATGTTGGCAGCTATCAGCGAATAGTTATCAGCTATTTTGAAACAAAAAAAGACTTTTTATCCATAACAGCAAATGAACTGAACAACAGAAAATACAAATGCTATTTATGGTCTCCTCACAACAATAATAAGAAAAATAAACTGGGCCAATATGGCATGTTTGTTAATACAGAGACACACATGTTAATGTGATCTCTGGTTTCCCACTCAGAGACACAGGTCTCCGAGTGTCCAGCATTCAGAGGCTACCTGAGGACTCATGTGAGAGAAAATCTGCTCACACAGACATGTAGAGCCAAATACTGTCAATAAGGCCTCTGCAATCTTCTGAAGACAGTTAAACTTGTCAGGTAGTGATGTCCAGCAGGTGAAAATGCAGCTCCATGAACACGCACAGCTATGGATTCCAGCTGCTTCGATGTTATATGTATGATTTCTATACATTTTACGTCAGATAAAAACTTTGGTTGTAAGCTTCAGATAATTATTTAATAAAAGCTAGACATTTTAAATGAGAATAAGAAAGTATTTCTTTGTGCCCCCCTTTCCCTGTTAATGCCCTACCTGGCCCCCCTGGCAAAACTTTGCTACACCCGCCCCTGCACAGTTACCAGCTGTCAGCTACATAGAAAAGGATCCTGGTGTTATTTCTCAGAAACAGTTCATAACTTCCCTTCAACTCATTCATGTCACCTAAAAGGTAAACCTGTTTCTCCATCACCTGTTCAGCTCTGATGATTCAGTAAGGACATCTCCTGGTTTCATCTGCATGTTTCCCTCTCACCACATATCCAAACCGACATCATGACCACCAGCTTTACAGCTGTAGCTCCAGCAAACATCAGCTGATACTAGAAGTTAATATTAAATACATTCTAACAACAGCTGATCAAGCTTAAACGTGCTGCTGTTGTTTAGCGCGACATCTGCTGGTTTCCTCTTTCTGGTGCAAATTGGGCGATAAACCACTTGCTAATGAATCTGAATCTGAATCTGAGGAAGCACCACCATAGCCACCACCACACAACTGAGTTATGTTTACACACTGACCAGCATCTGGCCAATCCACCACCTTTCATTGTTTATACCGTTACAAAGAAAAAAAAAGTCACCGGGCCATCGAGCAAATGCCCGGTATGCCCGATGGCCAGTCCAGCTATGGTCGTGCCATCAGTTAACCCTTCGTGTGCCAACTGTGGCATGCGTGCCTAGGGTTGCCGACCCCTGGTGTAAACTTACATACTAATGTATGTATAGTCCAAAAAAATGGATGAACACTTTTAAAAATGCATACTCTTGCCACAGAAGGAATATGAGGCACTGTTGTGCACCATGAGGAACCCAGGACCCACTGCACCAGCGTAGGCTCTGACAATCCAAGGATTTCTTTCTGATACCTAATGGCAGTCAGGGTGCTGTTGTATTCGTGTATCCACCTTGAGGAATCACCAGTAAAACACTTCTTTCTTCA
Source organism: Perissodus microlepis (assembly GCF_051167445.1). NCBI lineage: Eukaryota > Metazoa > Chordata > Actinopteri > Cichliformes > Cichlidae > Perissodus > Perissodus microlepis. The sequence goes on along the minus strand of NC_140478.1, from coordinate 3,136,259 downwards.
ATTATTATTTATTAAAGCAGACATAGAATGATTAAATATTATCATGTTCAGAAAACCACAGGCTGTAAACCAGTTAGTGGAGTTCACAGAGTTTTATATGAGAATGTGCAGCTATCTAACTGGTTAAAACTGGCTGGGAGATGCTGCTTGTTTTACAGGCTTTATTTGTAATAGAATTACATTTCTATGTAATTCTAGAATGTACATTTCTTTACCAGGTTCACATATGAAGTTTCGCCTGTTTTCCTCCTCATTGAGGAGGCTCTGCTGAAAAAAATGCGAAGCATTGTGGGGTGGGCTGATGATGAGGGTGACGGACTCTTCTGTCCAGGTAAAAAAAAGATATGACAAAAATCTGCTTCAAGAAGTTAAAAGTAAACACCTTTAGATATGGATAAGTGACTAATTAAAGAAAAAACCTGAACCTTTGACCTCTATGAATGATAAAGCTATTTTTTTAATATATTATGGTCATTTTATGCACTAAGGGGAATTTTTACTGCCATGGATTTTGTCAAAATGCATGCACACCATGATTTACACTCTTTACAAATCAATGCAAAATTGATTTGACTGATTACTGTTATTGTATGATGAGACATTTCTGCTCTAATAAAGGGATGGAAATCCACAAACAGCAAAGGAAAAGTCATGGTTTGGGTAAAAATCTGGTTGAGATTATAGGACATATTCATTATGATTGCTAATTAGCACTAACCCTAAATTTGATTTAAACCTAAATAAAATGAAATTAGATTTTCTGTTATTAGAATAGTAATACACATACATTGAAGGCTATAGAATGTTAATTCAAATTAACATTTTGATTAAAAGGAAGAAATAAATGACAGGCTGTCAAAGTCCAGTGGTTTTATGTTGTTTTTTTGTTTTGTTTTTTTTTTACCACCCACCCATGTATTTGAGCCTTCTTTCTGTGCTGACTTTGTGACTCCAAAACTACATTGCCACAATGGTGGTACAATATATGCAGTTTAGAGTATCAGTAGTTAAAGAAAGGTATACAATGGACTAACTTTCTACTTGCATTCTGTTTTCTGTAGGAGGCACGATATCCAATCTGTACAGCATCCTCTTGGCCAGGTATCACTTCTACCCAGAGGTGAAGACCAGAGGGATGGGAGCTCTGCCTCGGCTGGCCATGTTCACGTCAGAACATGTAATCATAACTCGCACACTTTTTCAATCTATGGGCGTAAGCCCTGCAGGTCCACATGAAAGTGGCATTATTTTGACTTCTTGCATTGTTTCTGGTCTAACATGTCTGATGTTCATTTTTGCGTTTAATAAGACCTCCAAAAAAAGTTACAGTACTTCAGTCCACTTACAATCCAAGTTCCAAGCCACCCCCCATTTCTTTGTATTTTGCTAGGAAAGTTGGAAATAGGTTCAGTGAAGCATGTGCAAACATAAAGGGAAATATATTTGCAAAATGATATAAGAAAAACCAGAGTTTCTACAATTCTAAAAACTAAAAATGAATATCACTATTTTGTATGAGTACCTTTATTCTTCAGCACAGCCTGAACAGGAAGGCATTCTTCAGATGTCTTTAAGTAGTCTTCAGAAATCCATCTTAATGTTCTCCGTCTTTTGTTCTGTTCTCTGTCAAGATGATCCCAAACTGCTTCAAAAATAAGATCGGGTTATTGGGAAGCCTGCTCATCACTGATAGTCTTCCCATTGTGTGTTTCCAGATATGCTGTTACCATTTGAGATTATTGTTATGTTAAACATGCAGAGTGGCTGTCAAGAAGGTGGCTTCTTGGTTCATCTGCTGAACTAGGTGCCCTGTTTGGGCTTGAATGGTACATATGCCAGCATCAAGTGGTGTGATGAACTAACTAAAACTTTGAAAGACTCTCAGAAAGCTGAGCTGCTCAAGATGAGCTCTTATAAGAATTTCAGGAAAGTTTGGTTCTTTGGAAGCAAAGTGAAAATACATAACTAGACCAATGAAAAAGAAATGAAGGGTGGCCCTGGCTCAAAACCTTTGCACTGTGCTGTTTATGGTTGGCTGTTTTTGTCAGTGCAATATCCTAAAATGGCTTGTGTGCAGCACGAGTGAAACACAATTACAGAATAATAAATATAAACGAGCACCTGCAAATGCTTTAATGGAATCACTATGAGCACTTCTTTCAGTTGAATCAAAGGGTTAAGTCTTTTTCTTGATATTGTAGTGAGACAAATACAGATGAAAAGCTGTCTCTCCTTCTATTCAGAGTCATTATTCAATAAAGAAATCTGCAGCTGTGCTGGGCATAGGCACTGAGAATGTGGTTGTGGTGAAATGTGATGAAAGGTGAGTAAGGTGCATGCTAACCACACCTGACATTAACCGGCCCAATCAAACATGTTTGCTCACCTGTCCCAGTTTGTCTGTATTCATTTATATGTTTTGCTAAAATTGTTCCAATAGGAGAAGATATTTGATATTATGTTTCATAGATATTAAAAAACAAAAGACAATAAAAATATTTTTATAGTGATGTGTGTCTTACATTATATTACATAATTTCCTCTGATTCTGATACACTATATTACAATATATTGCATATATTTGGCATAAATAGATTTGATTTTCGTGTGTTATAGATTAATGAAAGGGAATAGCACATTTCTATTTACTGAACATGTATACACTTTTTGTTTAAGAGGGAAAATTATTCCTGCAGCACTTGAGACTTCCATTGCCACAGCTAAAGAAAAGGTATGAATGAAAGGTTTTTTAAAAAATACATCAGTAAAAACAATCCTTGTCAGTACAAATCCCTGCCTCTCTCTAGGGTTTGGTTCCTTTCTATGTGAACGCCACAGCAGGAACTACTGTGTATGGAGCCTTTGATCCCCTTAATGCCATTGCAGACATCTGCCACACACACACACTCTGGATGCATGTTGATGTAAGTGCTCTCTACACCTCTCCCTGCTTTCACACAGAGGACATTATTTACAGTGTAACCTTGACCTACACCAAAATGTTTTCCTAAAATCAAATGGATTACAGTGCGCATACTTGCTTTTTGTCTTCAGTATCATGGTTGGACTATGTAAATAATTTATGCACCTACTTCAGGAGTAATACAATATACACTCAAACCAGTCTCTCTTTGTGCATAATTGTATATTATTACATTTGAGTTGAGTCTTTCATGCACCAGTTTTATTTGCCATTTTGTGTGTTTGAGAAAAGACAATCTGAAATCTAAAATCAGGAAGTACAGATTGCCGAGTGTTGTGTGGACACCACTAGCATCATGCAAATAAATTTGATGTTGTGCAAGTTTTCAAATTACTGCTACTTATAACATTTAAAGTACTTTTTGAGACAGTTTAATTAAATTTTATTTACATAGCGCCAATTCACAACAACATTTATCTGATAAAGCATTCAAATGCGACTTAGAGTCACATTTGACTCATATTCATCTTGCCATAACCAATTTTGTAAGGAAGACTGAATCAATATGTTGATCATTTACTAACAAGGACCTAATATTTGGTAGTCCACAGTCCAGTAATTTACTCTTCCTGCTCCCAAATCTAAATAGTCAAGTTTTAAGGGGTGTGTAATAAATTCTAGAAACACATTTGTAGAAACATAGATGGTCTATCTAAAGTGCCTGTGTTCTTTGATTCTGTCCCTCCAGGCAGCTTGGGGTGGAGGCCTGCTGATGTCAGACAGACACAGAATGAAATTGGAGGGCATTGAACGGTAACTATCCAAATAGTCCCAGTCAGTTCACACAGCATATTTCCACTGGAACTATTAAGCACTATTAAGAGCCAAAAAGCAATTTGAGAGCCAGCTCAACAATAAAGCAAAGCAAGGTTTCAAATGACACTGAACATAATGATTAGTTGAACTGAAAAGAAAATAACATACCCACCATCCAGCTTGACCACAGGAAGCATTTATGTTATATTGCATCGTGTTAGTACAGAACGTTTGAAGTGCATCATTTTTTTTATTATCTAGCACACAATGAAACCCCTCCTTTATTAAATGTCCTGCCATCTGTGTTTATCACTGAGCCTCTCTTTGAGGCCCTCCCAAAATTTCATTGAAGGTAAACTCAGTGTGTGTGCATTGCACAAACTGAGAAAAGAAATTTACTGGTAAAGGTAATGTTGTGTATCTAATGTCAAACTTCAAAATGAAAAAAAAAAAAAAATTAGCAGATTCAACAAACTTGTGACAATTTACATCCTATTGCAAGATCTTCTTCATATGTTTTTCACATGTGTCCACAAGCAAACACATCTTTTCCAATGGCTCCCGGGGCCGGGGGTGAAAGGGAGAACATCTGGTTTAACTGGCTGTACCGCCAAATCTGTTATTTAAATATAGACATGTGTGGTATCCATAGAAACGTCAAAATCTCTGTGCAGGAAGTGTACTTCGATACCAGTTTACAAAAACTCTTTATTTTCTCTCTCTATTGTAAGGTAGACCCACTATTCTATATTTTGTTTGCTTGTTACACACCAGTCTACCGTTGTGTATAGTATTTTTGCCCACTGTTTCCTCTGACAAGAAAGCCTAATTTTTGCTATTCAATACCAGATTGCTTCACCGCAGCAGCATTAATCTTTGCACAGGTAATGTCCATATGTTGATTCATTGTTTTCTTCAGTTTTTGATCTACTGTAGCATATTTTCAAGGGAGCTATTTGCTATAAAAAGACCAGGCCAAGAAAAATTCCTATATATTTTTGTGTTTTGTCCAGTGGCATCTGCTTTGTCACAAGTACCAAGATGGTTTTGGTACCAAGATGGTTTACACACAGTTTGTGTGTAGAGAACTAGTCAGTTATTTTTGGGCAGTTGCAGCTGTGGGGAAAAGATCTCAGAAGAAAAAACAACAACAAACAAACAAAAACAACATCAAATTACAGTAACAACAACCTTGAGTAGAGGCCTAAGAGACATTTGCAACACAAACTCTAAGTTGATTAACTCATAGATCGGCAACTCTGAGTTTTCTGTTCCAGAAGACCTGATCAGAACTCAGTCAACTCATTGAATTAGTTCAATGAGTTTGTCCATGCAGAGCACATGTGCGATACAGAAAGAAAGCCATCATCAGTGGAGCTCACATACCATGGGTATGGGACAAATAAGCCATTCTAAATGGATCCAGAACAGATCTGGATTGGATGATGGAATGAAATGACAGAGTTGAATTAGAGTCAGCTTAGCCTCATCCAGAATCGGTTTTAGATCTGTCCTGATGTGCAAGTGGACCCCAACATAGACCCAGTTTGCTGATCCATTATGGAGTCTGATACGTTCGGGTAGTTCTGGTCCTGAGTTACTGGTACCTGGGTAGATTCACTGAAACTGCTTTACGTTACCTCATTTACTGGTTAATTAACCATTTTTCTGGAACAGAAAACCAGTTGTTAGTTTAACCTGCTTGGAATACACCTCAGGTTGGTTGGGCCACTAAGTCCTGATCAAGAATGCACACCTCCACCTGCTGCATAGTACATGGGAACAGACATGACGGAGAGGAAAAATAAAAACTACTAATATGAACCATACACATTGCAGTATAATACTAAAAATTACTACCCTTGTGAGTTTTTTTTTTTATATCTACCACAACTATGTGCCACATATTTTTGTTTTCTTTTGTGTTTGTTTTTTGTTTCATTTTCAGAGCATGTTCAGTGACATGGAATCCACACAAGATGATGGGTGTCCCTCTGCAGTGCTCTGCCATACTGGTCAAGAAAAGAGTAAGAGATTTTCTTTAATCTGGAGTCAAGACTGCTATTGTCAGTCTGTATTTTCCTCTGTTTACCACTTTAATGAAGCAGATGTGTGGGCTTCAGTTTTTCCGAGACGGTTTGATTAATTGCTATAAAATGTTGTTAGAACATTAAGAAATAGGTATGTTTGTGGTGTTTTATACAATTTTTAGTTTTTTGTTGTAGCATATTGTAAATAATTTTTGAAACTATTTGAAAACTGTTTCAAAATAAATTATGCATCAGATTAAGTACTTTGTATTTTACAGTACTGATTTAGGAAGAAATTTAGTACACACACATGATTTATGTGTATGGTTATGTAAAATTAGGTGTCCACTTTCTGTTTTTGAGCTTTTGACGATTTTTCCCTAACCTTAAAATTTGAGGAGGTTCAGTTTTTGCTGCAACACTATACTTGTCTTGTTAATTGTCTTATAACAAGTGCGCATGACATGGGCTATAATATATTGGATTGTGACTCAAGAACAAAGAACCGCTCTGCTGTTAATATCTTTGAGCCTACAGGGGCCTATTAGATTTCTAACCCTGCCTACCTAGAATGCCGAGTATATTCCTAAACTTTGAATAACATGGCGAATTCCCTGGTCCTCCAGGCAGGTCAAAAATCTGGCCACTTGTAGACTGAAAAATTGTTTCAGTAGATGTTGGTACATTTGATAACAGGTGCAGCTCAGGTTCACAGTAAAACAGAGCTACACTAGAGCATAAACTCAGCTTCAGGACCAATATCTCTTCCTTTGTGTATAAGGAGGAATTTATTTAGTTAGATCTGCAAGCTTGGGAGAAACATTAATACCTAAATATTTTATATTTCCCAATTGCAGTGGTGTAGAAGAAGAATTATGGAAGGAGCAATTAATCGGAAGGACTGTAGATTTTGACCAGTTAATTGAGTAATCTGATATTCTTGCAAAAAAGTTTATCAATTCAATCACCCCAGAGAGATTGGTTTGTGAGTTTTGGAGAAAAAGTAACACATCATCCGCATAAAGGATGATTTTATGTTCCACGTTCTTGCATTTTATGCCCTTAATTACTGAATTCTGTCTAATTGCTGCTGCTAGTGGTTCAATAAAAATTGCAAACAGTGAGGGGGAGAGTGGGCATCCCTGCCTGGTGCCCCTCAGGAGACAGAAGCTGGAGGATGTCTGGTCATTTGTTCTGACACAAGCTGTTGGGGAATTATATAATATTTTTAACCAGTTTATGAAAGAGGATCCAAAACCAAATTTGTGTAAAGTTGCAAACAGAAATTCCCAGTTAACTCTGTCAAATGCTTTTTCTGCATCTAAAGAAAATATTGTAGTTTCTAGGTTTTTACTGTATGAGTAGTCTATCAAATTAAGTAATCTACGTGTATTTGTTGTTTGAGTGCCTACCTTTTATGAAACCAGTTTGGTCAGGATGAATTAAGAGGGGGGTTATTTTCTCCAGTCTCTTTGAGAGAGCTTTGCAGATTATTTTAAGGTCTACATTTATAAGGGATATTGGACGATAGCTTGAGGGATATACAGGGTCTTTGCCTGGTTTTAGCAGGAGATTAATGTTTTCAGAATTCATATTTGATGAAAGTCTGCCATTTTCTTTGATTTCCAACAACGTTCTGTAAAAAACTGGTGCTAGAATCGTCCAGAATTCTTTGTAGAATTCTGCAGGAAAGCCGTCTGGACCTGGAGCCTTATTATTGGGCATACTTATCAGGGCTTCCTGGAGTTCACCTGGTGTCAGTGGTGAATCCAGTGCCATTGCTTGAGTGTCTAATAATTTTGGAAGAGTTGTGTTGTCCAAAAACTGATCAATTTCATTTTTAGATGGGTTTATTTGTGGTGTATATAAAGTTTTATAGAAATCCCTGAAAATGTTGTTTATTTGTATCGGGTCATATATTGTGTTCCCAGATGAATCTTGAACAGCACATATAGTTGTTTTTTCTTTCTTTATTTTTAGCTGGTTTGCTAGAAATTGACCGGATTTATTACCATGTTCATAATTTTGTAAGCGTAGTCTTTGTACTAAGAATTTTGTTTTTTTATCAATTATCTCATTTAATTCTAGTTTTGTTTTGCGTATTTTGCTCAATGTTTCCTGATCTTGGTGGGACACGTAGGCTTCTTCTAGTGATTTGATGTTTTTTTCTAATTCCTGAATATTTTTGTTTTCTTCTTTCTTGTTATGTGATGAGAAAGAAATTATTTTACCTCTCATCACAGCTTTCGGTGCTTCCCAGAGGACAGAAGCTGATGTTTCGGGAGTGTCATTATAGTCTAAATATGAAGTCCATTCTTTTTTAAAATATTTAATAAAGTCTTCATCTTTAAGCAGTGATGTATTAAATGTCCAGTTTTTACTTGGCGTAGTATTATTCTTGTGCATTAGTGTTAAAGATACAGGAGCATGATCGCTGACAGCTATAGGGTGAATCTCAGTGTCTGAAATATCACTCAGCAGTGAGCTGCTGACCAAAAAATAATCCAGACGAGAGTAGGAGTGATGAACGTGAGAAAAAAGTATATTCCTTACTGTTGGGGTGAAGGGAGCGCCATGCATCGCAAAGACCAAAGTCGCTCATATACTGTTTGATTACATTTGTGGACTGCCAATTACGCTGAGTTCCTGCTGTGCTGAGCCTATCCATTTCTTCATTTAGTCCAAGGTTGAGGTCGCCTCCAAGAACAAGTGTGCCATCTAAGTGTTCAGAAGGTGCACTGAAAAAACCGTGAAAGAATGAGGGTTCATCAACATTTGGACCATATACACTTACAATACATAGCTTTTTATCACGTATAGATAGTTTAATGATTAAGAATCTGCCCTCTGGATCTATAACTGTATCGAGTACTGTGAAATTAATATTTTTATGTATTAAAATTGCTACTCCCCTTTGTCTAGAATTATAACAAGCTGAGAACACATTAGGAAACTCAGGTGTTTTAAGTTCATTCGAACCTCTAAGAGGTCTGTGGGTCTCTTGTAAAAGGACAACATCTGCCTGTAGTTTTTTGAGTTGGTTAAATATTTTTAACCTATTTTCTCTAGAGCCAGCTCCATTTACAGGGAGTGCAGAATTATTAGGCAAATGAGTATTTTGTCCACATCATCCTCTTCATGCATGTTGTCTTACTCCAAGCTGTATAGGCTCGAAAGCCTACTACCAATTAAGCATATTAGGTGATGTGCATCTCTGTAATGAGAAGGGGTGTGGTCTAATGACATCAACACCCTATATCAGGTGTGCATAATTATTAGGCAACGTGCTTTCCTTTGGCAAAATGGGTCAAAAGAAGGACTTGACAGGCTCAGAAAAGTCAAAAATAGTGAGATATCTTGCAGAGGGATGCAGCAGTCTCAAAATTGCAAAGCTTCTGAAGCGTGATCATCGAACAATCAAGCGTTTCATTCAAAATAGTCAACAGGGTCGCAAGAAGCGTGTGGAAAAACCAAGGCGCAAAATAACTGCCCATGAGCTGAGAAAAGTCAAGCGTGCAGCTGCCAAGATGCCACTTGCCACCAGTTTGGCCATATTTCAGAGCTGCAACATCACTGGAGTGCCCAAAAGCACAAGGTGTGCAATACTCAGAGACATGGCCAAGGTAAGAAAGGCTGAAAGACGACCACCACTGAACAAGACACACAAGCTGAAACGTCAAGGCTGGGCCAAGAAATATCTCAAGACTGGTTTTTCTAAGGTTTTATGGACTGATGAAATGAGAGTGAGTCTTGATGGGCCAGATGGATGGGCCCGTGGCTGGATTGGTAAAGGGCAGAGAGCTCCAGTCCGACTCAGACGCCAGCAAGGTGGAGGTGGAGTACTGGTTTGGGCTGGTATCATCAAAGATGAGCTTGTGGGGCCTTTTCGGGTTGAGGATGGAGTCAAGCTCAACTCCCAGTCCTACTGCCAGTTTCTGGAAGACACCTTCTTCAAGCAGTGGTACAGGAAGAAGTCTGCATCCTTCAAGAAAAACATGATTTTCATGCAGGACAATGCTCCATCACACGCGTCCAAGTACTCCACAGCGTGGCTGGCAAGAAAGGGTATAAAAGAAGAAAAACTAATGACATGGCCTCCTTGTTCACCTGATCTGAACCCCATTGAGAACCTGTGGTCCATCATCAAATGTGAGATTTACAAGGAGGGAAAACAGTACACCTCTCTGAACAGTGTCTGGGAGGCTGTGGTTGCTGCTGCATGCAATGTTGATGGTGAACAGATCAAAACACTGACAGAATCCATGGATGGCAGGCTTTTGAGTGTCCTTGCAAAGAAAGGTGGCTATATTGGTCGCTGATTTGTTTTTGTTTTGTTTTTGAATGTCAGAAATGTATATTTGTGAATGTGGAGATGTTATATTGGTTTCACTGGTAAAACTAAATAATTGAAATGGGTATATATTTGTTTTTTGTTAAGTTGCCTAATAATTATGCACAGTAATAGTCACCTGCACAAACAGATATCCCCCTAAAATAGCTAAAACTAAAAACAAATTACAAACTACTTCCAAAAACATTCAGCTTTGATATTAATGAGTTTTTTGGGTTCATTGAGAACATGGTTGTTGTTCAATAATAAAATTATTCCTCAAAAATACAACTTGCCTAATAATTCTGCACTCCCTGTATATTCCATGTAACAAACTTTAGTGTGCCCATAGATGTCTGTGTATAACTAGGGGTGTACGCTGTGTGTGTCGCTTAGACAAGTGGAGAGAATACATCACCTGTTCATAAATAAAGAGAGGGGGAGAGAGAAAGAATGTGTGGCGAGATGCTGACTATGTGTGTGCATATTTACTAATATGAGTATGCTTGACTTAAGTGTGTGTATCCTATATGTCTGTGTGCGCTCTGATTGATGTAAATGTGCTGCCGTTGAGCGCATGACTATGCGTGATCGTGCTGTGCATATGTATCGAAGTAAAGGATGTTGTTTGTGGATGAGTGTGGAAGCAGGTGATCGAAGCAGTGAAAGAAAATAAAAAGAAAGAAACCAAGAACAAAGGTGAGCAGCATAAAAAAGAGGTGGGGGGAAAGAAAAAACTAGAAGAAAAAACCCCGGAAACATTCCAATCAAACCATTGACGGAGAGTGACGGTGTTCATTCTGCTATGATATTACACTTAAGATGCGATTTGATACCGGTAAGTTAAACAGATGTTAATGCAAGTTATGCTGGGCAGACACTGTGCGATTTTTTCAGTCGCGCGATTCAGCTCCTGCTCAAACTGTACGGTTGACTCGCAGGGGTTAGAAGTTCATAGGTCACGATGCAGGGTCTCACACTATAGGGCCCGATGCTCTGATGCGACCTGAGTGCTCAAACTGTGCGTCCATAAAATGAAGGTTATAACAGAAATCCTGTCGCTCGCTCTCCCTCTCTATCTTTAACTCACACAGACACACCACCACCATCAACTTTGCTAAATTGCTAATGAAAAACATTGATCAGGCAGCTGTGATTGAGCAGCAGTGTAAATCCAACTATTTTCACGGTTGTTGTGGTCGTGATAATTTTGTGAGGCCACATCGAAAAGGCTCGGATGAGCTTTCCAAAGTTCTACAAGTTGTGCCTCCATCGCTTGTGTCCAGATCACACGCTGCACTGCCGTGCTGCGCCGTCTTTTTCGCTGACATTTGTGTTTGCGCGTGCGCAGTGTGACAAACTGCGGTGACACCCTCACGACCAAGCGATTGATGATCGGGAGCTGGTCGTGAGGTGTTAATCGCTTCTCGTTACCCCACGTATACTACACGATGCACGACGCACGATGAAGGCCAAACTCGGGCCGCTCGCCAAAACGGTCGCACGACTCAAAAATCGGCTCAAAATGGGCCAAAAATCGCACAGTGTAAGCCCAGCATTAGTGTGAGTGGATAGGGAAAGGGTGTAGCGGATTCTTATCTGGTGTGAAGTTAATACAGCCATGGAGTGACGCCGGGGTCGCTGGCTCTACGTGTCCATCCACGTAGAGCCAGTCCACGGCAATGACAGCACGGGAGCCCTTCTGGATGAAGCCGCGTCGGATTGGGAAGCGTCGTTCCAGGATCTCTTCTGGGAACTGGTCGTTCACGCTGAAGTCCGTTCCTTTTTAATTCCCTGCTGCGACTTTTCACCTGCTCCTTTTGTTTGAAGTGGCCGAATTTGGCCACAATAGGACGTGGTCTCCCGGCCGCTGACCGCATGGGGCCGATGCGATGCACTCTATCAAAGGCGGTGTCCCTGGAAGCACTGATCAATGTAATCTTGGAGAGCCTCTAAACTCTCCCCGTTGTTCTCCAGGGTGTCGGAGATGATTTAGACAAATGTTGTTAGTTATAAAACAATTGATAAGTGTATTTGGTAACACTGAAGCTTAAAGGAATTTGTTCAATTCTAAGCTACCATTCGCTTTAATTTTTCCGCCAAAATCTCTGGCGTCTGATGTCAGTTACAACATGAGTCGCTTACCTTGTCCGTCACGTCCGTCACTTACCTCTCCTTCCATTACTTTTTGACCCCAAACACATCTCCATGCTGTGTAAGGGCTGTTTGACCAAGAACGAGAATGATGGAGTGCTGTGGCAGATGGCCTGGCCTCCACAGTCACCTGACCTAAGCCAATGGAGATGGCTTGGGATGAGATGGAGCGCAGAGTGAAGGCAAAAGGGCCAACAAGTGCTCAGCATCTCTGGGAACTCCTTCAACACTGTTGGAAAATGATTTCAGGTGATCACCTCATGAAGCTCATCAAGAGAATGCCAAGAGTGTGCAAAACAGTAATCAAAGCAAAGAATGGCTATTTTGATGAATCTAAAATATAAAAGTTATCATTCATAGTTTTGATATCTTCAGTGAGAATCTACAATGTAAATAGTAATGAAAATATTGAAAAACCATTAAATGAGTAGAATGTGAATGTGTGCCCAAACCTTTGACTAGTAGTCAAAAAGCTCAAAAAGCCATCTCTAGACCCAGCAGTCTTAGCTAATTATAGGCCAATCTCCAACCTTCCTTTCATATCAAAAATCCTTGAAAGAGTAGTTGTCAAACAGCTAACAGATCATCTGCAGAGGAATGGTTTATTTGAAGAGTTTCAGTCAGGTTTCAGAGCTCATCACAGCACAGAAACAGCTTTAGTGAAGGTTACAAATGATCTTCTTATGGCCTCTGACAGTGGACTCATCTCTGTGCTTGTCCTGCTAGACCTCAGTGCAGCGTTCGATACTGTTGACCATAATATCCTATTAGAGCGATTAGAACATGCTGTAGGTATTACAGGTACTGCACTGCAGTGGTTTGTATCATATCTATCTAATAGACTCCAATTTGTGCATGTAAATGGAGAGTCCTCTTCACACACTGAGGTTAATTATGGAGTTCCACAGGGTTCAGTGCTAGGACCAATTCTGTTTACATTATACATGCTTCCCTTAGGCAGCATCATTAGAAGACATAGCATACATTTTCACTGCTATGCAGATGACACCCAGCTCTATCTGTCCATGAAGCCAGATAACACACACCAATTAGTTAAACTGCAGGAATGTCTTAAAGACATAAAGACCTGGATGGCCGCTAACTTTCTGCTTCTTAATTCAGATAAAACTGAGGTTATTGTACTCGGCCCTGAAAATCTTAGAAATATGGTATCTAACCAGATTCTTCCTCTGGATGGCATTACCTTGGCCTCCAGTAACGCTGTGAGGAACGTTGGAGTCATTTTTGACCAGGACATGTCCTTCAAAGCACATATTAAACAAATATGTAAGACTGCTTTCTTCCATTTGCGCAACATCTCTAAAATTAGAAATATCCTGTCTCAGAGTGACGCTGAAAAACTAGTTCATGCATTTATTACTTCCAGGCTGGACTACTGTAATTCATTATTATCAGGATGTCCAAAAAACTCACTGAAAAGCCTTCAGCTAATCCAAAATGCTGCAGCAAGAGTACTGACAGGGACTAGAAGGAGAGAGCATATTTCTCCTGTTTTGGCTTCCTGTTAAGTCCAGAATTGAATTCAAAATCCTGCTCCTCACATACAAGGTCTTAAATAATCAGGCCCCATCTTATCTTAATGACCTTGTAGTACCATATCACCCTATTAGAGCACTTTGCTCTCGCTCTGCAGGCCTACTTGTTGTTCCTAGAGTATTTAAAAGTAGAATGGGAGGCAGAGCCTTCAGTTTTCAGGCCCCTCTTCTGTGGAACCAGCTTCCAGTTTGGATTCGGGAGACAGAAACTATCTCTACTTTTAAGATTAGGCTTAAAACTTTCCTTTTTGCTAAAGCATATAGTTAGGGCTGGACCAGGTGACCCTGAATCCTCCCTTAGTTATGCTGCAATAGACGTAGGCTGCCGGGGGATTCCCATGATGCATTGAGTTTTTCCTTTCCAGTCACCTTTCTCACTCACTATGTATTAATAGACCTCTCTGCATTGAATCATATCTGTTATTAACCTCTGTCTCTCTTCCACAGCATGTCTTTTATCCTGTCTTCCTTCTCTCACCCCAACCGGTCGCAGCAGATGGCCGCCCCTCCCTGAGCCTGGTTCTGCCGGAGGTTTCTTCCTGTTAAAAGGGAGTTTTTCCTTCCCACTGTCGCCAAAGTGCTTGCTCATAGGGGGTCATATGATTGTTGGGTTTTTCTCTGTATCTATGAAGCGCCTTGAGGCGACTTTTGTTGTGATTTGGCGCTATATAAATAAAATTGAATTGAATTGAATAGTGTAGCTTCAGCAACTCTTTCTACATCTTTGTGGAATCGGTCATCAACTTTACCCTACAGTCTGTCACTCACCCTTTTTATTGAAAATGTTTCCATTCTTCAAGCATGCTTTCACTCTCCAGGATTCTGTAAAACAATCTGTTTAGAAAGTCCACTTTCCATCTCTACATCTCCATATATGTTATTTTAGCCAGCTAGCTAATAATGGTCAGCTCCCCAAATTATTTATTAATTAAACTGTGTTTACAAACATACCCATACCCTAAACTCTAAATAGAAAATGCAAACAAAAGCTATCACAAACTGTACTTTTTTTATTTACACAAATACAATAACCTTAAATATTTAACAGTAATAACAATATATCACACCTCAAATTGGTAGTCAAGATTCTAAATCACTGAGCAAAGGCCAGGAAATGTACCAATATATTTTGATTTCATGGCCATCTAAAGAAATTAATAAGTAAATTCAAGCAAGCAATAACACCTCTGAAAAACAGGTAGCCAGTGATAATTAGTGTTACTAGCCTCCTGGACAAATGACTAGTGTCCAAGACAAAGCTGGCACTAGTGCTAAAAATGGTAAAGGGCCTGCATTTGTATAGCGCTTTACTAGCCCCTAAGGACCAAAGCACTTTACACATCCAGTCATCCACACACTGGTGATGGCAGCTACATTGTAGCCACAGCGACCCTGGGGCACACTGACAGAGGCGAGGCTGCCGAACACTGGTGCCACCTGGCCCTCTGACCACCACCAGTAAGCAACAGGTGAAGTGTCTTGCCTAAGGACACAACGACCGAGACTGTCCCAGCCGGGGCTCGAACCGGCAACCTTCCGATTACAAGGCGAACTTCCAACTCTTGAGCCATGATCGCCCCGTAAACCAGACAAAGGCCTAGTGCAGGCTAATGCCAGTTGCCTATTCAAACAAAAAATGTGATGAATGCAGTCTAACTGTATGCAAATGCAATTTATAGGAAACATAACTCAGAGCTGAGACCTTAGCAAGCTTCTGGTAGGCAGGCAGGTAGTCAGAATGTAGTGGCCCATCTGTGTAATTTCCGCTTTAGTTTGTATGAATGATTTCTGCCTCTTTCATCTTCAGGGTCTCTTACAGGAGTGTAATAAGTTGGGGGCCCAGTACCTTTTTCAGACGGACAAACCATACGATGTGAGCTATGACACTGGAGATAAAAGCATCCAGTGTGGCCGACACGTTGATGTGTTTAAACTCTGGCTGATGTGGAAGGCAAAGGTATATTTTAAAGTACAACTAAAACCGCAATGTTGGTGTGGGTGTGTGTGCGATAGTGTCAGTAACATAACCTCTGTATAAATGACGTTCTAACCTTTACCTAAGCCTAACCTTTAAGTATAAGCATATCAAACATTTAGTAAACAAGAGTAAAATTATTGAAATATAATGGAATATCATGAATTATTTTTTGTAGTAATTTGTTTTTTGCAAATGGTTTCAATTTCCTCCCTAAACAAAACCAGGTTATAAGATGTCTTTATGCCATTTTAACAATAACTATTTGTCTCTCACACTATGTCCACTATTTAATATGTGAGGGCTCAGACGGCTTTGGATCTCAAGTCAACAAATGTCTGGAGAATGCTGAGTATCTCTATGATCAGCTGCAGAAAAGGACAGAATTTGAACTAGTCTTCAAAAACAAAGTGAGTGTGCTCTTTACAGATATTTTTCCAGAAATATTGATTCTTTGATAGTACTATATGCCAAACCAATTTTCTGTTCAGTTTGCACTGCAACATGACCTTATGTTGGAGACTGGGTGTACATGGTACATGGCCATTTAAAATGATGAATGTTTCTTCTATGTAAGTTGAGTTCAGATATTATATTAGAGGTGACACAGAAGGTTGGACTAAACCTCCACTTTATAACAGTATCTACTGTTACTTTAGCAAAATACCAAAAATACTTTTCCTGTCCAGAACGCATCATACCAAAAGGCTGGAATGATCGCGAATTCAACATCAAATTTAAAATAATCCTAATATTGTGTTTGCACAGTATCATGGTCGCCAAACCACTCCATGTCTACAGGTGAAAGATTAATTTCACATCACTCAGAGATCAGAGATACCACACACCAGGTACCAGATGGTCCTGGAAAAGTTTGTGGAGGGGCTCTCCGGGGGGACAGCATGGTGGGTTTGATGCCACCAGCCAGCAAGCTTGGAGGCAGCCATTACACTGATGGAGGACAACCTCGCCGGGCGGCCAGAGAAGGCGGATGCGATGCCACACCTCCCTTGTGTCGTGGTTCTTGTGTCGCGGTTCCTCACCCCACGGACAAAAGGAGGGACGCGAGAAAACTCAGAGATCCGCGTACAATTATGCTTCTATACCACCTACTTTTTGAGTTACACGACGTTTTGTAACACCAAAAAAAGGCGTTTTTCACCTCTCACCGCGATCTAATTCTGACTGCTCATCACTCGGTTTTCCAGGCCCCCCCCCCATTCCAGGTGGCGCAATTGGTAATGTCACGGGTCTGCAGCCCAAAGGTCGTGGGTTCAATTCCACCTTGTTCCACTTTTTTTTTCACTACAAATTAATACACTATCACAGTCCTGTAATTACAAGTACACAGCCTGATGAAGCAGACAGAAGCCTCTTCTGCTCTTTCAGAAGAATTTTAGCTTTTTCACCTCTTTTAAGCACAATTTTAGCTTTTTAATTTGTTTCTAGCATACAGTTCTGCTTCTTCACCTCTTTTTACAACAATTCAGCTTCTTGGGCCCCCTGCATATTTTTTCTGTCATCATATCTTTCGTTGGGACAAGAACTGCTTTGGCTCAGTGAGATGAGCAGCTGCTGTGAGATCTTTTGGTGCAGGTTTGAATCCAACATGTGACATTTGCTGCACATCTTCCGTACTTGCATGTACTCTACTTTGACACTGCACAGTGTACCCTTTCACATACAGCCATTTTCAGCAAGCACTTCAGCTTCTAAATTTCATTTCAGCAGATAATTCTGTTTTATCAGTTGTTTTGCTGAATAGGACCACATTATCAGTGTGATCAATAGTTTTGCTTGCCAGGCTGAACCATGTTTTAGCTCAGTGAGATGAGCAGCCGTTCTCGGAGCAGGAGGCTCGGGTTCGAATCCCGCTTATGACAAAAATAATTTCAGTTAACAGTTCAACCGTTTACACTCTTTTCCACTCACATTTCAGCTTTATCACCTCTTTTTAGCAGAATTTTCACTTTTTCACTACTTTTCAGCACAAATTCCAGCTTCTTCAGCTGTTTTTAGCACAAACTTCAGCTTCTTTACCTCTTTTCAGCAGAAATTCTGCCGATTCCCATCTTTTCAGCAGAATTTTTAGCTTGTTGGCCTGTTTTCAGCGGAATTTTCAGTTTCTTCATCTATTTTCAGCAGAACATTCAGCTTTTTCACCTGTTTTCACCACAAAACTCAGCCTCTTCTGCTCTTTTCAGCAGAATTTTCAGTTTCTTTACCTCTTTTCTGCACAATTTTCTGTTTCTTCATCTATTTTCATCAGAAAGTTAAAAAATTTCACCTCTTTTCAGCGGAATTTTCAGCTTTTTCACCTGTTATCAGCACAAATCTCAACCTCTTCTGTCCTTTTCAATAGAATTTTCAGCATCTTCACCTCTTTCCAGGACAATTTTTAGTTTCATCTCTTTTCAGTCACCTGAGAACCAATTTGGCTCAGTGAGATGAGCAGCCGCCTTTAGACCAGATAGCGCAGGTTGAAATCCTACCTGTGGCTCTGGCTGCACATCTTCCCTGCTTTCTTGACACTCTTCAGTGTAGTCTTTCAAATAAAGGAGTTTTCAGCAGAGTTCAGCTTCTACACAGTGTTTTTAGCAGATAGTTCTCCTTCTGCTGTTTTCAGATTCCACTACACGGCATTCACACTGCATTTTTGCAGGAAATGCAACTTTTTCTAGCTTTTGTTTGTTTGTTTTTACAGTGCATCATGTTCTGCGTCCTGATTGGCTATAGACCATTGTCAATCAATCTCGTGCCGTGTATCCTGTACAATACAGAATGCGTTCAGCTTGTCAAATTTACATAAATCTTCGATCGCTAGCAGTGTCACTCTGAAGTGCTGTATGTTTGTAGGTTTTCGCCACAACAAACACAACAATGTCGATGAAACGTTTTGCACCGTCAAAGGCAGCCGCGGGTGCCTTTGGCTTCATTCTATAATACTGGACTTATTTTTCTACGAAGGTTTGGACTGTGAGAGTGTTTAAACATGAAAACAAAAGTGTGAAAACGTTCATGCCTGTCTGAGAAAAGTTTATAAAGTTTGTAGTGAGGACTTTTACAGCCTTAAAACATATATAATAATTGTAAAAAAAAAACAAACCATAAAATAAAGTTGATTTCACCTATCGCGGGTTATTTTTAGAACGTAACTCCCGCGATAAACGGGGGACCACTGTATTGCTTAATGTTCAAGATGTGTTAAAAAGAAAAAACAAACAAAAAAGACTCATATCAACAAGTGTGAGTGTGTGCATTAGGATTCTAGCAATTATAACAAAATACAGACATTTAAACCTGTCAACAAAATGTTGCTCAGTGTGCCGTAAACATGTAACTGCAAACATTACCACCGGATGGGGGGATGGATAATTGACCAACCAGAAACAGCTCTTTAATATTGCTTTTGCTAATCACCTTATGAAAACTAGTGCAGTGTGCTTTAATTTTGTACCGTAAATAAAGAAATGTATCAAACTAAAATTAAAAAGAATTTAAAGAAAATTGTGCAAGAAATATTTCAGCAGTGACAAATTGTTGGCTCGTTAGCTGAACGGTGATAACAACAAAACATAAAAATTAAGCACACCTAGCACGCAGCAGCACAGATTGTTAGATCAAATGTGTGATATGGACAGAATTCCACAGTGCTCTGTAATGTGGCAGTAATAAGCAAAGTGACAACCCATCTGAACCTGAACCAGGTCTGACTTACATGTAACCAGGAACTGTTGTAGGACATACATGTTTTGGTTTGTTTGTTTTACCTTTAACTAGGTTAACTAGTATCTAACTAGTTAGAAATTATTTGTTTGTTTTTTTCTTCTCTTTTTCTCTTTACTTTATTTAGCTCTTTTGTTTCTCATCTATTGAAATGAACAAACATGGTCTGTCCCTTTTCCTCCTTCAAACAGCCAGAGCACAGTAATGTGTGTTTCTGGTACATCCCTCCCAGTCTGAGAAGCTTGCCACCTGGACCTGACAGAGATAGAAGACTCCATCAGGTCAGTGCACATCATTACAGTGGTAAAGTTCTGGTTAAGCTTTGTGTTATTGTTGTAGTAGATATTTCTTGGTTTATTTCTTTGATTATTTTCTTATTTTTATCCTTAGGTTTCTTAGTTAGCTTTGGTACCTTTTAAAAGTAAGGCTATTATTATTAGTGACTGTTATGATTAGGCGGTTGTCGTCTTTGTGTTAGATATTTGTGTCATGTTACTTCCTGTGTTATTTTGATAACGATTTGTCTTTTTAGTCTGCATCTGGGACCTCTTCTGTCTCAGTTTCTTCATGTGTTCATACTACCAATGATGATCTTTAATATATTCCTCTGCAGGTTGCTCCTCGGATCAAAGGCAGGATGATGGAAAAGGGCTCTGTTCTGATTGGCTATCAGCCGTTGGGAACCAAAGTCAATTTCTTCAGGTGTGTGTTTTCCAATCCTGCTACTCAACAAGAGGACATCGACTTTCTGCTGGATGAGATTTGCCAGCTGGGTGCTGACCTTTAAAATGTTTAAGTTAACAGGTTTTTGATATTTATGCAAGCATAAAGTAATTTTAGTTTTCCATTAGCCTACATAATATGCATTGAAGTAAAGCCTGACAATAGTGTAGAAGCTTAAGGAAACTTTCTTGATTTATATTCCAACTTTCCACAGATTTAATAATTCAGTATTGACTGTAATTGTCATTTTCTACTATGGATTTTTTTGTCTAATCAACAGGCCCTTTAACTTTCAGAAACCATCTTAAATAACCAAATGATCAAATGATCTTCATTGTTCTCAACATTTTTTATGTATTGTTATGATGTGTAAGAAATTATTGTGGAAGATGTGTTCTGTCGAGAGAGGAAGTCCCCTGGCTTACCTCTCATTACATCTGAGACAGCGTAAAAGGACAACATTCAGGACTTGACATTTATATTAAAAAATTATACGGAGTGCATAAGAATAGTCTATCGACATGTGGTTTTGTTATCTTAAATAAATCATCTTTATTCTTAATCAAAGACATTAAAATATAAGTCTGGGGTGGCTGTAACTCAGGTGGCAGAGCAGGTCAGCCACTAACCAGAAGGTCGGTGGTTCGATCCCAGGTTCCAGTTTGCATGCCAAATATCCTTGGGCAAGATACTAACCCCTTGTTGTTTTCTGATGCATCCATTGGAGTGTGAATGCGTATGAATGTTAGATAGAGCACTTAAGAGCTTAGAAGAAGTGCTTGTGTGATTAGTTGTATGAAGCGTGTAGAAAAGCGTTATATAAGAACCAGTCCATTTACCATTAATGAGAAATGAGTTGAGTAATGAAAACGTTTCTAATTTGTGGATTTTGTATGCATAGATGTGATCCGGATTCAACATACAGATTAGTCTCTGTGTTGCCAACCCATCATTATACATAATTCTGAAAAAGAGAAAGGGTATTAAGTGTTGTAACTGTGTGTGTGTGTGGACAAGAAGGATGGGAGGAGTGAGTAAGTGAGAAGTACTGAGCAGCAAAAGAACGTCTGGCTATGAACGCCATGTCTTATTAAAAGAAATTGCATTATTTTGTGATTGACAAACAGCGTTTGAAGAGAAAATGTTTTCCTATATATGTGAATTAAAAGCAGTTATGTTTAAATGAATGTTCATGTGAGAATGAGCTAACGATAAATTAAGTGAGATTGCATAATTAATGTAAGCGTATTCATATGTGACTGAGTGTTCATATGTAGTGCAGCTTTCTATGTTAAGAATAACACAGAAAATAAGAAAATGTAATAAATTGATTTTAAAGTTAAAGATTTCAAACTTTAACTGTGTTAAATCAAGTATGTGTTAACGTTAGAGAGAGGATGATAAGGTGTGGCTGGACGTTGGGTGATTAAATGTTAACAACGTTGATTGGATGTCACCGTGGGTGAGACCAGATGTCATCTCATAAGATGTAACATACAGTAAGAAAGGGAGGAGAAAGGATGACCGGGTATAAAAGTGTTGTGCAGAAGAGATAAGTTGTTCTTCCCTGTGAGATGAGCGGTACAGAAGATTGGATCTCAGAAATTCACAGTTGGATAACCCAACAGAGATACGAGAGGGTTGGACCACTGCCCCAACTTTTAAATTGGTTTTGTATTGCTCCGCTTTTTCTATGCTTACTTTTGTTTTGTTAGATTATAAAATCAAGAGGATTTCCACTAAACATGGAACACTAGATAAGCACATCCTCAGGCTTCTCTCTCCAACCTTTCTCCTCACAAAGATCAGAACAAAGCGAGCATTAGCTCAGAGTAGGTTAATTGAATAAACATAAGTGATTTGGTTCTCTTTTTATCATTATTTGATTCTGCTTTCCTTTGCTCCTGCTAAATTCATTTAATAAAACATACAATTAAAAAGTCTCAATTGTGGACATTCCCTTTTTCGCCCTTTGTGAAAAAGGAAAGGTAGAAATCTGAGTATTAATCTACATTAGTACAAATAGCTCTTACACATTACCCCAGCCTTTAAAAGTAACAGACCCTTGGGGCTTAGTTTTGAAAGCCACTAAGCCCAGTTATAGTTCAAGAGCACTGACCTACTAGTTGGGGACCTGCTGTTAACGAGTGTGGGTGGTAGGACCAGGCCTGCAAGTCTAATGAAAGTTCCTGTGTTGTTGTTTTTTTATATAAATATATATATATTAATATATACCAGGGAAGGCAGGGTGGACACCTGGGGGCTTTGAGGCAGTTAGTACTGGGTGAATCCCTTCACCCATCAGCTCCATCTAAGCCCTGTATTGGCTATTGGTAAGACCCACATGATCAAAGATTCAGATTAGTTAGACAAAGAGCTGATCCACACTTCCTGTGCAGGGGTGCTGGGGTCCCCCAGATCAATACTTCACTGGTTTAAATAGCATGACTACTGATGCATAAAATACATGTCCTAGGTAACACACCTCCTGCACACTTGGCCTGCTTTACCTTGAGACCCTCTTTATGCAGCCTCCCCAGCACTACCTCCAACCTTTCCGTGTGCTGCTTATCATGGATGTTTTAAAATAACCAGCACACACACCTCGTGAGCAAAGTGAAGTGAATTTAATAAACACATTGCAACGTGGAGAGAAACACTGTAGCCAAACTCCAGGGTGATCTCTGACGATGGCCGTCTCCCTCACATCTTCTATACACACACAGACACTTTCAAACAAAGAAAATTCCACAACACATCACGTGAGTCTATACCTTCAGCTCAGCTCATCCTGGAAACCTTGTCTTCAGAGACAGAGAACTATGACCTTGTTGTCTGCTTAGCTGTCACCTAGAGATTTACATCCCTGATAAGCAGAAGGAGCCCCACTACCTGCTTAACATCTCCCATGAACTTATGGCCCCACTGTGTATGTGTATGTGTATGTGTATGTGTATGTGAGTGATAGAGTGTAAGACCAATTTGCGGTGCTATCCTACATGCATACAACTGGTGACAATATGAGTCTACAATTACTAAAGTGATATGGTTAAAATATGTGATCAATATATCAGAAAAGAAATCTTCCACCACATGCTCAACAGTAGAAGAGAAGACCACAATGTCATCCAGATATAGGAGCAGTGACTGACACAGAAAGGTCTGCTGCATCAGGAGCATCACTAAGGCCAAAAGGCATGCGTGTCCATTCAAAGAGACAAAACAGTGCACAAAAAACAGTTTTTGGATGATCTACCTCAGCAACTGGAACCTGGTTGTAACCACTAGCCAAATCCAATGTGGAAAACCAACACGCGCCTGTAAGAATATCTAAAGACCCCTCAATACGGGGACCAGGAAAGGCATCTTTCCTGGTCTTACAATAGGGCTTTGGAGCGCGATGTCACGCCCCCTCCCGCCATGATAGTAGGCCAAACAAAGCACACAGAAGCGTCAGCTATGGTTCGTACGTGCTGTGTTGTCGGTTGCAACGTTAGATCACACGATAGGGAAGGCAAGAAGCTGGAAAATGGGCTCTCTTTTCATTGTTTCCCCTCCTGGAGGCAACGGGAGGGATCTCATGTATCCGATATTACTAAACGAAGACATCAGGCTTGGATCGCAGCAGTCAGACGAGCGGATATCGAGTTCTCTGCCATCCCCAATTTTTTGTTGGTTTGCTCGCAGCATTTTCTTTCCGGTGAGTTCTAAATAAATTCATATCTCGCTTAATAGGCTTTTAGTGTTATTTTGAATGCACTGAGGTCATAGATAATTAGATAAAACATCCTAATGTGTGATGCTGCAGAACCACGTCATGTTGACAGAGTAGCTTATGATTTGGCATTATTGCAGGCAAACCAGCATATGAAATATGAAACAGAAAAGAAAAGTATGTTTATCTTTTTTTATTCAAGATCTATTCACATGTACTTAGCAAGTGCATACACATGAAATGCAAACTATTTACATGGCAACGCACAGCTGGCAACCTCTGGCTGTATCTTGGTCATATGGTCAACATACTCACAATGTGGAGGCTTAAAAACGGCCAAATCTTGTACCCAACCGTTTATGAATTAGATGTGCGCCTCCAGGAATTTATAATTCCGAAAATGATTCGCCGTGTATGCGCTGACTCCACAGACAAGGTACATGAAGATATCGGGATAGGACAACTACCGCCGTCTGGGTTCCCACTCCACTGCCTTTTTTCATATGGGTCCACATTACCGATGCACGCTATTTTTTTTCCAAGTACCGTCTCTTGGCGTCTGGGCGCAATCTGATTTTAAGTAGAGATGGACCGATCCGATATTACCTATCAGTCCGATACTGACGTAAATTATTGGATCGGATATCGGAGAAAATTTAAAAAATGTAATCCGATCCATTAAATATCAAAAAAGAACCTCACAAAACTTGCGACATGGCGTAACTCGGCTCATAACCGTAGCACGTCGCAGCAGTAGGCGTCACGTGATAGAGCGGCTGTGTGTATTTGTAGCTTCGCTACCAATCCGGCATTTCATCTCCAAGGAAGTGATCCCAGAGAGAAGTAAAGCAAGTGTGTAAGTTCATCTCTGAATGTTTGTAAAGCATTCCCACGTTAAGCTTAACAACTGATATATGGAGCGACTGCCTCTTCTCTCTCTCTCCTGCTGCTACTTCAATCATGAAACTGATCAATGATCAGCTGATCGGCTTTTCTGTCACGAGTCCGTCTCTCTTGTTTGTTTATTGCTCACTTCCCGCCAGAAAGAGGAAACCAGCGGCTGAACAACAGCAGCACGTTTAAGCTTGATCAGCTGTTGTTAGAATTTATTTAATATTAATTTCTAGTATCAGCTGATGTTTGCTGGACCACAGCTGTAAAACCTGCTGGTCATGATATCAGTTTGGTTATCTGGTGAGAGGGAAACATGAAGATGGAACCAGGAGATGTCCTTACTGAATCATCAGAGCTGAACAGGTGATGGAGAAACAGGTTTACCTTTTAGGTGACATGAATGAGTTGAAGGGAAGTTATGAACTGTTTCTGAGAGACAAATAACACCAGGATCCTTTTCTACGTAACTGACAGCTGGTAACTGTGCAGGGGCGGGTCTAGCAAAGTTTTGCCAGGGAGAGGGGGCACAAAGAAATACTTTCTTATTCTCATTTAAAATGTCTGGCTGTTATTAAATAATTATCTGAAGCTTACAACCAAAGTTTTTATCTGACATAAAATGTATAGAAATCATACATATACCAACAAGATTGTACATCACTGTAACAACAGCGTTTGTTTTCATTCAAAGGCTTTATGGCTTTAATACCTGGGGGGCCGGTCTCTAGTCAAAATGCCCGGGCTGTTTTTTTGTCCCAGTCCAGCCCTGGGCACAACACGCAGTGGATCAATCTGAGAAGGTGCATTAAAAAATAAATGGCCGCGCCAGCGGTGCACATCGCAAATCAGCTCGCATAGACACATTAGTTGTGCCGCTTCTTAAAGACGGTATCTTAGCAACCCCAACTACCAGATTCAACTTGTAATTGGCTAAAAATAACTTAGCCTACTGGTGAGAGGGACATTGCTAGCTTTCCATATTCCGACACTTCAAAAGCTTCAGGAGCTGTCCGCTCAGCACAGCATCAGCACCATGGAAATACACGTAGACTCGAGACACAATGCATTTTCGCGGCTTTCAGGTGTTTGGACCAATGTTTTATTTTCTGAACAAACCAGAAATCTTTAATGAGCAGCTGGATTTGTCTCGCATTAACTGGCTGAGTTAATGCCAGTTAATGCAACATCGAAGCAGCTGGAATCCACAGCTGTGCGTGTTCATGGAGCTGCATTTTCTCCTGCTGGACATCACTACCTGACAAGTCTAACTGTCTTCAGAACATTGCAGAGGCCTTATTGACAGTATTTGGGTCTACATATCTGTGTGAGGAGATTTTCTCTCACATGAGTGTCTTCAGGTAGCCTCTGAATGCTGGACACTCGGAGACCTGTGTCTCTGAGTGGGAGACCAGAGATCACATTAACATGTGTGTCTCTGTATTAACAGACATGCCATATTGGCTTAGTTTATTTTTCTTATTATTGTTGTGAGAAGACTGTAAATAGCATTTGTATTTTCTGTTGTACAGTTCATTTGCTGTTATGGATAAAAAGTCTTTTTTTTTGTTTCAAAATAGCTGATAACTATTCGCTGATAGCTGCAAACATCTGCAAACAAATATAATTCTATAAAGTGGTTTTATATATTGTGTAACTGTTAATATAGAGCATTATTAAATTTATTGCTAATGCTAATTGCTAATTTATTGCTAAATATGGCACACTGACTTCTGAGGAAATTTTAAATGGCACTCGCCATCAGAAAGGTTGCCGACCCCTGCCATAGAGCTTGTTCTCAAGAAGGTGTAGGAGTTGCCTGACATGGGACTCATTTTCATGGACAGACTTGGAGAAAATCAGGATGTCATCTAAATAAACAAAGACAAAATTATTAAGAAAGGCCCAGAGGAAGATCTAAAGACATAGAGGGAGAGTCCAAGTTAACAGAAGGGGAGGCTGATTTCAAACAATGGTGATGACACCAGATAATCCAGCCAAGGATACGGTTTTTGCTTAAGTCTGTGTTTGGGTTATGGAGGTTTAACCAAGAACCAGAGGAGTGCAAGGTGTCTTTAACGAGTATCAAAAAAATCTACTTAAAAGTCTGCTACACTCCGGTTACCTTGTTTCTAGATTTGTAGATTTGGGTCAGTCTTTAACCTTGACACCATATCAGCTCCAGAGCAACTCCACAAAGTAATTTTTGGACTGTCTAATTCATAGATTTTAGTTTACTGCCAGAACACTTGGAAACTTTTAGACAAACACTGCATTTCTTTCTCAAATCCCCTGTGAAGACTTATGTTGTCAAAGGCTTCTCTAGAGGCCTTGATGGTTGTGGTTTAAAAGGCTGCTGTGGTTATAGTCGGGGGGGGACCTTTTGGTTCTGATCCAGATGACTTTATCATACCTTTTAATTCCACAAGCCAATGAATGATTGTGTTTGAACTGGATTAAGATTTAATACATGTATTAAACACAACTATAGATATGATGGATCTTGAATAAAACACTGTATAAAGGAGATCTTTATACAAAGGTCTCTATAGTTTGGTTTTCTGTATTGACTGTTTAAATACCTTATCTCTTTTCATCTTACTGTTGCTAGTGGCTCCATGAACAAAGTAAAAAGGAGGAGGACATTCTTGCCTGGCCCCACTGAGAAGTGGGAAAATTTGTGAAATCAAATGAGGGTAACTAGGTTTTGGTTAAGTTTAAAGTGCCAATTAATAAATTAGTGTTAAAAGTAATTTCCAATTAACCCTAACATTTAATTATTGCATCAAGTGTGAATTCCAATTCTGGGGGGGAAAAAGAAAAAGTTCTCACCTTTCTAAGCACCCAATTTCACCGCTGTGAAATTATCACTGACTTGGGGTGAATGTTGTTAAGTAACCATTGTCATTTACCTGAAGAACTGGTGAAGTTTGCTATACTAGTCAGAAACCTGTGCATCCAAAGCAATGTCTGACAAGCAAGATGGCGTAAAAAACAAAAAACAAAACACTTAAATCATGTTTAATACAATGCTTTTATTGAAAAGTAAGAAACTTTTTAATAACTCAATTTAAATTAAAAAACAAAAACCAAGTGTTGACTTGTGTTGAAGTGTGGTCACTGTCAGTACCGTGGGTACCTTCCACTCCCACCTGAAGGAGGAATAACCAATGCAAACTTCAATAAGATGTGAAATTGTGGCAAACTGACACAACACACTTCTACCTCGCACTCAGGCAGTTTCTTATGCAAAGATGCTTTGTTTTCATTCAAGCACCGTTTTCTTTTTCTAAACACTTAACCTTCACAATTTCATACAGTACTTTTATCTATGCCTAAATACTTTCCAACATTCACAACCACGCTAAGGATACTTGGACATGCAGACCAGAGGATCTGGGGATCAACCCATCGACTTCCTGACCTGGTCTACTAACCAGGTCCAACCTTTGTTAGCTTCCAAGATCAGATGCCATCAGCCCACCATTAAGGATATCAAGTTAATGATGTTATGATATAGAACTGTAGTGAAATGTTCTTTTATACACAATATTTACCTCAGTTTGAGTTGTGAAGTTACTGCATAATTGTTGATAATGTTACATGATCAGCTACACAAACCAAAATGACCAATTGGTATTCAATTTTAAAATCAGATCTGCCCCATGTGAGCACAATTTTCCATCCAAAGACCAGGATCATTTAGTGACTCACCTTTCAACTTCCCAGGTCTGCTTCCGTATCCATTGCAGTCTTCCTGCTGGCCGTTATGCTTTTCTGTCAACAAAGAAGTAGTGTTGTCTCTAACTTAATACGAATGACTGGTCCTACATGGCCACTCTTTCATTAGATGGCCCAGATGCATTCCGCTGCAATTTTTCATCAGGTTATTAAAGTACAGTGCGTCAGTTCTAGGTACAGTATACAACAGTGCATTCCCAAATTAAGGAGTCTCATCTGGCACGCCAAGATTTTTGGTCAGACTGTCAAAGACTTGAAGCTAAGGCCATCTGAGAATAAAGTTTGCCTTGCACGTGTGCAGCAAACTTGCTCACCATGGGCATGAAGCTACTTAAGTCACACTGTAGGACTGAACAAGTTTACACTAGAAAAACGTGACAGCAAAGATACAGCGAGTCTTTTTTGGGCAGGCCTTCAGATGACTCATGATTATTTTAATGTAACGCTTGCATCTCATTACCTGGACCTCTGTTTCGCCACTGACCATTCCTCTTTGAATTTTTCTGATTGCAGAATACTTCAGCTTTTCCATCATTTGCCTTTTTCAAGTCTATGGAGATAAATTACAATTAGAGCACTATACCGGCATGAAAGGAAAAACAATTAAAAAAACTAAATAAATCAGACCACCTGGATATTTATGAGGTTTTCTGTTTGATCCCACGCCTCCCTTTAACTCCTCACATAAACACTTTAGACCCTGTAGTTCAGTACACTGGATTGCACAGTCTACTAAATTTCCCTTTGATGGTGTCACTTGAGCCATCTTCTGGTCAGTTGTTGGCACGCCCAGTTCCACATTTCTCATTTGACCATCTACTTTTTGTGCGCCAGTCGCCACCTCCATTTGTGTGTCATTTTGGAGAGTCATTTGGGAAGTGGATGAGACTTTGTCCTCTGCTGCAGAGTTAATGAGGCAGGTTTCCTTTCTCTCAACTGAGCTTTTCTCCTCTTGCTCATATATAAGAGTTCCCTGGTTTGGGCTTTGGTTAGCCTCAGGATTTGAAGACCCATGGTCATTCATCTCTTCATCAGTGGAGGCAGTTAAAATTATACCCTGCAGGGTAGTAAGTGAAGTTAAAGGATACTTTTCTGAAGGAACTGTGCTTTGGCTTTCTTCAGTTCCTTTTGTTTCAGAGACTTCAGTTTCACACACCATGTCTGGGTTCGTTGGAGGACTTTGCTTCTTAGCTGGGGTACTAAAAGTAAGAACACTTTCTGACACCAGAACAGAGTCAGAAGAAGAAAATCTTGAAGATTGTCTTCTTTCTTTAGCAAATGTACCAATTAGGTCATCTTTTTTGGTTGACCATTTACCATTGTCAGCCCTCTCCATCTCTACAATGACTTCAGGTTCAAATACGCTATTCTGCTGTAGCCACTCCTTAGTAGGAATGAAAGGAGCTAGAGACTCCACAGACCAAACTGACTCATTAATATGACTATTCATCTGACATCTACTTAAAAATGTGTGCTTTGGAGTGGTCTCTGTAGGCTCTTCATGCGTCTTACTGCCATTTTCTGTCCCATCGCGGAGTGCATTTAGTGCCTGCAGAATTTCATCTCCATTAGATAGGCAAGGTCTAACAAGTAGTTCCACAGAATCTGCATCTCTTGTTGACAGTGAAAAGGGTTCTAAAAGAGAAGGAAGTTTGAGGATCTTAAAGATCATTTCACTGTCCTTAGAACTTGAAATAACTTCGGTATCTACATTATCAGCACTGCTAACCACCGCATAATTCTTTGGCTTACTTGGACTTTGATAAAAAGCCTTTTCATGCTCCACTTCATTTTCATAACATGGAATCTCAAGATTATTTTGAAGGAGTGTCTCAGCTGCCATTGTCATCGTTTTCTGTGATGCATCACCTCCCCAGCTTAGAATGTCAGGAACAGAGACGCGCCTCTCTTTGACTTCATCCTCTTTTTGAGAAAAGCTACATACTGGCCCCATGCTATCCTGAGAACTCACTGACCACATGTTGCAATGTGCATTTCTGCAAGGAGGGATAAGAGAGGACTCCTGAACAGCAGCATCCTTACATCCCTGCATTTCTTGAGTTGCCCTTCTAGATGACTGAACAGTCATCCCTGTAGGATGCACCATGTGACAGTCATGTTTGACTCTGTTTGTGCCAGCCCCTTTGACCTGTTCTTTTGCCTCAGTACTGGCCATAATATAGGTCTCGACCTCAGCTGAGCCTTGTTTTTGGGAACCAGAGCTTAAGGATGAAGGAGAATTGGAGGCAGTTGCACGTCCAGAGTCTGAGCTGAGAATTGGGCATCCCTCATCATAGCCACCTCCACCTCTGTGTATGGGTTCTGTCTGGACCTCAGAATTCACCGTTTCTCTAACAGGGGCAGTATGAGGCAGGCGAATTCTGCGAGTCTGGTTTAAATTTTGAAACGATCCACAAGGAGCATGACTGTGGACTTGGGGATGAAGCAGGCGTCTATAGTCGACTGGTTGTACCTGAGGGTGTGGTACAATGTAAGCTGGAGACTCCAGGTAAGGGGGAGGGGGAAGTGGGGGCATGACCATACCATATCCTTAAAGAGAAAAGAAAAAAAAAAAAATGAGTGAAGGTGATCATTTTGGAATAATATACAGACAGTGCCACCTTACAGTTTAATTACTCTACAAGATATAAACATGTTACTGCTCTGTATGTGATGATAGGAGTTGCAGAGCCATTTCACACATGTTAGAAAGACTGAATCTTGCATGCATACATGTAGAGAGCGCGCAAGGGGTACAGTATGGGCTCAAATTGTGGTCATAAATAATTTGTACTCGTAAATCAAATGCACATTTGTGAACTGAGTTTTGTAACCTTGTAAACCAAAATATCTGAAAATTTTATGTTTGTGCATCTGTAGATGAGAATATTGGTGTGTGTAAAAATATTTACATAAGTTACAAATTTTTTCGTTAAGGTCTAGTTGCACACACAAAGCAAAAAGAAAAATACATGTAAAACTCTGCGCTCAGATTCCCTGGCTGTTTGTTACTCAACTTACACGTACAAAACTTGACCAGATTCATTTTCCTTTCAGCTGATTGTGATTGACATGACATTGATCAAATTTAACAATCCAATCAGAGAACAGATGGGTTTGGCTGTTGGAGGGGTGCTTTACTGAGCTTCAGGTCCTGGTAGAATAAATGCCCTTTTACTACTAATGTGCGATACCACTGATTTCCTTTCTGATCCCAAGTACAATTCAGGGTGGTATCGATGATACTGATCCGATACACTGTACAAAAACTTAATGTTTCATGGTATTTCATGATACAATATGTAATTGTATTACGAAATTGTAATAATATAGCTTCATAATGATTACAGGACATCAGACTACTTGTTCGTATTGCTTAATAATGCAGAATTATCATATAGAAATAAAAAACCTGAACTTGTGCGCTATTTGAGCATGTTGCCTGCCTGCAGCACTAAAGGACTCCGCAAGAGACGTCTGTCTCTAGTAGCACCTGTCCCGCTCCTCCTCAACATAATCATATTCTGTGATATGATTTACTGTGAGGTGTTTGACGAGGTTAGTGGTGTTGTCACAACACCTCACTGTCTTGCCGCATGTATCGCAAACCGTGTCTTGGCTGAGGTAAAATACGTCCACATATGACTCCGTTTATGCTCAGCCATTGTTGTGAGTGTGCACGCCAGGTAGTGATGTGTGAATCATGACCCAATCGTTCAATACAGCCCCTGGCTCACAGCTCAGTGGACATTTAGATGAAAAAATATATATATTTGACACATTTGAGGAAAATACTAATAAAATAAAAAATAAAATAAATGTTCCCTTTAGAAATCTTTATTTTTTGCTCTATAAAAATAGTTGTTTTTCACTCACTCATCTTAGCAGTAGGATTTACATGAAAAGAGAAACATTAAGTTTGAGTGAAAATATACATTTTTTGCACTCTCTGGGCAACTGACTCAAAAAACCCGATTCATTTTGGTGAGTGACTCATTCAAACTCGATTCAGTAATAAGAATCCAATTTACTATACTTGGCCACTAAGGCCAGGGGCTGCGACACATTTATACAGCCGTATTTCGCATATGACTATGAAAGGAGGAAAAGGAAGTAGTTCCTTCCAATTTAGACGATCCGAATGATAGTTTCTTTCCACTGTGTTCCCGTTAATGAAAAACTGCAAATTTATCCCAAAGTACTAAAATATCGATATTTTAATATGAGAATCGATTCTAGAACATAAACTACTGGTATCGGAAGAATCCATGTTTCAATATCGATCCGCACATCACTACCTTTTACATGCCAACCCAGCATTTTCAGTGTTGTGGAAATGACAGTCTTCACTAGTGGGGATAGTTACAAAGCTTTCTTCGTTATGAATTAGCGATAAACAAATTCTGGATACTTGGCGCTTAGTTAGCATTAGCAGGACATGCTGCATCCGCTGTGAAAGGGCCTTCATGCTGCGCGCACTGCGACTCACAGCAGTGGTCCCGGGTCAGCCCTGACTTTGTGTTAGACTAATCCTAAAGTAAAAATGGTATTTCTAGCCACTGATATAACAAAACTTTACCCTTTCAACAGCTACCGAAAGGCTTGTATGACCCCTATGGGATATTTATAAAGACATCCTCCAGGTTCAAAATGAAGAACAAGATTTGTTCTTGTAACTTTAAACTAGCACGCATGTGAAGGGACTTGAGCGCACAGTTTTACACGTAGTTTTTTGCTTTGCATGTGCAACCAGACCCCACACACAAATTCTCATCTACAGATACGCAAACATAAAATGCAGATATTTTGGTTTACAAGGTTACAAAACCCAGTTCACAAATACGCATTTGATTTACAAGTACAAATTATTTATGACCACAATTTGAGCCCATAGGCACAGCACCAATTTAAAATATTGATAAACTAATGAAAATTCTCAACTTACCCATGCCTAGGAAGCCTGGAAAGGGATTATAAGGCAAGGGCATGGGCCACTGGTATTGGAGGAACGGGGGTAGAGGTGGAGCATGAACATAAAAGAGAGGTCTAGGAAAGACAGGGTGTTGAGGATGAGATGAAGGTCCAGGATCTTGGCTGGTGCTGTGTAGTCCTGGATCCTGCTGTGCAGAGTTTGCAACGTCAGCATTAACTTGAACGTGTGGGTTTGCTCCACTTGGCCCTTCAGGAGCCAGAGGAGGCGTGTTAACCGCCGCTGCCATGTTCAGTCAACCTACATGGAAGGGGTGTCAGTTATGAATCCATATTGTATTAATAGGAACAGTTTTTTTAAACAAAAAAAAAAAAAAAAAAAAAAAAACACATTTACTACCTGTAGGACAAATCTTAGACACATTACACACTGGGAATGAAGGTCATTATTCTTCATTCAGCATATGCCATACAGAAACATGACCACATACAAGGAGAGAGTAAATGACCTGGTTTGGAAAGAGAGAAACCTGCGCTGTGGTCTTCAGCCATCATCTCCCAACCCAGTGGGATCTATGGCAGATTTGATATGGCCCAAATCCTTACTATGGCACCAAATTTTCATTTAGTTTGAAGCTGTGTGTTTGTAACTCAAAAAAAACTTGTACACCATTGTCAATTTAACATTTCTGCAAGGAGCAGCATCAGGTTTAAGTGTTCAGAAGGTTAACAGTTCAAGAAATGCATTAAGTTGGCTTGACAGTAGTGTTCATACATCAGCTGATTTCTTGAAAAGAAAAAAAGTGGGCTATAGTGTAAGATTTAGGACCCACAATGGGATGAGCAACAAAAATGGAACACATTTGCAAAGATAAACAGCATTTTCTATCCAAGCCTAATTAAGAGAATAAATGAGTCAGAAACAGAAAACCAAAAGGACTGAACCTTGAAACCAGCAGATGGAAAAAGCTCATCAGTCATTGTGATACTAGCACCATTCAAATATCCTGCTTTGATACATTTTAAAAAAGCATAATAAAACATACGTGTGTGTGTGTATATATATATATATATATATATATATATATTTCAATTTTACCTTGTCAAGGACCTGAATGGTTAACTGACAGAGCAAACACAAATGAAATTGAAGTGGGGATCAACACCTGATCTTAAGTAGCTCCTGATTAGACACATGTGTCTACTGTGTGCTGATTTGGAGTTTGCAGCAGGTCTTTAACACTAAGATGTCTTGTTGGACTGACATCTAAACACTAGATGGAGCCAAACTTCAGACAAATGATGAATCTAACGAGGCTGTTCTGGCAGATATATAGATTTCAGTCTTCTATAAAACATTTGCTACAATTACATCTGCATACCTTTTTGCACTGAAGTATCAGAAAACTAACCTGTGCTCATATAAGCCATTTCGTCATACACTAACTTGGTGGCAAAAGCCCAAAGTATGATACTGGGACATCGGTTGCACACAGTCGAAAAGTAGCCACCAAAGTGATATTCTACCCCTTAAAATGATAAAGAAATTATAAATAAATATTGACATGACAGGAAATCCATTTAAACACTCTTCTGCCATGTTAAGGATCCCATATGTGTTGGATTATGTAATTTTAGATTTTAACCCTTCTTTGTCCTTAACACAGGATTACCGCTGCCCCAGAAAATATCCTCTAATGCTGTCCACAGAAGATAAACTCTGAAAAAAATGGTCCATATCTGATCTCAGCAGACATTTACAGAACAATCAAGTTATCTTGTGAGGTTTCTTTTGCTGTTTTATCAGTGTCAATATTGGTACTTCAAACACAAGGAAAAAGCTTGTACTGTCAATGTGACCTTTGAGAAGGTGCATAAGCCAAGACCCCAAGCACATGGAATAGGGCAGAAAAGATTTGTTTAATACTAAATATCTATGATATCTAATTTAGAGATCTTCACTTTCAAAATAGATTCCTATAAGTGATGCATGGATCATTGGTGGTTTAATGTAACATTTCAAGCAGAATGTACATCACGTCAGAAAACTGCAAACACAATGACCATCTTATATACACACACACACACACACATATATATAATATATATATATATATATATATATATATACACAACACATCATAACGTATTTGTTTTTCTTCAGTGTTATCCCAAGAAACACAAATGACCAGCACAACAATAGTATTATTTAGTAATATAATTTATTATTTGAATACGGAGCAGGATTACTGGCTGTGTAGATATAAACACAAAAAAATCAAATGTGCCTGAGTTCATAAGAATTTCTTGCAGGGTGCCACTGTTCTCACTTTATAAATCTGCCTAGAGTAGTATGTTGATAAAACTCTCATCTTAGAACACCCAGCAGATAAGCAGAGAAGCAGATTATGGATCAGCCTAACTTGCCTCCTGACACCTGATATCAATGTCTTTCATAATAGCAAATGGAACTACAAATGCCCTTAAAGACTGTTTTCACAAAAAGCTGCAGAGCTGCAGAGAGGAGGATACAGCATGCATTAATACAGATTCCAGTAACACTTTATAACATGACCTGCAAATAAGGCACAAGTTCTTACGCACATTTTGCAGGCAGCGAGTCAGGTTTTTGCAGGAGACAATGAAACAATCACACTGTAAGACCCACCATTAAGGCTCAACAAGTACAACGTACTTTCTGGAATGCGAGGCGTATTATGAAGTCACCTGCAAGACCTGTGAAACAATGAAACAACTACACTGTTGGACCCACAACTAAGGCAAAAGTAGCCTGTGAATTCCATGTAATTTTGTGTAACAAGTGAGGTTTTTGGAGGAAGTAATAAAATAATTACACTGTAAGACCACAAGTACCTGTAATTACAGGTAGTCGCTTTTGTACACCAAACAATAAAATAATTGCATCAGTAGTTTTATGTACTGGGTTATTTCATGGTAAATTTCCAGAAAATCAAACAATATTTTCCGTCTTACATCTTAAGTACCCTGTACTTTCCAGGGTGCGGGCCATATTATGGAGTGACTTATCCTTGCCTAACATCCAGGTATTTTATATCAAAGGACACTAAGAAAGGATTTCCTGCACCAAATCCAGCCAACACTGTAGCCTGCATTGCAATTAGGCATGAAATCTAGGCAACTGGCTAAAAAGAGAGCTGGAAAGGATTTACAGGTCACTATTATGGGGGCAATCGTGGCTCAAGAATTGTAATCGGAAGGTTGCCGGTTCAAGCCCCGGCTTGGACAGTCTCGGTCGTTGTGTCCGTTGTGTCCTTGGGCAAGACACTTCACCCGTTGCCTATTGGTGGCGCCAGTGTCCGGCAGCCTCGCCTCTGTCAGTAGCTGTGGCTACAATGTAGCTGCCATCACCAGTGTGTGAATGGGTGGATGACTGGATGTGCAAAGTGCTTTGGGGTCCTTAGGGACTAGTAAAGCACTATAAAAAATACAGACCATTTACCATTTACTATTATGACAGATAGAGTTATATACATACTGACATGTAAAGAGTGTGTTGAGAAGCTGGAAGTGCAACATGTGATGTGATGTCATGGCTTCATGACAAGAAAGAACACTTCAGATGTGATGTATAGAGAAGGTCAGATTCATTTTAAAAAACTGTATTTATGAAGTTACAGTTCTATGTTACTGTCTTTTAAAATATTATGTGCGAATGACATGTCTACACTTTTTCATTTTTAATGGGGACACAGTTACCATAGATCATCAAAGCTATGGCATTAAGGAAACAAAGCCGTAAAAGACTTACAGTGTTAGATATAAGTCTAGTTTTTTTTAATTATTTTTTTTATTTTTTTGTTTCTTTTTTTATTTCCCCCCCCCCCCCTTTAAGTCTAGTTTTTACATTAATTTTGTAATGCAGCTTCTAAAATTATTGCAGTTTCATATCACTTGCATGTGTATCCCTTGTAAGAAAGAACATTTAAATGACTGATCAGGGCATGGTTGTGCTGATATACTTGGATTTTACCACAGTCTCCTTTAGGGTTACTGAGAATGGTCCAAAAAAGAGAAGCTATCCAGTGAGCAGCAGTTCTCTGTGTGAAAATACCTTGTTGGCGTGGATTGCCAAATCTGGAATCTTAAATAATCGCAAACTGATTCTTAAAACATGAAAATAAGTTCACTGTATTCAAATGGCATCCAAGTC
The DNA here is from genome assembly GCF_051167445.1 of Perissodus microlepis. NCBI lineage: Eukaryota > Metazoa > Chordata > Actinopteri > Cichliformes > Cichlidae > Perissodus > Perissodus microlepis. The sequence goes on along the minus strand of NC_140478.1, from coordinate 3,098,558 downwards.
TTGATCCAATAGAGCACCCTTTGAATGTGGTGGAATTAGATATTTGCATCATGGATGTGGAGGTGACAAGTCTCCAGCAATTATGTAATACTATTATGTCAATATGGTGAAATTCTCTGAGGAATGTTTTCTTGTTAAAACTATAATGCAAAGAATTAAGGCACTTGAAGGAAAAAGGGGGTCCTAATGAAGTGGCCAGTAAGTGTAGTATTAACGACTTGTTTGTAAAAACCATTACATTTGTATTTTGTAAAAAAAAAAAAAAAAAAAAAAAAGATTTTATCATTGCACATTGTACTTTTGGGTCTCCAAATGGCCCACTGCAGGGAGAGGTGTGGTGCAGCAGGGTCGAGGGGCAGTACCAGGGAGGCTGATGAGCAGCTGCAGCTTATTTGTGGTAATCAGGTCTCTCCCTTTTCAGTGATGCCAGGAGCTAGTGACAGGAGAGTGGAGTCAGGTGGAAAACTGAACAGTCCAAAGGAACATTGGTGCCAAACCGAAAACATTGTGCAAGCGCAATAAAAGAAAAAGAAACCCATAACAAGAACACTCTGTGGTCTCAGTCGTGTTTAGGGTCACAATTTCTGGTTGTGCAAACAGCATACAGTCTTTGTAGGTATGACTGCGTCTCTACAGAAGTTCATGTACTCAGTAAAACAATCTGACAGGTCAACCTGTCTGTCAGTGTCCATACTGTTCTCCCCTGTTTCCAGCAGCACATTCCAGTCGGCTCAAACAAATCAGTCTCTTAGGCTACGTTCACCCTGCAGGCGAAAGCGCATCAAATCCGATTTTTTTGACCCAATGCGACCCATATCCGATCATGGTGTGACAGTGTGAACGGCACAAATCCGATATTTTCAAATCCGATCTGGGTCACTTTCGTATGTGGTTCTGAATCCGATACATATCTGATGTTTTAGAAAGCGACTGCTGTGTGAACGGTCATGTCGCATTAAATCCGTCTTTTACATCACTGACACAAGACAGACGCCAATTATCAGCTCCGGAGAAGACATCGTGAACGCTTCCTGGCCATCCAGTGTAGATGTTAGTCTATCCTTTGAAGCACCGCTCCTCTCTAAAACAGCAATAGGGATAATTATTAGGTTATTTACATTATTATGTAAATAACAAAATAACTTAAAGCAAAAATTGGGAAATGTAAAGTCTGAGGTCTTCATATTAAGGGCCATCAGTCAAACAATACTGTTTGCTCTGGGTCTAAACAGAGCGCGTTGTGTGTGACGTCTTCTTTTGCGCATGCGGGCCGCTTTGAGGGTTCACACTAGAGCGCGTGTGCTGTCACATTTTATTTGTAGTGTGAACAAAAAATCGGATTTGATCAAAAAATCGGAATTGAGCATTAAGACCTGCAGTGTGAACGTAGCCTTAGAGCCTCAGTAGCATCAGGTGTCCATTTCCTGACTGTAACTTTAGTATCAGAATGTCTCGGCAGACAGGATTTGTAATAAGAGGGAAACATAATTGAAGTCTGCTGATATTGTGAATATGGATGTTTAGTCTATATCCAGTTTCATGGAGAACTTCACACTGAACTTCAGCTGTTGCCTCGGGTGGAACAGAGTTTTGTTATGATATGATTTGACACACAGTTTATAATCAGTCATTTACAGATATTCCTGATCTCAACTTGTTTAAAGCACAGACAGAGAATCAATTTCTTCCGTTCTAACCTTTTCACCACAGTGGGCAAGGCCAAAAAGCTGTCAAAAGATGTCAGGGACAAGACTGTAGATCAGTACAAGGCTGGAATGGGCTAGAAGAACAATGGTTATAGTGATTATTCAGAAATGGAAGAAATGTAAAATGATCACCATTATTTTTATACATGTCATTTGTGAGAAAAAACATAATGTGAGCAAAGCATTTCATTTCACGGGTTTGAATTAAATTCAATAACTGCAGCAGGCAGAACTCAGCAGCCACAAGTGCAAACAAGCCATCACACATGAGACAATGTCTGCTTTGCACACACTGCTACAGTTTCAGTTTCGTGGGTAGCTCTTTGCACTCAGAGAGGAATCCTGCTTGGATGAATCAACTGACTTTTCACTGTTTGGAGGTCAGGCACAGCATGAAGAAAGGAAACCGTCCTGTGTGCCCAGCACCTGCAGAAGGTGCTGTAAGAGTTGGGTGCATTGTGTGTCAAGTGACAGCCAAGGGTAGAAACCCAGGCAGACTGATCCCCTGCTACCAAGGCTGGTGATGGAGACATCGAATGTCACCTCTGTGGTGGGGAAGGAGCCTGAGCTAGTGCATGGGGTTGACAGGTACCAGCTAGATATGGACATACCTTTATGCAAGGTTTGGGCTCTGGAACCAGTCTCCTGTAGAGAGGCGGGGCTCTGTGCCTTTGGGTCAGGGAAGGGGCCCTGACTGTTGTCTGTGCTTATGCACCAAATGAAAGTTTGTCCATAACAAACACCCTGTACGACAATGGCTGTCTGTTGGAGTCAAATTGTTAAATGTTGTCATTGTGTTACTTAAATTTGTAAGTCTTAGTTCAAACTGTATGATCAAAGACATTCCTTTGTTTCTGACCACCTCCCCAGCCAGTTTGTTGGTGGGGGAGGCTGTAGTGTTTTATTATGGGACATCCTATGTGAGGGTTCTGTTTTCTTGCTTAGTAAACTTCCTGCCTTTATGACCCTTTTGTGGGCAGGAGGTCACACAAACGCACCCCCAAACACAAACACACACACACATTCTCGCACTTGCATATACACACACACACACACACACACACACACACACACACACACATACAGATGCTCGCACATACATGCACACACGCACACACACACACACACACACACACACGCAGTATTTTAACCTTTTGTGACCATAGGGGGTTTTACAATGGGTGGTGCTTGTGTGTACTGTAACTGTAACTGTTTTCAATAAAAGGCAGAAAGGAAGGCTGTTTATTTGAGGCTGGCTAGGAGGCGGGTGAGGAGCATTCAGCTCCAAGAGCCTGGTTCCGACCAGCCTCCCTTGCTAGCAAGTAAAAGCTGTTCGCTGTTTGTTCTTGAATGTAAAAATTGGAAATTGTGCACTGCTACCACAGAGGATTGTTGCTCAGTAAAATCTAGAGCTGTAACCACTTCAAAATATTGACCTCAAGTCATACTTCATAGGTCAGGAAATAGATGTACACTGCAAGTGAAAGGTTTGGACACACTGTCTCATTTAATGTTTTTTCTTTATTTTTATTGCTTTCTACATTGTAGAAACATACTGAAGACATCAAATATATGAAGCAAGATATATGGAATTATGTAGCAAAGAGAAAAACAAAAGAAATTCCTTCACAGGCAACCTACATTCAGGTGACCACCGGTCTGCCTTGTCAGGGTTCATTTGTGGAATTTCTTGCCTTGTAAATGGGATTGTATGGGCTCAAATTGTGGTCATAAATATTTTGTACTTGTAAATCAGGATTTGTATGCGTAAAAAGAATTTGTGTGTGCGTAAAAAAGATTTGTCTGTGGACTTAGCCAAAAAATACGTGTGAAACTCTGCGCTCAAGTTTCAAGTTACAAGTATGAATTTTGACCCTATTTTTCTTCCTTTCATCTGATTGGTCAATGTCATGTCAATCACAAATTTAACAATCCAATCAGAGAACAGATGGGTTTGGCTATTGTGTCCACACACAATAGCCAAACCCATCTGCTTGCGGCACACGGAGGAGAGGGCGGGGCGGCGGGGATTCTCTGGCTGGCTGGAGCAGCATCTAATAACCAGCTCGCAAAATAAAACAAAATAAAAACAAAACAACAAACACAAAAACACCAGACAGCATGATACAGACTTATAATTTGCACCGATGTTTTTTCGAAATTCTATACGCGAAAAGTGGGCGCGAGAGCCCTCGGTGCGCCTGTGTAACATAGTTAAATAGAGTCGAAGTTAAATCCCGCTAAATGGGACATTGGCACCACCTACTGTTGAAAAAGTCACCCTGCAACATTCACAAAGGGCAAGGGATTCTGGGTAATCCTCAGAATAATGGAGGATTCCTGCGAGGTAAGGAATGCGCAAATGTCGTGGGGAAGAAAAATCATATCGCAGGTTGTTAAAGTAATACAGTCTGACCCGATTATTTTTGTTGTTTATACATCATTTGTTGTGGGTAATTTCTCCAGTCTTTATGCAGAACTGAGTGCATGTTTAGGTGAGATTTCTTTATTGGGAAGAGAGGAAACAAAATGGGAGCATAGCTAACTCTGTTGTTGCTTTCCCGTTTAGATTTTGTGCTGATTGCCCACGACATTAAAAAGAGAGCATCCTAACCATTGCCTTTTTGTTGTGAATGCAGACCAGAGAAGACACTACACAGAGGTCACACCTGCTTGCTGCTGAAGTCAAAGTAAACTTTATTGTCATCTCCGCTACATACAGTCCAGCATATAGAGAGACGAGACGAGGAAGCTTCAGTTACAGCAGTGCAAGTAAACAAACAATAAATATAAGAAGAGTAAGAAAATAAATATACGCTTTAGGACTCAGACAATTTAAAATTTATAAATTACAGTTTGATGATTTAAAGTCTCACACACAACCCGTCGAAAGGGGAGGGGCCGGCTGCTTCCAAATAGAGCACATTTCATTCATAATGATGTAAATCCAAGTCCATCATGTATTCATGATTTGAATCCTGGGTTGTGTGAAATCCCAGAAATACACCTTAGACAAAGTGAATCTGTGAACACAGGTGTAGGTCTATTAGGTTATGTTGTGCAGATCCTCGAGTTGGGGGATTTGTGTTCATACTGGAGTGCAAAATTAAAACCAATGGAAGATGGACAAGAAAAGTTCAAAGCCATCAGGTGCTCAGCTTAGAAAAAATAGAAAAGAAGAGGAGGAGAAACGAGCAAAAGATGCAGGTAAACAGATGTGTCATTGGATAATGGCAGGTCATCCTGAAACTATCAGAATCAGAATACTTTATTAATCCCTAAGGAAATAATGTGGGTTACAGTTGCTCCAAAAAGAAATGGTAAAAATAGCAACAGTAACAGACTAAACTCCAAACAAGAGGGAGTGTTAGCCCGGGGCGCCAAACAGGCTAGGACCGCCACTGCATGTTAGGGTTTGAGTCTGATAACTATGTTTTGAGAAATGTTGCTCATTCTGTACCTAGAGCCTGGAGTCACAAGATAAAAATGGAGCCTCACCCACGCAGCCAACCCTAAACAAGATTATACACATGCAGCATGTGGACAGAAAACCAAGACATGATGACACTATGGATTAGCAGACTGAAAGTAGGAGACCTAAGATCTTGCAATAAATATTTGAAAGATGAAAAAAGCCCACAGAAATAGTCTTCCCTTCAGATTAGGTCATAAAAAATACTGAAGTTCTAAAGTGTCTATTAAGGCACACAGTTAATTAGTACTTACGAATACGAATACGAATGTGATTCTAAATACTTTGGTAATTATTTACTTAGACTTTTTAAATCATACTGCTAACCAGTACTAGCTCCGAAATAACTGGTTTGTACTTGACATAATAATTTAGAAATAGTTAATCCAACATTTATAAAGTATGAAAGTGTTATTATTAACCATGTTATATATGAGCTTTTTAATGCCCCCTGTTTTAAATGTTACCCAAAAAGTCAAAATGTTTGCATTTATAAATGTTGATAAACTTGTTTCCTGGTGAGCCAACATACCCTTAAATTGTATGTTTCATAATATTTAATGGCAAAACTTGAATCGATAAAGGTGATCACTAATTGGCTCTCTGGACCAAAATGGCTGTTTAATAATAAACTTAAATAATCAAAATTTGTTTTGAAAACACAACAGATCTGCTCTAATCTAAAGTATTTCTGGAGTGGTTGATTTGCGTAATGTGGCCTAAAAAATAAGACAATTTTATTCTTTAAGAAGAAAACAAAAAATACAGACCTACAGCAAATATTTACGGTGTTTCAGTTTTTCCACATTTTTTTATGTTACAGCCTGATTCCAAAATGACTTTTCATGTCACAGTTCTACATAAAATACCCCATAATGCTATGTGGAAAAAATGCTTGAAATTTTTGCAAATCAAAACTGAGCTCAGGGGCATTATGTCAGATGTTCTCCAAGTTGACCGAAAAACCATACAGCCTCTTATTACACTTAACCAGGGTCTTCAACATCTTTAACAAGGATTTCTTTACACAAGTATCATAAACAGAATTTCATTAAAACAAAAACAAGCAAACAGAAAAAATGAGAAAATCTCATTTTAACACTTTTTATTTATTTTCAAATAGAGAATATTTACAGCAGTCCACCCTCACTACCTCTGCTCCTTGCATCACTGTTGCACCTGTCTGCATTGTGTCTTGCTTCTACTGACTTTCATCCCTCTTGTCTCTCCTGTCTGAGTTAATCTGTCAGAGTCTCCATCACCACTGGAAGAAAGAAGGGGCTCAGAGCTGATTACCAGTATACACACACCTCTTCTATGTCTTGCTGTCAATTCAGTTCAATTCAGGTTTATTTATGTAGCACAACTTCAGAACCACAGTCATCAAGGCACTGTGTATTGTAAGTACAGTATTGGAGAAAACTCTAGGAAGCACACAAGCAAGCAAGCACTTTGCAATAGCGAGAAGGAAAATCTCCCCTTTAACAAAAAGAAACTTCTGGCATAACCAGAAGGAGATAATGGGATCTGCCACAAGTGATTGGTAGGTGAAGGGAAAAAAGAGAAAAAAGAGAGCACAGAAAGACCAGACAAACACACGTTATAGGCGAGATAAGACAATCAGCTCTTTTCAGCTCCTCCTTGGGTTCTTGTGCTCTAGGGGGCCTCTGGATGTCTGGAGCCTGGATCTCCTCCATGCCTGCTTCATGTCCTGGGGGGCTATTAGACACTTACATGGAGAAACTTTATGAATACAAGTGCATCACACGAACAGGTGTATGCACAAGTGTTCACACAGGTGAATAAACAAGTACTCAAACACACACGGAGTTAACAGACAGCTAAAGATCAGCGAGCAGTGTATGGCTTCATGCTGCTTCATGCTGAGAAAGAGCTCTACAGATGTTTGCTTTGAGAGTGTTGATGGAGAAGTATAGAGAAGGTAAGAAGGAGCCTCACTGTGATGCTGTGCATCTAGATGGAACTGCTACTGCATGAGGAAGTCATGGGTGGCAGTGAAATATACAAGGATGGTGCAGGACATGCACGGGGACAGAAGTACTCATGTAATGCACTCCCCATTTCTCACTCCCCATGTGTTTATATACCACTACAGCACAATGTACGTTTCTGCCATGTTGGATTATAACCTACAAGGATTTGGCTGGTTTCCTGCTGGATTATATCGACACAGAACAGAAAGTGCATCGTGTACCTGCTTTCCTCACTCTCACTCTTCTCAAGATTAGTATTAGAAATCAGCATTAACTGCGAGGAGATTAATTGGATAAGTGGCGATCGTGGCTCAAGAGTTGGCAGTTTGTCTTGTAATCGGAAGGTTGCTGGTTCGAGCCCCGCCCCGGACAGTCTCAATCGTTGTGTCCTTGGGCAAGACACTTCACCCACCGCCTACTGGTGATGACCAGAGGGGCCGATGGCGCGATATGGCAGCCTTACTTCTGTCAGTCTGCCCCAGGGCAGCTGTGCCTACAACTGTAGCTGCCTCCACCAGTGTGTGAATGAATAGTGGAATTGTAAAGCGCTTCGAGGGTCTCAAAAAGTGCTATATAAATACAATCCATTATTATTATAAGAACGATTACAGTGATTATTATGTGATTATTATTATTTGATTTAGATTTTGCTTTGTTCCTGCTAATTTGGTTTAATAAAATATCCTGCATTCAAAACGTCTAAATTGTAGACATTCTGTTTTCATGCTTTGTGAAACAATAAAGTTAAAAGCATGTCTATTGTTATAATATCACTCCAGGGGTCCTTACAGCTTACTCTAGCCTTGAAAATAAACAGATCCTTGGGGCTATTTTCCAGGGTTAGGTTAATTTTAATGTGGTGGAAGGATTGTACTTGACCTGCAAGGACAGCCAGGCAACAGTGCCTTTAGAGCAGTGGTTCTTAACCTTGTTGGAGGTACTGAACCCCACCAGTTTCATATGTGCATTCACTGAACCCCTCTTTAGTGAAAAAAAAAAATAGGATTTTTTTTCAAATTCAAGACATAGATATGTTTTTTATTGGTGCACAAAATGAGCCGTGCATGTCACGGTGGAGGCTCTGCCGAACCCCTGAGACCGACTCACTGAACCCCTAGGGTTCGATCGAACCCAGGTTAAGAACCACTGCTTTAGAGGGAGCAGGATGGACATTTGGAGAACTTCAAAAAAGCAGTTAACACTGAGCGAGTCTCCTCTCTGGCTGCATCTAAGCTCTGCATAGCCTTGTGGGTGATAAGACAGGATAAACTTGGACTTTTTAAACCGAGAGCCTATTCCAAACTTTCCTGTATTGGGGGTATCTCAACTCAAGTCAAGTCTCGAGACAGCGTTCCTCCGAGACCCTGGTGCTACATATGACATATCACAGACAGACACAGGACTACGTAAAGTGCAATGTTCCAACATTGCAAAAAAACAAGACAAGACAGTGCAGCAATAGACAGACCAGGACGGTACAGACACAAGACGGTGCAATGGAAATGTGCAAAATCCTGTGCAAAAAGGACCTTGGTGTCTGAAGGCGTGTGTGTGTGTGTGTGTGCGTGTGTGTGTGTGTATGTGTGTGTGTGTGTGTGTGTGTGTGTGTATGTGTGTGTGTGTGTGTGTGTGTGTGTGTGTCATCCCAGTCACTGAGTGTTTAGGAGTCTGACAGCTTGAGGGAAGAAACTGTTCTGCAGTCTGGCAGTGAGGGCCCGGATGCTCTGGTACCTCTTTCCAGAAGGTAGCAGGGTGAAGAGTGTGTGTGAGGGGTGTGTGGGTCCTCCACAATGCTGGTGGCTTTGCAGATGGAGCGGGTGCTATAAGTGTCCACGATGGAGGGAAGAGAGGCTCCAATTATCTTCTCAACTGCTCTCACTATCCGTTGTAGGGTATTGTGATCCGATATGGTGCAGTTATCATACCAGACAGTGATTCAGCTGTTCAGGGCACTCTCAATAGTCCCTCTGTAGAACGTGGTGAGAATGGATGGAGGGAGATGGGCTTTTCTCAGCTTTCGCAGGAAGTAGAGACACTGTTGGAACTTCTTAGTTATGGAGCTGGTGTTGAGAGACCAGGAGAGGTTCTCCGCCAGGTGGGCACCAAGGAATCTGGTGCTCTTGAAGACCTCCACAGAGGATCCATTGATGTTAAGTGGACAGTGATCTCTCTGTGCTCTCCTGAAGTCAAAAATTATCTCTTTTGTTTTGTCCACATTCAGAGACAGGTTGGTGACTCTGTTGCAACCTCCTCTCTGTATGTATCTGGTCTAATCTAGATAAATGGTAAATGGCCTGTATTTGTATAGCGCTTTACTTAGTCCCTATGGACCCCAAAGTGCTTTACACTACATTCAGTCATCCACCCTTCAGTTTTCAGGCCCTCTTCTGTGAAACCAGCTTCCAGTTTGGATTCGGGAGACAGACACCATCTCTACTTTCAAGATTAGGCTTAAAAGTTAGGACCAGGTGACCCTGAATCCTCCCTTAGTTATGCTGCAATATGCATAGGCTGCTAGGGAATTCCCATGATGCATTGAGTTTTTCCTTTTCAGTCACCCTTTTTACTCACTAAGTGTTAATAGACCTCTCTGCATTGAATCATATCTGTTATTAATCTCTGTCTGCATTCCACAGCATGTCTTTATCCTGTCTTCCTTCTCTCACCCCAACCGGTCACAGCAGATGGCCCCGAAAGGCTTGGTATTGTCCTGAATGAGCTGCAGGAGGTGGCCGGGGAGGGAGAAGCCTGAGCTACTCCACTTAGCCTGCTTCCTAAGCAATCCAGACCCAAATAAGGAGGACAAAATGGAAGCATGGATTTTGATATCTTGACAAAATATTTGACAAAAATGATGCAATTATTGCCTGTCTTTTTCGGATATACGGAAGATTAACAAAGTCAGAAGGATTCATTGTCTATTGATTTTGAATGTGTATAGAAAATTATGTGCTAATCCTTGATCCTTGGCTGATAATTTACTAAAGAAGTAAAAACTGAACCTGCTAAATGATGCAAGTGAGAAGATCACTTTTATTCTTTAACAAGAGATTTTAAGATAAGTTTTCCTCTGGAAACCAAGCATATATAAAATGAACTGTAGTAAATCCAGTTAATTCCCAAAATAAGAACAAATATTGCTGTGAAATAAGACAATAATACATATTTTTTTGAAATTGTTGCACTTTTCCATTTATTAAGTGAAAGAGTCTCACAGGCATTTACACGTGTAATGTGACTATAAGCAGTTAAACCTGTTTTACTATAGATACACCCTAAAACAATTGATATGAAAAATAAAAGTAACATTGCTCTGGTCTCTCATAAATACCTGCTATTTATTTAAGCTTAGTTAAATGGAGAATAAGCTAAAGGCACTGAAAAAAAAGAGTAAAGAGGAACAGTGCTTATAGCCATAAAATGATGCCACTTTCTTTCCAATTTGTCTTAAAGACAGCAGTTAAGGCACTGTGGTGACCAGTAAACAAACAAACCAAAAAAAGAAAGAATGGAAAAATAGCCTTCAAGACAGCGGTTAAGGCACTGTGGTGACCGGTACACAAACAAACCAATAAAAAGGAAGAAAAGAAAATTAAATGACATGAATAAAATGTATTGTAGTGCCACTGAGAAGATAAGCCATATCCACAGGAATGCACATGGCCTTTGGTTGTACTATCGGTTAAAGCTAGATTAGACAGTCCTTAACAACAGACTTACTTCTGTTATCGTACCATAATGTACCATAATGGGGGGGTAAAAAGTCAAATCTACTTATGTAAAAGCACTACCTGATAGGTGGTGGCTCCAACTGCTGTATAGTGTGTAAAATGATGAGTACGACTACAGAAGAATGTCATATCCAAGTTCAGTCACTGCCTGTTTTTGCTGACCAGTTTACTGACCAGTGGCAGAATTAGCCATCGGTAAGCCTTTGACAATCTGAGCAGCTGTCTGCAGCACAATTCACAACACAATCAATTCATAGAAAGCTTCAAAATGTTGATAAAGGCAAAGTTTAAGCACGAGGAAAGATTTAGAAGACTTTAAGAAGAACATTAAGCAGACTTTTGTTTCATAAACAGGAAACTGTTCATGAAAAGATCATTTGTGCTTTATATGACAAATTAAAAGCAAACCTAGTCTGCAGTGTCTTTTTGATGAAATTGATAACAACAACTATATATTATTGTTTAGATATTAGATATTATTGTTTACTGATACTTACTTATAAATAATAATTCACTTTGGAAAGAGTTTGTTGTTGTTTTTTTAAATGCAGATACTGCAAAGAAAATCTATTTAATCTAATCTAACTAGAAGTCCTACATCATTGTTATTGGCTGTTACAATTTTCCATGTGATTTCAACAGAGCAAAAATAAAGTAAGTAAAGCCTGCACACAGGGAACAGGAATGTTCACCAAAAGAAGAAGAAAAGAGTAAGAGGATCTGACAAGGAAGAAGGGCTTATTTGAAGGATGCACGGACCAGGCGGCCCTTGAGAGGCTGTGGAGGGCGGTAGTTGTCCACCATGTAGCATGGAGCTTCTCCATCTCCGGTGAAGAGGAGGCTGCGAAACTTGGCCATCTAATGAGGAAGGAAAGTGGCAAAGGGAGAGTAACAAAAGATCATGTTGTTTCCATGGACTTCTGCAGAATTATGGAGTTGCATTAGTACAATTTCTAGCAATCATCACCAAGCAGGTTAGATTAGCAGATTACAAGTGAGAGGTGAATGTATACTCTGTAGTATCACCAAGGGCTGGTTATATTGATAACTTACAAAATTACACAGTCAGTGTTGCAATGTAACCAGTTACTGTCTCTAGTAAGCAAGTACACTACCTTTCAAAAAGTACTACATGATGTACATTACTTTTTAAATTTTTTATAGGTGAACAAAACCATTTCACCGTAATGTTCCCACACAGACATATTTAACAAACAGCTATTTCAAATTGTAATCATCATCTAAGCCTTATTTAAAATTAAAGAAAGTTGAGTATTATATAAAACAGCCTATTTTACATGTACGCTCACAGTGCACTTCTACCCAACAGTAATACATGCATAAGCAAATAATAAACCTTTTAATGAAATAATGCTTCATCCACCTCACATCCATTGAAGTGTCATTAATTACTGTTCCATGCAAGTGGTTGGTATGTGGGAGAGGCCCATCCAATAACAGTTTCCTCTTTAGCATTCCCTTATCATGTCAAATGGCTTTTTGGTCCAATTTGATGAAGGCATTGGTTTAACCAAACTGAAGCTAAAAGGACTTTTCTTCATACACTTTTCTGAGAACATTCACACCACTGTTTCACAGGATTCCCAGGACAGGATTAGTTGAACATCAGTGCGCTAGGACTAAAATGTGGAATGAAAGATGTTAAACAATTAAATTACTAAGACAACATGGATTAATCTCACTGCAGTGTATGTGTGTGTGTGGGAGAGAGAAAGAAAGATAAATGCCTAAAGCAGTAAGATTGTTAAAATAACTATTTCACTGGGAGTGAAATAGTTATTTTAGCCTTTAGCTAGCTGGTGATTTACTTTAGCAGGCCAAAGTTTCCATTTATCTGTCACTAAATACATGTTGCACTGTATTTCAGTGTTACTGCACTGATTTCTACTTTGTGGAAAATAACTATATCTATATATATGCGTGTCTTATAAATGTACAGTATGAGCACATTTAATGTTAGTGGAGAACGCTTATTGCCACCTCTGTGTGAGTTTTGTGTCACATGAGGGTTACATTCATGAGTGCAAACTGCCCCCTGGAGATACAGGCAGTCAGTGTAATCTAAGTGAAACACCAGTTACTTAAGGTTTAGACCCACCCTACTAAGTCTGATATGGCTTCTGTAACTTCACTCTTGACAGTGATAATGTCTGGATCAACATTCTGGCCCCCCAAACCATGCACAACCACTAAATGAAATGTATAGTCATACAAACGTGTGTACGATTATACTGTAAAAAACAGAGTAACAGGTAAACAGCCTGTTCTCTTTAATCAACAACAATGAAATTGTGTTGATTTCATGAAGCTTAATACTTTCCTTTCACTTTCCTATTTGATGTGAAAATCTTTCAGCATTCTCAGCTGACAAAATGACTAAAAAGCATGTACACATTCGTGCACATGTACTAAAGTGTATATTTTCTTTGGACTAATACACTCACACTCTGACATTATAACACTGTTGCCCAGTGCTTGCTCGTTGAGGTTATATTATTGTTGGGATTTTCTTGGTATTATTGTAGGGTTATTGTAGGGTCTTACAATATAAAGAACCTTGGGTGACTCTTGTTGTGATATAGTGCTATATAAATATAATTGAATTGAATCAAATAGTTATAACTAAACATTGCCTATGTGTGTGAAAGGGATGGGGTTGGGAGCCAAGATAAGTACTTGTGCAGGGTGGACGCTGATTGGCTCCTTAAGTACAACCCAGGTGACACTCTCTAGGAGGGGAGGAGTCGTCAAAGAGCCCTCATAGGTCCAATAATCCAGGGAACCAGGAAGAAGAGTCCTTGGATCAAAGTTAGCAAAGGTTGTCTGCTTTCCCTGTAGGCATGAGGGAAGAGAAAATGGAAGAAAGGAAATACCAAAAGAAAAACCATGATAGTGGCATCATTAGTTTCCAACGCCTTTAAACTGCTCTGCACAAACAGTACGAGCACATTTGTTTTCAGCAAACCTGTATTTTACCAATTCTGAGAAAAGCTGATTTTACCTTGTTCTTGATGGCATCCAAAGCATCCAGAACTTTCTGAAGGCGGGGGTTGGCAGCACCAATCTGGAACACAATGTGAAGACAACAAAATTTGATATTTAACATTTTTTGTTTTTACTTTATTCATTTTGAACTTTTTACCCTCTGACGGTTCACCTTTAGAAATACCCCCACTACAGCAAGTCCATCAGGCTTTTCAGCTGCCTCTCCAAAACTGGGGTACTTAGTGTTCCAGTGCACCAAGTGAAGCTAACAAGAAAATCAAGCAAAGTTGAAATATTAAAGCACAAATCTGAAGAAAGTAAAGTGACAACTAAACAGTTGTTTACACAACAGACCCACAAGTTGCATATTGTGTGCAACCGTTTTTAGTCCTATGCAGTGTCAAGATCTTTTTACCTCACAGGGGAACTTGACGCCATTGAGAGTGTGCTCAGAGCCTCTGTTGTCACCTCCTCCCCAGTGGAAATGAAACTGCCTCAGACGGTAGACTCCAGAAACAGGACCCCCAGTCAAGGCTAGTAATAACAGAACATCATAATCATTGGGGCCACAGTCAGGAAAGGACAGATTTTGCATGTGTTGATCTTTGCTATTCAGCATTGAAAAAGCAAAAGACCCAGGATTTTCAGAGTCTGACCTGTATGAGGTTAACACAGGATTTTAAGTCTTTTCTGGTTCTCAATTTTTTTGAACTTTTTGAACTGAGTAAAATGACTTAATTCTGTGTTTACTTTTACTTTTGTAATGACATGCAGTACACTGGATAAAAGGTTAACAGTAAAAGTACTAGTATAGTATAACAGGGTGGGGTACTGTAGATGTCTGTTGACCTGCAGATAATGAAATAGAGCTGATTATGATTAACTGCATGCTGACAAAATCACTCTTATCTACTACAGTACATACAGCAGGGGTGGATGCATAAACAAGACAGATAAAGCTAACTAATGCTAGGATCAACTGTAAATGTACACAATGACATACACTTTAGAATTTTTTTAATCAAAGAGTCACATTTTCTGACCCTCTTCTACACAACTGCAATATAATGAATATTATATACTCATTATACTTTTGTCCATAAGACTTTATAACCTTACAAAACATTAAGAAGATTGCATTGGACATCTAGACATTTATTTGATGATTTAGCCACATCTTACAAGACATAAATAACTAGATGAATATCTTTTTTGTGGCTCTGTACTTACTGGAGCTGTCTGTGTCATCCACAAAGTCCACCTGGAAGGAGTGCCCATTGTTCAGAATGCCCTTGGTGTTTGAGGGGTCGTAGCTGACTTTCAGAGCCTTCAGAGATGGGTCATAATGAGCTTCTTTAGGGATTAAGTTAATGGGAGACTGCCTGGGCCCATTAGCTATGGGGAAATCTGCAGCCCATGTGTCAGGTCCTGCAAATACATGCATGCGTTAACATCACACATACGTTCCACATATGACTCTCCATGCTATACATAAGTATACTGAGAATTTTAAAATGCACCATTTCTATTGGTTTTTCAAACTGAAGTTAAATGTAAATATACGATGTTTATGACTAAGAAATGTAGAACTTATATTTAATTTCTCATTTCTGTTTATCAAGTACAAGGTCTCAAGGTCAAGGTGCTCACATCCTTTATGAGAGAGTTGAAAAATTAACACGTTTAAACTGTCATACTGCTACTGACCTAAATGAGAACCTTGATGTTGAAGTTGTTTAGTTAATAAAAGCAGCAGAACCACAATACATAAGATACAAATGACTTTCAAAGTATCTGAGTTCTTTCCAAGGTAAATGCTAACAGTACGGAAACAGTGAGTATTGGAAATCTATTACACTTGGCAAATAAATTGCTAGATAATACCTCACATGTAGGTTAGATAAAGAAACTTTCATACAATTTCTAATGAAACGTTGTAATAGTCAAGTCTATTTATAATCCATAAATTGTAGTTTTAAAAGCCATTTTATCAAGATAAGTTTCTTCCAAAATGTCCTCAGCTCTAAATCTCCACTTCACTTACACATATATATATTTTCCCATTTTATTCCTGTCTATAACATCAAGGTATTATAGACAGTGAAAAAATATTCTATAAATATATAATTAAATAAATATATTACTAAATAAAACATAACAGCCCGTTTTTATTTTGAACATAAAATTACAGAAAATGTGTCCCAGAGAAACAGTTATCTTAACTAATAAAACTAACAACTAACTTATCAAAACAAACAAAATTACATATTTATTTTTATTAAAAAAAAACTGTAATAAAATCCATTCATTAAAATACAATTATGGTTTTAATGTTTAATCATAAAGGAATAAATAAATAAGAACGCTTAGCTTCTGTAAACGAACAGGGTCTCTGTAGGTCTGCTCCTACCCCAGGCTTAGCCGCAGTGGTATATTGTTTAAGCAATAAAATTCTTATAGAAAATCGACAAATTGTTGTTTGTAATATATGCCACTGTCTACACAACTATATAGAAAACGGAGTTGAGTGTGGCAACATCTTCTCCTGCAGCAAACCCGGCAGGATGCTCTAAGATCCTCACCGTTGGTCGGTTCGTATCCCCATCCATGAGACATGGCTGCTCCAACTGTATGCTACCCTGATACTGATTAATCCACGTCAGTCTGCTGGACGACAAAAAGGCGAAGGGTGATCTGGTAATTACCACTCGCTGCGTTGCTTTATATACGCTGTGTCAGTCCTCACCCCGGTGGGTTTGGCTTGCCGCTTCTTAAGAGAGAACAGGGCAGCCATTCAGAGATGTGATGGTGGCGTCCTTTACTAGCCCAGTCCTCCTGCTCGCCTCTCCTCCCCCCTGCTTTCCTCACGATATGCGGGGTCTCACTTTTGAAACGACGTGATGGCGATTTTTCAGCCCGCTCTCTCTTCCCCTGGCAGAGAAGGATTATTACCTGATGCGCGCACATCCTCCACACATGTATCTCTTCTAGCACCCGGCAGCGTGCCGATGCTGTCTTTCGGTGCTTCCAGCGGATCTGATATTGTGAAGCCTCTTGCCAGCTCTTGTTGGTGTAGCTTTGTGCACGGGATGTTCATGCCTTTGCACGCTCAGAGGAGCTTAATTGTGGACTGGAGGCTTCAGCCCCGCAGTTAAACCGTTAAACACAAGCGCACTTTCCTACCAAAATAGCCCTAGTTTTCAATATCCTGAGCGAAACAGGTCAAACCGCAAAGAAATAATATAATACACTTTAAACCCTAATACTCAAAGTAGTTAAATACATTGTGTAAACGTAATTTCCCCCAAAAATCTATTAACTTCAATATTTTGAGTTTCTCTTTTTTTCAGTTTGAGTTAATTGAAGTAATTGAAGTTTTTTTGCTGAATAAGTACCAGTTAAAATATTTCTGGTTTAGATATCTGACAGCAAACATAAAATATTTTTTTAATTTTTAACATAAAGATCGGGTTCGTTTTGATTTTGGCATTGGACAATACAACAGAACTGCTTTGAAGGGTCTTAGATTTTTATTATTCTTTATATATTATAGATAGTGCTTGCCTTGCTTTCGTGTTGCCTGTATGGTGGGTGAAACTGACCCAATTTCAAATGGCAGCACACCTGAGCAGTCAGGGCTCTGGTGTATAAAAAGCCCATAAACTAGCCCTGCCAGAACCTCTTGGGTTATTTTTCATGGATGCTGCTTAGCTGATAAAGTATTTCAGTTTTGTTTTTAGCACATGCTCTCTCAAATACCCTCTGTGAATTCAGACATCATGTGTTGATATGCTGACAGTCGTTCAAGCTATTTTTAGGTGTCTTTATTTTATTTAACTGAAATATTGTGAAATATCAGGGGTGGCTGGAGCTCAGGTGATAAAGCAGCTCACCTACTAACCGGAAGGTTGGTGGTTCGATTCTAGTCTGCTCCAGTCTGCATGCCAAATGTCCTTGGACAAGATACTAACCCCAGGTTGCCCTTTGATGCATCCATTGGAGTGTGAAAGAATGTATGAATGTTAGTTAGCACTAAATGGGTGTGATTGGGTGAATGAACAAATTGTGTAGAGTGCTTTGAGTGCTCAGATAGAGTAGAAAAGTGCTATAAGAACCAGTCCAACGGCCTCCAAACTCTATATGTGTTCTTGTTCTTTTTTTATCACATACTTTGAGGCTGGTTGTGACAAATGGAGACTCGTCTGCACAATTATCTTGTTCTCAAGTTTTTTTTATGCTTAATTAAAAGCTTGGTGTGCTATTTTGTAAGACTTCAGTGTTACATTTGTGTACACTAAATTGGCTAGTCGTATCTTTGGGTTTGCCTTTAGAGAAAGTCCGAGTTATTAGTCACATTTTGGTCATTTGTGGTTGACTGATATTCTGGGGACTATATCTGCTGAGTATTAGCTTCGGGAGGCCTTTGGAGAAAAGCAAACTTTGCCACATTAACTTGTTAAAACCAAATCAATGAGCTTCAGAATTTTGAGTTGTTTCTTGGTTTATTTGCCTATTGACAAACATATTGAGCTGATCTATACTAGAAGTTATCCATCTTGCTTTGGGGACACACCGTCTAAAATGACTTGGATTGAACATATTTTGATGCGAGTAATGCAAAACTGATCCGGCAAAGATTTTAGTCTCTGAGGAAAAGAAAAAAATAATCTTAAAGTTCAGTATATGGTGGGAAAATAACATTGCAGTGATGTCTTCATCAAGCTGGGCTTCCCCTTGTCTATTGATCAAAAAATCAAAGTTGCCACAGTGTTTTACAGATTGGAGAAAGCACAGTAACTATATGGAACTAACTACATTGGAGACTGTATTGACCAAGCTGGTGCAGCAGCGTATGTGAGCAAGTTTAAATGAATCTTTCACCTCAAAATATTACACACAATAGCCTACCCTATAGTAACAACAGTTTAAAATGAATCCAATTGAATTAAAAATGAAAAACAAAAGTATAACGTGTATATAAATACTCACAGTTTTTGCTTAATACTTTGTTGAAGCACCTTTGACACTAATTACAGCCTTAAGTCTTTAAGTATAATGCAACAAAGCTTGGCACTCTTATTTTTGCACAGTTTCTCACATTGATGATCTTAGCTGTAGCATGGCCTCTGACTTTATATCTATTACACGCTCTTTTAATTTTATTCAGCATGTCTCTGAACCCACTCACTTTAAAAGCCACACCTTAGCCCTTGTGTTTTCTCTTGGCTTAGACATAACTAATCTCTGTGTCAATGATGTGCAAGTAAGTGACAATTCTCTTCCTCTGGACAGACCACCATGAAATCTCATGATCCATGAGCAGTTCATAAATCAGGATTTTGCTCAGAGGTTTTTTGATTTGCTTGAGCCAAATTTGATGAGGGGTTACAATGATGCTGATGTTGCTACACAGTGTTTTAACAATCACTGTTTGGAGTTTTTAAATTCTGTGGTGAATTCTGAAACAGGGGCTCCATGCCCAGGGATTAGCTCCTGAGCCACGCAGTCTCCGATGCAGCAGCCACGTCAGCAGCAACCCGGCAAGCCAGCATCACATCCTCAGCGTTGGGGTCCAGAGCAGATTAAGATCGGCACCCTGAGGCTCCTCCCAGTGCGAGATTCACCAGCCTCACTTTTGTCTTCCAGCTCTCCAGTCATCATGTTCAGATTATTATTCCCCATTGGGGAACGAACTATAGCTATGTCCAGTAGAGGTGGTTAACAATGGGAACGGGACTCCATGTAGTATGGCCAAATCTGCCGTATTTAAAGATTCTCTGGGGTCTGAGACAATTAAAAATAACATATTAATTTCTGTTAATGGGAGTAATAAGAAAATGTTAAATGTTTCTGAGCCAGTCACCGTTTCCTGTACCCCAAGATCAGCCATTTATAACACAGGGCTTAGCTACAGTTGGCAGCAATAAGCAGTATTTAGTTTCTGACCAGTTATTGGAAAGATTCATGTACCTTGTTCATGAGCCAGCTTTTGAACCAACCGTCCTTTGTTTATTCTAGCTTCCCCAGTTTAGTGTTCCACAGTCTGTTTTTCATTATTTTGGATTAGGTGTTTCAGTTCATGTTCCTGTTATCTGCCTTAATAATCAACATGCCCTCAGTTAAAGTGCAGTTTTGTCTCCTGTGGTCTGTGTTTGGTTCCTCTTAAAAGTGACAGCCAATTCGCAGCAATAGTGCCTCAAGGAGCAAATTGTTCTGTGCATATCACTCTGCAACACTGGGTAATGTTTGGATGCATAAACAAAGTATTCAGAACAGTTTGCCAGCAACAGGTTTCTAAATGAATGGACAATAAACCTAAAATAAATGTGTGGTGTTATGTATGGGCAGAACTTTGTGCCATCAGAAACTGAATTTGAATAAGTTAAATTCAAATTTGAATTGCTCAGACTGAATCTGAATTGCTTAACTTGAATAAAAGCTTCTAAAGCTGAATTTGAATACGCCTAATTTGAAATCCAATGTATTGGTTTGAAAATGATCGTCACTAAATTGAAACTGAATTTTATGTTTTGAAAATTAATTAATTCAATTTGAAATTGTATTCCATCATTATTTATATTTAGCTCTTGAATGCTTACAGTTTCACTTCACACCATTCAACTTCAGTTCTACAATTCAATTTCAGTTCTTAACTTCAGTTTTTGGGGTTATACATCCGGGTCCATCTTGAAAGCCGCAGAGTAATCGAGTGCCGGTTAATAGTGCTACGTTGTACCTGCGCACCCAGTGTTAGTGAGCGGACCTACAGCATCTTGAGGTGCACAGATTAAGTATTCAGAAGTCATTCGTCATGTCAAATGACCAGTGGATAAACTCTTAGGTTGGTAAGGCAAGGCAAGTTTATTTATATAGCACAATTCAACAACAAGGTGATTCAAAGTGCTTTACTGAGACATTAAAAAACAAAAACAATAAAAAACATGATTTAAAATTTATTAAAAAAAAACAGTAGATAAAATCAGATAAAATCAGTAGTTAAAATATAAGTTTTGAAATTTAAGCTTAAAAGTGTGGATTTGGTGCTTTATTCAAATGCAGCTGAGAACAGGTGAGTCTTCAACCTGGATTTAAATAAACTGAGTGTTTCAGCTGATCTGAGGCTTTCTGGGAGTTTGTTCCAGATATATGGAGCATAAAAGCTGAATGCAGCTTCTCCGTGTCTGGTTCTGACTCTGGGAACTGATAAAAAACCGGATCCAGATGACCTGAGGGATCTGGAAGGTTCATACTGGGTCAGGAGGTACATTTAGTATCATTATTACATCCATACACTATTGATTGTAAATAAGGTTAGCACGTTGTTAAAGCAGGCCATACAAAAGGCGTCATACGTTTTGGCTCGATGGCGAACCTTTGGCTGCTCTGGTGGGGGGTTTATGGGGGACAAAAAGGGATTGGGCCGGGAGGTAGATCTGAACCCAGCATTGACCCGCTCCATCATCTCCTCGGTAAATTTCAGGTGTGGCGAGGAGGGAGAAAGGGAGGGGGAGGAGGGTGATGGCCTGTCAGGGGTTTGGGGGACTGGGGAAGGTCGTGGTCCCTGGTCCTGGTCGTTGGTGTTGTTGAGAGAGTTGGAGGCAAATAGGGACCCCTCTTCTTGCCTCTGATGTCTCTCCTTTCTGAAGCTTATCCCAGGTGGGGGCAGATGAGGCTCCTCCTCAAGGTTTCTGCTGGGCTTTGTCTGTTCTTGGAGTACTGTTTGTTTCTCTTTATGAGATAACTCCTCGTTTATCTCAGCCTTGGCACCAAGCACAGATGGATGACGTATGGAATAAAACAAGTTGGAGGTGAACAGTTTCACCCCTGACTTGTTAAAATTAAATCCATTTGCTTTAGTCAGATGCCTGCGTTCCCAAAAAATATTACAATTGTTGATAAAATGCCCTGAGTGGTCAGTACATGCTGATATGAGCCATTTATTCAGTGCAAACAACCTGCTGAATCGCTTGTCTCCTCCTCTGACGGGCGGTACAGGTCCACTGATGAATACAGCTGCATTCAGAGAGTTTACAGTATTTAATAATCCAGTAAAGTCCCGTTTCAGAACCTCCATCTAATAAATGTATTACCTGTATACAGTGTTGGGGAGTAACGGAATACATGTACCGCCGTTACGTATTTAAAATACAAAATATGAGTAACTGTATTCCGTTACAGTTACCGTTTAAAAAGGTGGTATTCAGAATACAGTTACTTTGTTGAAATAAATGGATTACACTGCGGTACTTTCCTGTTTCATTTTGTCGCGGGTCAGGACTGTTTGGGTTTTGTTTGACAGCTACGTTCTGTTGTTCCAGGCGGCAGCGTTACGGTTGCCATGGTTACAGGGCGACGCTCTCTCTCTCTCTGCGACTGTGTGTTTCCTGGGTGAGAGAGCGCCTTTTCGTTGTTGTTGTTGTTGTTGTTGTGCTAAGCTAACAGGCAGAATGCTACAAGCATAGCTCTAAAGAATGTAGCATCATGGGCAGTGTAGTCCGTGTTGCAGGGAGAATGGACTGCCATACACGTTATGGGTCTGTGAGCGCGAGGAGGGAGAAAAAGGGGAGTGGAAAGGTACGAGTTGTCATCGAGCAAAAACGGGAGCTGGAAGCATGTAAATATAATAATAACCACTGTAGCCAAGAAGAGAGCCTGACGAGCCCAGCTGTAAGTAAGCTATTAAGACTCGACTGTACACTGTGTTCGTGTTTTCCTTCGAAAACAATAAGTTCCGTTGCAGCAGTCTTTCAACGCCTCTCTCTGTCTCTCGCAAGAAAAGTTGACCCACACAACAAAGTAAAGCTATTTTTCGGCTACGAGCTGACAGGGACCCCGCCGTATTAGTCAGAGGTCCCTTTACTACAGTTCGGAGTCGCGGACCTTCAGTAATAGTAATAAATCACACAGCAATAGTACATCCATGTAGTTGTAAAAAGCATGATAATATATTAAGTATTCCAAAGTATTCAGAATACGTTACTGTCATTGAGTAACGTAACGGAATACATTACAGAATACATTTTGGGGCATGTATTCTGTATTCTGTAATGGAATACATTTTAAAAGTAACCTTCCCAACACTGCCTGTATAAGAAAAAGCATCATGTAAACAAATAATAGCCTAACAGTAACTGTTATGCTTATTGTAGCTGTTAGCTAAAAATACGATCGATTGTTTCCAGTAGAATTCCAAAATTGTCATCCTGTACCCTCTCAGAGCCCCGTATGCTTGCAGAGACCCCTACAGTAGGGAAATATGCAAAATAATGTTCAAACCATTGAATTTCAGGTTTATTTATGTCTTACGCAGCATCCCAACTCTTTAGCTAACTTAATAACTTTAGCTAGCTAAGTGAATAGTTGGTGAATAGTTAGTCTTATTCATTAGTGCAGCATTACTGGCCAAATCCTGGCCCAGATGCTGGAGGAGATGGCGACCACACAGCAGTTGCAGGACCAGGCAGACCCGGGGTTCTTGGGGCTGGCGGAGTACTTCCGCCTGTTGGTGCCTGGGTTTGCGGACCTGACCAACCCCAAGGGCTGTCTCTCTTCCTTTTTGGTCTTGGGGCGCAGGCAGGATGCAATCGCTGCTGTTTTCTCTGCCCACCCCACAAGTGGTACCCCAGATACTGTACCTCCTTCCATCCAACTGCACACTCACTGTGCATCATTGCTAACTAGCTGGCAACAAGCCTCTAATACAGTATAGTAACGACTAATCTAGCAAACAAATTAACAACAGAGTGATGTTAGATGTTGTAGAACTATAAGATGATAAGCAGTGTTTCTTTTTCATAATAGCATAATTTAACGAGTCGTCAGTTGAAGTAAACCCATCTGCAGATAAAATGGAGTGTAAATAAAAGTGTAGGGGGGCATGTTCGTGGACATGTCCAGCAGGTTTGTGGGCAGGAGCGTGACACAGCCAATCCACCTCAAGTCACTACTGCAGAAACTGGCTCTAAAATTATAACATGGCAGCTCCCACAAGCAAGAAATTTTGGCTTCCTTTTTTGTACAATAGGAGCCAGGTGCAGCCAGGTCGTCCGTCTTTTCTAGTCATTGGTCCTTGCTAAGAGCGAAAATTATGCTAGCATAATGCAGCTGTTTTCATCCAGGATGCAGTTTCCACTACACCACTGTGCTTTTGTCCTTTTGTGCAAAAAAAGGAAAAATAAAGCTATGTCCATATCCATGCTGTAGACTGTGCCACTATTATCCACACAAACTGAATTCAGCTAACTGTAGAGCAAGTGCGCCTGGAAGCGATAAGCGGGTTCCAGACAAGCAGAGTAACAATTCCAAGGAATTTGATTATTAGGAACTGGTTCTCTACAAGAACGATTCCCATCCCTAACGATGTTAGAAATAACACGTTTTAGGAGAACCTGCCCTATTTAGCTTACCTCTTTCAGGTATATTTATTAATTGTTTTTTCTTTTGGTTTGTTTTAGAAAAATAAATATGTTTTGTAAAATTCAGTCTATGACTCTTGTGATTTTTGTTCTATCCTTTATATGATGCAGGAAAGACACACAGATACTTTTCTGAGACAAGGCTTATGGAGCAAATACTGCAAATACCTCAGAAAGCCCCATCTGATTCTGCATAAGGACAGCAGACTCCAGAGCATGAAGTATAATTCTTTCACTAACATTAAACATCTCGAACAAATGAGTATCTGCATAGAAACCATTTACAAATCATAATCAAACATGCAAATGTACACTGTTGTACACAAGCAGATGGAACAATTGAATTTAAGATGAGTTAGGAAATATAATATTGGACATTTTTATCCCATCTTACATATATAACATTACTGAACACAGACAACAGTGCTGCTGTAGGTACATTAAACTGTTCTATTGCATGCCTTAACATGTGATAAACTTGGTTAATAGTAAAAATTAATTAGATGTCGATTATGCAGTTACGCAATATTTCTTTAAAGTTTATTGACTATGAGTTTAATTCAAAACGCTTAAGGTTACTTGGCAAAGGTGTCTTTGTGTCATTAGCATTCATCACATAAGTTAGCACTGGTGGTGTTGATTTACATGTTATTATGTGTTTACTGTGCTAGTGTTACTTTTTTCCCCCGTGTTTTTCCATTGCCAGTATAACCTGATGTTTTATATGGAAATAATGAAATAGTTTGTGCCCACATCCATTTAAGGGCTAAAAATGAAGCCAAAACCAAGCTTGTCTGCGTTTAAGATTCCAACATGTGAATATCGCCAGCAGACTATAAACAATTATAGCTCACCATTAGCGTTTTTGGCAAAGAAAGACAGACAGATAGACAACCATTTAGTTTATCACTTAAAAGAGCAGGTGAACAACTTCATTTAAATTGGTTATATGTCTGTGTGTTTACAGTAATGAACAAGAGCTCCATTGCATTATACTCAATACATGAAAATGATATACCTCACACATAATTTTTGTGTACCTCCAAATTTATACATAAAGACATTTCTATGATAAACTGATACAGCAAAATGAGAAATTGCTGCATATAGTTTACTGGAAGGCTGGAAATGGAGTCTCTGCTCAAAATTACATTGAATAAAAACCTTATCAACACACTAAGATTCCTGTTTTCCTTTATCTTAACCCTCAACTCTCCAAGTCCCTTTTCCCCCGGAGTTAAGTTTGTTGCAGTAACAAAATTGCACTTCCTTTCTGTTTCAAAATAAAATACACATGATTGTATTTACATAAATGTGTGCTGTATCAGTGTCAGAAAAAGACTCAGATATTTTGGACTGATTTTGAATTATTGATTGCAGTAGTCACTGTTGGTGTCACATGGTTGTCAAAGGCTAGATATGCTGTTTAGGGCATTTACACGTTAAAAAAAGCAGATCTGCGTTAGGTGTATATGAAACAGTTCGAACACATGTCTGCCTGGAGGCTCGTATATAACGACACCTCTGTCAAAGGATGACCTGAGGATAGTACAAATTCCAGAAAGATCCCAGTCTAATTTTGGTAGGTAAGCCATATTAATTCATTAAAACTTGCTGTAACCCGCCGGTCTTCCGGTGTCATTCTGGCTGCCTGTTGGTAATTTATCGTTTGCGGACGGCTGTCTTGCGCCACCCGTGCCCCCACATCCACGCTCACGCAAAAACGCACATCCAAGCGAGTCACACACATACACACACATTCCACCGGTGACTCTGTAGTCATCGCTTTGCTTCCAGATACCGACGTGCTTTTGGATTTAGCAGCCGGTGCGTCCTTTCAGCGATGGTGTAAGGAGCTGCCAGAGGTAAGATGTGCTTTAATTGATAGATTCAGGTTGGAGCGCGTGACAGGATACAACAGTTTATCAATACATCCGCTACCTGTTTTGGAATGAGTCACACCGGTAACAGAATGATACCCGGTGATACCTTTAGACGCGCTTCGTAATGTGACAGCTGTCATTAACAGCCGTATGCTTCACATTTATTTCGCCCTGAGCTGCAGCGGCGTTAATGGAAGATCCAGCGGCAGCCCTGAGAACGTGCCAGGCTCGCGCGTGGGAATGTACGCTGCTGTCGCCTTTCAAATTGTCGGCTGATTTGAGGTGGTATTGCTCTGTTCATAAGCTGTTAAATCCTTAACATATTTTGACGAAAATCTTCGATGTGTTCAGCAGAAATCGGTTAAATGTCTCCACGCAACGCGTCATCAATATCAGTGCAAGTCAAAGTTTGTGGATGTGATCGGCGCCGAGCCGCTAGCAAAGAAAATAGTGCTGACAAGAAGCCAGTGAAGCTAAAGAGAAGGTGTGTCGAAATTTGAAGGATTTCCCCAAAGAGATTGTGAATAATAAGCTAGGGTATTGCGGGGGGGCTGTGGGCTTCAAAAGACACATAACGAATGACTGGACATGTAATGTGGCTTTCGCTCCGTGCCAGTCAGACACAACTGATGAAGGAATACATCGATGCTGTTGGACTGGATGTGCCTGTGCAGACCGCACTGGCACAGCTGGATGGAGGTTTTTGTGGAGAAAAGCAGTCAAGGTTACGTTGGCCGAAAATGAGCTTATCTCGACATTAAATGCAAAGGTTGATGAGATGCCAGACGTGCTGTATGTTGCAGTCTCATGCGGGGATGTACGCACTGTATCTTCCGCTCCAGTGAGGAGTTGTGAGCTCAGAGGAGCTATGTCAGTTGTCGCCTGTGGCTGAGGATGAGAGGACATGCAGATCCAGCATGTTTCTAATTCAAGAAGACCAACTGGTAGGCTAATGATAACAGTGTGGGCAGTGTGAGTGTCAGCTCTGAAAGGATTATTTTATCGTGATTATTCTCCCACACAATGTGGAAATCTCAGTTATGCAGTACAGTCATTTCTTACAGAAGTGACTTAGACAAAACATCAGACACAAAATTTAGTTTACCCTTTCTCTATTTATACATTCAGCATAAGGAGAAAGCGTTGATATTCCACACAATAACACATTGTTAATGCATAATTACCTGATAGGGAGGGTGGAAGCAGCATTTGCTAATCATTGGCATTATTAACACGAATCCTGTGACAGTGTTTGTAATTGTGTAATGGTTTCAGTTCAAGGCGTTTTTGCAAAACTCAACACAGTATGAGGATGTGCTCCAGCTTTATGCCATTGTACATTAAACTTTAGGGTTTTATAGCGTCCAAGTCCATTAAAAAGGTTGATTTTGCACCAGAATAAAAGGCATTTCTTTTAAACACGGAGTAGCTGCAGTGGTTAGCAGTGTTGCCTCACAGGAAGACGGTTCCTGGTTCAAATCTCCTGGGGGGGGGTTGCTTTTCAGGTATTCCAGCTTCCTCCCACAGTTAAAAGATGTGTGTGCTTGGACAATATTTTCTTTATCAACTTCAGTAGTTTAATCACATCTCGAGCCTTTAAAAATAATAATATACAAAGTAAAGACTGCTCTTTTTTAAGTTAAAACACGTGTAAATGCATATTTATTGGCTGTCCCCGATCTTGTTCTCTTGACCGGTTGTCAACATATTGAAGCTAAAGAAACTGAACTTTAACACTAAAAGATGCCCCCTGTTACCCTTCGTGATTAACTATTACTCTGAGAGCCAGATGTCACCAGCACCAAGACAAATAGAAGCAAGTCCTGTTACTAAGCAGCCATGTTGAAATACATCTTTGCTCATATTTGGAAGCAACATCTGAATTTTATTTCAGTGGTCAAGGAGACATAAAAACTACATATACAGAACATCCAGCAAAATCTGATCGATGCTTTCGTTTTAGAATTCTAATCTCAATTCAGATTTTTTTGAGTGACATGCCACTCTGATAACGTCTCTGCTGCTACCCAGGACCTGCTCCTCTAGCAGTGGCCATGGATACACTTGGCCCTGTACTAGTCACTGTAAACTGCCAAACTGCAAAACCTGTAACAGACATAACGGTCCACAGCATTCAATGGACACACATGCAGAAGTTGCAGTAAGCTGCAGGACCTGCAGAGAGATATTTTATTTCAAGTAAACATGAAAATAATCAGGCAGACATTACGAACACATTTACATATAAATACATATTAGCCACCTAGCTTAATCATTTCTGGCATAGAAGGACCCTGAAATGTACGTCATACCTTCCTTGCACAATAGCAACTTCTTAGCTTTAAATAAATGATCTCCCCCTGTTGGTACTGCAACTTCTGTGTGTGAGTACATTTCACGCTTTGGAGAGGCAAAGTGTGAAATGGACACAGTGGACTGGTGCGTCTGACATGACATGCTTTGCTGTGATATTGTGTTGAAACTGTTCCAATGTTGAATAACGTGGAATGTCATGCAGGCCATCTACTAATCAGAAGTTTAGTGTTTGGATCCCAGTCTGCATGCCGACATGCAAACCCCCCCACATAGTAAGGAGGTCTGGCCCGGATGTGGTATCAAGCCGGCACTGCTGGCTGACTTCTGGCATGATAAGACGTATGTCATCCAGATATGGGCCAGGCCTGGCATAGATGGCACTGTCTATGTGATGGCATGCCACATCTGGCTCGATTGTGCTTTGGTTTATGTGGCCCAGGCTCATAGAAAACAGGTCTGGCCCGGATCCAGCATCAAGCTGGCACTTCTGACTGACTGGTGTCATGGCAGGGTGTATGTCAGCCAGATGTGGGCCAGGTCTGGCAATGATATTTATGTTCCTATTTTCCTATTTTAGGTAGAAGACCCAAATGCCATGTTGCAATACTATACTGCTATGGTAGCCAACGTTTCAAATGCAGGTTTGACAGGTTTGTGAGTGTACACTTTATCCAAAACCTAGTGAGGGTTTACTCACGTGTACCACTGGTTGGCTGTAGCTCAGGAGGTAGAGCAGGTCACCCACTGATCGGAAGGTTAGTGGTTTGATCCCTGGGTCCTCTAGTCTGCGTGAATGTGTGTGAATGTAGTTAGGAAGCACTCAGTTTAGAGAAAAAGCACTATATAAGAGTCAGTCAATTCACTGTCTGAACAGAGTTTTTTCACGTTACTTTTGCACTGTTTTGCATGTTCTGGCACATGTTGTTATTACATGGCTTGATTAAGGTACACATTAGGCTGACATCTGATGCCAGAGCTGAAACTGTTCTGGGCCAGCACAGGACCACCAGTGTGCCTGCAACTGGCCTTGTGCTGGCCCATGTGTGGGCCACATCTGGCAAACCAGATCTGGGCCACCAAAGGGCCGTCATTCTTTGCGATATGCGGGCCATGTGTAAGCACATTGTGTGGGCCAGATCCAAGCCATACCAATTTTGCTATGTGGGCCAGGTTTATCTCTGACGTGTCTGCTAGAGTATGAATTTGTATGAATGTGTTTAAATTGGTGAATGAGGCATACAAAGCACGCGTGCTCAGGTAGAGTAGAAAAGTGCTTTACAAGAACCAGTCCATTTACCATTTAATTTGATATTAAAGATATTTCTCTATATAAAATGGCAAGATAACTTGAGCAATCTATCATGTAGATTTACTGTCAAAATCTAACATACTTCACACAAATTCACATTTAAGCTTTACATTTCCAGTTTATTGGCAGGGCTTGCTTTAAAAATAACCTCTCATCTTCCTCTCCTGTCCTTTCTTACTCCTTTTTTTTCTCCATCTCTAAGAGTGAAGTTATCACACATGGCAAAACCCCCCTCAAAAAACAGAAAACCAAAAAACAAATGACTCCATATTCTTTTAAGTGCCATGATCACAGTAGAAATCTGCATGCATGACTGCATGACAGAGAAAAAAAAGCCAACGGGGCCTTGTGCTGACTTAAGTGCCTCCATGATCTAAACTCAGGTGGCTGTAACTCAGGAGGTAGAGCAGGTCATCTACTGATTGGAAGGTTGGGTGGTTCCCAGTATTCAAGTAGCCAAGTGTCCTTGGGCAAGATACTAACTCCATCGGAGTATGAATGTGTGTGAATATTAGCTTAAGAGAACAAAGTGCTTGGGTGAATGCAGCATGT
The DNA here is from genome assembly GCF_051167445.1 of Perissodus microlepis. Lineage (NCBI taxonomy): Eukaryota > Metazoa > Chordata > Actinopteri > Cichliformes > Cichlidae > Perissodus > Perissodus microlepis. Next base: position 3,068,174 of record NC_140478.1, on the reverse strand, counting down.
ATAGAGCGAGTGCTCCAGGAGAGTAGAAAAGCGCTACAAGAATCAGTCCATTGGCAGCTAGAGCTCGAACAATAAAGGAATTCTAAGACTGTTATCTATGCACAATATTTTGTGATTAAAAAATTATATAAATTGGTCTAAATCTTTTCAGACGAATGGAAAACAAGCAAAGTGTGTTTTCAGGTAGTATGATTTAAACATTGTTTACTGTTAAAGGTCAAGGAATACCTGTTTATGCTGCTGTTGCCAACAGGGCTGTTGAAGAATGCCTTCTGGTGCACATCATTAATCTCAAAACATCACACAGAAACAAAATTGTGTAATGAGTAGTTTGAAAGAAAAACCCCATATTCATATGTGTTTTGGAGATGAACTAAAACTTTTGTTTTTGGACAGGGATGGTGACAGAAAATCTTTTTCCAGTTCCCGCTAACCTAACTCACTCAGCTGTGTTTGTGGATGCAGACAACAAATCACAGTGACACATTACATTGCAGTGTCCTTAAGCTCTTACTGCTGCGTATTAAGAGCTTAAAAATAGCTCAAATTAACAGTCTTTCTTGTGTTGATCACCTGCGTTTATACAAGCATTGTGCATTGACCAGTCACACAAATGCAAGACAAGTGGATTAGATGTAATGTGAACTTACTGTACAGTTTATTGTGTTGCTGTGGGGAGAAATCAAATACATACTGCTGTCATAAACTATAATATGCTAGCTGAGATTGACGCTGTATTCTGTTAATCTATCCTTGCTCTGGACACATGATCTGTTTTGTAAAGAATGATTTACAGTGTGGATTCTTACTAATGCAGGTTTGATTTGGGTCTGGTGAACTCAAAGCTCACGGTCAGAATCTGTCACATAGGGTAAAGTGGAAGAAGCACAGCCTTGAAATTCTTTTTCTTATATAGTCATCATCCTTTTTTCCCCTCTTGCACTCTCTGAGCCTCTCTCTTTCCCACTAATGCACAAATGGACGTAAATGTCAGAATCATTTGGTCTAACCATGTTTTTGGTCATCATTTCAAAGTCCATGTTCCCATGTTATTTGGTATGTCTCTCATATTTATCCTTGCAGTCAATGCAGCACTCATTCGACACAATGTGTTAGAGGCAGTAAAGTGTGTAGTAATGCAGAACTTTTTCTGAGCATTATCAAGCTTCTCTGTTTTTTCCAAGTACTTCCTGTGACTCATGTTCAGATTCATTTCTCTTTTCTGTGACTGTTAAAGAAACCTCAGATGAAGTTTGGATGTTCAGTGGCCAGTTTAATAAGTACATCTAGGTAAAAGCAATGAAATCTGATACAACACTGTAGCAAAGCTGACAAAGAGTTAGAGGTCTGTTGAGACTGCTCAAAGAAGTTTCACACTCAAAAATGACCCCTTGTTATTTGACTGTTATTTAAAGCCTATAGTGTATATAGTTCTGTGTTACATCTTTAGTCTTAGTTCAGTTCATTACCACAAAATCTTCTCTTCATTTTGGAATTTAGGGCCAATAGAACTCGTTTCCATTAAAGTGTATCCTGTATTTGAGTGAAAATAAAATGGAACATAAAATTATTTTGACTTAGCATCCTCACTAAATCTGGATATATACTACTCAGTGATGTTTTTGAAACATTTGAATTTTGTTAATGGCATCACACAATCACAGTCCTCTAGGGTCAAAATTGACCCCATGTGGTTTAATTGTTATTTAAAGAATAGAAAGTTGATACTTCACCCAATTCTGTTACACTTCCAATTACAGCTTGTTCAGACACATTAACATAATTTCTTTATGCCATCTGAAATTTGCCAATAAGACCTCCTTCACATGACCTTTTTTGAGTAAAAACAAATAAAATCATCAAGTATTCTTATTATAGTTAACAATCAGAGTGACTTGTTTTGATAGATCATCACAGACTGATATAAGTAGATGTTGAGATAGGATGCTGGTTTTGAGTCTCATTCACAGAGAGTTGGGGAATGGCTGCAATCACAGCATTGTAAGATGGTGACAGATGTACCCTTAGGCCCCCTCCTCGATTCAGAGATGGTCTTTCCCTTTTCACGTAAAAGGCCTCCTTGACTCCGCCCTCAAACCAGCGTTCCTCCCTGTCCAGGATGTGAACATCCTCATCATTGAAAGAGTGTCCACTGGCCTGTAGGTGTGAATAGACTGCAGAGTCCTGGCCTGACGAGGTAGCTCTTCTGTGTTGTAGCCAGAGATTGTTTGGTTTCCACGATGTATAAATCCTGGCAATCCTCCTGGCACGTAACAGCGTACACTATGTTACTCTGTTTGTGTCGGGGGACCCGATCCTTGGGGTGGACCAGTTTTTTGGCGCAGCGTGTTTTTGGATTTGAAAGCCTCAGAGACGCGATGTTTAGAATAAATGTGTCTCAACTGTTCGGATACTCCTGACATATACGGGATCACTACAGGTTTTCACTTAGGCGGCGGTTGTCCTTCTCTCCTGGATCGGCTGGACCTTTCTTTAGGCACCTTCCCAGCTTTCACAAATGTCCAGCTGGGATAACCACATTTACTCAGGGCCTTCTTGATGTGCTGTTCTTCTGCCTCCCTGGCCGCTGTGTCTGTGGGGATGGTGTTCGCTCTGTGTTGTAGTGTCCTGATGACACCCAGTTTATGCTCCAGTGGATGATGAGAGTCAAACCTTAAATACTGATGCGTATGCGTAGGTTTACTGTACACATCAGCTTTTTGCATATTTGCATATTAATGACCAAGGAACTGACCTCACAGCCCATTGTTCATTCAGTGGTGCTAGTTTCAGTCATTGTGCAAATGCCCTGTTTATAAGGTAGCAAACCTGCAGTCAGCTGAGACTGAAGAAGTCACCTGGATGAGTGACGAAAGGTTTCTCCCAGTGATGAACAGAATCAACCTGGGTTTTACTCACCTGGATGATCGAACATGCATCAAGACTTCCTCCTTTACAGTTTTTCCACGTACAATGGTTAAAATGGCTTTATTGTAACCATCGAGTACAGGTTGCCATGGAAATATTAAGCTATCTGCATGTAATTCACTGTGAGGTTTTTTTTCTCACACGGTGCGAATTCATAATAAATCCTCCCTCCTCTCCCGCACCGGAAAAACTTTCTAACCGGCACACTGCGGCGAGCATGCTTGTTTAAATACGACCAAATATGGCAACAGCCTGAAATTCCTGCTGTGAAATTATTCCACCAGATGAAAAGTCATCCATTGCAAAATGAAGAATGTTTTAAACTCTGCATGTCGGTGTCTCCCCACACACTAAAGAAAACGTTAAATAAACCAGCTGTGATACCTGTGACTGTTCTTGGTCAGTCGTATTTTTTGTCACTGTCTAGGCTTTTGTTTCTGCAATTTGAGTTCATCACATTATATATTTTAAAATTTTATAAACAAGAAAATGTTGAATAGTTGATTTGAATGAGTATACCAGTGCTATTTTAGCCACTATATGGTTGAAAATAACATTTGTTTTTGGACATGATTTAACATCTTAAGCACCACTGGGCTTTCTGAGCTTCCTGCTCCAAAATGAATAAAGTATTTCTCTGCAATTACAAACTCTGTGTAAACAATCTTGGTATCAAAATAAAGCTAACACTTTCATCAGAGTGTAAATATTACAGCAGATGTTAAGTGACTGAGGCTGGAACATAGAAAAGCTTTAATATTTTTTTCTTTGCCTAATTTAATTTTGGATTTTATTGCATATACCCACTTTGAAAATATGCATCAGAAGACAATAAACTCCAGAAAACCAGGAATCAACATATGGATATTATCTGTGCAAAGACTGATGCTGCTGAAATGAAACAGTGAAAAATGAGGTTTTAAAAACAGAGCTTTAAAATGTTCTGCCAATGAATAGTGATAATAAAAACCGAGAGGGGCCGACAGTGATCACTGACTTTTCTTTTTAGGGGCTTATTCAGATTAAGTAGAACAAGATACAAAGCATTAAAACATGTTAAAAACACAACAGCATTAATAAACGCAGAGTAGTTTGGACCTGGAAGCAGGGTTCATATGTCATCACTTAACAGCCAGATTGTGTCCAGTAAAGGAGCTACAGCGGCTATTGGCGAGAGAAACAGAGAAAAATAGCATGTGCAAGTTTCCGTGTTATTGTTTATCGAATTTGAAATATATTTGTAGTCTTCTTTTGCGGCTGGAATTTTGGTCGGGTATGACGAAACTTGCAGTCTTATAATCTGTGCGATCTCTGCTTTTAGACAATGTGGCGTTTGCTTGGTTAAATGAAGTTGAGTGAGTTCATGGCTTGGTTGTTTGTGTTTAGGCATATTTTGTGAAATTATGCAACTGCTCTTTTAATTGTTTGTTGTTTTCGCTGTGTTTGGTTGGTTGTTTTGTAGAAAAGGTTTATATGAGCTTTTAGTGGAGATTCAGAGGTTTCTGTGGATAGTCAATCCGTGAAGTCAAGCTCAATCAAAAGTTCAATCTAAACTACAGCTCACCCCCTGATATGTCGGGGAATACATACATTACCAGTCAAAAGTTTTAGATCACCTTCATTTTTCCAATTATTTATTGCAGTTCAAGTTGTTCAAGTCCAATGAATAGCTTGAAATGGTACAAAGGTAAGGTGTGAACTGCCAGAGGTTAAAAAAGAAAGGTAAGGTTACCCAAAACTGAAAGATAATGTAGATTTCAGAATACCTATACCAGAAAGCCTTTGGTCACAAAAAGGAAGGAAAGGCAAGTACAAGGTGTAAAAGTTTCTGATCCGGGAACCTGTGCAAAGATCGTTAACGGCTGCAGCTGATAGTTGCTGACAGCAAGTCAACACACGGGTAGCGAGAGCTGTCGGCCTCACATCACTGTGGCTGCTGTAGAGGTCTCCTGAGTCACGTGACTCCACTACAGCCTGAGCTTCTCATTGTGCCTTTCTGCCATCACAGACATCCTATGATGGAGACTGCAGGCTGATAGAGACCAATTTCTGCCTTGTGACATGGGCTTTACTTTCAAAAACACCAGTCAGTCTGGGCTTAACTCCACGACTCCACAGGACCCTGGGTCTCCTAACAAATAGTCTTTTTATTGGGCTATTTAAAATTCATGAAAATCCTTGTGAAATATGACGTCGATAAGTTAATTTTACAATATTTCCCCAAAAGAGTTCATTTAAGTACTTGTCATATAGACTATAATTTAAGCCAGTTCAGTGAAAAAAGGGCCTCACACTACAGCAGCGTTCTCAAATAGTGGGGCGGTGCGATGTCAGGCGGGGTGCGCGTGACCCGGTGGAACATGCTTTTTTGCCATACTACAGGGTGGGCCATTTATATGGATATACCGTAATAACATGGGAATGGTTGGTGATATTAAAGTCCTGTTTGTGGCACATTAGTATATGTGAGGGGGCAAACTCCTCAAGATGGGTGGTGACCATGGTGGCCATTTAGAAGTCGGCCATCTTGGATACAACTTTTGTTTTTTCAATAGGAAGAGGGCCATGTGACACATCAAACTTATTGGTAATGTCACAAGAAAAACAATGGTGTGCTTGGTTTCAACATAACTTTATTCTTTCATGAGTTATTTACAAGTTTCTGACCACTTATAAAATGTGTTCAATGTGCTGCCCATTGTGTTGGATTGTCAATGCAACCCTCTTCTCCCACTCGTCACACACTGATAGCAACACCGCAGGAGAAATGCAAGCACAGGCATCCAGGTGCTGCACATCTCGTATCTTCACACCATAGACAATTGCCTTCAGATGACCCCAAAGATAAAAGTCTAAGGGGGTCAGATCGGGAGACCTTGGGGGCCATTCAACTGGCCCACGACGACCAATCCACTTTCCAGGAAACTGTTCATCTAGGAATGCTCGGACCTGGCACCCATAATGTGGTGCTGCACCATCTTGGTGGAAAAACTCAAGTAATGTCAGGCAAGTCAGAGTTGAGTCTCAAGTCACTGGTGTAGAAGTCAGAGTAAAGTCACAAGTCTGAAACTTTGAATTTCAAGTCCTTTCAAGTCTTAAAAAAAAACAACAAAAAAAAAAAACCGAAAGAAGAATGTTGCAGTTATATGCTAAATATAAATATTAGACCATGTAATTTTTAAATCTGTGTTTTTCTCAACACACGACGAAATAGTGAACTTAGAAAATATACACAAATTGTGAAATTGCACCTCTATAAAATGCAGCTCAATTACACTTAGCTCCAAGAATAATTTTCACCAACAGTTCTGAGATAAGCTGCATGTTATTCTTGGATGCGCTTGTAGGACCGGCTTTAAAATCGCATGACAAAAATATCATACACATTAAAAAAAACTGTATCACCAACGTAGCCTGGACAACATCTGCTAGTTAGATGAAGTCAGCTATCTCATCGTAGCAAAAGAGAAGCACCACCTACCGTTCTTTATGCAACTTCAACTGTCGGAGAAAGTTGGAAGTTGTTCCATCTCTGTCTGTGATTCTCTTCTTGCATGTTTTGCATATTGCATTTTGGTTTTTTGTTAACTACTTCATAGTTTATGTACCTGAAAAAAATAACCCCTTGCAGCATTTTTGAGAGTTTTTTTTCTTTTCTTTTTTTTTTTAAAAATCTGGTTAATTTGATTGGCTGTGCTACAGCTCACGCACACATACGTATGGAGTGTTAATAAATGATACACACTTTCTATATAATATGCGTGTTAAATTTTATATTTGGGGTGAAATATCAAGTATTTTCAAGTAAACCGGTTCAAGTCCAATTCAAGTCCCAGGTCATTGGTGTAAAAGTCAAAGTCAAGTCACAAGTCATAGAACATTTTTTCAAGTCAGGTCTAAAGTCATAAAATTAATGACTCGAGTCTGACTCGAGTCCAAGTCATGTGACTTGAGTCCACACCTCTGTGCAGTACTACATGCACTTCAAATCTTTACTGTTACAGACTAAAAAACAATGTTAATAAAGTTATTCTTTGTTTTAAGCTGATCCAAATTTCTTTCTCTCTCTTTTTTTTAATGTTTATAAGGATACAATTTTATACGGAGATGTACTTATAATAGCAATTTTATAAACAAATGATACTATTTGTAGTCGCGGGGGAGAGTGGTGGGCGTTTTCCTCTTCCTAAGAGGGGGCATAACAGAAAATAATTGAGAAGCACTGCACTACAGTGAGCTGGAAGGCAGAATTTGTCCTGGGTCACTGTGTCGCATTACTGGTGCCTAGGCATGGAACTAAGCACTTCCAGCCACCAATTAGTCTGTGTTGCATTATTTGACAGAAACCTATACATACATACATCTTTGGAGAAGGTTTTAAAAAAGCACTCTGTTTTTGTGTTTACGTGTGGACGAGGAAAACCGAGATTTCAAAGCCTTTTTTGACATCATGCTGTGCGCCACCTCATTGTTTACATGAGATGAATTTCGACAATGGCAGATAGAGACAAAATACTGTTACTGTTAATCTTACTGTCTGCACTTTTTCACGCTTTCTTGTGTTTTATATTCCAGTGTGATATTGACGAATAATTCCACTGTCTGTCCATACTTAGGACTCATTTCTGCTTCCATGCACCATCTTTGTTTTACCCTTTCCCTCCCAGACTTCTAGATTTCTGATTGGTCAACATTCCTACACAGTTAGGATTATATCGCCACCTGTTGCTTTGGCATGTTCTTAATAGCGTTTCACTTTGTTTTTTGCGTTTACATGTGAATGGGTTTTTTTTTTAAACAAAAACGGAACATTTCAGTTTACAAAAATACCCGTGTACATGTGGACGTAGTCTAAGACACACCGAGGGCGAGGGAGTGATATGCACAGAAACGTAAACACGGACCAGACATGGAGACAAAGACAAAGGCACAAAAGGGACCTAATAGACAAGAGAACATGAACCAGAATTTACCAATAAAATCAGTTACAGTAAAAGGGCTAAATTCAATAATGAATTATAGAAACTAAATCATTACTGCTCAAGGAACCACAAAAACGCAGTTAACTCAAGGAGCCCGGTCCAATGACAAGTTCTATTTAAGAAACCGAACCATTGAATTTTGTTTCTGGTTTCCTTGTTTAAAAGTGTTTGTTTGTAGGTTTCTCCTTTTCTTGTAAAACTGAAAAACAACAAACATATTTGGGCAAAAGTGATTCATGGTGTCAGAGAGAATTCCTGTGGGTAGTTTAGAGCTCTTGGTTTTGGTGTGCTGCCTAGACGACACATGTCATGTGAACACAATGAGTGGCTTGACACTTAAAATGTGATGCGACATGTTCTATCTGAATGGCTTGTTACTCATCCTCTGTTATTTCTACTCAATGTGCAATGTTCATTGTCCTCAGTAGATTTAATAATAATGTTTCTTTTTGTTCTTCTAATGTGTCACGTTTGGCTGATTTTATGCATGGTTGCCGTCTATTGTGGAAATTTGGAATACTGAAAATGCATTTTCAAAGTTTAACAGTTAATGAGCCACAGACCTAAATTTACTTTCAGTGAGTTATTCACTGGGATTTTATTTAAAAGAAATTCCTGTTTTTGCTGGCTTCTGCTTCCACATTCAGCAAAAACCAAAACCATTTTGTTCTGTTGTTTAAGAAATAATAAAGGTTCACCTATACCAGCGGTGTCCAAGTCCAGGCCTCAAGGGCCAGTGTCCTGCAGGTTTAACCACTTAAGCCAGGCATGCTCTGGAGGGAACAGGAATGTAAGAAGCAAGTGTATGAATGAGAGGGAGACAGGTGTGACAGTGGAGATGCTGGGAGTGAGGGTGGACGAGTTTAAACACCTCAGGTCAGCCACCCAAAACAACAAACAGTGGACAAGCAAGGTGAAGAAGAGAGTGCATGGAAGAGTGGAGGTGTTGAAGATGAGTTTCAGGGGTTATTTGTGACAGAAGGATAGCAGCAAAAGTGAAAGGGGGGACTTATAAGATTATAGTGAGACCATCTATAATGTATGGTTTGAAGATGGTGGCACTGACAAAAAAGACAGGAGGCAGCTGAAGCTGTTGATTGGGAGGGAGCTGAATAAACAGGATTAGAGTACATCAGAGGGACAGCTTAGGTTTGACAAAATGTTAGAGAGGCACGGCTGAGATGGTTTGAACATGTGCAGGGGAGGGAGAGTGGAGGATGAAGCTCGAGCTGCCAGGGAGGAGGGTAGGAGGAAGACCTCAGAGAGGATGGATGAAGTGAAGGAGGACACATGCCGAGGGTTGGTGTGACAGAAGAGGGTGCTAGGGTTAGGGTGAGATGGAGACAGATGATGTAGTATAACTACAATGACTACTTGGCCATCGATTTTCCAGCTGTCTGTGCCTATGTCTGCAACGGAGTATAATCCAGGTTTAACAATAGGATTTGTAGAGCTTAACGTTTTGCTCAATGATCTAGTTTCAACTGAATGAGTGCATACAGCTTTTTAAATAAAGCTGAGTTGAGTTAAAAGTAGTAAAAAGTTGCAACAGCGATAATAATGGTCACAATAATATTCATAAAAATTACAGAAGAAGAGATAGTTTCCAGCATTGTTCTTTGTGGGTTTTTCCTCATTTTTCAAGCCATTCTCCTACTATCCTATTTTATTCAGTAATCTTTACTGCGTAATTGGCTTGATGTTGTGGTGGCTATTTAAAAGGTACAGCATGTAAAATCTTACCTCTAGATGCCAGTAGCTTTGCAGATTGCAGTCAACTAATTTCTGTCTTTTTACCCCTCCGAGTTCAAGTGCATAATCCAGGCTGTGGTGGCTGCTGTAGGACAAACAGGTCTGGGTGCTCTTTATCTGTAGTGAGTTTAGTCTGTCTGCTGTTGACCTCTGCTGGTATCCACGTCTGTTTACTGGAGAAGGCTGTTAAAAATTTGGGATATCTCAGGCCCTCCAAGGTATGGAGGCCTATCTCCCCCACCACTCCCCCTGCCAGTGGCGGACGCCCTCAGACATCGGTGCATTGGTGGTTCTTTGTGTCCGGGGGTGGGCGTCCAGGTACCCACCGGCTCACTCCTGGTGGCTGCTTGTCGGGGCCTGGAGCCTGGGGCTCGAGGGCACCAGAGTGGGTGCCAGAGTGGGTGCTCCGCCGGCAGGCTTCTGCTCCGCGGCTGCTGAGCGACCCCTCATCTGGAGCTCTCCTCAGCTCTTTCCGGGGTAGTGTCACGGTTGCCCCTCTGTTGGTCTTCCTTGATCTACTTTGCTCTTGGGGCCTCTGGATGCCTGGAGCCTTGATCTCCTCCATACCTGCTTCATGCCCTGGAGGACGGGGCTGTGGCCCCCCCACACCCTCTAGCAGATCGTTACACGAAGGAACCTTTTAAATACAAGCGCGTCCATGCTCACAGGTGTACACACGGGTGCTCACACACACAAACTACACCCTTTTTGGTTCCTACCTCAAAGCACACTGTGCGCTGTCGATCTTACGTGCTGCACAATAATGTTTAATATTTAGTATTTACTGTTATATTCACATAGATCATCACGATGATGTTGTTTATTATATTGCTCTCTTTTTCTTTGCTTGTCTTCTCTTTTTTCTTCCTCAACAGGTGATCCAGGTGATTGATATTTGTATTTTTTGTCTGTTTGTTTTGTTGGTTTTTGCCCTTTATCACCGTCCCTCTTCCCCGCTCTTTTTCTTTCCCTCTTTCTTTCTCCCTTTTCTTTTTCCCAGTCAAGTCTATCCCGTGTTCAGCAAATGAAAATAAAATAAATAATAAAAGCAAAGGTTAATCAAATGGACCAATACGGCAAGGCTGGGATGGTCCATTTGGTAAAGTAAATCCGTTGGGCATCTTTCTTTGCCCTTAGACAACAATTCTGATGGCTAAAGATCCAAACGGGACAGGCAAAAAAAAAAAAAAAGTTGTGGAGTTGTATTTTGTCTTGCATTTTTTGTCAGTTATATCGTTATCGCAAATGTTCATATATCGTATTCCTATATATCGTGATGAATATTTTTGGCCATATCGCCCTGCTCTATTGTGGATGGATTATCTCAGCTGTTCTCCTGACTGAAGTTTGGTCCGTTTACAGCATCCTGCAATGAGATTGCATTTGTCCCTAACCATCAGGAACCCTCACGTTAACTTTTATCGAGTGGAAAAGTGTTAGCGTTCACCCTCCAGCTTCACTGTGTTTATGTTATGCTAAAAAACTCACTACTGTTTAGTTTTCTGTTCTGTCTTCATTTATGTTGGAAGTGATAGCAGAGCTATACGTTTTAATTTGTTTCAGAAATCTCTCAGTCAGAACATGCTATATCATGTTTAGGTGGAAACTAGCGAGCTAACTTCCTGCTAACTTCTAACTCCGTTAAATTGAATAAATTCTGTTTTCATGGATGCCTGGACGCTGATCATTTTATTAAAGATGAAAGAATTCAGACAGTTTTTAACTCTCAGTGATGCCACAGTGTTCGTGTTAGTGTTTATCCCAGTCTGTGTTTGTTCATCTCCTGTGTCTCCCCAGTCAGCCTCCTTTTCAAGTCCATGCCTGTCTCCTGTTTCCTGTTTTATTTTGATAGTCCCTGGCTGTGTC